>NW_027509019.1:500000-1700000 GCF_051911475.1 Siphateles boraxobius | reverse complement strand
TTGGATATATTGGCAATCTCGTTTGCACCTCTGGATATTAAAACTTACCATATTCGATTGTGCAGGGGTGTTTTTCCCCTAATCTGAAATTTGAGGGGCATTTCTGTTATTTTTGGTGCCATTTTTGCCCCAGGCCTGGTTATTTTCCTAGCCTGTTTGCATTATTATGCATGATATCAAGGTTAAAAAACATAAGCGTGATCAATGGTCAAGACCTGCTCATTAGTGTGGAAATGCTTGAGATGGTCTTTCAAATCAAAGAGGGCAGTTATCATCTGATATGATGAACGTCTTCAGATTTGGGCTAGAATGTGTGGCTATGTGAGGGTTCTTCATAATTCTTCTTTTATGTTCCACAACATAGTGTTGTCATGGTGGCTGTGTAGTATAAATCCAAAGAAGACAAGTAATATAGAATGAACGATCAAGTAGAACTTTTAATAAACACCAAGGGAAACATAGAAGCATACAACACAGTAACCATTAACAACAATGAACACTGAAGAGAGAAAACTGAGGACTTGACTACACTGAATCTGCGTCCCAATTCAGTGGCTGCATCTTTCATAGGCTGCATTTAAAGGCCGATTGCGTCACCACGGCTCAACGAAGGCTGTCCCAATTTGAAGGCTTCATCCAATTTGGCCTTCATTTCCCGTGAAATGAAGGATAGATGGATCCTTCACAGCCTTGCCTACCCCAGAATTCATTGTGCGCCAGTGACGACTGGATTTTTTTTTTGAGAGAGAGAAATTGCAGAATTTACACTTTTAAATATATATATATTTTTTTAAAGCGATTCAAATGTTGACAGACATCTTACTAAGATGTGATTATATATAGTGTATACTCTTTATTATACACAGAAATGGACCATGGTAAGCATTTCAGCTTGTAATTGCAACAAAAAGGGCAATCACAAAATAGATAAGGTTGCAAAAATATTTATTCATTACAAGGTTTAGACGAAAACAATGAAAAAATAAAAAAGACTTTCAAACACCGACTAGTCCAACCATGGCCACGAGGTAGACGGAACAAACTAGGATCTCATGATGGTAGAGGTGTTCAAATCCAAGGGCACCTGCTATGATCCCATTTCTGCGAAATGCAAGAAAAGAACAAAGAGCATCAAACAACCCCACACCACACCACAACACTGGTTATGAACAGGGACTTAAATACCCAGAGCCCATCCTGACCTGGTTTTCGCAATCACAGACGAACACCGGCGGATAACAGAAAGCAAAACCAAAAGAAAATAACACTGTAAAACAGGCCAAAACTCACCATAGAATAAGAGTATAGCCCAGATTAAGTGATGTACAATGCAATTTGTTGACCACGAGAAGTAAGAGGTACTTGCCAGTAACCCTACAATAGGTTGAAATTACTGACATAGGTGGCAGAACCAATTTGGTCAATACAATCCTCCATTCGTGGCAGAGGGAAAGAATCATGTTTTGTGACATTATTTAATTTTTTCGATAGTCTGTGCAAAAACGGTACATTCCATCTGGTTTACCAACCAATAAGCAAGTGGATGCCCAGCTGGAAGAAGATGGTTTAGCAATATTATTTTCAACCATAATATAATTTATTAATAATAATTTAATTTCAGACTGTATATAATGCTGTTTATCCAGTAAGACACGATAGAAGCGCTGACGTATAGGTTTAGCTTCTCCAATATCTATGTCATGTTCTATTAGATGTGTCCGAGTAGGAGCATCTGAAAATAAAACGGATAACTCAAAGATTAGAGACATCAACCCAGTTCCCTTTCAGTCGATAACGTCAGACGTAGTCGACGGTCGACTGAATTGGGATCACGCTAGGGAGCCTATCATCTTCGATTACGATTGAACGAGCAAATGGAATTTGGCGTGCGTGATTTGCATCACACACTCCGCCTCCGCGGCGCGGATATAAATACGGAAGTGGATGCACGCATTAGTTGCCTTTCGCTTCGGAGCCGTTCGTCTTTGATGTCTCTGAAGAGTGCTGTTGTATTCAACGAGCGAGTGTGTCGGTGTTCTTACGGGAAGACCTCTCCAGTGTTGGTGTTCTACAGCGTGGTGCAGCGGTGATCGCAAGCTTCTCAGCTCTCAACTGCTGTTTTAACAGCATCAAATTTCTATTGTTTGTTTGTGTGTTGATGGATGGTTAGAGGGCGAGAAGTGAGGGCTTCACTGTTGGTTGAAAGACTATTCAGTGTTTGCCGCGGTCATTCCCTGTGTGCTCCGGCACTGGTGACGGTCCCATTTCCTGAAAGAGCAACACGGGTGTGAGTGCGTCTTTTTCAAGATGCCATTCCATCTGTGCGTTTCTGGGTGTGGTCTGGCACTATCCCCCTCTGACGGTCACGAAAGTTGTGTCGCATGTTTGGGCTTACAGCATGCCGAGGCAGCTTTCGTGGATGAGTCATGTTCTCACTGCGGGAACATGTCCATCTCGGTGTTGAGATCTAGACTCGCCTTCGTCAAAAGCGTCGGTGTAGTCCCCACCTCTGGGCCCCGCCCTTGTTCTTCCTCTGGGTTACATTCCCAGAGAAAGACTGGGGTACTGTCCAAGCTGGGTGATCTGAGGATCACAGTGAGGGGTAATCCGCCCGGCCAGGCCCCGTGGGTCCCTCACTCCTCTTTCACACCGCAACCGGTGGAGCTTCCCATTTATCCCGCTGGTCCCTCTGTAATGGACAGGCCAACCGTGTCATTTGGGGCCCCTCCAGGGGATAAGATGTCAATCGCAGCATCGGAGGGGGAGCTGAACTCTGGAGATGACGACTCGGCTGCACTGCCTCCCTCCGGGAGACCAGTGTTGCCCGAGCCAGATCCAGATATGTCAGCTATGCTGAAAAAGGCCGCCGAGGCGGTAGGGCTCGTGTGGAACCCTCCACCGTGTCCCGAGCCGTCTCGGTTGGATGATTGGTATATCGGGGCGGGCCGTACTGGTTCTCAGTCCGCCGTCCCGGTTCCTTTCTTTCCTGATGTGCATGAGGATCTTACGAGGGCATGGATGGCACCTTTCTCTGCCAGAAACCGCCTGAGTAGCTCCTCCCCCCTCACTACCCTTGATGGGGGAGCGGTGAAGGGTTACGGGGCTATCCCTCCGGTGGAGCGGGCCGTTGCGATGCAGTTATACCCAACGGCGGCCGCTTCCTGGAGAGGTGATCCTCGTCACCCCTCTAAAGCCTGTAAGTTCTTGTCCGCTCTTACGGGCAAGGCTTACAAAGCTTGTGGGCAAGCCGCTTCCTCCTTGCATGCCATGGCGTTGCTCCAGGTCCACCAGGCCCAGGCACTCATGAACATGCACGAGGGTAGTTCGGACCGTGAGCTCATGGGTGAGCTCCGCACTGCAACTGACCTCGCCCTCCGGGCGGGGAAGGTTACAGCTCGCGCGGTCGGTTCGGCGATGTCCACACTTGTGGTCCAGGAGCGCCATCTCTGGCTCAACCTGGCCGATATGAGAGAAGCGGACAAGGTTCGGTTCCTGGACTCTCCCATTTCCCACGTTGGGTTATTCGGCGACGCTGTGGAGAAGTTTGCCCAACAGTTCTCTACAGCTCAGAAACAGACGGAGGCCATCCGGCACATCCTGCCTCGGAGGGACGCTGCTGCCTTCACCCACCCGCCGAAGTCAGATCATCCGCCTGTTCGTCGCAGAGGGCGTCCGCCTGCAGCCGCCTCAGCTCCCGCCGGACCATCGCAACAGCCGGTGTGGAGCCGGCCGCGGAAGGGGCGCCCAGCCTGCTCCAGGCGCTGCCAAGCCAGGTGGTAAGCATCAGCGCAAAAGAAAACGCTGAACCTGGACGGGCTCTCAGGGATGGAGGAGTTGCTCGTGGAGTGGTCGCCGATCCACTCCCTGTGGCTGGTTGGAGGGCCGGCTGGAGTTTTTTGTTATGTGTGTGTCTGTTCTGCCGCTGGCCCCTATAAAAACGGGGTCAGCGGTACCCACATATTCAGAAAAAGAGCAAATTTTCTGTTCCTGAGTCCCAAGTGGACCAGTCTGGCGGGTGTGACCCTGTAATAGTCTTACATCCCCCAGCTTCCCTTGGTCGCCAGCAGGCAGCTTGGGGCGTTCGAGGACCCGGTCATCCACCTTCTCACGTCCCCCTGCCGCTAGTGGAGACAGGTAAGTGTTGCACTGCACACTAACACCACTATCTCTACTTTGCTGCCCCACCTTAGGCTCGGCTACCCCGCTCAAGTCAGTGATAATCATCACATTAGGTGTTGAGCAGACGTGCTCCTGAAAATTCAGTTATGTTCATCACACCGAGTGTGGAGCAGTGCTCCTGACAGGACAGCTACACAACTCCTTGTCCAAGCACTTGTTCTATCCAGACAGGAATATTGTAATGCTCTCCTTGCAGGTTTTCCAGCTTGCACTATCAAACCTCTGCAACTGATCCAAAATTCTGCAATTCTGCAGTCTTTAATGAGCCGAAGTGAGCACTAGTCACTCATCTCCTCACAAATTGCACTGGTTGCCTGTTGCTGCTCGCATCAAATTCGAGTCACTGACTTTTGCCTACAGAACAACCACTGGCTCTGCTCCCTTTTACCTAAACTCATTACTTCAGACTTGTGTGCCATCCACAAACTTGTGCTCTGCAAGTGAACGCCGTCTTGTGGTGCCATCTCAAAGAGCCACTAAATCTCATTCTCTGACCTTTTCCTGGAATCTTCCATCCTGGTGGAATGATCTGCCCAACTCAAACAGAGCGGCTGAGTCCGCTGAAGACTCCTCTTCTCGGTAACACTTGATCCATTAATACTAACACTTTATCTTCTATTCTATGTCATCAGACTGGGAAGGGTCATAGCACTTGCATATTGTTGTCGTATTGTTAGTTGAACTGCTTCTATTGTTCTCATTTGTAAATCGCTTTGGATAAAAGCGTCTGCTAAATGAATATATGTAAATGTTTTATTATTTTTGTTGCCTCTAAAATTTACAAGTTTATTAGTTACCTTATTTGATGCTTATTTTGTTTGTTTATTTGGAAGCTGTAGGGAGGTGGGTGCCATTTTTGTTGAACTCTGTTTTCTCCTGTTTTTGGACCAGGAAGGGAGATCGGGTACAATTTGTTATTAATAGTCAGAGGTTTAATTTCCCCAGATAGATTGCTTTTTGTTTGTTATTTTGGCCTTGCCCTCTCCTGAAGACATTGCTTCTCATAAAGGTGTAGCGTATGGACAGTGTCATGATGACTCACTCATTCCAACATGCCAAAAACCTTTTAACCTCTGGCTGACGCCCGGTAACTCACGAGTATCGCAGCCAGAGGGTCTGGGTCCAAATTGTCCATTGACACTTTTCTGGCGTGCACGAGGAAAGCAAACACCCATAAAACCAGCGATGAGCGAGCTTCAAACAGATGTTTATCAACCGAACCTGTCCTTCTTGCATATCTTTATTGATACCGTTTTAATCCTCTCAGTCTGCTTTAGCTAAATATATATAAGAGGTTACGTTAAAATGTATTTTTACTATGTTTTACCATCTTGGAAGTGAAATTACAAATCTGACGATGGCCTCATAAACCATGCAAATTAGGCTGTCAGGAGTGACAAAGAAATCGTCTCCCGCCAAAGATTGCTGAATGTCATTGGTCAGGTCGCTCCGAAAGAGGTGTGGACTGTCTTCCTTAAAGGATGTTGGCGCTGGAAGCATCTGTGCCTTTTGTCGTGTCTTCTTGGTGCTTTGCTTTTTGTCTTGTCTTCTTGTTCGTTTTACTTTTCGTTTTGCGTTTATCTCAGTCTTTTATTTTCACTCTCGCTTGCTTTTTCGTGTTTGGTAGAAGTCCGGTCCTACAAGGGAAACGAACTCTTCCTTATAGCTTTCAAGAAAACGAACTTTCAAATAGTTTTGAATCTCCCGCGAGTGGAACGAGCTCCAGAATGCTTTCATCTCCAGGGCCACGAGGACCACACACCCATGCAGCTTTGTTTCAGCTACACAAAGGTCTATACTACAAGTAGTCTATTTATTTCCATCAAAATCTAAATGTGTTTAGAGCTGTTTATCCCGGCTTTAAGGTGCGTGATTTTTTTGCTGGCTCTCCAGGGTTAACTATTTGTAAAGTTTGCTATTTCTGTGTTCTGTTTTCTTTCTTCCTTTCTTTACTTCCGTTATGCCTTATTCTGTATATATTCGTTGTTAAATGTAATTTGTGCTATAGCTTCATTTATTAAACCTTCATTATACTCTTTATTGTCTCTGTCGGTTGATCATCGAACAAATCCTCTTAAATGTGTGATCTTAAGCCACAAGCTTGATATTGATAAATATTTTAATTAGTAATATTATCAGAATGTTATCCTTCATAAACAGAAGGATAGCTTTTCTTGATAGTGACCAGAATAATCCTTTCCGCGAAATTGATCAGAGAATCTTCGGTAAAGGTTCGGTGGATGAACAGATCAGGCGAAGTGCAGTTAATTTGTTTAAAGGATGTTCTAAAAATTGATATAGCCTATCTATATATTATATGTGTTCATAATTGATTATAATTCATTGTGGTTAATTGTCTATATATATATATATATATATATATATATATATATATATATATATATATATATATATATATATATATATATATATATATAGATACAGATGGACTATATATTCCCTTTTTGGGCAATTTAAAATTGTAGGTGATAACTCATAACCCGTATGATCAGTTATTAATTGTGAATTATTAATTATTGATTATAAATTCCCCTCACCTGATGTCACGGTTCCTCTGGTTTTCTGGTCCTGTCCCGCACTACATTTCCCAGCATTCCCCTGGATCCTCACCTGCACTCGATTCCCTCATCACCACAACTGATCTCTATCACGTCATAATCATCTCATCACCAGCCTTTATATTCTGTTTGCTCTCACTCCCTCACTGCTGGGTATTATATGTTACACATTATTCTGTTCCCTTGTGCCTTTTAAAGTTCTTGTGCAGGGCTAGTGTCTGTTGTGTTGCTAGCGAGGTGGATCCTTGTGTTATCAATAAGACATTATGAGGATCGTCCGAGAGAGGACTTCACTCTTCTTCTGTGAGTTATATGATGAGTATCGTCCGAGAGAGGACTTCACTCTTCTTCTGTGAGTTATATGATGAGGATCGTCCGAGAGAGGACATCACTCTTCTTCTGTGAGTTATATTCAGTGGATCGTTTGAGAGAGGACTTCACTCTTCTTCTGTGAGTTATATGATGAGTATCGTCCGAGAGAGGACTTCACTCTTCTTCTGTGGGTTATATGATGAGGATCGTCCGAGAGAGGACTTCACTCTTCTTCTGTGGGTTATATGATGAGGATCGTCCGAGAGAGGACTTCACTCTTCTTCTGTGAGTTATATGATGAGGATCGTCCGAGAGAGGACTTCACTCTTCTTCTGTGGGTTATATGATGAGGATCGTCCGAGAGAGGACTTCACTCTTCTTCTGTGAGTTATATGATGAGGATCGTCCGAGAGAGGACTTCACTCTTCTTCTGTGAGTTATATGATGAGGATCGTCCGAGAGATGACATCACTCTTCTTCTGTGAGTTATATTCAGTGGATCGTTTGAGAGAGGACTTCACTCTACTTCTGTGAGTTATATTCAGTGGATCGTTTGAGAGGACTTCACTCTTCTGTGAATCAATTATCTTCAGTGAGTTATGTTCTGTTGACTGTCCGAGAAAGAGGACCTCTTGTATCTTCTGTGAGTTATCCTTAAGAGACATTTCAAGAATGGACTTCCTGCGTTCTATTATAGTTTAAGGTGATATTTCTGTCTGAAGACTTTTCCTAAGTTCCTGAACTTCTATTAGTCTGTGGAATTGCCTTAAATAAACTCTGTGAATTGTATCCTGGTCTTCAGCCTGGTTATATTGTGACACCTGAGCTGAGACCCTACAAAGGGTTAGTTTACCCAAATATGAAAATTCTGTCAGTAATTACTCACCCTCATGTTGTTCCAAACCCTTGCGACTTTCATTCATCTTCGGAACAACGGAAATTAAGATATTTTTTATGAAAGCTGAGAGCTGTCTCACTTCTTCATAGGCTGCTTGGTAGTTGCATCTGCCGGCTAAGAAAGTTAGTAAAGACATCGTCAAAATATTCCAAGTGACTACAGTGGCTCAAACTTAAGTTTATCAAGGGACGAGAATACGTTTTGTGCACAAAAATAACGAATTTATTCAACTACTCGTTTTCTTCCATGTGGGCCTCTGACGTGAGTTCACGAGAGCACCACGACGCATGCACGAGAACTGAGAAGATGACGCAGGTGACGTCCTGACATAGCGGGAAGCGCTACACTATCTTTTTACAATCTTCTCGTTTCTCGTTCATGCATCGTGGCGCTCTCGTGAACTCACGTTTGGCTAGGCAGCTTCGAACACAGCCTAAACTTTTGCCTGTATGCTTCAGGGACCAAAGCACCGCAGATTTCACAGTGTCATAATCTAATGAACTCTCAATTAACAACTGTGCACACGCCTCTTGAGCTTTGCCAGCAATATTGCTCTGCACAAAAAAAAGAGCCCACAAATCCCTTGGCCAGTTCAATTTTGTGGCAATACGTTAAAACGCAATAAAGTGTGCGTCCACCTCACCTTCACAAAATGGAGGGACCAATTTTAAGAACCTACCCACATCAAAATCTGTCTCTACCGGTACAAAAACACTGGAGGATGGAGGACGAGACCTATGCATTGGGACCGGCCTACTATGAAGTGTCTGGGCTTCAATTTCCAACGTTCGCAGCTTAATGTCTCGATCTGCTTCAATTTCCAGAGCTCTCAACTTTACCAGCTGAGTTGCTCCTGCTTCTTGAGTGTGAGATCTATTTCTGACCTCAAGGCGATTCGGAACAGAAATTGATTTTTCTGACGCAGCTTCCCCACCCACTTTAGAATCTGCTGGCAGAATACCTGCTTGGACAAGCTTCTGGTATAACCCATCTTTGATGCATTGTTTCTTTGCCTCCTTGTTGACAGGAATATTAAATTCTGCAATCACAAAGTAAACTTGATCAAATCAAATTCTATACTCAATTATGCTGTATACGCTTCCTCAACCGCACAGGTTCGAAGCTGCAAAGAAACTTAACAATGACTACAAAAAGTCAGATTATCAACAAAAAAATTAACTGCAAATCCATTAAAGGATTGAAAGAATGGACGAGCCCCCATTGTCCCGAACAACCACCCGTCTAGGGGTGGGTCACCCTGGAAGACTGCAGGAATTACAGAGTTTGCCAGAATAAATGAGTCATGACTTGATCCAGGATAATTTTTGAATGCGTGTGTAACCTTACATGTTGCATCGCGAATCACCTGGATAATGATGGAATGGGTTCCCCTTACGATTAACATATATCAGAGCATTCTCTGACGGGATTTTGGCTAGCAGACATCATTGGTAATTTAATGAATTTGTGCGCATGTCGGACTAGGCTTAATGTTACTGCATGTATAGCCGAACTTACGGCAGGTTGGGATATGCCTCCAATTGAACTCAGGGATGTTGGAATGACCCACTCGCAAAAAAATCTAGTGCAGCAGTTACTTTAACAGCAATGGGGAGAGCATATGGGCAGGATGCATTTAATCATTTAAACTGAGCAGGTCAACGAGTGATGTTTTGCTCAAATTACATGTTCAGTAGTCAGTCAGTCGTCCACGTTGGATCCAGGGTTTGATTTGGCTTACTGGTTGTTGATAGACACCCTCAACTTGATGAGTCACATGTGTGTATTGGCACGATTGGTCAAATAATTAGCCAATTTCATTAGTCATTACTGCAAATAGGAAGGCTACTTCTGATACATGCAATGACTATCCATTATGACATGTAGAAATTTTTATATTTATATAAACAATAATAATCTTTTAAATTTTAATCCTTTATTTTTTCATATTTAAAAATGTTTGTGTGCTGCTGCGCGTCCCTGTGTGTGTAATAAGCAAAGTGTACACGAGTTGTGGACCCGCCTATAGGCGCATATTACTGATCCGCTTTTTAAATAACATAAAAAAATATTGCGCAGTCTATTTTTGACCAACTGAAACCTGGTCTAAAGTCAATGGTGCAGTCTATTTTAGTTGTCTCAAAATAGCAATGCGCCTGAACACACCTCATTTTCAGACAAGCAGCCCATGGGCGCTCAAATGGGCGCAAATGCATTTGCTATTTAAACAATGTGGCGCAGGATGTGAAAATGATAACTGCGTCGGGCTGAAACTAGCAAAAAACACTTGCATCGTGCCGATTGTATGATAGTGCCCTAAGTGTAGAATAGGTCTTTCTGAGCTTTACCTTGGAACACACACTGCAACAATATTGTTAGTTCACTATCTTTCCATCCCATCAAATTTGCTTAATGGTCAAATAAACTAAAGAAAGTGTTCAACACATCTTCATTAAACTTGAGCATAAGTTTAAGACTTCTTGCAACATCCAAACCCTACAAAGATGAGTTACCCATTTGTGAATGCACAATATTAGAAGGAGCCTCTAGCTTACCTTCTGTAATTAATTTCAGTCTCTGTGCTTCAGTATCTAACTTACAAAGTTCAAGTTCTCGAATTCTTTTTCTATTTTCCATTTCTAAGAGCATCAAGTCTCTCTGTTGCTCATAAGTTAAGGAAGGAAAACTCTTTTGAGGATTAACCTGCTTTTTAGGGTCTTGAACTTCAGACACAGCAGATCTCTCTGGCCTAGTTGTAAACACAACCCAAGGATGATTTTACAATAAGGTCTTTTCTCTAAAAAAAATACGTTTTTCTTTAGCTGTGATCCCAATGTCAAAGTGTCCTGCTACCTCTAATAATTGATCTTTAGACATTTTGTCTAACTCCTCCATCTGATGTTTTAAAAACTCTTCTAACTCTGAGGCTATTTTTATTTTAAAAAAATTGTTAGGGCGACCGTAAAATAAATAGGATTGCAAAATATATATTTATTACAAGGTTCTAGGGTAAAACATAATGAAATGAAAAAATAAAGAAGACATTCAAATGCCGACTAGTCCAACCATGGCAACGAGGTGTTCACATCCAAGGGCATCTGCTACGAGCCCATTCCTGCGAAGTGCAAGAAAAGAACCAAGAGCATCAAACAACCTTACACCACAGGTTAGTGAACAGGAACTTAAATACTCACAGCCCATCCAGACCTGGGGCCGCATATATACAATTTTCAATAGTTTTCATCCTAAAAGTGTGCGTATGCACAAAAGCTAGATTATGTGTACCACAAAAGTTTTTTTAGATTTATAAAACCATGCATATGCCAGAACCTGTGCAAAAGATGCGTTCATGCATCTCCACCCTGAAACATATAATTCCCATGCATATTCCCATCCACTTGATACCATGTTTAACACAAGACATTAGGAAAAGATGAGATAAGTGTCACAGTCCTCGTCTGCATCTGTTTGTCCTTTGCTGCGTTCCAAACCGCATACTTCCCTACTATTTAGTATGGGAAAAGAGTAGGCGAGCGAAAAAGTATGTATTAATCCAAAAGAGTAGGCGAGAATTACCTGGGTGACGTACCAATTATCGCGAGATTTGGACTTAAGTGCGTTCGAATGTGCCTACTTTCCTACTATATAGTAGGCGAAAACAGTACGTGAAGGAAGCAGTACGTTCGAAACATCAGTATTCATAAAAGAGTAGGGGAGAAGTTCCCGGATGGCTTACTGCTTCCGGCCCGATTTTTGAGTGCTCAACCGATGGATACTCTTCTATCCCAGGAGGCCACGCGAGAGCATACGTCATTATCAAACATCACGGAGATCAGCGACGCCGGGGGTTTTCAAATGTGAGTAAACACGGTTCCTTATGTGTTAAACTACAATAGAGTAGACGTTTTAACTGTTGAAGGTGTAAAGTAGTTAGACAGTATAGTATAGTTGTGATTTTGCTGTAAAAACATGTTTTGTATAGCTAGCTAACAGGGGAGCTCTAAGCACACGTAACGTCTCTAAAGTGGATTTACATAACCATATACATCTTAAACACGCTTATTTAAAATGTCTATTTACATCTGAAAGGAAAATATTGTAAGTATTGACATATTGCAGATGAGCACATCACAACATGAAAAAGACATCTGAGTGATGTATGTGTGGCATTATCATAGGATAGGATAACGTTAATTCACTGTTGCCAACACTGTTGACATTAGACTAATGTGCTGTAAATAAGGTAAATAAACCAATCTATAAAGTAACTAAACATGTTTTTATTCAGACTGGTGTGAGCACTGAGGATGAGGAGCCCAGAGCTGAATCCTGGAAACGGTGCCATGGATGAGACTGTCATAAGATCTCTCCATCTGCCCTTATCGCCTCAGATTGTGAAGCGCAGCGCAGAAACAAGCTCCGGCACGAAGGCACGGTCACTTCTGGTGAATTCATCAGAATAAAGCCGCAGAATGGGAACCGCTGTGTTGAGATGGCAGTAGGATGTGGGCTTCAGCGCCCAAATACATGCTTGTAGTTTGAATAAAGATTTGTTTCATGTGCATGCATTTGTTTATTGTGTGATGGTTACTTTTATTTGTTCTTTTACTCATTTATTCATGTTTCTTATTGTTGTCAGTATATAAAATATAATTATTTAATGTATGCATTAATTCATTGCTTGACTGACAATTGAGATGTTCACGTGTATTCATGCATAACTCATATGACAAAACAAATTACATTTTGCTTGTTTTATTAAATTATATCATTTTTAGTATATAAAAAAGTAATATAATTAAGTATTGGTCAGCATTTAATATTATTTTGTTTAAGTTTTGGGGTGGGCTAACAATGCAATTCATTCTGAGGTAATATTAATTTTTTATGAGCGATACTTGCATTTTTCGAGTATAAAGTCAACAGTTTCTCCAAAGGAGATCTTCGAGCAGCGGCCCGTCTCCTTGTGCACTGCAGACAGTAAACGCAGAGGAAAACTGTTCTAGGTTGTGCTGTCGAGTTACTGATGTTATGAAGTGTTAGTGCACCTGTCGCTCATATAATTTAAACTTATAAACTTATTACATAAAGATCATGGAAAGATACTAGTTGTATCTAACAATGAACAATCATAATGACAAAACAGAAAACATAAAGATCATTGGTTTGTGTACATCATAATATGATATTTATACACAGGAAAAAAGAACCATAACAAGGCTAAATATCTTTAAATATAAATAGTTCTTCATAATACATTAAAAAATAGTTTTGTTGTTATTGTCTGAGGGATGAAACGAGAGGTAAATTCATCAAGAAAAGAGGAAAACTTGGAGAAACTTTTTGGGTATAAAATAAAGAAATTAACAACATATTCAAGAGATGACGATTTTGGGGTTTCTTAAAAAATCGTTATAAGGAACTGTGGGTCACATTAGTAGGGTTTAAAATATAACAACTTAAATCAACCCTAAATGTATTCACAAAATAAATTGGCAGCTGTTTCTTCAACAATACCACAAAATGAGCAAGTTTCATCAATATCAAGATATTTACAGATAGATGAATTAAACGTGTCGTTCATCTTTTAAGTTGTTGCGCTTGTGATAACGTGTCGTAGGTCACATGATAACGTCAACATGGCGGATGATGTCCGGATCGCATTCATACTCAACGAGATTTGGCTATAAAGTACCTACTCTTTTAGCACTCGTTAAGAAAGTACTCATTGAAATTAAGTACCTACTCATTGAGTATGCGGTTTGGAACGCAGCCCTTGTCTGCACTACACTACCCAGAATCCTCCTTTTCTCCACACCTGAACTCACTCCCTCACTTACCAGCCTGTTCATCATTATCTTCATCCGTGTCACCTGTCTTCACCTTATGTTTGATTAGTATCTGTATTTAGTATCCTTCTGTTCAGTTAGTCTTGGTCGGTTCTTGTAATGTTATTGTGTTTTGTGAGTGTACCCTCTGCCTGCCTGTACCTGTTTGTTGTTGCTTTTGAGTAAATCTTTGAATTGGAGCTTTTTGCCTCAGCCTGTCTTCATCTACACCACAACCATGACAATAAGGACTATGTTCCCTCACATTACATTGCTAAAAATCATTCAGTATTCTTGCCTTGTTTTAGAATAAATGCAAATTTTATAACATTTCAGAGAAGAGCTATTCTCAATTTTTTCCACTGGCCAGATAGTAGTGTATTAGTTTTTAATTGCATTTAATTACTTAAAACAAATCAAATGTATGCAATTTATCCCATAATGTAAACATTTATTTTAATATATACAAATACAAAATATAATTTAAGGCCATGTAAGTTCTACATCCTAAAAGTATTACAGGAAAGGGGACAGATATTTTGTAAAATTTGTTTATTTCTGAAAAATACATTCTGATATAAAAAGTGTCACTCAACAATTATTTATGTCATTATTCCAAGAGACATGTTATGAAATTGACAAGTAAGGTTAAAAAGAAACGTGACTTAAAGGTAACTAGAATCGAAATAACAAGACACAAATTAAGAAAAAAAATATTTTCAGTGACTCCAGACGTAATTAGCCAAAATAGGATTTGTCTGTGCTAGATTTGAGGATAAATCTGTGGGATGAGTTTAAACATGGTAAAATGTGTTCAACAGAGCTGAGAGACTACATTATGTTACTTAAAACATTAACCGTTCCCACTTTATATTAGGTGTCTCTCACTACTATGTACTAAAATTTAAATTATTAATTTGATACAATGCACTTATTGCGCTTCCCTTACATCTAAAGCAGCCCTTAAACCTATACCACCAAACCTGTCCTAATCTTACAGTACCTGTATCACACCTCGATAGCAACACAAGGGTTACGCAATGCAACATCAACACAACAAGTACATTATACCTAACAGTACATAGTAGTTAATGACACCTAATATAAACTGTAACCCAATAACCAACAGTATTTAATAAACAAACGTTCAAGTGCCTATAAATGTGCCAGTAATTCCAGACATTTATGTGCATATCTTGCATTTGAGCATCAGCAGTAGAGACTGCAGGAATGATGATCCCACCACCACCAGAACAAAGGTCCGATCAACACAAGAGTGTAAAAGTGGCCTCCACTGATTTGTGATCAAGTGCATTTAAAAATAAACCTGCAAACACCTTCATTTAGACCAGTCACATTGCATAGGTGATTTACAAAACTTTCAGGATATAAAATATGCAAAAAATAAATAAATGTTTTTGGGGGATGTTATAATAATTAAATGTTTTAATTTGCACTGGAGCAAATAATCATCATATCTCAGTCCGATCAGGGATTCCTAATATAGAGTCAAAATAATGATTTCCTTATTATCAACCAGTGATGAAGAGGACGTTAATCGCACAGTAGCAACAGGCCAAAGTGTCTGAGAGAGATCCATCCAAAACTTTTGCATATAGAATTCCCATGACGTGGCAGGAATCCAGGAATCCAGCACGGAAGACTTGACTATGGCTTTATCTGGCTTGTTTGTTCCCGAGTAGAAAAATAAACAAGAGTAACCCACAGGTCAAAAAAAGGTCTTTCCTTCCTATTTAGTTCATGAGGGCCACTGTGCTCTCCGGTTGTCCTCGGACCAGCTCAGAGAAGAACTCAAGCGCCAGACGCACGTGAACAGGCACAAACACATAGGAGGTGTAGATGGCCATGGCCACCATAGTAAAGAGGACTGTGTTGAAGACAGACTGTTCCCACGGCTCCAGCACATAGATGCCTGTGATGAGCAGGTACTGGTAGTACAACCAGCCCATGTTCTCTCTCATACTCTTCATTTCCATGTGAAGGGCCACACAGCCTCGCTATGAGCTGAGGGGGAAGACAACAGGGTGAGACGCACAATGGACACACAACAACAGATCAAATCATGCCTGATAATATAGGTTAGGAGTGCTAGTGTGCGTCTTTAAAGAGCCTATCAAATTACACCACAGGAATTCATGGCTCCGCGGCATTCAAGGGGCTCACAGTTGGATTTGGTGACGTATTCTTCATTATTTATTTTTGGGACTGTAATATGATACTATTGATAGCAATTTCATCACTTGAAACAAGAGAAACATGAATGATACGCACTTGCGTTCCAACTGAATCTCATTACATGAATGTCCAGTAATGAAAACTGGGCCGTCATGAAAATTAGATATTATTTAAATCAGTCTTTTGTGTAACCATATTCAATTATCAGTGGTTTATTCTTCCTCGGCTGTATTCACATTTGGGGCTATCTGACCTCTGTGCATGAAGCGAGTGCTTGCCTTGGACAAAAAAAAAACATATTTGAATGTGCTCATTAATGATGTGTAGCTCAAGGGCAAGTAAAGGTAAAACTCCAGCGTTTGTAGCAGTAATGCACAATCTGCAGCCGTTCAGGTGGAGCACGTCCCACATACAGGCACAAAACACCACAGGAACACGCTCTCTCATCACTCATTTCAACAGCATGGAAAACATTTACTCTCTTGCTCATATGACGGAAACTAATACAACAACTGGGTTGCATGGACTTAAAATGTGGCTAATATGTTCAATTATTAATTGCATTAAAAAAATTCTATAGTTTAGCTAGTGTAGTGTCTCACTGTATAAAGTGAAAATAATGTCCATGATTTTTTATTTTATTTTATTTTTTACTCTAATCCTATTTTAAATAAAAGATGTTTGATGTTACCACATGAAGCACATTGGGATACATATTTACAGGACTATATTCAGTATCCCTACAGCCATAGACATATTGCATATAATAAGTTTCATCTATAGTGTATACCAAGATGACACAAAGAAAGCATCAACAAAACGGACATTCCTTAACAACAGTCATTTGATGAGAACAAGAACACGAGACAGTATGTCAACTGTAATGCCATATCCAGGCGACAGCAGAAACATATAAACATCATTTAACTGGATCCTTTTGTTGCACTGGTTGTTAGTAGGACATAACGAGTAGTTTTTATTTTATTTTGCTGTACTAAAAAAAACCTCCTATATGTGAACGCGCACTGGCATGAAAACAGTTAAAAAGTGCACGAGAGGGATATATTCGCAATGTTTTCCTTTATCTACGCTGTTATGAGATGCTCACACTTTTTACACATGGTTAGTTAATCACTCTATATCATATTTGTTGTTGCAAATTGTAGTAATGGTGTAATAGTAAGTTGCATAGTTGCAGTTATTATGCTGTTATTATGACCATTAGATTAATGTTTCATATTAATTTTCAAAGGCAGGATCATTGCGTGGTAAAATAAAACACTGCAATTATTTTAAAGCCTTAGTAAACATTATATTTGTCAGGTGTGATGAGAGCAATGTAAAGTCACTCACCTCGGCGGGAAAGCTGCAGTGAGGAGTGTGTGTGTGATGATCTGATGGTCTCGCTGCTCTGCCAGTTCCACAGACACACCACTCCCACTTATCTTATTTACTCTCACTTGTGTGTGTGTGTGTGTGTGTGTGTGTGTGTGTGTGTGTGTGTGTAGAAAAAGAAATGATCAAACATATTGTGAAATTCCTGACATTTGATACAGAGCATCGCCAGAGCTCTCTCTCTCTCTCTCTCTCTCTCTCTCTCTCTCTCTCTCTCTCTCTCTCTCTCTCTCTCTCTCTCTCTCTCACTCACTCACTCATGTGCCAAACATATATACAATCAGATATATAAAAATGTAACAAGAGCAGAGAGCAACAATAATATAAAATATTAAGAATAATATACAAATAAAATATAGAATAAATATTCTAAATAGCACAAATCCTTCATCACACAAATCATTAGTTCCTTGGTTACTGCCTTGAATTCTATGCATGGCATACTTTTAGTTATGACTTGTTAAACTATACTTTGTCACGAAATAGAGTTGTAGGAAATAAATAGCAAATGTTCATCTTTGAAACTACCTTCAGATTGGAAAATTCTGTTGGCTAATTACAGGGCATAACGTTAACCCAACTGATGGAAATAAATAATAACTGAGCTTGTAACAGTTTTGTTGCAAAGCACACTATTATTGTTAGATCTTGTGTTTGTTGAGTTAAAAATGAAGCGTAGCGTCAGTTCTGGCAGGTCACGTTAGTCAAGCTCGCATAAGTGACTCTCAGATGATCCACGTCTACCAATAGGAATACGACGCCTATCACTGTATACATATATAAGCTCCTTCAGTATTATCAGCAGCTATCGCGTTTCTCAGGAGCTAATTACCCTCCTCCATCCCCAGCTCCTCCTCTCACCCAGTCAGAATTTGGATTTCCCCTTAAATCAGGATAAATTCTGAACTAATCTTGGATTAGTATAATCCAAAAATCAAGATGCATGGAGACTTTAATAAACACAGAGAAACTCTATACATACATACTACACATTAACATTGTCAAGTCAAGTCAAGTCACCTTTATTTATATAGCGCTTTTTACAATACAGATTGTATCAAAGCAGCTTCACAGTGATAACATGAAAATAATATAACAGAGTTTGTTTCTAAAAGAAAATTGCGTCAACGTCCACCTTAAGTAAGGCAGATCAATAATATTATTGAATATTAAATGTCCCCAACTAAGCAAGCCAAAAGCCAAGGCAACAGTGGCAAGGAACCAAAACTCCATCAGGTGACAGAATGGAGAAAAAAACCTTGGGAGAAACCAGACTCAGTCGGAGGGCCAGTTCTCCTCTGGCCAACGAAGGAACAGTGCATGATTTATGATTCGGGCAGCATTACAAGTCAGATTGGATCGGAACATTTAGAATATTTATCCATTTCCATCTTTTGGAAGTCCAAGTAATCACGCCGGTGTTGAGACGAGTTGTTGAGGATCAGTGCCGTCCACCATAGAGGGTCCATATCGCCGGTGTTGAGTCGTCTCTTCACAGGCTTTGTGATTGGGGTATCTGAAGTCTCCGTGAAAGGCTGGATACAAACTGGAGCTGACGAACGCCGTTTTTCTCGGGACGCGAGTCATAACAGCAAAAAAACAAAAAGGGAAAATAATTAGCGTAGCTGCTGTTCATAATGATTTCCATAACACGGGCGTAAATGATAAAAAACATGAAGACAGTGATTCTTGTGTCCCAGAGTCACCCCCCTCCATCCCCCACTCAACTCAGCCCTGCTTACTGACCTCTACATCCCTCCTGCTGCTGAGACCCAACCACAATCTCACAATCTCTCCGCAGCCCAACCATACGCGCCGACCCGTTTGACTAAGGCTGTCGAGCCCCACTGTCGTCGTTAAAGCAGGTTCAGTGGCAACGGTTCCGTATGGCATACCACCTACCGCAAAACACAATATCTACCCAACCACCCGTCATTCACGCAATATACACAGGAACGTAATGACTGTAAATACTATGCAACCTATACAAATAACCTACAGACTCTTCAAGTTTTATAATATTAAATGCATTTGATCTGATTCAGCAGTGGTATAAAAGGTAAGCATTATGTAAATGCTTGGCTAAAGAGATGCGTCTTTAATCTAGTTTTAAACTGGGACAGCGAGTCAGAGCCTCGAACAATATCAGGAAGGCTATTGCAGAGTTTTGGAGCTAAATGTGAGAACGCCCTTCCTCCTTTAGTGGACTTAGATATCCTAGGAATGACCAGAAGCCTCGAATTTAGTGATCTTAAAGAACGCGATGGATTGTAGGGCGATAGAAGGTCCATTAAATACACAGGAGCTAAACCATTTAGGGCTTTATAGGTCAGTAATAGTACTTTGTAATTGATACGGAACTTGATAGGTAACCAGTGTAGAGATGATAAAATTGGTGTTATATGATCATATTTTCTTGACCTAGTAAGAACTCTAGCAGCTGCATTTTGCACTAACTGTAGCTTGTTTATTGAGGATGCAGGACAGCCATCTAATATAGCATTACAATAATCTAGTCTCGAGGTCATGAATGCATGAACTAACTTTTCTGCATCAGAAACAGATAGCATGTTACGTAGCTTTGTAATGTTTCTAAGGTGGAAAAAGGCTGTTCTTGTAACATATGAAATATGATTTTCGAAAGACAAGTTGCGGTCTAGTATAACACCCAGGTCTTTTACTGTAGTGGATAAAGTAACTGGACATCCTTCTATATTAAAGTTGTATTGTAAGTGAGTTTGTGGGTAGTTTTTTGGACCAATAAGTAGTACCTCCGTTTTGTCTGAATTTAGTAGCAGGAAATTACGCGTCATCCAGCATTTTATATCTTTGAGACACTGTCAAATTTGATAAGTTAGTGTTTTCATCTGGCCGTGATGAAATATATAATTGAGTGTCATCAGCATAGCAGTGGAAATTAATTCCATGTTTTCTTATAATATTACCAAGTGGGAGCATATATATTGAGAATAGCAGAGGGCCTAACACCGATCCTTGCGGCACTCCATAGTCTACTGACGTTATCTTTGATTTTTCCCCATTTAAACAGACAAAATGATAACGGTCTGATAAGTACGATCTAAACCAGCTCAATGCCTGTCCCTGAACACCAGTGTAGTTTTGTAGTCGATCCAGGAGTATTTTATGATCGATAGTGTCGAACGCAGCGCTAAGATCGAGTAGAACTAGTATTGAGATACAGCCTTGGTCAGAAGCTAAAAGTAAATCATTTGTAATTTTAACTAGCGCAGTTTCTGTGCTATGATGCGGTCTGAATCCTGACTGGAATTTTTCATATATCTAATTTTCTTGCAAGAAAGAGCACAATTGAGCGGACACAATTTTTTCTAGTATTTTAGACATAAATGGAAGATTTGAAATGGGTCTGTAATTTGCTAAGTTATTTGGGTCTAATTGCGGTTTCTTAATGAGAGGTTGTATTACTGCCAGCTTGAATATTCTTGGAACATGACCTAAAAATAAAGACGAGTTAATAATATTGAGAACAGGCTCTTCCACTACAGGTAACACTTCTTTCAGTAGTTTAGTGGGTATTGGATCTAATAAACATGTTGTTGGTTTCGATGCAATGATACGTTTATTTAGCTCTTCCTGTCCTATAGTTGTAAAGCGGTGTAGTTGTTCCAGAGGGGCGATTATTGAGGCTGAATCATAAGACACCATAAAAGAGTGTACATTTACAATTGTGTTACGGATGCTTTCTATTTTCTCATTAAAGTAGTTCATAAAATCATTACTACTATACTGTAACGGAATATTTTGCTCTGGTGATGTCTGTATATTTGTTAGTCTTGCCACGGTGTTAAATAAAAACCTTGGATTATTTTGGTTATTTTCTATTAGTTTGTGGAGATGCTCAGCCCTGGCTGCTTTTAGAGCCTTTTTATAACGTGACATACTGTCTTTCCACGCGATTCTAAAGACCTCTAAATTAGTTTGTTTCCATTTACGCTCTAAGTTACGAGTTTCTCTCTTGATAACATGCGTAGCACTGTTGTACCAAGGTGCTTTAGTTTTCTCTCTAACCTTTTTTGATCTAATTGGTGCAACAATATCTAATGTACTAGAGAAAATGGTGCTCAAACTGCTAGTCATTTCCTCTAGTTCATCTGTTTGTTTGGGTTCACTGAGCAGCTGAGATAGATCAGGTAAGCTATTTGAGAATCTATCTATAGTGGTTGGAACGTATGTTCTGCCTGGTCTATAAAATGGCGCAACATGACAAATTTCAGCAGTACGTATTATACAAGTTACCATGTGATGATCAGTGAGATTGTCACTTTGCGGTATAATATCTATATCAGTTGGATTGGTTCCATATGATATAATTAAGTCTAGTGTATGATTTAGACGATGAGTGGGACCACTGACGTTTTGCTTGACCCCAAAAGAGTTTAATAAATCTGTAAACGCAGTCCCTAACGCATCATTTGTGTTATCTACGTGTATGTTAAAATCTCCAACAATTATTGCTTTATCGGTATTGACCAATAGATCTGAGAGAAACTCTGCAAACTCTTTTAGGAAATCAGCATAGGGCCCTGGAGGTCTATATACAGTAGCCAAGGCTAGAGATAATAGGGATTTCTTTCTTACATCTAAGAGCATAATATTTAGTACAAGTACTTCAAACGAATTAAACCTGTGACCTGTTTCCTGAGTAACATTAAGAATATCTCTATAGATTGTTGCAACACCGCCGCCACAACCGATCAGACGGTGCTCATGCTTATAAGAGTATCCTGGTGGACTAGACTCATTTAGACCGAAATACTCATTTGGTTTAAGCCAGGTTTCAGTAAGGCAAAGTACATCGAAGCTATTATCTGTGACCATTTCATTTACAATAACCGCCTTAGGTGTGAGCGATCTAATGTTTGGAAGACCTAGTTTAAGAAATTGTTTTTGTTCACTGATATTTAGATTTTCAGGTTTAATTACAATAAGATTTTTCCTAGATCCTACAGTAGATTTATTATATGGCCTCACTAAATGAGGAATAGACACAGTTTCTATATAATGTTCTACACTACTTATATCAATTAATTTGGCACAGCAAAGACTGTGATTTGGACTTTGATTTTCTAGTCATATGGTGTGTAACGTCTTGGAGATGTTTTTCGACAGAACAGCCGCTCCGATTCTGCTGGGGTGCAGGCCATCAGCACGGTAGAGCCTAGGTCGCTCCCAGAACAGATTCCAATTATTTACAAAGAGCAGTTTCTGTTCATTACACCATGACATTAACCATTCATTTAGTGCAAATAATCTACTGAACCTTTCCTGTCCTTGTCGGTACGTGGGAAGCGGTCCAGACACGATGATCGTTGCCTCAGGCGCTGTGCTGCGTACCGTCTCGATCAGGCTCTTGTAGTCCTTCTTCAGAACCTCCGTCTGCCGCAGCCTGATGTCATTCACTCCCGTGTGCAGCACGACAGCTCCGACGCGCTCGTCACCGTTCAGGATCTCGGGAACCTGTGCGGCGACATCAAGAACAGGAGCACCAGGAAAGCAGTGAGTGCGCACCGTACCCTTACCTGAGGTAGCGCGGACTTGACGGACCATGGAACTGCCGATGATCACGACGTCGTCACGCGAAGGGGGGAGAAGCGGTTCCGGGTGGAGATCTCGAAGACCGGGAGGGGCGCTGAGGTTCTTGCTCTGGTCCTGGCTCGTGTCTTTCGCTGTGGGATCATCCAGGGTCCATGGTGTTGTGTCGGTGCCGGAGTGAATGATGCCAGAGATGATCGCGTCCTCCTGGGCAGAGAAACACACGGAGTAGACGAAGTCGGAGTCAAAAAGTTACTAACCACTGACTTATGAGCATCGGCGCGTGACGTTTCAAGCGCTGATCGCCGATCCCGCAGCTCGGCTTGTTTCTCCAGCAGACCACGGATCTGTTTCTCCACCGATTCCAGCTCCAATCGTACCGAAATCAGCTTGAATGTGTCCTCACCTGCACTCAGAGGTAACGTTAGACACACATCCGATATGTTCGCCATTATAACAGATGAACAGTAAATTAGTAGTGATACTACCAATATCACTACTAATTTAGGACTGAAATGCTGGATATAACCTGTATCCTTTCAGTGAAACGGGTGTAAAATAAGACGGTCGGTAGGCGCGAGGCCACGCGTGAAATGCTAGCGGACTAAAGGTTAGTAGCCGAGATTCGCAAAGTTGGATCTAAGTAGCGATATCAAAGTAATCCGATTGTTTTTTATAAGGAATAGTAGCGAGGATAAGTTCCCATGATATAAAAATAGAAAGTGCTTGTTTATAATTGAGTTGAAAAGAAGAAAATCAAGGATTAATGAATCGATTCGACGGAGCTCGAAAAACTCCGTGTCCACAGCGTGTCCATTATCATATAGTCAATGATAGTCAAAAAACATTGACGACACCGAACCAAGAACAACGAGAAATTAGGTCTTATATGCACAGGGAATGATCATCAGAAAAACAAGGAACAGGTGTAAAACTTAATTAGTAATCATGACAACAAACAAAGAAAGAAAACTCAGGCAACAGTGACAGGGATCAACAAAACTAAACAGGAAATGATTGTTAAACTGTACCCCCTTCCTGCAAGGCACGGAGGGAGGTCTTTGCGGTAGTGGACGAGGAGCCAGAGACAAACTACACCTAGGAGGAGCTGGCAGAGGGAAACACAAATGAAGGGAGGGGCCAAGGAGGAGACAAAGGAGAAAGGAGCCAGAGAGAGACTCAGGCTACGTTCAGACTGTAAATCCAAATCCAATTTTTGTGCATATCTGATTGAAAACTGATAAGAATTAGCTAATGTGAACTGCAAAAAATCACATGAAATGCGAAAAGGAAATCCGTTTCAGTCTCACTGCTCTGATCAGATTTCGTGTGGTTTATGTGACTTTCTCATGCCAGGTAAAATGTAAACGTCAGGCGTTGTCAAAGGAAACATGCTGAAAGTCACTGCTGAAACAATGTTGTTGCAAAGTGCCAAACGAGCAGAAAATTACAATGTAACGTAGACATGTATTGAAACTGGTAGAGACAACAGCGCGAAAAAAATCTGTGCATACTATCCTCCGGTATTGCCACTTTCCATGTTTCCAAATTTAAATAAGACAACATCTCTATTGCAAACCCCTTCATGTTGCGTTTTTTTTATTTTTTTTGCCGTATGCCTTCCAAAACAACGTAATTGTGATAGAAACCAATGCAGATATTCCTGAAAACAAAAGAGCTGCATGGACACACAAATCGGATCTGAACAGTTACGATAAACAGTGTGGACATCAACCATTTGAGATCAGGTTTGATTTCCATTACAAGAGAGTAGATGTTAAAACTTCATGCTGATTTGTACCTGGCTTTCGCCTAGATAAGCACCAACTAAGACGTAGCTTTACAGTAACCTGTGCTTCTCCATTTACGCTTCTTTCCAAATGGTGATGTGAATCTCCTTCTGTCTAGTGTTAACACGCGTCAGCACACTCAATGGCTGCAACCACAGTGCGGTCTCCCCATTGGATCAGCATGACAACCATCTGGATTGAGCCGAGTAGGGGACATCTCTAGGATCTTCAAGTGGGCACCTTGCGTCCTCAGTGTTTCGTCGACTAGCCCACGACTCCTCAAGAGGGCTCGACAGTGACTCTGGCGTCCCAGAGTCACCCCCCTCCGTCCCCCACTCAACTCAGCCCAGCTTACTAACCTTTACGCACGGAGGTTGTAACCTGCTGCTGAGGTTGCTCCTTCCTCGTAGTTCACATGTGACCTAACCACAATCTCTCAATCTCCTCAACCCGACCATACGCGCCAACCCCTTTGACTACGGCTGTCGAGCCCCACTGTCGACGTTTAAAGCAGGATCAGTGGCAACGGTTCCATATGGCATACTACCGCAAAACACAATATCTGTCCAAACACCAATCCTCATTCACGCAAAATACACAGGAACATAATCGGATTCCAATCGGATACACAAATAATCGGATTTGGACTGACAGTGTGAACGTAGCCTCAGAGAAGAGAAAGGACCACAACGGAACTTATGAAGGAACCAGGGAAAAGCCAGAAACCAAATCGACACAGGGGGAGACGTGCAAGGTGGAGAACCAGGAAGAACAGAGGAGCTGAAAACCCAGGGTGACACAGAGGGCCAAGATCGAGGAGAAGGGGGTTCGGCAGACTGGGGCGGAGCCGATGGGAGTGAGGTCAGTGACAGAACAGGAGGAAAAGAGGAGCCCAGTGGATCCAGAGGGGTGGAGGTAATGCTGTGAGTCAAGATGCAACTGGAGATGGGTCGGAGGGCCAAGGTGGGGTCCAGCACTCGGTGGCCCGAAGTGGAGCCAGGGGATCGTCAAGCCAAGGTGAATCTGGAAAACGGAAAAGCCAATGTGATTCCAAGCAGGTGGCTGGAGTCACTGAAGGAGAAGCCGAGAGCATGAAGGGAGCCAGTGGAGGCAGGGCAGAGGAACTGGACAGAGGGCGAGGGAATGTGAGGCTGGGCGGGACCATCAGTGAAAAAGGAGACTTGTGGTTGGGCGGGACAATCAGCTACGAAGGAGACATCAAACAAAAAGGAGACTTTAATGAACACAGAGAAACTTTTGCATACACACTACACATTTACATTAATGACAACGAACCAAGAACAATGAAAAATCAAGCATAGCGTTAGTACTATAGTAATATCTTCACAAAGCTAAGCTAAGTTTCTCTTTTAATGCTCATTGCTAAAAGCAATCAGAATATTGGCAACATGCTGTTGCTAATGCTCTCCGTGTTGCTTAGGCTTATCTTGTCGTTTTTATTAAAATGCTTGTGCTAGGCTTATGCGATCATATTGGCAATGTGCGTTGCTTTTCTGTTGCCATTGGCAACTGCTGTCATTGGCAACTGCTGTCACAGTGTCCGGTGTGTGTTTCCCTGGTGTCCACTAGAGGTATTCTTTCCCCACGGTGTCATTCACATTAGGAACTGCATCCCCCACAATCCTTGTCTGCACTCATCACTGTTCATTGCACTCAGCTGTTCCCCATCATGATTGTTATGGCGCTTTTCCACTGCATGGTACGGTACGGTTCGGTTCGGTACGGCACGCTTTGGCGCTTTTTCACTGCATGGTACGATACGGTTCGGTTCGGTACGGCTCACTTGTGGTGCTTTTCCACTGCATGGTACGGTACGGTATGGCTCGCTTCGGCTCGCTTTAAATGGTACCTGGTCTGTTGAGGTTCCAAGGGTACCGTACCGGTACTAAAATGTGACGTAAAAACACTGCAGATCACTGATTGGTCAGATAGAATCGTCACTACCAGCGTCATTGGATTTGCGACACGAGACACTAAACCCGCTAGATTTAAATAACCAGTAGACAACAGCCAACGCGTTAGCATCTGTTTTTTACTTTCTTGAAAAAAAAGAGATCAAACTTTAAAAAAGAAATGGCTGAATCGTGGTCAGTGGACGAGGTGCAGACGTTCCTCTCGTTGGTTGCCGAGGAGCGGATCCAGCGAGAGCTGGATGGGGCAAAACGGAATGAAAAAGTGTTCCAAGAAGTAGCTCAGCTCTTAGCCGCACACGGCTATTACCGGACCTACAAACAGTGTAGGGACAAATTAAAAAAACTTAAGAGTGACTATAGAACCATAAAGGATCACAACGGCCGGAGTGGTGCGAACAGGAGAACGTGGAAGTGGTTCGACCAAATGGACGCTATCTACGGAAGACGACCTGCGAGCAATGGGAGAGAGGGTGCCCTGGACTCGGCGACCTCGTTGTTAGACAACACATTCAATGATGGTACGTTGTGTTAAGTTAACAATATATTAAGTTTGATAGCTTCACTTTATTGACCATCTACTGTAAAGCTTTATATACATCTATGACTATTTAATTATTTAAATGTTCTGGACTTGTTATTGTTGCTAGTTTGATTTGTGTTGCAATAATTTGTGTAACTTTTTGTTTCAGATGCATTGTCTACGATTGACTCGTTAGCACTTTCTCCGTGCAGTGATGCCTCAACGTCCCAAATGGTGATAGCAGCTTCGCCACCAGCACGACCGCCTACACCAGCAACCTCCAGCACCAGCAGGACACCAGAGCGTGTGGTACCAGGTATGAAATACGACTAAAGCACTTTCTGTTACAAATCATATATCTAGACTAAGCTTACCTAATCCTTTTCTTATGTCGATTTGAATGCCTGCAATAAAATTGGATATATCATGAAATCCTGTTGCTCACCATAAATACATTATTGCTAGCTACTGTAACTTTGTGATTAGTTCACACTGTAGATCATGTAAGGGTTGTTAATGAACAGTTATTTCATAAATTAATTGATATGTGATTCTGTTAGCTTTATTTTTACTCTCCTTTTTTTTTACCTTTAAAAGAAAATCACAATTATAACTGTTCTTCCTTTGTATCTAGGCAAGAGGAAAAGGAGCATGCACCATCAGGAGCATCTAGCTGTTTTAAGAGAGATGCAGGTGGCTGATATTCAACAGCAGGAACTGAACCGGGCACAGAGGGAGCTCCATTTGCAGATGGCAATCGATGAGGCCCGGCAAGCGAGGGAGCAGGAAGCGGCCTTAAGGACGGAGGAAAATGCACAAACGGCTGCATTCAATCAAGCCTTCCTCAACGTCATGGGGATGCTTGTACAGGCGATGAGTGGCCGGCAACAACAGACCTCTCTGCCCGACTAAAACCTCTCTAGTCCATAATTCATAGAAATAGTTATTTTTTAACTTGTTTTCTCTGAATTTTTTGTATAATACGTTTGCGCACGACGTTTAAAGTTTGCTTAGTGTACATTTTTTTCTTTTAAATTTGTGTTTATATATGTCGTCTTTATATTTTATATATATATATATTTATTTTTTTGCACTACATACATTTGCACAAAATGTCAAGTTCGCTTGGTGTACATTTTTTACTTTTAAATTTTTGTTTATATATGTCTTTATATATTTTATTTTTTCAGTAAATATATTTGCACTTTGTTTGAAGTTTGATCTGTTTACATTTTTCTTCAATAAAATTTACTTGTTAAACGTGTACTTTCCTTTTTAATGCTTTAATATTTCATTAGCATGTAATATAGCTAATTATACCTTTGAAATTCAAAATAGACTATATTCAAGTGGGGCATACATGACACCCAAAATAAAAAGGGGTTGCTGTGACTTATGAGTAGCAACCTTTTTATGCTGGTTGTCATGTATGCCCCACTTGAATATAATCTATTCTGAATGGAGACATAACCAACATATATTAAGAAAGCCAAGTCTAGAAGTAAGAGTTTACAGTTCAGGACTCAGAATTAATCAGACTGTTATTAATATTGAGATATATAAGCTCAAGGAAGCATGATCTGAATTTTGAATCTGATTTTAAAAAGATTTTAAATCTGAAGATTTCTTAAAAATATCCATGCTGTGGAGTATATATGGGGAGTTTTTTTTAAGAGAAGGCTGATTAGATTCTTATCAAATATTTTATTGCCCTGTAGATACCCATTTACAGTCTATTGACTAAAGAATTTAATGTCACTGCAAAGCAGATTTATCATAAAAGTGGTCAAATATCAAAGCTGGAGTCTTAAATCTTTGTAATGAGGGAAAGTTTTTCCAGATCAAGTAAGAGTGTGATGTTTTAACGAGTGGTGAAATGTTTTACTAAAATGATCTGTGATCTTTTCCGTGAAAGGGGTTAAGAAATATGCAAGGGGAACATTTTAAAATACTGCACAAAAGTTTATTGACCACACACTTTACAGAACAGACATAGTCAACTGTTCAAGTAACGCAGTCAATTAACTGCACAGAAGTTTATTGACTTTGTAATGAGGGAAAGTTTTTCCAGATCAAGTAAGAGTGTGATGTTTTAACGAGTGGTGAAATGTTTTACTAAAATGATCTGTGATCTTTTCCGTGAAAGGGGTTAAGAAATATGCAAGGGGAACATTTTAAAATACTGCACAAAAGTTTATTGACCACACACTTTACAGAACAGACATAGTCAACTGTTCAAGTAACGCATCAGAGCCTCACGGACATCCCTGCCCTCCTCCTCTACAGGCTGTGGCAGTGCCAGCACAGGTTCTGCTGCTGAAGGTGGATCCCATGCACTCTCATAGGCCTCTCCATGACTCTCACAAAGGTTATGTAGAGCACAGCATGTCAGCACCATAGATTTCACAAGGTCGACCGAACAGTCATTTCTTTTCATAAGGCAACGCCATCTTCCTTTTAATCTTCCAAAAGCATTTTCAACCACTACACGTGCTCTGGATATTTTCGTGTTGTAGACCCGCTGTTCCGCTGTCAGCCGTCCAGTGTCAATGAATGATTTTAAGAGCCAGTTCTGCAAGGGATAGGCAGAGTCTCCAAGGATGTAGTAGCCAACATTCACCCCATCAATGTTTTTGGTGCTAGCTGGTATGTGGTTTCCACGGCTTGCCACCTCCCAAAGCGTGGACAGTCTCAAAACCCGAGCATCATGCAGGCTTCGAGGCAGTCCTGTGAAAACATTCCAGAAAAGTCCCTTCCCATCCACAACACCTTGAAGGATGATGGAGTGCCAGCCTTTACGGTTGAAATAGTCACAGTGATAGTGTTGTGGTGCTATTATGGGTATGTGTGATCCATCAATAGCACCAACACACTGTGGGAGTCCCCATCTGTTCTCAACGTAGGCAGCCATTTCTTTAAACCTCTCCTGATCTGGAAAAAGATTTTTTTCAGGTACCAACAACGTCTCTGCTGCAGCACAGAACTCCTGAACACACCGACACGCAGTTGAAATGCTTGCTCCAAAAAGATGTCCAACACTTCTGTACTCAGAGCCGGTTGCAAGCTTCCACGGTGCAATGGCTACTCTCTTCTTTAGAGGTACACACACGCGGAAGTTTGTGTCCCGTCGCTCCATCGCAGGACGCAGTTTGTTGCACAAATGGATAAACGTTTCTTCCGACATTCTAAAGTTCTCCAACCACTGCGTGTTTGTAAAACCAGGAACAATCACATCCCACCACTCAGAAGCTCTGTTAAACGTCCAAACAGATGGTCTGTGGCGGCGACTTTGCGAAATATGATACATCTGAAATACACAGATTACACTTCTTAATACATAATATTGCCAGCTAAATTCATTATATGCTTTGTGACTATATCAGGATTGAGACCCTAAACAAGATTAGCTTACCCTAGTGCGCCGTCGGGCAAACTGAGTGATGTCGTCATCTGCGCTTCGTTGTAAGAGTTCCCAGACTCTTTTGTTTTTTTTAGCAGTATTTTGTTTTGCTGCCATCAGCCTCATTTTAAACACATTTCTCCGTCTTGCAGTTAAAAACATCCACATGCCGAGAATCAGGAACACCATCCCCTCGATAGGCTCCATTGTTCCTGTGTTTTGCGTTTGAAATTTGGCGCGTTTACGATGATGTCATGGCAATAGAGGCGGCGCAAATAACGATCAGTCCCACCCACTTTGAAGGGGTACTAACTGCGGTGGAAAAGCAACCGAGCTAAAGCGAACCGAACCGTGCCGTACCGAGTCGAGTCGTACCACGCAGTGGAAAAGCGAAGCGAGCCGAACCGTTCCGCGCCGAGTCGACCCGTACCGAACCGAACCGTACCGTACCATGCAGTGGAAAAGCGCCATTAGTTTCTGTGTGTATAAATACCCTGCCTGTTTAGTGTTTGTGACAAAGTCCTTATCTATTTTCACACCACGTCTGCCGATCCAGAGACTGTTCACATCACGTCTGCCGATCCAGAGACTGTTCAAGTCACGTCTACCGATCCAGAGACTGTTCACGTCATGTCTGCCGAACCAGAGACTGTTCACGTCACGTCTGCCGATCCAAAGACTGTTCACGTCACGTCTGCCGATCCAGAGACTGTTCCTGTGCCTGAGCCGGTGTCTGTTCCTGAGCCGGTGTCTGTTCCGGAGCCTGAGCCGGTATCTGTTCCTGAGCCTGAGCCGGTGTCTGTTCCTGAGCCTGAGCCAGTGTCTGTTCTTGAGCCTGATCCTGTTCCACCGCCCTGGCCGCCCGAAGGGTCTTCACGGCTCTGGCTGCCCGAAGGGTCTTCACCGCCATGGCCGCCCGAGGGGTCGTCTGCTTCGCCCTGGCCGCCCGATGGGTCGTCTGCTTCGCCCTGGCCACCCGATGGACTGTCTGCTTCACCCTGGCCGCCGGCTAAACCGCCACCCCCTGTTCCTGTTCCCCTTCATGGACCTGGCCCCCCATCCCTCCCCCTGGTCCTCCACCGTTCCACCTCCCTCCTGAACTCTTGTTTTGTGTTGTTGTGTAGTTGTGTCTTGGAGCGTCTGGTAGCCGTAGAGGGGGGGTTTATGTCACAGTGTCCGGTGTGTGTTTCCCTGGTGTCCACTAGAGGTCCTCTTCCCCCACGGTGTAATTCACATTAGGAACTGCATCCCCCACAATCCTTGTCTGCACTTATCACTGTTCATTGCACTCAGCTGTTCCCCATCATGATTGTTATTCTCTGTGTGTATAAATACCCTGCCTGTTTAGTGTTTGTTACGGAGTCCTTGTTAATCGTCACACCACTTCTGAGTTCTTGCCTGTTCTTGTTTTGTTTCTCGTGTATGGATTGCTTATAAAGATTTTGACCCTTGTCTGGACTGGTTTATGATTTACAGACACCCATTAAACTGCTTTTGGATCTATCTCCGTTTCCTGTGTGTGGTATCGTGACAACTGCTTGTCACTGAACATGCTGTACTTAAATCTATCAAGTCAGGTTGCTTTATTTTTTATAGCACTATGCAGCACAGCGGTGATAGATAGGAAACGATTCATGGTGCAAACAGAATAATTTCTGCTGTGGCGCAGCTCTAAAAAGACATAGTAAACATTCGCTTTTTAGTTTAATCAGTTCAGCGTTGATTCTGTCGGGTATCAGACATACTTGGTCAATCTAGTTGTTCTTGGAAACATGCCTTTCTTAAAGCTATAGTGTATTGAAAACATGCTTGCTCTAATAGCTATCTAACCTAGCTGTTATTGAAACATGCTTGTTCTAAAGGCTAGTTATTGAAAACATGCTTGTTCTTAAGGCTATCTGATTGTTACTGAAAACATGCTTGCTCTAAAAGCTGTCTAATTACTATTCGAAACGTCTCGGTTATGTATGGTAACCCTCGTTCCCTGAAGGAGGGAACAGAGACATACGTCGTGACCGACGAATAGGAATCTCGCTAGAGAGGCCAATCTACTTCGAATGAAACTAAACAAGCCAATGCACATTGGCGTGCAATCATTTGCATCAGCTGTTCAGCCACGCAGCGCGGGTATAGAATGACCAGCAGGTGTGATTGCACTTCAGTTTTTTGCTGAGGAGCCAAGCGATATACATATGGACTAACCCGAAGGTTGTACTGCATATGAAATACAGGGTGACTTAGCCCAAGGAAAGGACACAGGCTTCCGTTTAGGAGCAGTCGTGGAAGAAATACACATATGGGATCCCCCGCAGGGTCTGAGATATTTAGTTCTTTCCACGTACAGGCGCAGAGCGTGAATGGGACAGAGCAAAGCCAGGGTTGGGTCTGCCTCCTCCAGGGGCAGCGCTTTAAGGTTCACTACCCCTCCAGGATTTCGCGGGCCTTTTTTGTGATTGTTGCGGCCTAAATTGCCTGATGTTGCGGCCACTTTTCTAAAAAGTTGTGATGAAAGTTGCGATGTTTTTGGCATTTGTTTTTATAGGTTAAAACGGCAAATGTAGATAGATTTTTACTTAAAGGGATACTTCACCTCTGTAAAGATGAATGTGTATTTAACCCTCTGGGGTCGAGAAACGGCCGGCGCGTTTTGCCGTTTTTTTCCCACATAGAGGGCAACATAGACTTAAAATACTCCGTCATTTTTGGTCATATAAATGAAATCAATACATGATTATAAACTATAGATGGTCTTCTTTTTTTGTGTACACTCACATTAACATCAAAACCGTGTGCTTTTGTAAAATGAAGAAAATAAACAGGGTGTGCTTTCTGCCTCTCTGTCTCCGTTAAATTTTTTTCTGGTGCACGTCTCTAAACTTAAACAAAGCTCAGCGAATACTATTCACACAAGCACGAGCAATATATCTTTATAATCATTTAAGTTTGTACTTTTAAAATATCTAATTCAAAACTAAAATAAATATCATCTGTTTATGTAATCTATTAAAAAAGAGAGAGGTGTCAGCCGATCTCATTATCGTTCTCTCAGCTCATTATTCTGCTAATGTGACACGCCCACGGAGAGCGCGCGGTATTCAAACGCAAATGATCTGAAGCAACACATGCAAAGTGTCAACGCCCCTCATAAACGCGATAACACAACAAATGTAATCATCAGATTAATGTACTATTTCTTCTTGCGAGGCTGTGTGAGGAATAATCCTGGGACATTTACCTCAGAACATGTGCTGTTTTTTTTCATTTCGAGGAGCAACGGATCCATCTGATAAGTAAGTTCTTTATTATTATTGTTCTAATCGCGATATCATAGTGTATGTAAACCGCAAAAAGACTGTTTAAATATGAATCGCGTCTGTGTGTGAATGAATGAACTGAACAGTTTTTACCAAACCCTGCTATACTGAGATGAGTGAAAATCGACTGAAATATGTTGAAATAACGTTAAAATGTCTTTGTATTAGAAACGTATTAAACTGCAAATTAATATTTATATGCCCTAATATAGGCTCATAAAAACAACAAACGATATGCCTATGTTACAGACGAAATATGAAAGACAACATTTCGTTGACTGTTTTGGATAGATTATTAACTGTTTACTGTAAACTAGACTACTGCCACATTGAATAAGCTTTTGTTCACCAATTTGTGCTCAAATGTTATATATTAGGCTATGTTTGTTTTGTCAAAAATAAAGTCATCAACTAGGATGCTATTATAGTGTTTGTTCCAATGTAGGCTTTATTCAAACTAATGAATCCTTAACTTTGAAATATGTATGATAAAATGTATACTTTAGTTTTTACAAAGAAATATTACACTTGAAATTTTGTTATTTTAATTGTTGCTGTAATTGTAACCTTTTTAATAAAATAGCAAATAATATATTTACAAGGTAGATGTAAACAAAATCTTAAAAGGTCCATATAAGCCTTCTCTTCAAATTATTTGTATTGTGTTTTATTAGTGACAAATTTGGGGAGAGGATACATATCCAAAACTTTCTGAAAATACAGTATGAGAATTAACTACACAATTACTAGAAATGTTCACCTTGGATATTATACAATTTGCAAGCAAAAATACAAGTCGAAAAATACTATTTTTTTTAGATGTTTCTAACTGTGAACCAATTTTGTAGTATATATACACATTTATTTTTTTGTGTCCTTGTATTCTTTCTTGTGGCTCAGTGACACACCTGTGAAAAGCTCATTATGCAGGCTCATTATGCAGGCTCATTAAGCAGGTCTTTTGCCTTCACAGGTGTGAATCAGACCATTATACATGAGTCACGCCCATTTCGCATATTGCCTTTCCAAACAAAAAGTGTTTTACTAAATTTAAATCAATGTATTGGTTTATGTGAATGATTTGGAAGGATGATTTTCAGATCATTTTGAAGCAAAAATCCTAGGCGAGAACATCCATTAGTCAAAAGTCTTGTGGACACATATTTAGTATGTGTTTTGTGGCCTTATTTCAGAGACTTTAAGTTTTAGTTTTTTCAATAACCATGCATAAACAATATTCTCTCAAAAATACAAACATGTACATACATCTTGCTAACATATTATGGTAGCCCCGTTTGTGCTATATAGAGTGAATTTACACCTTTGCCATTAACATGTTTATAAATAACTGAAAAAAACACAAATGTTAGAGCATGTCAGAACACCTCCAGGACCCCAAAAACACTTTGGACCCCAGAGGGTAGTAGAAATGTGAAATTATTTTTGAATTTGCCATTCCGAGCCACGCCCTACCTGTAAGAGAGCGCAGTTAAACAACAAGGCTATCTACTAGTGAGTCTCCGTGACAAGTCTGCCCGAGATTTCGAGATTGCCAAAATGTCCTGGATTTGGCTTTTGCGTTCTACAGTCGCCATTCATTATGTTTACTGTGGCGAGCAGGACGAGACTGAGGGCCGCAGAAGAACGACGCGAGTGATTACTGATGAGCGACACCTGTGAGACGCACCGGTTTCGTATCTCTCACGGAGGAGCGGGAATTTTCTTTTATTGTTATATATCTTTTTTTGTGCATGTTATAGGTTTACAAAGTGAAAAAGCCCAAAGTCCACCCCAAAGGGACTTACCATGTCCCAGAGAAAACACTGTTCACCATCTGCTCTATTGTAGTCCAGCCTTTAGAGACAAATGTGCTCACTTTGTAACACATGTTATAATGCCCGCCTAGCTGCACAACATAATGTTGCATGTAACTTTGAAATGTGTTTTACTTTTACCTATTTTGTAAAAAAGAGCGCGTCACCCGTGGTGTCAGGAGCGTGAGTCGCTGCATGAGGAGAGTGAGCCGCTGCGTGAGGAAAGTGGACGCCGCTTTGCAGGAGACCACAATGATTTGTCAAAGTTGCAGAAAAGTTGCGGTGATTGGTAAAAATTGCAAGTCGTACTGAATTCACGGGGATTTGTTGAAGTTGCGTTAATTGTTGTCATCGCAACATCCTGGAGGGACTGACTACCTGGTCCCTGAAAGGAGTGGTAGGAACCTTGGGCTCATAGCCAAGCCGGGGTCTCAGTACAACATGGTTGTCACCCAGCCCAAACTCCAGGTTCGATTCATTGACCGAAAATGCCTGCAGGTCCTCTCCCCTCTTGATAGAGACCAGTGCAACCAGCAGCAAAGTCTTCATGGAGAGAAGGTTTAAGTCTGCTGATTGCAAAGGCTCAAAGTGGAGTGCTCGGAGCACCAGGGAAACCTCCCAAGAGAGTATGGAGGGGGGTCAAGGAGGGTTTAACCGTCTCGACCCCCTAAGGAACCTGATGACCAGGTCGTGCTTTCCTACTGCTTTGCCATCTATGTGGTTGTGATAAGTCAAGTCAAGTCACCTTTATTTATATAGCGCTTTTTACAATACAGATTGTATCAAAGCAGCTTCACAGTGATAACATGAAAATAATATAACAGAGTTTGTTTCTAAAAGAAAATTGAGTCAACGTCCACCTTAAGCAAGGCAGATCAATAATATTATTGAATATTAAATGTCCCCAACTAAGCAAGCCAAAAGCCAAGGCAACAGTGGCAAGGAACCAAAACTCCATCAGGTGACAGAATGGAGAAAAAAACCTTGGGAGAAACCAGACTCAGTCGGAGGGCCAGTTCTCCTCTGGCCAACGAAGGAACAGTGCATGATTTATGATTCGGGCAGCATTACAAGTCAGATTGGATCGGAACATTTAGAATATTTATCCATTTCCATCTTTTGGAAGTCCAAGTAATCACGCCGGTGTTGAGACGAGTTGTTGAGGATCAGTGCCGTCCACCATAAGCTGAAATAGCGGCAGCATGTACTTTGAGGGTGGTGGAGACAGCCTTCGCTCCAAACCTTGCTGCAAGAAGGAAAGCACGAAGCCTATCGAACATCTTCGGGGGTCCTCTCAGCGAGAAGAACAACACTCGATGAACAGGTTCCACTTCAAGGTGTATGCACGTCTCATAAACAGCACCCGTGCAGATGTGATGGTGTTAAGTACCATTGGGGGTAAGTCATCTAGAACCTCCGCATCCCGTTCAGGGACCACACATGGAGTTTCCAGAGGTCCGGACGCGGGTGCCATAGGGTGCCCCGTCTCTGTGTCAGAAGGTCCTTCCTCTGAGGAATGGGCCAGGGAGGGACTGTCACGAGGAGCATGAGTTCTAGGAACCAGGTATGAGTGGGCAAATAGGGAGCCACCAGAAGGACCTGCTCCTCGTCCTCCATGACTTTGCGTAGGGTCTGTGGAAGTAGGCTCACTGGGGTAAACGCATATTTGTGGAGGCCCCGGTGGCCCGCTGTGTGCCAGTGCGTCTGTGCCAAGTGTTCCCTCTGTCAGGGAGTTAAACAGCTGGCAGTGGGTGGTTTCTGATGAGGCAAAAAGGTCTACCTGAGCCTCCCCGAACTCTCTCCAGATCAGCTGAACCACCTGGGGTGGGATTCGCCATTCTCCCAGGAGCACAGCTCGTGACATCTCATTGGCCACTCGGTTGAGCACACAGGGGACATACATGGCTCGAAGCAACCTCAGATGCTTCTGACTCCAGAGTAGGAAATGGCGGGTCAAGTTGCGACATGCGACGGAGGCGTAGATCACCTTGTCGGTTGATGTACGCAATGGTCGCAGTGTTGTCCGTACGGACCAGCAGGTCCCCAACCTGTAGCAGCCTTTTTAAGCGGCTCAGAGCGAGACATACTGCTAGCAATTCGAGGCAGTTGATGTGCCAATGATGTTGGGGGCCCGTCCACACCCCTGACACCCCAGCCGGTGGCAGGGGCATCTGTGAACACCGCGTCGCCGAAGAGGCCGGTCTGGGACACGGGGTAGTTAAGGAGCCTGACTTTGTCGGTCTCCCTCATGTCAGCCAGACACAGCCAGAGATGGAGTTCCTGGACCATCATAGTGGACATTGCACAACCCACTGACCGTGCGCGGTGACCTTCGTCGCACAAAGCGCGAGGTCCGTTGCGGCACGAAGTTCTTGGAGAACTCCTGGATCATAACCACCCTCGTGCAGGTCCTTCAGTGCCTTGGCCTAATGGACCTCCAACAATGCCATGGTGTGTATGGCAGAGGCAGCTTCTCCACAGATCTTTTAAGCCTTGCCAGTTAATTCCGAAGAGTTCTTACAGGCCCGGGAAGGGAGTTCCCGGTTGCATAGCAACGACCCTCACCACTGGTGGGATACGCATGTAACCCTTAGCCGCCCCGCCATCAAGGGTGGTGAGGGAGGGGGAGCAACCGGGACGGTTTCTGGCAGTAAAAGGTGCCGTCCACCCACCATGAGCTTCTAATGCACCTCCGGGAAGAAAGGCACTCGAGTGGGTTGCTGAGAACCAGTGCGCGCCACCCCAAGATACCAAACGTCCAGCCTCGAGGGCTCGGGACATGGTAGAGCGTTCCACACAAGCCCGATCCTGTTGGCTGCTCAGGAAAGCATGGCCATCATCTCCGGGTCCCACTCGGCCACCGCTGCCACACCCGAAGGGTGATCGACGACATCCTGATATACTCCCGGACCCCGGCCGAACACCGCTAACATGTGAAGCCAGTCCTCCAACGCCTGAGAGAACACCAGCTATATCTCAAGCTGGAGAGGTCCGAGTTCCACACCAACTCTGCCCAGTTTTTAGGGTATGTCATTGACCAACGAGGCATACAAATGGACCAGAGGAAGGGTGAAACCATCCAAAACTGGCCACAACCCATCACTGTCAAAGAACTTCAAAGATTCCTGGAATCCGACATTTTCTATCGCCACTTCATTTAGAACTACAGACTCCTCAGTTCACCTCTCACCTCACAGCGGTCCTTTCACAGCGGCAGGGGAATCTACAATATCTCCATCCATGTGCTTTCTTCTCCAAGAAGCTGTCCCTGGTGGAGCAGAACTATGACATCGGCAACCGAGAGCTCCTCGCTATCAAGCTTTCACAGAGGCAGATGAATCTCCAACGTCTCAATCCATGTGCTTTCTTCTCCAAGAAGCTGTCCCTGGTGAAGCAGAACTATGACATCGTCAACCGAGAGCTCCTTGCTATCAAGCTCGCTCTCGAGGAATGGAGACATTGGCTGGAGGGAGCAAATCACTGCTTTGAGGTAATCACTGACCAAATAATATCTTCGTGAAGCGAAACGCCTCAACCAACACCTCAATCTTCGCCAAGCCAGATGGGCCTTATTCTTCACAAGATTTGACTTTGTAGTCACCTACCGACCTGGACACAAGAATTGCAAGGCCAACGCCCTCTCACAGTTGTATCAGCCCGAACCTGAGTCCAGTCTAGAATTCTACCAATTGTATACAGCTGAATGCCTAGACTTTCTGAACATTCTTTCAGGTCCATTCTATACTTGTTGGATGTGTTGTAGAGCGAGTAAAGTTTGTACATGAGGATTTTGAAATGATCAATTGCTCCAATTGCTTTGATCGTGTCACTCACAGCTCAAACTCAAGTCTATGAGCCATGAAGTGCCAACCGGTGACACTAGGGAACAGGGCCTGCATCCTAGCAACTGCCCCACTTTTACGTCCAAACATCACAGACGCTCCATCAGTTATTATGGCAATCAGCTGTTTGGAGAGAAATTCCTTCATAAAGTTGTGGCTCTCTAGACTCGACAGTAAGCTGTGAACAATTCCCTCGGCACTCAAATCATCCAAACTGAAGTGAACTGCTGCTTTAAACTTGTTGCCTCGTCAATAATAAAGCTAATTTTGAGGGCACCTAGCACAATTTTCTCAAACAATTTACGTCTCATTTTAGATGAGATGTGTTCCTGAATACTGGCGCACACTTTATTAAAATTTAAGATACGCCCCATATCGATTATCTGGAGCCGTGGAGGTCACCGCGCAACTCACCCACTAAGATGCTAATTTAATCCCAACCGTTTGGTCATATTGTCTGTTATATTGATGCGCAAACATGTTGTTCAGTTCAGTATCGCAAGTCGACTTGTCTAAAATTTAAACAAGCTCTTTGCTGTTGCACTGTACACATTCTATAAACTGTGAATTCACTACAAATTTTTTTATGGGTGCTTTTGTGTGCATAAATTTCTGAATTATATGGACTAACAAGGGTGTAACTTTGGTTTGAGAAGTGGGGGGGAAACAAACTGGGGGATTTTTTCCCCCGATTTGAATCCCAGGGACTATGGTGATACAAAATCCAGGAAATAATTAAGTTGATTTATAATGATCAATTCTGCCGAAAATAAAAGTAGGCTACTAAACTATGTATAACAAAAAGATGTCTTATTTTTTTATTGTTTAATAGGGGCCGATTGCCAAGACTTGAGAGAATAATTTGGTAACACTTTAAGGTAGGGGGTACATGAATTCTGCATTCATTCATGCATTAATATCTCATGAATCATCAGGAACTAACACAAGTTCAACATTATTCATTCATGACTTCATGGATGAACAACACCTTAATTAAAACATTAACTAAGATAAGCACATCATCATGAGTTATGATTTATTACGCATGATCATGATGTTTTCTTTGTTCACAGTTATGCCACCATTAATAGCACATTGTTCATCAGTGTTTCAAAGGACTAGTCACCACTTTAGTTGAGGGGCCGCACACATGATGAAGTCATTGATAGATAATGCTTAGTTAATGATGACTACTGTATTTGAATGTCAACAGAATTTGTGTGCTATGAGTTGCGATTGGTCTATTTTGGGGTCTGTCCAATACAGTAGTCATCATTAACTAAGCATTAGCTACCAATGACTTCATCATGTGTGTGGCCCCTCAACTAAAGTGCTGACTAGGTCACTGACCTAGACAAAGAACAAAGAAAACATAATGATCATGAAATTGAGACCCAATTTCAACTGTAATGTAAAAACAACATAATGACAGTATATTTAAAATAATTGTTTAATAGCATCTTTTTATGAATGAAGGCCAGTATCACTGATATTAATATAGCTACTGATAGCTACTGTCTCGATGAAAAGGATTTTACCAGCCAAATTTGAAACATTTATTAGGCTTCAAAAATATAACAACTTTTAATTTAAACAATCCTCACATAAATACAGAAATATACAGAAATTGAATAAGGTTATCAAATAGTCTAAATTATAAATTAAATATAGATTAATCCTTATTAAAGCTACAAAAGTTATTTAGTCAAGAGCAGTAAGTAATTTGCTCTGTTCCCCTTTGTTCTTTGGTTAACTGACAGACATAATTGGCTGCTGTCCCTTTAAGATCTGTCGCTGATGACAGGATCTTACGCATTTAATTTTCTCATTTACTCTTGACTTTCATTTAAGATTTTATTTAACTCATTTAAGACTGTTCTTGTGATGATACAATTGACAAAACTGACATTTTGGCACAAATGTGTGTTTTATTATTCAAGCGCGAAAGAGAACTGGATTCTGGATTGCGTGCGAATCGCGCGATACCTGCTCATTCGAACTTTCAGTGAGCTATAACTGGTGTGGACGCGACGTACCTGGACGCGGACACGCACATCAGCAAAGGCTATCTCCTGCTCCTCCGTGGCGATGGCGGTGTGCGGTTAAAAAAAATCATAAGCAACGAATTTGAAAGTGGGGGGGAAACAAACGGGATTTTGAAAAGTGTGTGTGGGGGGGGGGGCATGTCCCCCCTGTCCCCATAGGAAATTACGCCCGTGTGGACTACTTATGTCATTTGGTCCTTTTGGAGTCTCCAAGTGTCTTTTTTGTTTGTGGAAAGACACCTAAATTTACCTTAAAAAAAGCTTGCAGAAAATACAGTTTTGTGAGAATCACCCTTGCATAAATTTTTATGATATGTGATTTGTATGGATTTTTTATCCATAAAAAAAAACCCATCCCTAAACCTGATATCTCAAATGATATTGAACAAATTTATTCAAATTTGTCACTAATTCACGTAATGTAAAATTACGAATTGTGTAATTCTCAAAAGTTTGACCCAAATCTCTGCTTTACAAATTGTTTTATCATCTCCACTATCCATTGTACAGTCAGCAGATTATGCAACAGAAACCTCTTAAGGGTGATACAAGACCCCACTGTGAAAGTATCCCGCTTATTATGTGGCTACTTTAAACATAAGTAAATAATTGAACACAAAATATTAAGTTGACATATTTTACTACCTCTAGATAAGGCGTAGCCACTTGAGTAGTCTGTGATCAGTTGTCGTGGCTATTGTCATGGAATAACAGGCCGCTAGATAGGACGATTGAAGAATCTTTTTTTTAAAATTAATTGTAAGTACTACATGGAGTGGCGTGAGAAAAGCAGTGGAAACATTTTTCGCAATCCGCAGGGCTTCAGTGACTGACAGTAATGCAGTCTCAGTTAAATGGCCTTTTTTGAAACCAGATTCAACTCGTTCAAGTGTTTTCGCTATGAATTGTAGGAGAGAGACAGGTCTGTAACTATCTACAAGTGACGTGTTTAATGTGTGTGTGTGTTTAAGCAGTGGTGATACACGAGCCTGCTTGAATACGGTAGAGGTGGCTAGTAGAAGGGGTGAGGGAATGGGGTCTAGAGGGCTGGTTCAGGATGACTGGAGAGGTGCTACTTCTGCCTCAGCGAGGGGAGAGAAGGAAAACACCGTTGTGGTATTAACATCTAGAGATGAGAATTGTGTGGGTGAGGGAAAAGAGGATGACACAACAGAGGAAAGATGGTAAGGAGAAAGTGAGCGCAGGTTTCGTCTGAAAGTAACTGGTAGCGGGTTTGGCGGAGCACAAGTAGTAAGTTGCAGATTAAAAGTACTAAAGAAATGATCGGAAATGTTCAGATGTTTCACCAAAATTTTGTCTGTGATGCAGTTGCGTGTGTATATATTAGGTCAAGTTGGTTGCCTGATTTGTGAGTACTTGTGGTTATGAGCCATTTGAGATCAAATGAGGCTGGGAGAGACAGGAAGTCTGTAGCATAAGTCTTCTCTAGTGCTGTGTTGAATTAGGCTCAAGTGGACTGCCATACTCAGGGAATGAAGACAGCAGCACATCCAGCTCCTCTACAAAGGTGCCCAGTTGACCTAGGGGAGATTAATTACTACCATGTGGATTTTAACAGGAGTTGTAACTGTAATAGCATGAAATTCAAACTAATTGTTATTGCATAGAGAAGAGTGAGTTGAGTACTTCCAATTGTTAGAAATGAGAAGACCTGTGCCTCCACCAATCCCAGACTGAGGGGTGTGAGAGAAAGAGAAGTTGTTAGAGAGAGAGGCAGGGGTTGCTAAGTCTTCTGGATGAATCCAGGTCTCACTCAAGCCTAAAATATTGAGAGTAGATTGAGTTGCAAAGGCTGAAGTCAGCTTTGTTGACTGCTGACTGACGATTACAGAGACCCACTGAAACAGAGAGAGGTGTGTGAGAGGAGGAGCGAATGGGACACAGATTAGCGGTATTGCGCTGCCTTCTGCATGTGATGGTTGAGCATTGTTGAGAGACAATGTTTTACCTGGGAGTTACTCACCCTCATGCCATTTCAAACCTGTATGCCCTTTTTTACTACTGCTGAATACAAAAGAAGATAATTCGAAGAATGTTGGTGATCAAATAGCATTGGACCCCAATGACTTCAACACAAAAAAACACTGAGAATGGCTTGATAGTGATCCTTCCCTTATCAAATTTCTTTAAGTTTACATAAAATAATTCCGCACATGTTAAACATGTACATATAATTTTAAAGACACATTCATTAATGTGTATTCACTTACATTACACTCAATTCAAATAATTTAATCTATATAATATAACCTGAGTGCTTTTCACATCAAGTACACATTCAATATACTTAAGTGTACGTTCTTTTCATAAGCATTCATGATGAAGTAGATTGATAACAAAAGCTTTCTGCCTTTAAAGAGTGTAGTGTTTAAATAGGGTTCGAAGATGCATCTCAAGCAATACACAGTCACAGACCCTTTCAGATTGCTGTTGCTCCATACGGACTGCTTGTGAACTGTGAACATTTCCCTCTAGTGGTGAAATCTAAGGCATCAGGGCACTGAATTACCAATTCACTTTGCCACACTTCTTGAAATATTTTTTTTCCTAATAGTTTTACATACTGTCTTATAAACTTACATTGTTTGAAAATATTGATTTATAAAGAAAACATATATGTTCCTAATTCTGAGTATCTGATTTTTTGATTAGGCTTGTCCACTTGTACTGGAATTTGCTTAAAATTTGTAATAATTACAGTGGCAATGAATGATGAACTCACTATTTGTACACAGCCTATTAATATATTAACAATGTAGAGAGTAAAATATATAAACCATGAATTAACTTTAAACTAATAGTTTGCAAATGATTTGTAAGTACTTATTACTATACAGTATGCTTATTATAAAGGTTTACCAAAGAATGCCTGAACTGGAATAATCTTTTTTTGTTGTTGTATAAAAACAAACAAATATAATATAGAAATATATTATTAAAGTATACTTAAAGGGTTAGTTCACCCAAAAATGAAACGCACTCATTGGCTGTACGCATCGATTTACGTCAAGAGTAACTCATGACGTATTGAAGAACATTGAAGCGCAGAGGATAGAGCAAAACAAATCATCAGTCACCAACTAGAAGTCTAAAATGAGAATTTTTAAAGAGAAATGTTGAACGAGCTTGAGTTTGTTGCCCAGCCCTGTTTGTTTGAACCGCGAGAGGCGTCAAAGCTTACGCTACTCCTACATCCTACATCCTACATCTTACATCGCATCAGGAGTTACTCTTGTGGCGGAAGTCGAATTGCGTAGGCCGTCTGTCAGAAGGAAATTGTTTTCACTTCAGAAGGCCTTCATTAACCCCATGGAGCCATATGGATTACTTTTATGATGGATGGATGCCCTTTTTTGGGCTTCAAAATATCATCCTCCATTCGATGTTTGCGTGTTGTGTGTTGACCTTAGTTTCACGGTCTGTAACACTTTCTATCAGTTCCTGTCTTGTGATCGACCGACCAAACAGATTATGCAGCTTGATTTTCTGTCATTGCTTGTGAGAGCCTGGAATGTTTTACCTTCACTGGACAATTGACCTTGACCCCCAAAACGGACAATTGGCCCCCAAAACGGCCATTGTCCAATCACACATCATAGCAACCGTTACTATGTGAGCAGGTCTGTCAAACATTGACTCCAAGCAAGATGGTGAAGCGGTGCGCCCACAGCGTTTGTAAATCGGACACTAGGTACCCCGAGAGATTGTCTGAAGGAGTTGTGTTCTTTCCGTTTCCAAAGCCGAAAACACAACGTGAGCGGTGCCTACAATGGATAAAAACAGTGTGGACAGCCCCACTCCCAGTTAAATGTGTCGAACATGGTTAACTCGCGTGCAGCGTGCGTGAGACTGAGACACTGAGATTAACGTTAGTCAAAGAAACATGGAGGAAGCAGATCAAGAGGATCCACAAAGGAATTACGTTTTCTAAAGGGTTGTTGTTAACATGATATTTTCGGGGGGAAATGAGCAGCAGTCACTAGCTATGCAGCACCTGTAGGTGGGGAAAGCATGAAGCTTACTTGACAACATCAGTTCATATATCAATATCGTAATGAATAGAAATAACCTTAAATAATGTATGGTTATCTGCATCTTTCCATCTCTTATGTGTAGTTACTTTTTAAACACGAAAATCGCATTCAGCATGACACGCAAGCGGATGCCGTGGTAATGAACAACCTGCATGTTAAAGCGAATGTATAATCCTGTATCTGAGGCAAAATTACTAAATATGCAGTGCGAGTTATATATTTCTAACTCCAAACAATTAGCCACTGAACCAGCTTATACAATCTTCTTCAAGGCTGTGCTCGTTGCCTTTGAGGTAAAGGTCATGGGGTTTCTCAGATTTCCCTTGAGACCGTATAAGCATTAGCCTCGATAGTAGTCGTGTCTCCTTCATTGCGTATTTTTATATTTTTAATATATCCCTCCACTGCATACTGTAACCCCTTTTGCCTCGATCTGGAGGATATTGCGCAGGTATTGCTCCAAAAAAGGTCACTGACACGCACGGGTATACCTCTTCCCGTCATGGCAATCTGTGGCGCTGGTCATGTTTGACCATTTGTTTGACGGGCATAGTAACAATAACTAGGGGGCGTGGCTTTTGCGAACGGTCAATTCTGTCTTGCTGTCACCAGCCCCGTTGACGACGAGACCCTGAAGTCACTGTTCTGGATCGGGGCGATTTAACATCACCCCATCACCTCTGGGCTGAACTGGAGGTGCGCTATTGTAAGGGGATTTACAGTCAAAGAAAAGTTTCAATTAAAGAAAAGTTTTAATGAAGATAGTTTGCAGTTTCATCAGCAGAAGTCAATTTCAAGACTCAAGAGGAGTTTGTAGGCCACCCCACTTACAGTTACAAAGATCACAGCAATTATACCCTTCACCAAGGTCTAAGCTACATCCTAGCTTCAGGTTGCAGTTTCTGGTTGGCTAAGAAATAGATAAACATAGTAATTTTTGCACACATATTCAGATGCATATTTCCATCGATCAGGCAGCTGACACTCAGACCCTGAAGTTAGGCACGCCGTGACCTTCCAGGTCGCAGATTTGGGTTGCTGGGCGCCAGCATGTCCAGAACAACAACTTAGTCAATCTCCAATAATGCCAGTGGTTCCTTAACCTGTAACCAAAAAGACTAACACACACAGCTTTTCCAAAGGTTGGATTTGGCCAGGCTCTAACTATAAACAGGAGAGTCATCTCAAAACATAAAGATAATAAATTCTTTCTCTCAAGGAGAGGACACTTTAGTCACAGTAAAGTAAAGCTTTAACTATGAAATAGTCACTCAAACTATTAGTTCCAATGACCCCAGTGACCATAGCTGTCAGGGTACCGTAGAAAAACAGATGTATGTATTGACACGTTTAAACAAGTCCATCCTTAATTTCTGGAAGCCAGGCTAAATGAGCAAGCACTGTTACTGCATTCAGATATCAGAAGATACCTAGAGAAGTCATTAAACTCATTTGAAAAATATTGATTAATACCTTGATTATAATCACTCATTAGATATACATTGAAGCAGCAGTGGATTCCATAATCCACCAGATTCGATATAATCCGGTGTCTGGAGAGTGTTTACCCCCGGTCCAGAACACAACTGGACCCAGAGTCCGTTTTACCACCATCGGCCATGGAGGCATCGTGTGAGCCCCGCAGACGGAGAGCTAGCACCCGCCGCGATGTGTCAGATAGAGCCTGAGATATACTGGTGGAAATAGAGACTTGATGGACGATGTCGCTCGTCTTCATCGGCTCTGCCTCCGTCGGTCGTCCCCCATTTGACGTCAGCCATTACTCCACCTTGGCTCCTCCCTCCCTCGTCTCCACCGTTGTCTCTGGGCTCTGGGTCTATGCCGTCAGACGCCCTTCAACATCGCCGCTGGGGTCTTGTCGTCCGTATTGCACCATCCAGGGGTGGACTGGCCACATGGCAGACCGGACACTTTCCCGGTGGGCTGACGTGCTTTTTGGGCCGATACATATACTTTTTTTTTTGTGTCTGAACGGCCCATAAAACTCGTATATTGGCGGCCCATTCGTTTTGTTTTGCTTAATTTGCTTTGTGCCGGTGTAATGCATTGGTCAAAAAAAGTCAAGGTAGATTTTTTTTTCTTTGACCGGCCCATGTAACACGTAGATCAGTGGCCCATTGGTTCTTTTCTTGATTGACACTGGGCTGGTCCAATCACATCTTTAAACACCTCCCCCTTTTGGGGAGTGTGCAGTATTAGTGTGTAACTGCCAACATAGTCAACGCAAGGAATGTGCAGAGAAATAGCGTGAAAAAAACGTCTCGATTAAGGATGTAACCCTCGTTCCCTGAGTAGGGAACGGAGACATTCAGTCGGATAACGACGAAAGGGGTTTCGCTTAGAAAGCCTATCAGCTTCGAGTATTACAAAACGAGCCAATGGCAAGGAAATGCCATGGGTCTGCGGAATTTGCATGACGTAACTCCGCCCCACCTCGTGGGTATAAAAGGAGGACGCCGGCAACATGCAGATATGTTTCTTCGCTGAGGAGCCAAGACTGAGCTCAGGCAATCCCCGTGGTACAGCGGAAAGTGGCAGGCAGACGGAACGTCTCCGTTCCCTACTCAGGGAATGATGGTTACATCTGTAACCAAGACGTTCCCTTTCGTTGTCACTCCAAGTTCCGTTGGATGACGACGAAAGGGGTTACCAGTCTAATCACGCCACCTTCTCAGCTGTCTTCCAGTGCCCTGCGTAAATCTGAGATCCCTGTCGTGAGACTGGACGAAGGACTCCTATTTATCACAGGAATACCAAGGTACACTGGGAAACATATCCCAAGCTTAGGGGAAATATGCAATTAATGCCATCTTGAAGGAAGGAAAGCAAAATGCATGCTCAGTTTTCCTAACTGAGCATGCAACACAACTTCTCGTCCAGGCCCTGGTTATTTCTAGGCTTGATTACTGCAATGCTCTTCTAGCTGGACTTCCATCATCTGTTACTAAACCTCTACAAATGATCCAGAATGCTGCAGCCCGCCTTGTCTTCAACGAGCCCAAAAGGGCTCACGTCACTCCTCTGTTCATCTCACTGCATTGGCTACCACTCGATGCTCGCATCAAATTCAAAGCTTTTGTCCCTTACTTACAGATCTACCACAGACTCAGCTCCGTCCTACTTTCACTCCCTACTACAAGTCTACGTCCCTACCAGAAGCCTACGATGGGCCAAGGAGCGACGGCTCGTGGTGCCATCACAGCGAGGCACTAAATCAATCTCTACAACATTCTCATTCACGGTTCCATGCTGGTGGAATGATCTCCCCACCCTCGTCCGTAATGCAGAATCCCTGACAGCATTCAAAAGACAACTGAACACTCATCTCTTCCGTGAGTACTTAACATAAAAATAAAAAAAATAATAAAAAAATTCTTCTCTTTTAAATCTTTCCTTCCCTTTTAAATCTTCCCTTGTCTGGCTTTTGCTACTCTGAGCAATGCCTGAACTTTGTATTTTGAGCACTTCTTGCGTCGTTCTTCCCTCTTCACGATGACTCGCTTGCTTTAGTCCTCAGATGTAAGTCGCTTTGGATAAAAGCGTCTGCTAAATGACTAAATGTAAATGTAAAACGCTGATCGAGCATCTCCGGGGGTCTTCTCGGTGAGAAGAGCACCAGTTCACGAAGAGGTTCCACTTCAACGCATAGACGTGTCTCGTGGACAACGCTCTAGCGGAAGTGATGGTAGCCACCACCCCTGGTGGTAGGGTACTCAAACCTGCCTCGATCCGCCAGGAGCCACACGTGGAGGCTCCAGAGATCGGGACGAGGGTACCACAGGGTGCCCCGTCCCTGAGAAAGGAGGTCCTTCCTCAGAGGAATGGGCCAAGGAGGTGCTGTCGCGAGGAGTATAAGTTCGGGGAACCAGGTCCGGGTGGGCCAGTACGGCGCAACCAGAATGACCTGCTCCTCGTCCTCCCTGACCTTGCGCAGAGTCTGCGCAAGAAGGCTCACTGGGCGAAACGCATATTTGCGGCCCGGCGGCCAGCTGTGCACCAGTGCATCCGTGCCGAGCGTCCCCTCGGTCAGGGAATAAAACAGGGTGCAATGGGTCAAGTCGTGAGAGGCAAACAGGTCTATCTGTGCATCCCCGAACTGGTCCCAAATCATCTGAACCGACTGGGGATGGAGTCGCCATTCTCCAGGGAGGGGCTGAAGCCTTGAAAGCTCGTCGGCTGCACAGTTCAGAGTCCGTCCACCTTGACGGTTGTTCTATGCTACAGTGGCGGTATTGTCTGATCGCACTAGTACGTGTTGACCCCTGAGCAACGCCCGGAAGCGGTGTAGGGCAAGGCGTACTGCCAACAACTCGAGGCAATTGACATGCCATAGCCGCTGGGTTCCTGTCCAGGAGCCCGCAGCAGCATGTCCATTGCACATGGCGCCACAGCCCGTGGTGGAGGCATCTGTTGAGACAACAACATGCCGGGAAGCTCGTTCCAGGGGGACACCCGCCCTGAGAAAACTGAGGTTCGACCACGGGGTGAAGGTCTGACGGCAGGTCGGAGTAACTGGTACTCAGAGCGTGCCTTGTTGCCATGCCCAACTCGGGACTCGGTCGCAAAGCCAAAGCTGAAGCGGTCTCATATGAAGCAATCCGAGCGGCGTTGCCGCGGCTGCAGATGCCATATGCCCCAGGAGCCTCTGAAAAAGTTTCAGTGGAACCGCACTCTTGCCCTCGAATTGTCTCAGACAAGTCAGCAGTGACTGCGCGCGCTCGCTCGTAAGCTGCGCGGACATGGCGACCGAGTCGATGTCCATACTGAGAAAAGAGATTCTCTGCACGGGGCAAAGTTTGCTCTTCTCCCAGTTGACCTAAAGGCCCAGACGGGCTAGGTGCCGGAGCACTAGGTTCCTGTGTTCGCAAACCTGATCTCGAGAGTGAGCTAGAATCAGTCGATATAGTTCAGGATGCGTCGATATAGTTCAGGATGCGAACCCCGTGTTCCGGGAGGGAAACAAGGGCAGCCTCGACGACCTTCGTGAAGACGCGAGGAGACAGGGCTAGCCCGAAAGGGAGAACCGCATACTGGTATGCCTGCCCCTCGAAAGCAAACCGTAGGAACGGTCTGTGTCGAGGAAGAATGGAGACATGAAAGTAGGCGTCCTTCAGGTCGATCGCTGCAAACCAATCCTGGGGCCGTATGCATTCGAAAATGCCTTTAGCAGTGAGCATCTTGAACGGCATCCTGTGAAGGGAGCGGTTCAGCACGTGCAAGTCCAGGATTGGCCGTAACCCACCGGTTTTCTTGAGGACAATGAAGTAGGGGCTGTAGAAGCCGGACCTCATTTCGGCTGGAGGGATTGCACCGATTGCACCCTTCGCCAGCAGGGTGGCAATCTCTGCTCTCATGATGGGGGCATTGCCACCGACCAAAGTGGAGCGGACTACCGTGCGAACTGAATCGCATAGCCGAGCCTGACGGTCCGCGTGACCAAGCGGGACAGACGGGGCAGCTCTAACCAGGCTCCCAGGAACTGAACCAGCGGGGTCATGTGAACCACAGACGTCCCCCCGGGGGGGCAGCGAAGCGGAGTAACTGGCCCAGACGTGGACGGCATAGCGGCCCGGTGTGGGGGCACAATTAGCAACCGCGCCGTGGCAGAGGGGGCCAGGGAAGGACCAGGCTGATCGTCCCTCCTGCGCCGCCAGGGGTCTGGCGACAGAGGGGGACAAGGGCGAAGCGGTCCATGGACGGCACGCCGTGTCAGCCGCCTCTGGGACAGAGGGGGGCGAGGAGAGCATGGCTTGTGGGCGGCACTCTGTGTCGCCCGAGCACTTTGTGAGCTCAGGGAAGAGGGGGTCGTTTCTGTTTTTAACCACTTTAGGGTGAGCGGAGAACAAAAGATTCTCCCCCGGCCCTCCACCGGGGGAAGGAGTGGTCCTGCTACCATCTCCTGAAAAACGACCATCATCCCTGAGCAGCCCGTCTCAGGAGCGCCGCTTGGTCCGGCGTTTAGCTAGGGGCGGGGCAGGAGAGGGCTGTGGCGCCTTCTTGCGGCTTCCTCCGCGACCGGGCCTGGGTGGAGGCTGCTGTGTGGTCCGGGCGGGAGGGGCGGGAGCCGCAGGAGGACGTTCTCGGCGGGAAACAGGCTGAGGCGTCTGCCCGGCCGAGCGGGTGGAAGCAGCAGCGGGCCGGCGGGGCAGAATGTGTTTGATTGCCTCAGTCTGTTTCTGGGCAGTCGAGAACAGTTGGGCGAAGTCCTCAACTGCACCGCCGAAGAGGCCGGCCTGGGACAGGAGGGCGTTGAGCAGACGGGTCCGCTCGGTGTCCCGCATGTCAGCCAGGTTCAGCCAGAGATGTCTCTCCTGGACCACGGCTGTGGACATCATCAAACCCAGGGAGCGTGCGGTAACCTTCGTCGCCCGGAGAGCAAGGTCGGTCGCGGCGCGCAGCTCATCGAAGAGCTCTGGGCTTTTCCTGCCCTCGTGCATGTCTCTGAGCATCTGGGTCTGGTAGACCTGCAGAGTGGCCATAGCATGCAGTGAGGCAGCCGCCTGTCCCGCCGCTCTGTAAGACTTCGCCACAAGGGTGGACGAAAATCTACAGGCCTTGGATGGGTGCTTAGGATCGCCCCGAGAAGAAGCACTCTAAGGACAAAGTTGCATCGCAAAAGAGCGTTCAACCGGGGGAAGCACAGTGTACCCACGGGCAGCTGCCCCATCAAGGGGAGGAAAGGCGGTTGAGACCAGCGAGCGGTCCCGAGAAGACAGGGGGGTCTTCCAGGACTTTGAGATCTCATCATGCACATCCGGGAAGAAAGGTGTTGGGGTTTGCCGTGGACGAGGGTCGGCGGCCTTACCCAAAAAACAATTGTCCAGCCGCGAGCGCTCAGGAAAAGGTGGAGGCCTCCACTCGAGTCCGATGCTCGTGGCTGCCCGGGAAAGCATGGCCGTCATCTCCGGATCGGACTCGGGCACAGCCATATGCACACCGGAAGGTGGCAGCTGTGACGAGTCGTCACTTCCAGGAGAATCAAACCCACCTAGTGATGCTGCAACAGACATGGCATCATCCTCTGTAGCTTCAGTTGAAACACACGGGCCACCAGAAGGTAGACCCGTGGGAATCAGCTGTTCACTAGCGGGAACCGTCATTGAAGAGGGGGCTGGGGTCGCGGACACAGAGTCGGCGCCTTGTCCCAGACCGTCACCCTCAGGTCACCCTGGCCACCAGCCGAAGGACGGGGGTGGATAAGGGGACTCTCACTCTTGCGAGTTCGCTGACTCTCGACCTTAATGACGCGATGGTCATGTTCCCACAGAGAGAACATAAGTCATCCACGAGCGCTGCTCTAGCATGATCAATGCCCAAACATACTAGACAACGCTCGTGCCCATCAGAGTCCGATACCAATCTGCCGCAACTAGAAGTACACGGGGGAGGCATCTTTAAAAAGATGTGCTGCGTGTGTAAGCTCTTTTTGTGAGAGAAAACTCAAGTGTTGAAGCACCCGGGGAGACACGCACTGTCTGACAAACCACTGCAGAGATAAGCAGGAAGCACGCGCTTGCCGGAGATCGCCGTCACACCAACACTCGAGGTTCTCGTTTGTAAAGCTGACAATTCAAAGATGGCTTGTGGAGAGAAGAATAAACTTGGCTCCGAAGCGAAAACATATCTGCATGTTGTCGGCGTCCTCCTTTTATACCCACGAATTGGGGCGGAGTTACGTATTGCAAATTCCACAGACCCATGGCATTTCCTTGCCATTGGCTCGTTTTGTAATACTCGAAGCTGATAGGCTTTCTAAGCGAAACCCCTTTCGTCGTCATCCGACGGAACTCGGAGTGACAACGAAAGGGAACAGATGTTTTCTGCAGCAGCATGACCGTCATCAGCTCCCGTGGCTGATGATGATAGTGAGGAGCATCAGGAGAGAGAGAGATAGATAGATAGATAGATAGATAGATAGATAGATAGATAGATAGATAGATAGATAGATAGAACTTTATTGTCATTGTCACATGTACAACGAAAAGATTTTAAAGTGCTGATCAGCCAGTGCATCATTCCTAATATTATAAAAAAAAAAAAAAAAGAATATTTTAAAAATATTTAAAAAATAAATAATATCTAAAAGAAAAGCAACCTGAACAGGCAGTCATATACACATACACAGTCACACTTATTGCACCAGTCCTGCAATCAGTTTAATTCACTTTAGCAGCAATGATTACAGTTATTGCCAATGGGTAAAAACTGTTTTTGAGTCTATTAGTTTTTGTCCTGATGGATCTGTACCGTCTGCCTGACGGTAACAGTTCGAACAGGGGGTGGCCTGGGTGAGAGGCATCATTTAAAGCTGCAGTAGGGAGTTTTGAGAAAATGTTGACTTAGCCTGAAAATTTGAACAAGCACAACTTACAGGTCCAACCCCTTGCTCTCTGCTACGCTACAGCCCTCCCTCCACAGCTCCTCCCCCACAGCGGAGCCTGCCGTGAACACGCAGGCTAGTAAGCAGGACCACCGATGAGGGCGGATTATAAACAGTTATGGAACATTCACTAATAGGGACGAAACATCAACAATATGCTTTACATTGACTATGGCCTGGCCATACTTTGACTACAAACTTGGTCCTCAAATCATTATGTATTTTGCAATACATGTAACTTTATAAGGTTGCACTCTTTCTATAAGTTATAGCTACTAAGATAACGTTAAAGGATTAGTTCACTTTAAAAAAAAAAAAACTTTTGCTGATAATTTATTCACCCCCATGTCATCCAAGATGTCCATGTCTTTCTTTCTTCAGTCGAAAAGAAATTAAGTTTTTTGATGAAAACATTCCAGGCTTTTTCTCCATATAATGGACTTCAATAGGACACAAACGTTTCGAGGACCAAATGACAGTTTCAGCGCAGCTTCAAAGGGTTTTAAACGATACCAGACGATGAATAAGGGTCTTATCTAGTGAAACGATCGGTCATTTCAAAAATAAATAAAAAACTTTAAGTTCCCTTTCGAAGGGAACTCAACAATACGTCATCGACGCTATGGGGAACGCCTCAGGCGTGACAGGTGTCTGAAATCAAGTATCAACTCACAACAATCATGTTGACCGGCGACAGCCCGTGCTTCATCAGCTCGAATGATGAGCACGCAACCTGGATGTATAATTTATTTTTTATTTATTTAACCTTTATTTATCCAGGTAAACTGTTTGAGAACCACTTCTCATTTACAAACATGACCTGGCCAAGAGGCTACAGGAATAAATAAGAACATACTGTACAGCTGTACATAGTCAAACACATAACACATAAACAAGCAACTAAATTAAAAAAAGATAGACAACAAAGGGGAAAAAGAAAAGGAATAGATTGCTTAAATATGTGTGTATAAATATGGTTCATGATTGTCAGCAGGAACAAGAGTCAACTATGTAATTTTCTAGGTTTTGCTTAAAGGTGGAGATTGGGATCAGAGATGTAAGTTTCAGGGTATTTTGTAGTATGTTCCAGTCATGTACTGATGCAAAGCGGAAGGCATTACGTCCAAAGGTAGTAGAAGTAGAGGGGATACTGAATTTAATCAATTACTTGCTCTTGTGTGATAGGTGTTATGAGCGGCATGAAGTAGGGATAACAAATAGAGAGGTGCCTTGCCCAGAATTGTCTTGTATATGAGGAGAAACCAATGATGGAGCCGCCGGGTATAAAGGGAGGGCCAACCCACCAGTTTATACAGGTCACAGTGATGAGTGTGAAAGGGTGCATTAGTGGCAAAACGGATAGCTGAATGATAGATTGTGTCAAGTTTTTTTAGAGCTGTTTTTGGTGCCATTCTGTAGATAATATCGCCGTAATCCAAAATTGGCAGTACTGTCGTCTTAACGAGGGTGCAATTGGAAGCATGGGTAAAGGAGGCTTTATTACGGAAAAGAAAGGCTAGTCTAGTATAAAAAGGGCGCCTTGAGACCGTGACAACATCCTTTTCGTCTTCAGGGACTGTTTGTCTGTTTTTGAGTAGTCAACAAAAATGAAGCGTGCAGAGAAGGGGAGAAATACTTTCCGCAAGTGTGCCGACCCGTGTCCCAGATATCTGACACCGGAGGATTCACACGATCTGTGCGTTTTCTGCCTGGGAGAAGAGCACGCGTGGGAAATTCTCGAGGGAGCTTCCTGCGCAAACTGTGAGCGTTTTTCTCTGAAAACGCTCCGTTCTCGTCTGTCCCACTTCTCGAGGGAAGTGGGCGCGGCATCTGAACCCCGCGGTGTTGGTCCCGCTCGGGCTGAGGCTCAGCGGCGCGTGAGCTCGTGGGGCTCTCAGATGGAGCTGGCAGATCGTCTGGAGAGGGGCGTTAACCTCGCGGATGATCTGCCAGCTGACGAGGGTGAGTTACAGGTCGATGTTGAAGAGGTTCTTTCTCTTTCTGATGGATCTGTAACCGGTTCTCTTCGGGCCGGGCAGGAGTTGGCTGCTGATGATGTCAGTCTGGTTGAGACTGAACCATCTCAGCCCTCCTGCCCAGTGTACGCTGAGTTGGTGGATGTTATGGGGCGCGCCACCAACAGATTACAGCTAAAGTGGAGGCGCGTCCGGGAGGAACCTGCTCATGGTATTTTGGACGATCGGTTCCTCCCTTCCCATAAACCACCAGCCCGGACGAGCCTTCCGTTCCTTCCTGATCTCCACTCTGAGATCGAGAAGGCATGGAAGAACCCGTTCTCTGCGCGTCTTCATCTGCATCAGCGGAATAATTTCGCTGCTGTGGATGGGGCCGCGGAGCACGGGTATGTGTCGATGCCACCAGTGGACGAGACGTTGGCCAACTATCTCGCCTCTGGTCGGTCTTCGTCACTAGGAGCTCCGTCCCTGCCATCCAAGCCGCTTAAGACTACATCACGCTTGAATGGCAGAGCGTACACACAGGAGCGGTTCTGCACACCCTCGCGGTCCTTCAGGCCTACCAGGCCGACCTGCTGCGGGACCTCGATCAGGGGGCCGGTCTGTCCCCTGACGCGGTCGTAGAGCTGCGCCGCACCACGGATTTGTCTCTCCGGGCCACCAAACAGTCTGCTGCCTCCATCGGTCGTTCGATGGCGGCTATGGTGGCCACGGAGAGGCATCTGTGGCTCAACCAGGCTGACATCGGGGAGAAAGAAAAGACCTTTCTCCTCGATTCGCCGGTTTCGCCTTCCGAGCTTTTCGGACCTTCTGTCGACACGGTGGTCGATAAGTTCAGGGAGGCGAGGGCGCGCTCTGCGGCGTTTAAGAGCTGCATACCGCGGAGGTCCTCGGCCCAGCCCAGGCAGGCGGGAGGGCCTGGTCCGTCGTGGTCTGAGGATCACAGACAGGCCCAGAAGGCCAGTGTTGCTTCCCGCACGCCCCCTCCTCCTAGCAGAGGGAGCAGGGCGCGCAGGAGGCGTAACTCCCGCGTGAGGCACGATCTCAGGGAGGTGATCCAGAGCAAACGTTCTCAGACCAAACGTTAACCTCCCTGGATCTTGTTTCCTATCCACCATCGCTCCCAGGCTCCTCCTACATCAGGCCTGGGGCGGGGCCCATGATGAGCTCATGAATTCTCTGATGGCCCGCTTCAGCTTGGTTGATAGGAGCGCCTTACCTTTACTTGTGAAACAGTAAAAAAAAAAGAAAGAAAAGAAAGAGGGGGTTACTGAGTTTCTGACTCCCGGTGTGCCTCATTCCGCATGCTGCAGGTTTTATGCTGAGTGAAAATGTTCTTTTGCGCAAATAACATTTTTCTCTTCTTTTTCAGAACTCGCCTCCTGTACAGAGCCGGGGACATGTTTGGTAAGCAAGGTTGTGAGTCGAGCTCCCACACACTGTGGTCGCCAGGTTACAGGCCTCGCCAGGCCTTCCGGGTTATGAGCTTCCACATGTCAGGTTACAGGCCTTACCCGGCCTTCCTTAATGTGAGCTCCCACATACTGTGGTTGTCAGGTTGCAGGCCTCACCCGGCCTCCCTGAATGTGAGCTCCCACATACTGTGGTTGTCAGGTTGCTGGCCTCACCCGGCCTCCCTGAACGTGAGCTCCAACACACTGTGGTTGTCAGGTTGTAGGCCTCACCCAGCCTCCCTGAGTGTGAGCTCCCACATACTGTGGTCGCCAGGTTACAGGCCTCATCCGGCCTTCCTGGTTATGAGCTCCCACACACTGTGGTCGCCAGGTTACAGGCCTCATCCGGCCTTCCTGGTTATGAGCTCCCACACACTGTGGTCGCCAGGTGACAGGCCTCACCGGCCTTCCTGGTGATGGGCTTCTACATGTCAGGTTGCAGGCCTCTCCCGGCCTCCCTGAATGTGAGTTCCCACATGCTGTGGTCGCCAGGTTACAGGCCTCACCCGGCCTTCCTGAGTGTGAGCTCCCACTTACTGTGGTTGCCAGGTTACGGGCCTCACCGGCCTTCCTGGTGATGGGCTTCTACATGTCAGGTCACAGGCCTCACACGGCCTCCCTGAATGTGAGCTCCCAGATACTGTGGCCCGGCACATTCTGTGGCAGGTGACAGGCCCCAGCCGGCCTTCCTGGTTATGGGCTCCCACATACTGTGGTCGCCAGGTTACAGGCCTCATCCGGCCTTCCTGGTTATGAGCTCCCACGCACTGTGGATGAGCTCCCACCTAATGTGGTTGCCAGGTTACAGGCCTCACCTGGCCTTCCTGAATATGGGCTCCCACATACTGTGGTCACCAGGTTACAGGCCTCACCCGGCCTTCCTGAATATGAGCTCCCACATACTGTGGTCGCCAGGTTACAGGCCTCACCGGCCTTCCTGAGTACGACCTACTGTGGTCGCCAGGTTATAGGCCTCTCTGGCCTTCCTGATATGAGCTCCCACCTACTGTGGTCGCCAGGTTACAGGCCTCACCCGGCCTTCCTGAATGTGAGCTCCCACATACTGTGGTCGCCAGGTTACAGGCCTCACCCGGCCTTCCTGGATATAAGCTCCCACATACTGTGGTCGCCAGGTTACAGGCCTCACCCTGCCTTCCTGAGTGTGAGCCCCCATGAGCTTTTACAGGTCAGGTTACAGGCCTCATCCGGCCTACCTGAATGTGGGTTCCCACACACTGTGGTCACCAGGTTTTTAGGCCTCTTAGGCCTTCCTGGGTGTGAGCTCCTACATGCTGTGGTCGCCAGGTTACAGGCCTCACCCGGCCTTCGTGGTTATGAGCTCCCACATATTGTGGTCGCCAGGTTACAGGCCTCACCAGGCCTTCCTGAATGTGAACTCCCACTCACTGTGGTCGCTAGGGTGTAGTTGTGAGCTTTCACATGTCAGGCCTCATCAGGCCTTCCTGAATGTGAGCTCCCACCCACTATGACTATCAGGTTACAGGCCTCATCTGGCCTTCCTGATCATGGGTAAATTCAGGCCTCAAAACCGGCCTCCTGAATTTAGAGTGATGAAGTACATGCACATTTACTTCATCTATTTTCTTTGTACGCTCCGTACCTTCTAAATAAACCCATACTTATGGTAAGTCACACAACGAAACGTCTTGTGTACTTTCTAAAATCCATTTCTTATGGTAAGGGTCGTGCGCTGTACGCTTCAGTCCCTTCCTATGTGGCTAGACCCCGGTCTTTCACCTTGGGTCCCACTCTAGATGCGTCCTGTCATCAAAGTATGCTACGACAGACGCCTTTCTCTAGCTAACTTCCACTTTTGATCCAGGCCTTCCTGGACTCAGAATGGCTAAGTTCATGCACTTTTGTTTCATGTACTTTCTAAAAATCCATATTTATGGCCTTTCTGGAAGTAGCCCCACATGGTGTGGTTGTCAGGTTACAGGCCTCACCAGGCCTTCCTGAAAGTAAGCTCCCACAGGTTGTGGTTGCCAGGTTTCGGGCCTCACCGGCCTTCCTGAGTATGAGCTCCCACCTACTGTGGTCGCCAGGTTACAGGCCTCACCCGGCCTTCCTGAATATGAGCTCCCACATACTGTGGTCGCCAGGTTACAGGCCTCACCCGGCCTTCCTGAATATGAGCTGCCACATACTGTGGTCGCCAGGTTACAGGCCTCACCCGGCCTTCCTGAATATGAGCTCCCACATACTGTGGTCGCCAGGTTACAGGCCTCACCCGGCCTTCCTGAATATGAGCTCCCACATACTGTGGTCGCCAGGTTACAGGCCTCACCCGGCCTTCCTGAATATGAGCTCCCACATACTGTGGTCGCCAGGTTACAGGCCTCACCCGACCTTCCTGGATATAAGCTCCCACATACTGTGGTCACCAGGTTACAGGCCTCACCCGGCCTTCCTGAATATGAGCTCCCACATACTGTGGTCGCCGGGTTACAGGCCGCATGGGCCTTCCTGACTATGTACTTCCACATGCTGTGGTCGTCAGGTTTCAGGCCTCACCGGCCTTCCTGATATGAGCCCTCATGTACTGGAGCTCCCCACATAGGGGGTTATCAGGTCTTAGGCTTCAGAAGACCTTCCTGGTTTTGATCCCTCTTACTTTCTCAGTGTTCAGAACGAACACTGGGTAGGCCCATGGATTGAGTGGACGTCTTCCGTCATTTCTTGAGGTTGAGTCACACTCTCCGGGGAATCCCGTCTCTGTGATCCGGAACTGAATGGTTTCTGCCAGCTTTGCAGGCCTTCAAATTTGGATGCCTTTTCCAAGGCAGTTTCCAGAGGCTCTGTCTCGGACAGACAGGCAATGGCCAGACTGTGCGTCTTAGGATAGATCACCAGGCCAGCCTGGTGGCATGTCAGGAGGCATGCTCTCCTGAATAGTGACTGGCTGGGTGTCCCTTGAGTCCCCTAGCCACACTCCCTAGAAGGGACCCCTTCTATTAGGAAGTTGTGGTCCTAAGCCTTTGAGGTGGCCCAGATATTCCTCCCGTGAACTATGTTCTGGCAGTTTTCTCGGTTCATTAGCTTGGGCTATGATCGGTAGGGAGTGCTGTCACTGACAGCCCAACGTGACCTAGGGTGAGTGGTTTTAGTGTCCTTTGTATTACTGGTTCTGACAGTTGTCACTGCCATTGGGCATGCACTCCCCTCAGTATGGCGGCGTGGGTATTTCGTTCCCCAGAGCGTCGATGACGTATTGTTGAGTTCCCTTCGAAAGGGAACGTCTCAGGTTACAACTGTAACCTATGTTCCCTGAGAACAGGGAACGAGACAATACGTCTCCCTGCCATACCTCGGGGCCTGCCTGCAACAGTCCCTTCAGACGATAGGATGTTGTCACGGTCTCAAGGCGCCCTTTTTATACATCCAGGTTGCGTGCTCATCATTCGAGCTGATGAAGCACGGGCTGTCGCCGGTCAACATGATTGTTGTGAGTTGATTCTTGATTTCAGACACCTGTCACGCCTGAGGCGTTCCCCATAGCGTCGATGACGTATTGTCTCGTTCCCTGTTCTCAGGGAACATAGGTTACAGTTGTAACCTGAGACGATTTATAAGCACAAATGCTCGCCTTGCTCTGTTCTGTGATGCACGTTCGTGATCCTGTTCATACTCGTTCATCCAAATGAACAAATCTTTTTTCGAGTCATTCGTTCGTTGAATGAACGAAATGACTCCGAAAAAGACTTGTTCAAAATGAACAAATCTTTTTTCGAGTCATTTCGTTCGTTGAATGAACGAAATGACTCGAAAAAAGATTTGTTCATTTGGATGAACGAGTTTGAACAGAAGAGTCACGAACGACGGTACGCACTCGCGGTGTGCAAGATAGGGGTGATCAGCGCGTACACCAGCGTGATTGACACTGCTAAGACATTCCTCCTGGCTCTGATTGGTTGTTTCTGACCGGGAGCGGTGTATTTCTGCAAATGGCAGTAGGACCACAAGGAGGAGCCAGAGGAGCTTGATTTTTTTCACAGATTATCTGTCTCATATTCTACTTTCAGGACATAATGAGAGTTTTAACAAATATTTGTTTACAAAAGCTACCTACTGGAGCTTTAAAAGGTTCCAGATTTTTTTGAAGCAGCGGGAACTGTATAGTTCTTCCAGTGTGAGGAGAGGGCAGCCAGCGATCTTCTGTGCGTTGTTGATGACCCTCTGGATCGCTTTCCTGTGAGCCACTGTGCAGCTGGTGTACCACACGCACATGCAGTATGTCAGCAAGCTCTCTATGGAGGCTCGATAGAAGGACACAAGCAACCTCTGTGTGATGTTGTTTCTCCTGAGTACTCACAGGAAATAAAGTCTCTGCTGGGCCTTTTTTATTAGCTCAGAGGTGTTCTTGCTCCAGGTTAGACCCTCCTCAATGTGGACTTCCAGGAAGCTGAAGTCTGCCACCCGCTCCACACAGTCCCCATTGATAATAAGTGGTTGAATGATTGTTTTCTTTTTTTCTGTAGTCTATAATAAGCTCCTTGGTCTTTGCTGTGTTCAGAAGGAGATTATTATCGCTTCACCACACTGTCAGCCGCTCATTACAGACAAAATGGCGGCGCGCGTAGGCGCAGCGGCTAAGTGCTTTCCCGGTGGGTGCCTTGAATGGCTGGTTGCGTATGTGTCGTTTTTTGTTTTATGTACCTTATGTCGGGCAAATAACATCTACAGCCGGCATGAGCTCCTGAAAATTGGTCTAGGCTACGGACGCAGCGTTACAACCAAGTTTCTGCATATACACAGAATTCCGGTTGAAGTAGCGAGGAGCGCCGGCTCTCCATGGATTACCATCCCGGTGGGGAGGACACGAAGGCGGCGCAGAGAGAGGAGGCAAAAACTAGGCTGCAGGGCCGGCGTGCTAGCTAGGCTATGGAGGCAGCCATTCAAAACACCGCTCCCCTGCCTGTTGCTCACGAACGCCAGATCACTCGCAAATAAAATGGATGAATTACGCCTACAGATCGCATTTTTGGATGACGGATGGGGATATGTTGAATTCGCACTTTGAAAATGAAATCTATAGTTTGGCTAGATATGTGGAAAAGGCGTGGAAACTTAGGCAGAGGAATTTATATCCTGACCTAAATTGATGGTGTCTCGTCTTGTTTTGTTTGTTTATATTGTGAAAATGATGGTAATGTATCTTTTATGATGGTCATCTTCCTTTGTGATTTGTATGATGGTCATCTTTTTGTATTATGTTTGTTTTATGTCATTAGTGTCTTTTAAGCCTATGGGGGCTGGGCATGTAAGTGCAAGACACTTTAATAAATAAAATAATAATAAAAAAATAATAATTAAAAAAATCACGAAATAATCCAAGAAACAAGTTTAATGCTCTATGTATGACTTAAACTAGTAAAGTATTAAAGGACTATCTTGAAAGATTGTTTTAAAACTGAATCTCCCTCATGATAATAGCTCCAGTGGCTATAATCCCCTCATGAAATGTGGTATATAGTGTCTCAGTCTACATTACACTACTACTTTGTAAAAGTACTATTTTGTTTGTTAAAGACAAAGAGCAGTGGGCTGACAATATATGGGCAAAGCCAAAATTGCGTATTTTTGTGATGATTAAACCGGAATATGACACAGAGAATAATGTTGTATAACTTGTCAAAAAGGCGAAGATCTCTATGTGCTCAAGTGAGATCTGGTGTTTTAGTCTCTCAGGGAACCAAGGTTATATTAGTAACCAAGTACGTTTTGTGTTTTGAAAGTAGTTCTGCTTACCGAAGGCTCTACTCTCACTCATCTGGTGAGAGTATTACTCACCGCCTACTGCCTACTGGGCAGTAACAACTTATCTGTTGTTACTGCCCAGGTGTTCCTCAATCCTCCTGCTGTAGTTCAATTTGGCCTCTCTGATGCCTCTCTTTAGGTTAGATCGGGCTGTGCTGTAGAGAGCCCTGTCTCCTCCCCACTGGGATGGTAATCCATGGAAAGCCGGCGCTCCTGGCTACTTCAGCCAGAATTCTGTGTATATGCAGAAACTCGGTTGTAACGCTGCGTCCGTAGCCTAGACCAATTTTCAGGAGCTCATGCCGGCTGTAGATGTTATTTGCCCGACATAATGTACATAAAACAAAAAACGACACATACGTAACCAGCCATACAAGGCACCCACCGGGAAAGCACTTGGCCGCTGTGCCTACGCGCACCACCATTTTGTTTGTAAGGAGCGGCTGTCGTGATCCATGTTCCAGGTAAGGATCGAACTCACAACCTCGGCATTGCTCAGCTGCGTACTGCCTTATAAGATCCACGCGGTAACCGACTGCGCCACTGGAGCTTCTAAACAGGAACATATACCAAATTTCATGTTGGGATTATAGCCACTGGAGCTATTATCATGAGGGTGATTCAGTTTTAAAACAATCTTTCAAAATAGTCCTTTAATACTTTACCAGTTTAAGTCATATATAGAACATTAAACATGTTTCTTGGATTATTTTGTGATCATTCTTCTAATGCAGGGATCACCAACCCTCCTCCTGGAGAGCTACTGTCCTGCAGTCTTCAGTTCCAACCCTGTTCCAACACACATGCATGTAATTATCAAGTAACCTTGAACAGCTTGATTAGCTGGTCCAGGTGTGTTTGATTGGGGTTGGAGCTAAAATCTGCAGGACAGTAGCTCTCCAGGAGCAGGGTTGGTGACCCCTGTTCTAATGGATGATGACAATCTGATGTTCAGACGATCTTTTAAGTTAGACATTGAAATCATTATCTTCCATAGCATCTCCTGATTTCTAAAACCATGCTCCAGGTGAGGCTCGAACTCACAACCTCGACATTGCTCAGCTGCGTACTGCCTTATAAGTACCACGTGCTAACCGATTGGGCCACTGGAGCTTCTAAAGATGAAAATATACCACATTTCATGAGGGGATTATAGCCACTGGAGCTATTATCATGAGGGTGATTCAGTTTTAAAACAATCTTTCCAAATAGTCCTTTAATACTTTACTAGTTTAAGTCATACGTAAAACATCAAACATGTTTCTTGGATTATTTCATGATCATTCTTCTAATGGATGACGACAATGTGATGTTCAGATGATATTTCAAGTTAGACATTGAAATCATTATCTTCCATAGCATCTCTTGCTTTCTAAAACCATGCTCCAGGTGAGGCTTGGGCCCCGTCCACACTACTGGGTTTTCGTTTAAAAACGGAGAATTAAAACGAAAACGATCTCCGTCCACACCAGCGTTTTAGCTGCGTATTAGAATTGATCTCCGTCCACATTAAAACGACTGAAAACTCGGATCACGTGACCCTTCTCCAACACTGTGCATGCGCGTGCCGGTGTAAACAGGAAACGGATGGACTATTCCTCAGATTTGATGAGGAAGCAAGTAACGTTAGCTACCTCTGCAAAGATTAGAAAATGTCGAAGACCAGAGATTTCTTTTCATGGACCGCCGCTGCACACGGGAATTGTCATAGATCGCTCGAATAATAGTTTGCCTCCGGCGCATGTAGGCAGTTATAGCATTGTAAAATGCAGAATTTGCTTGCACAACAGCTGCTAACAAAGACATCAAAGTCAGTAACGCTTGTAATTCGTTATCCATGTTGCACTCACTAACATCAGCTACGTACTCCAGTATGTTATTGTTTGTTTTCTTCCGGTGACGGGACATGTGATGGGTGGCTGACGAATCAGGGAAGGATACGTCATGGGTGATGACACCCAATCATAGAGCCGAGCGTGACCTTCTACGTCATCGTTTCTAAACTCCTCCGTTTTGTCCCGTCTACACTAAAACGCCCTCCGGAGATTCAAAACGAAAAACGGAGCTGCAGCGTTTCTAAACTTCTCCGTTTTGGGTCTTCGCTTTTCCCGTTTTAGTGTGGACGGGAGTTGCAAACGTAGCAAAAGGTCTCCGTTTTTAAACGAAAACGCAGTAGTGTGGATGGGGCCTTGAACTCACAACTTCAGCATTGCTCAGCCTTATAAGTACCGCACGCTAACCGATTTCACCACTGCAGCTTCTGAACAGGAACATATGCCAAATTTCATGTGGAGATTATAGCCACTGGAGCTATTATCATGAGGGTGATTCCGTTTTAAAACAATCTTTCCAAATAGTCCTTTAAGACATACATAGAACATTAAATGTGTTTCTTGGATTATTTCATGATCATTCTTCTAATGGATGACGACAATGTGATGTTAAGACGATCTTTTAAGTTAGACATTGAAATCTTTATCTTCCATAGCATCTCTCGAACTCGGCATTGCTCAGCTGCGTACTGCCTTATAAGTACCGCGCATTAACCGATTGCGCCACCGGAGCTTCTAAACGAGAACATATACCAAATTTCATGAGGGGATTATAGCACCTGGAGCTATTATCATGAGGGTGATTCAGTTTTAAAACAATCTTTCCAAATAGTCCTTTAATACTTTACTACTTTAAGTCATACATAGAACATTAAACATGTTTCTTGGATTATTTCGTGATCATTCTTCTAATGCAGGGATCACCAACCCTCCTCCTGGAGAGCTACTGTCCTGCAGACTTCAGTTCCAACCCTGTTCCAACACACATGCATGTAATTATCAAGTAACCCTGAACAGTTCGATTAGCTGGTCCAGGTGTGTTTGATTGTGGTTGGAGCTAAAATCTGCAGGACAGTAGCTCTCCAGGAGCAGGGTTGGTGATCCATGTTCTAATGGATGATGACAATGTGATGTTCAGACGATCTTTTAAGTTAGACATGGAAATCGTTATCTTCCATAGCATATCTTGCTTTCTAAAACCATGCTCCAGGTGAGGCTCGAACTCACAATCTCGGCATTGCTCAGCTGTGTACTGCTTTATAAGTACCGCGCGCTAACCGATTGCGCCACTGGAGCTTCTAAACAGGAACATATACCAAAATTTCATGTAGGGATTATAGCCACTGGAGCTATTATCATGAGGTTGATTCAGTCTTAAAACAATCTTTCCAAACAGTCCTTTAATACTTTAAGATATACATAGAACATTAAATGTGTTTCTTGGATTATTTCATGATCATTCTTCTAATGGATGATGACAATTTGATGTTTAGACGATCTTTGAAGTTAGACATTGAAATCTTTATCTTCCATAGCATCTCTTGCTTTCTAAAACCATGCTCCAGGTGAGGCTCGAACTCGCAACCTCGGCATTGCTCAGCTGCGTACTGCCTTATAAGTACCGCACGCTAACCGATTTCGCCACTGCAGCTTCTGAACAGGAACATATACCAAATTTCGTGTGGGGATTATATAGCCACTGGAGCTATTATCATGAGGGTGATTCAGTTTTAAAACAATCTTTCCAAATAGTCCATTAATACTTTAAGACATGCATAGAACATTAAATGTGTTCCTTGGATTATTTCATGATCATTCTTCTAATGGATGACCAGACGATCTTTTAAGTTAAACATTGAAACCTTTATCTTCCATAGCATCTCTCGAACTCACAACCTCGGCATTGCTCAACTGCGTACTGCCTTATAAGTACCGCGCATTAACCGTTTGCGGCACCGGAGCTTCTAAACAGGAACATATACCAAAATTTCATGTGGGGATTATAGCCACTGGAGCTATTATCATGAGGTTGATTCAGTCTTAAAACAATCTTTCCGAACAGTCCTTTAATACTTTAAGATATACATAGAACATTAAATGTGTTTCTTGGATTATTTCATGATCATTCTTCTAATGGATGATGACAATTTGATGTTCAGACGATCTTTTAAGTTAGACATTGAAATCTTTATCTTCCATAGCGTCTCTTGCTTTCTAAAACCATGCTCGAGGTGAGGCTCGAACTCACAACCTCGGCATTGCTCAGCTGTGTACTGCTTTATAAGTACCGCACGCTAACCGATTGCGCCACTGGAGCTTCAAAAATACAGATACCAAATTTCATGTGGGGATTATAGCCATTGGAGCTATTATCATGAGGGTGATTCAGTTTTAAAACAATCTTTCCACATAGTCCTTTAATACTTTACTAGTTTAAGACATACATAGAACATTAAATGTGTTTCTTGGATTATTTCATGATCATTCTTCTAATGGATGACGACAATGTGATGTTCAGATGATATTTCAAGTTAGACATTGAAATCTTTATCTTCAATAGCATCTCTTGCTTTCTAAAACCATGCTCCAGGTGAGGCTTGGGCCCCGTCCACACTACTGGGTTTTCGTTTAAAAACGGAGAATTAAAACGAAAACGATCTCCGTCCACACCAGCGTTTTAGCTGCGTATTAGAATTGATCTCCGTCCACATTAAAACGACTGAAAACTAGGATCACGTGACCATTCTCCAACACTGTGCATGCGCGTGCCGGTGTAAACAGTAAACGGATGGACTATTCCTCAGATTTGATGAGGAAGCAAGTAACGTTAGCTACCTCTGCAAAGATTAGAAAATGTCGAAGACCAGAGATTTCTTTTCATGGACCGCCGCTGCACACGGGAATTGTCATAGATCGCTAGAATAATAGTTTGCCTCCGGCGCATGTAGGCAGTTATAGCATTGTAAAATGCAGAATTTGCTTGCACAACAGCTGCTAACAAAGACATCAAAGTCAGTAACGCTTGTAATTCGTTATCCATGTTGCACTCACTAACATCAGCTACGTACTCCAGGATGTTTTTGTTTGTTTTCTTCCGGGGACGGGACATGTGATGGGTGGCTGACGAATCAGGGAAGGATACGTCATGGGTGATGACACCCAATCATAGAGCCGAGCGTGACCTTCTACGTCATCGTTTCTAAACTCCTCCGTTTTGTCCCGTCTACACTAAAACGCCCTCCGGAGATTCAAAACGAAAAACGGAGCTGCAGCGTTTCTAAACTTCTCCGTTTTGGGTCTTCGTTTTTCCCGTTTTAGTGTGGACGGGAGGTGCAAACGTAGCAAAAGGTCTCCGTTTTTAAACGAAAACGCAGTAGTGTGGATGGGGCCTTGAACTCACAACCTCAGCATTGCTCAGCTGCGTACTGCCTTATAAGTACCGCACGCTAACCGATTTCACCACTGCAGCTTCTGAACAGGAACATATACCAAATTTCATGTGGAGATTATAGCCACTGGAGCTATTATCATGAGGGTGATTCCGTTTTAAAACAATCTTTCCAAATAGTCCTTTAATACTTTACTAATTTAAGTCATACATAGAACATTAAACATGTTTCTTGGATTATTTCGGGATCATTCTTCTAATGCAGGGATCACCAACCCTCCTCCTGGAGAGCTACTGTCCTGCAGACTTCAGTTCCAACCCTGTTCCAACACACATGCATGTAATTATCAAGTAACCCTGAACAGCTCGATTAGCTGGTCCAGGTGTGTTTGATTGGGGTTGGAGCTAAAATCTGCAGGACAGTAGCTCTCCAGGAGCAGGGTTGGAGATCCATGTTCTAATGGATGATGACAATGTGATGTTCAGACGATCTTTTAAGTTAGACATTGAAATCATTATCTTCCATAGCATATCTTGCTTTCTAAAACCATGCTCCATTTGAGGCTCGAACTCTCAACCTCGGCATTGCTCAGCTGTGTACTGCTTTATATGTACCGCGCACTAACCGATTGCGCCACTGGAGCTTCTAAACAGGAACATATACCAAAATTTCATGTGGGGATTATAGCGACTGGAGCTATTATCATGAGGTTGATTCAGTCTTAAAACAATCTTTCCAAACAGTCCTTTAATACTTTAAGATATACATAGAACATTAAATATGTGTCTTGGATTATTTCATGATCATTCTTCTAATGGATGATGACAATTTGATATTCAGACGATCTTTTAAGTTAGACATTGAAATCTTTATCTTCCATAGCATCTCTTGCTTTCTAAAATCAAGCTCCACGTGAGGCTCGAACTCACAACCTCGGCATTGCTCAGCTGCGTACTGCCTTATAAGTACCGCGCGCTAACCGATTGTGCCACTGGAGCTTCAAAAAGACAAATACCAAATTTCATGTGGGGATTATAGCCACTGGAGCTATTATCAAGAGGGTGATTCAGTTTTAAAACAATCTTTCCAAATATTCCTTTAATACTTTACTAGTTTAAGACATACATAGAACATTAAATGTGTTTCTTGGATTATTTCATGATCATTTTTCTAATGGATGACGACAATGTGATGTTAAGACGATCTTTTAAGTTAGACATTGAAATCTTTATCTTCCATAGCATCTCTCAAACTCACAACCTCGGCATTGCTCAGCTGCGTACTGCCTCATAAGTACCGCGCATTAACCGATTGCGCCACCGGAGCTTCTAAACAAGCACATATACCAAATTTCATGAGGGGATTATAGCACCTGGAGCTATTATCATGAGGGTGATTCAGTTTTAAAACAATCTTTCCAAATAGTCCTTTAATACTTTAAGTCATACATAGAACATTAAACATGTTTCTTGGATTATTTCGTAATCATTCTTCTAATGCAGGGATCACCAACCCTCCTCCTGGAGAGCTACTGTCCTGCAGACTTCAGTTCCAACCCTGTTCCAACACACATGCATGTAATTATCAAGTAACCATGAACAGCTCGATTAGCTGGTCCAGGTGTGTTTGATTGGGGTTGGAGCTAAAATCTGCAGGACAGTAGCTCTTCAGGAGCAGGGTTAGTGATCCATGTTATAATGGATGATGACAATGTGATGTTCAGACGATCTTTTAAGTTAGACATTGAAACCATTATCTTCCATAGCATCTCTTGCTTTCTAAAACCATGCTCCAGGTGAGGCTCGAACTCACAACCTCGCGATTGCTCAGCTGTGTACTGCCTTATACGTACCGCGCGCTAACCGATTGCGCCACTGGAGCTATTATCATGAGGGTGATTCAGTTTTAAAACAATCTTTCCAAATAGTCCTTTAATACTTTAAGACATGCATAGAACATTAAATGTGTTTCTTGGATTATTTCATGATCATTCTTCTAATGGATGACGACAATGTGATGTTCAGATGATCTTTTAAGTTAAACATTGAAACCTAAACATTGTATGATGTTAAGACGATCTTTTAAGTTAGACATTGAAATCTTTATCTTCCATAGCGTCTCTTGCTTTCTAAAACCATGCTACAGGTGAGGCTCGAACTCACAACCTCAGTTTTTGTGTACTGCAGTTTTTGTGTACAGCACAAATGCTCAGCTGTGTACTGCTTTATAAGTACCGCGCGCTAACCGATTTCGCCACTGCAGCTTCTGAACAGGAACATATACCAAATTTCATGTGGGGATTATAGCCACTGGAGCTATTATCATGAGGGTGATTCAGTTTTAAAACAATCTTTCCAAATAGTCCTTTAATACTTTAAGACATGCATAGAACATTAAATGTGTTTCTTGGATTATTTCATGATCATTCTTCTAATGGATGACGACAATGTGATGTTCAGACGATCTTTTAAGTTAAACATTGAAACCTTTATCTTCCATAGCATCTCTCGAACACACAACCTCGGCATGGCTCAGCTGAGTACTGCCTTATAAGTACCGCGCATTAACCGATTGCGCCACCGGAGCTTCTAAACAGGAACATATACCATTCATGAGGGGATTATAGCACCTGGAGCTATTATCATGAGGGTGATTCAGTTTTAAAACAATCTTTCCAAATAGTCCTTTAATACTTTAAGTCATACATAGAACATTAAACATGTTACTTGGATTATTTCGTGATCGTTCTTCTAATGCAGGGATCACCAACCCTCCTCCTGGAGAGCTACTGTCCTGCAGACTTCAGTTCCAACCCTGTTCCAACACACATGCATGTAATTATCAAGTAACCCCGAACAGCTCGATTAGCTGGTCCAGGTGTGTTTGATTGGGGTTGGAGCTAAAATCTGCAGGACAGTAGCTCTCCAGGAGCAGGGTTGGTGATCCATGTTCTAATGGATGATGACAATGTGATGTTCAGACGATCTTTTAAGTTAGACATTGAAATCATTATCTTCCATAGCATCTCTTGCTTTCTAAAACCATGCTCCAGGTGAGGCTCGAACTCACAACCTCGGCATTGCTCAGCTGTGTACTGCCTTATAAGTACCGCGCACTAACCGATTGCGCCACTGGAGCTTGAAAAAGACATATACCAAATTTCATGTGGGGATTATAGCCACTGGAGCTATTATCATGAGGGTTATTCAGTTTTAAAACAATCTTTCCAAATAGTCCTTTAATACTTTACTAGTTTAAGACATACATAGAACATTAAATGTGTTTCTTGGATTATTTCATGATCATTCTTCTAATGGATGACGACAATGTGATGTTAAGACAATCTTTTAAGTTAGACATTGAAATCTTTATCTTCCATAGCGTCTCTTGCTTTCTAAAACCATGCTCCAGGTGAGGCTTGAACTCACAACCTCAGCATTGCTCAGCTGCATACCGCGCGCTAACAGATTGCACTACTGGAACTTCTAAAGAAGAAAATAAACCACATTTCATGAGGGCATTATAGCCACTGGAGCTATTATGATGAGGGTGATTCAGTTTTAAAACAATCTTTCAAGATAGTCCTTTAATACTTTAAGATATATGTAGAACAATACTTTTTTTTGTTGCATTATTTCGTGATCATTCTTCTAATGGATGACGGCAATGTGATGTTCAGACGATCTTTTAAGTTAAACTTTGAAACCTTTATCTTCCATAGCATCTCTCAAACTCACAACCTCGGCATATCTCATCTGCGTACTGCCTTATAAGTACCGCGCATTAATCGATTGCACCACCGGAGCTTCTAAACAAGAACATATACCAAATTTCATGAGGGGATTATAGCACCTGGAGCTATTATCATGAGGGTGATTCCGTTTTAAAACAATCTTTCCAAATAGTCCTTTAATACTTTATTACTTTAAGTCATACATAGAACATTAAACATGTTTCTTGGATTATTCCGTGATCATTCTTCTAATGCAGGGATCACCAACCCTCCTCCTGGAGAGCTACTGTCCTGCAGACTTCAGTTCCAACCCTGTTCCAACACACATGAATGTAATTATCAAGTAACCCCGAACAGCTCGATTAGCTGGTCCAGGTGTGTTTGATTGGGGTTGGAGCTAAAATCTGCAGGACAGTAGCTCTCCAGGAGCAGGGTTGGTGATCCATGTTCTAATGGATGATGACAATGTGATGTTCAGACGATCTTTTAAGTTAGACATTGAAACCATTATCTTCCATAGCATCTCTTGCTTTCTAAAACCATGCTCCAGGTGAGGCTCGAACTCACAACCTCGGCATTGCTCAGCTGTGTACTGCCTTATAAGTACCGCGCGCTAACCGATTGCGCCACTGGAGCTTCAAAAAGACATATACCAAATTTCATGTGGGGATTATAGCCATTGGAGCTATTATCATGAGGGTGATTCAGTTTTAAAACAATCTTTCCAAATAGTCCTTTAATACTTTACTAGTTTAAGACATACATAGAACATTAAATGTGTTTCTTGGATTATTTCATGATCATTCTTCTAATGGATGACGACAATGTGATGTTAAGACGATCTTTTAAGTTAGACATTGAAATCTTTATCTTCCATAGCGTCTCTTGCTTTCTAAAACCATGCTCCAGGTGAGGCTCGAACTCACAACCTCGGCATTGCTCAGCTGTGTACTGCCTTATAAGTACCGCGCGCTAACCGATTGCGCCACTGGAGCTTCAAAAAGACATATACCAAATTTCATGTGGGGATTATAGCCATTGGAGCTATTATCATGAGGGTGATTCAGTTTTAAAACAATCTTTCCAAATAGTCCTTTAATACTTTACTAGTTTAAGACATACATAGAACATTAAATGTGTTTCTTGGATTATTTCATGATCATTCTTCTAATGGATGACGACAATGTGATGTTAAGACGATCTTTTAAGTTAGACATTGAAATCTTTATCTTCCATAGCGTCTCTTGCTTTCTAAAACCATGCTACAGGTGAGGCTCGAACTCACAACCTCAGTTTTTGTGTACTGCAGTTTTTGTGTACAGCACAATTGCTCAGCTGTGTACTGCTTTATAAGTACCGCGCGCTAACCGATTTCGCCACTGCAGCTTCTAAACAGGAACATATACCAAATTTCATGTGGGGATTATAGCCACTGGAGCTATTATCATGAGGGTGATTCAGTTTTAAAACAATCTTTCCAAATAGTCCTTTAATACTTTAAGACATGCATAGAACATTAAATGTGTTTCTTGGATTATTTCATGATCATTCTTCTAATGGATGACGACAATGTGATGTTCAGACGATCTTTTAAGTTAAACATTGAAACCTTTATCTTCCATAGCATCTCTCGAACACACAACCTCGGCATGGCTCAGCTGAGTACTGCCTTATAAGTACCGCGCATTAACCGATTGCGCCACCGGAGCTTCTCAACAAGAACATATACCATTCATGAGGGGATTATAGCACCTGGAGCTATTATCATGAGGGTGATTCAGTTTTAAAACAATCTTTCCAAATAGTCCTTTAATACTTTAAGTCATATATAGAACATTAAACATGTTTCTTGGATTATTTCGTAATCATTCTTCTAATGCAGGGATCACCAACCCTCCTCCTGGAGAGCTACTGTCCTGCAGACTTCAGTTCCAACCCTGTTCCAACACACATGCATGTAATTATCAAGTAACCCCGAACAGCTCGATTAGCTGGTCCAGGTGTGTTTGATTGGGGTTGGAGCTAAAATCTGCAGGACAGTAGCTCTCCAGGAGCAGGGTTGGTGATCCATGTTCTAATGGATGATGACAATGTGATGTTCAGACGATCTTTTAACTTAGACATTGAAACCATTATCTTCCATAGCATCTCTTGCTTTCTAAAACCATGCTCCAGGTGAGGCTCGAACTCACAACCTCGGCATTGCTCAGCTGTGTACTGCTTTATAAGTACCGCGCGCTAACCGATTGCGCCACTGGAGCTTCAAAAAGACATATACATATAAGACATATACATATAAGACATATAAGACATGTGGGGATTATAGCCACTGGAGCTATTATCATGAGGGTGATTCCGTTTTAAAACAATCTTTCCAAATAGTCCTTTAATACTTTATTACTTTAAGTCATACATAGAACATTAAACATGTTTCTTGGATTATTCCGTGATCATTCTTCTAATGCAGGGATCACCAACCCTCCTCCTGGAGAGCTACTGTCCTGCAGACTTCAGTTCCAACCCTGTTCCAACACACATGAATGTAATTATCAAGTAACCCCGAACAGCTCGATTAGCTGGTCCAGGTGTGTTTGATTGGGGTTGGAGCTAAAATCTGCAGGACAGTAGCTCTCCAGGAGCAGGGTTGGTGATCCATGTTCTAATGGATGATGACAATGTGATGTTCAGACGATCTTTTAAGTTAGACATTGAAACCATTATCTTCCATAGCATCTCTTGCTTTCTAAAACCATGCTCCAGGTGAGGCTCGAACTCACAACCTCGGCATTGCTCAGCTGTGTACTGCCTTATAAGTACCGCGCGCTAACCGATTGCGCCACTGGAGCTTCAAAAAGACATATACCAAATTTCATGTGGGGATTATAGCCATTGGAGCTATTATCATGAGGGTGATTCAGTTTTAAAACAATCTTTCCAAATAGTCCTTTAATACTTTACTAGTTTAAGACATACATAGAACATTAAATGTGTTTCTTGGATTATTTCATGATCATTCTTCTAATGGATGACGACAATGTGATGTTAAGACGATCTTTTAAGTTAGACATTGAAATCTTTATCTTCCATAGCGTCTCTTGCTTTCTAAAACCATGCTCCAGGTGAGGCTCGAACTCACAACCTCGGCATTGCTCAGCTGTGTACTGCCTTATAAGTACCGCGCGCTAACCGATTGCGCCACTGGAGCTTCAAAAAGACATATACCAAATTTCATGTGGGGATTATAGCCATTGGAGCTATTATCATGAGGGTGATTCAGTTTTAAAACAATCTTTCCAAATAGTCCTTTAATACTTTACTAGTTTAAGACATACATAGAACATTAAATGTGTTTCTTGGATTATTTCATGATCATTCTTCTAATGGATGACGACAATGTGATGTTAAGACGATCTTTTAAGTTAGACATTGAAATCTTTATCTTCCATAGCGTCTCTTGCTTTCTAAAACCATGCTACAGGTGAGGCTCGAACTCACAACCTCAGTTTTTGTGTACTGCAGTTTTTGTGTACAGCACAATTGCTCAGCTGTGTACTGCTTTATAAGTACCGCGCGCTAACCGATTTCGCCACTGCAGCTTCTAAACAGGAACATATACCAAATTTCATGTGGGGATTATAGCCACTGGAGCTATTATCATGAGGGTGATTCAGTTTTAAAACAATCTTTCCAAATAGTCCTTTAATACTTTAAGACATGCATAGAACATTAAATGTGTTTCTTGGATTATTTCATGATCATTCTTCTAATGGATGACGACAATGTGATGTTCAGACGATCTTTTAAGTTAAACATTGAAACCTTTATCTTCCATAGCATCTCTCGAACACACAACCTCGGCATGGCTCAGCTGAGTACTGCCTTATAAGTACCGCGCATTAACCGATTGCGCCACCGGAGCTTCTCAACAAGAACATATACCATTCATGAGGGGATTATAGCACCTGGAGCTATTATCATGAGGGTGATTCAGTTTTAAAACAATCTTTCCAAATAGTCCTTTAATACTTTAAGTCATATATAGAACATTAAACATGTTTCTTGGATTATTTCGTAATCATTCTTCTAATGCAGGGATCACCAACCCTCCTCCTGGAGAGCTACTGTCCTGCAGACTTCAGTTCCAACCCTGTTCCAACACACATGCATGTAATTATCAAGTAACCCCGAACAGCTCGATTAGCTGGTCCAGGTGTGTTTGATTGGGGTTGGAGCTAAAATCTGCAGGACAGTAGCTCTCCAGGAGCAGGGTTGGTGATCCATGTTCTAATGGATGATGACAATGTGATGTTCAGACGATCTTTTAACTTAGACATTGAAACCATTATCTTCCATAGCATCTCTTGCTTTCTAAAACCATGCTCCAGGTGAGGCTCGAACTCACAACCTCGGCATTGCTCAGCTGTGTACTGCTTTATAAGTACCGCGCGCTAACCGATTGCGCCACTGGAGCTTCAAAAAGACATATACATATAAGACATATACATATAAGACATATAAGACATGTGGGGATTATAGCCACTGGAGCTATTATCATGAGGGTGATTCCGTTTTAAAACAATCTTTCCAAATAGTCCTTTAATACTTTATTACTTTAAGTCATACATAGAACATTAAACATGTTTCTTGGATTATTCCGTGATCATTCTTCTAATGCAGGGATCACCAACCCTCCTCCTGGAGAGCTACTGTCCTGCAGACTTCAGTTCCAACCCTGTTCCAACACACATGAATGTAATTATCAAGTAACCCCGAACAGCTCGATTAGCTGGTCCAGGTGTGTTTGATTGGGGTTGGAGCTAAAATCTGCAGGACAGTAGCTCTCCAGGAGCAGGGTTGGTGATCCATGTTCTAATGGATGATGACAATGTGATGTTCAGACGATCTTTTAAGTTAGACATTGAAACCATTATCTTCCATAGCATCTCTTGCTTTCTAAAACCATGCTCCAGGTGAGGCTCGAACTCACAACCTCGGCATTGCTCAGCTGTGTACTGCCTTATAAGTACCGCGCGCTAACCGATTGCGCCACTGGAGCTTCAAAAAGACATATACCAAATTTCATGTGGGGATTATAGCCATTGGAGCTATTATCATGAGGGTGATTCAGTTTTAAAACAATCTTTCCAAATAGTCCTTTAATACTTTACTAGTTTAAGACATACATAGAACATTAAATGTGTTTCTTGGATTATTTCATGATCATTCTTCTAATGGATGACGACAATGTGATGTTAAGACGATCTTTTAAGTTAGACATTGAAATCTTTATCTTCCATAGCGTCTCTTGCTTTCTAAAACCATGCTCCAGGTGAGGCTCGAACTCACAACCTCGGCATTGCTCAGCTGTGTACTGCCTTATAAGTACCGCGCGCTAACCGATTGCGCCACTGGAGCTTCAAAAAGACATATACCAAATTTCATGTGGGGATTATAGCCATTGGAGCTATTATCATGAGGGTGATTCAGTTTTAAAACAATCTTTCCAAATAGTCCTTTAATACTTTACTAGTTTAAGACATACATAGAACATTAAATGTGTTTCTTGGATTATTTCATGATCATTCTTCTAATGGATGACGACAATGTGATGTTAAGACGATCTTTTAAGTTAGACATTGAAATCTTTATCTTCCATAGCGTCTCTTGCTTTCTAAAACCATGCTCCAGGTGAGGCTCGAACTCACAACCTCGGCATTGCTCAGCTGTGTACTGCCTTATAAGTACCGCGCGCTAACCGATTGCGCCGCTGGAGCTTCAAAAAGACATATACCAAATTTCATGTGGGGATTATAGCCATTGGAGCTATTATCATGAGGGTGATTCAGTTTTAAAACAATCTTTCCAAATAGTCCTTTAATACTTTACTAGTTTAAGACATACATAGAACATTAAATGTGTTTCTTGGATTATTTCATGATCATTCTTCTAATGGATGACGACAATGTGATGTTAAGACGATCTTTTAAGTTAGACATTGAAATCTTTATCTTCCATAGCGTCTCTTGCTTTCTAAAACCATGCTACAGGTGAGGCTCGAACTCACAACCTCAGTTTTTGTGTACTGCAGTTTTTGTGTACAGCACAATTGCTCAGCTGTGTACTGCTTTATAAGTACCGCGCGCTAACCGATTTCGCCACTGCAGCTTCTAAACAGGAACATATACCAAATTTCATGTGGGGATTATAGCCACTGGAGCTATTATCATGAGGGTGATTCAGTTTTAAAACAATCTTTCCAAATAGTCCTTTAATACTTTAAGACATGCATAGAACATTAAATGTGTTTCTTGGATTATTTCATGATCATTCTTCTAATGGATGACGACAATGTGATGTTCAGACGATCTTTTAAGTTAAACATTGAAACCTTTATCTTCCATAGCATCTCTCGAACACACAACCTCGGCATGGCTCAGCTGAATACTGCCTTATAAGTACCGCGCATTAACCGATTGCGCCACCGGAGCGTCTAAACAAGAACATATACCATTCATGAGGGGATTATAGCACCTGGAGCTATTATCATGAGGGTGATTCAGTTTTAAAACAATCTTTCCAAATAGTCCTTTAATACTTTAAGTCATATATAGAACATTAAACATGTTTCTTGGATTATTTCGTAATCATTCTTCTAATGCAGGGATCACCAACCCTCCTCCTGGAGAGCTACTGTCCTGCAGACTTCAGTTCCAACCCTGTTCCAACACACATGCATGTAATTATCAAGTAACCCCGAACAGCTCGATTAGCTGGTCCAGGTGTGTTTGATTGGGGTTGGAGCTAAAATCTGCAGGACAGTAGCTCTCCAGGAGCAGGGTTGGTGATCCATGTTCTAATGGATGATGACAATGTGATGTTCAGACGATCTTTTAAGTTAGACATTGAAACCATTATCTTCCATAGCATCTCTTGCTTTCTAAAACCATGCTCCAGGTGAGGCTCGAACTCACAACCTCGGCATTGCTCAGCTGTGTACTGCCTTATAAGTACCGCGCGCTAACCGATTGCGCCACTGGAGCTTCAAAAAGACATATACATATAAGACATATACATATAAGACATATAAGACATGTGGGGATTATAGCCACTGGAGCTATTATCATGAGGGTTATTCAGTTTTAAAACAATCTTTCCAAATAGTCCTTTAATACTTTACTAGTTTAAGACATACATAGAACATTAAATGTGTTTCTTGGATTATTTCATGATCATTCTTCTAATGGATGACGACAATGTGATGTTAAGACAATCTTTTAAGTTAGACATTGAAATCTTTATCTTCCATAGCGTCTCTTGCTTTCTAAAACCATGCTCCAGGTGAGGCTTGAACTCACAACCTCAGCATTGCTCAGCTGCATACCGCGCGCTAACCGATTGCACTACTGGAACTTCTAAAGATGAAAATAAACCACATTTCATGAGGGCATTATAGCCACTGGAGCTATTATGATGAGGGTGATTCAGTTTTAAAACAATCTTTCAAGATAGTCCTTTAATACTTTAAGATATATGTAGAACAATACTTTTTTTTGTTGCATTATTTCGTGATCATTCTTCTAATGGATGACGGCAATGTGATGTTCAGACGATCTTTTAAGTTAAACTTTGAAACCTTTATCTTCCATAGCATCTCTCAAACTCACAACCTCGGCATATCTCAGCTGCGTACTGCCTTATAAGTACCGCGCATTAATCGATTGCACCACCGGAGCTTCTAAACAAGAACATATACCAAATTTCATGAGGGGATTATAGCACCTGGAGCTATTATCATGAGGGTGATTCCGTTTTAAAACAATCTTTCCAAATAGTCCTTTAATACTTTACTACTTTAAGTCATACATAGAACATTAAACATGTTTCTTGGATTATTCCGTGATCATTCTTCTAATGCAGGGATCACCAACCCTCCTCCTGGAGAGCTACTGTCCTGCAGACTTCAGTTCCAACCCTGTTCCAACACACATGCATGTAATTATCAAGTAACCCCGAACAGCTCGATTAGCTGGTCCAGGTGTGTTTGATTGGGGTTGGAGCTAAAATCTGCAGGACAGTAGCTCTCCAGGAGCAGGGTTGGTGATCCATGTTCTAATGGATGATGACAATGTGATGTTCAGACGATCTTTTAAGTTAGACATTGAAACTATTATCTTCCATAGCATCTCTTGCTTTCTAAAACCATGCTCCAGGTGAGGCTTGAACTCACAACCTCGGCATTGCTCAGCTGTGTACTGCCTTATAAGTACCGCGCGCTAACCGATTGCACCACTGGAGCTTCAAAAAGACATATACCAAATTTCATGTGGGGATTATAGCCACTGGAGCTATTATCATGAGGGTGATTCAGTTTTAAAACAATCTTTCCAAATAGTCCTTTAATACTTTACTAGTTTAAGACATACATAGAACATTAAATGTGTTTCTTGGATTATTTCATGATCATTCTTCTAATGGATGACGACAATGTGATGTTAAGACGATCTTTTAAGTTAGACATTGAAATCTTTATCTTCCATAGCGTCTCTTGCTTTCTAAAACCATGCTACAGGTGAGGCTCGAACTCACAACCTCAGTTTTTGTGTACTGCAGTTTTTGTGTACAGCACAATTGCTCAGCTGTGTACTGCTTTATAAGTACCGCGCGCTAACCGATTTCGCCACTGCAGCTTCTGAACAGGAACATATACCAAATTTCATGTGAGGATTATAGCCACTGGAGCTATTATCATGAGGGTGATTCAGTTTTAAAACAATCTTTCCAAATAGTCCTTTAATACTTTAAGACATGCATAGAACATTAAATGTGTTTCTTGGATTATTTCATGATCATTCTTCTAATGGATGACGACAATGTGATGTTCAGACGATCTTTTAAGTTAAACATTGAAACCTTTATCTTCCATAGCATCTCTCGAACACACAACCTCGGCATTGCTCAGCTGAGTACTGCCTTATAAGTACCGCGCATTAACCGATTGCGCCACCGGAGCTTCTAAACAGGAACATATACCATTCATGAGGGGATTATAGCACCTGGAGCTATTATCATGAGGGTGATTCAGTTTTAAAACAATCTTTCCAAATAGTCCTTTAATACTTTAAGTCATACATAGAACATCAAACATGTTACTTGGATTATTTCGTGATCATTCTTCTAATGCAGGGATCCCCAACCCTCCTCCTGGAGAGCTACTGTCCTGCAGACTTCAGTTCCAACCCTGTTCCAACACACATGCATGTAATTATCAAGTAACCCCGAACAGCTCGATTAGCTGGTCCAGGTGTGTTTGATTGGGGTTGGAGCTAAAATCTGCAGGACAGTAGCTCTCCAGGAGCAGGGTTGGTGATCCATGTTCTAATGGATGATGACAATGTGATGTTCAGACGATCTTTTAAGTTAGACATTGAAATCATTATCTTCCATAGCATCTCTTGCTTTCTAAAACCATGCTCCAGGTGAGGCTCGAACTCACAACCTCGGCATTGCTCAGCTGTGTACTGCCTTATAAGTACCGCGCGCTAACCGATTGCGCCACTGGAGCTTCAAAAAGACATATACCAAATTTCATGTGGGGATTATAGCCACTGGAGCTATTATCATGAGGGTTATTCAGTTTTAAAACAATATTTCCAAATAGTCCTTTAATACTTTACTAGTTTAAGACATACATAGAACATTAAATGTGTTTCTTGGATTATTTCATGATCATTCTTCTAATGGATGACGACAATGTGATGTTAAGACAATCTTTTAAGTTAGACATTGAAATCTTTATCTTCCATAGCGTCTCTTGCTTTCTAAAACCATGCTCCAGGTGAGGCTTGAACTCACAACCTCAGCATTGCTCAGCTGCATACCGCGCGCTAACCGATTGCACTACTGGAACTTCTAAAGATAAAAATAAACCACATTTCATGAGGGCATTATAGCCACTGGAGCTATTATGATGAGGGTGATTCAGTTTTAAAACAATCTTTCAAGATAGTCCTTTAATACTTTAAGATATATGTAGAACAATACTTTTTTTTGTTGCATTATTTCGTGATCATTCTTCTAATGGATGACGGCAATGTGATGTTCAGACGATCTTTTAAGTTAAACTTTGAAACCTTTATCTTCCATAGCATCTCTCAAACTCACAACCTCGGCATATCTCAGCTGCGTACTGCCTTATAAGTACCGCGCATTAATCGATTGCACCACCGGAGCTTCTAAACAAGAACATATACCAAATTTCATGAGGGGATTATAGCACCTGGAGCTATTATCATGAGGGTGATTCCGTTTTAAAACAATCTTTCCAAATAGTCCTTTAATACTTTACTACTTTAAGTCATACATAGAACATTAAACATGTTTCTTGGATTATTCCGTGATCATTTTTCTAATGCAGGGATCACCAACCCTCCTCCTGGAGAGCTACTGTCCTGCAGACTTCAGTTCCAACCCTGTTCCAACACACATGCATGTAATTATCAAGTAACCCCGAACAGCTCGATTAGCTGGTCCAGGTGTGTTTGATTGGGGTTGGAGCTAAAATCTGCAGGACAGTAGCTCTCCAGGAGCAGGGTTGGTGATTCATGTTCTAATGGATGATGACAATGTGATGTTCAGACGATCTTTTAAGTTAGACATTGAAACCATTATCTTCCATAGCATCTCTTGCTTTCTAAAACCATGCTCCAGGTGAGGCTTGAACTCACAACCTCGGCATTGCTCAGCTGTGTACTGCCTTATAAGTACCGCGCGCTAACCGATTGCGCCACTGGAGCTTCAAAAAGACATATACCAAATTTCATGTGGGGATTATAGCCACTGGAGCTATTATCATGAGGGTGATTCAGTTTTAAAACAATCTTTCCAAATAGTCCTTTAATACTTTACTAGTTTAAGACATACATAGAACATTAAATGTGTTTCTTGGATTATTTCATGATCATTCTTCTAATGGATGACGACAATGTGATGTTAAGACGATCTTTTAAGTTAGACATTATACTGACTTATACTGCCTTATAAGTACCGCGCGCTAACCGATTTCGCCACTGGAGCTTCAAAAAGACATATACCAAATTTCATGTGGGGATTATAGCCACTGGAGCTATTATCATGAGGGTGATTCAGTTTTAAAACAATCTTTCCAAATAGTCCTTTAATACTTTAAGACATGCATAGAACATTAAATGTGTTTCTTGGATTATTTCATGATCATTCTTCTAATGGATGACGACAATGTGATGTTCAGACGATCTTTTAAGTTAAACATTGAAACCTTTATCTTCCATAGCATCTCTCGAACACACAACCTTGGCATGGCTCAGCTGAGTACTGCCTTATAAGTACCGCGCATTAACCGATTGCGCCACCGGAGCTTCTAAACAGGAACATATACCATTCATGAGGGGATTATAGCACCTGGAGCTATTATCATGAGGGTGATTCAGTTTTAAAACAATCTTTCCAAATAGTCCTTTAATACTTTAAGTCATACATAGAACATTAAACATGTTACTTGGATTATTTCGTGATCGTTCTTCTAATGCAGGGATCCCCAACCCTCCTCCTGGAGAGCTACTGTCCTGCAGACTTCAGTTCCAACCCTGTTCCAACACACATGCATGTAATTATCAAGTAACCCCGAACAGCTCGATTAGCTGGTCCAGGTGTGTTTGATTGGGGTTGGAGCTAAAATCTGCAGGACAGTAGCTCTCCAGGAGCAGGGTTGGTGATCCATGTTCTAATGGATGATGACAATGTGATGTTCAGACGATCTTTTAAGTTAGACATTGAAACCATTATCTTCCATAGCATCTCTTGCTTTCTAAAACCATGCTCCAGGTGAGGCTCGAACTCACAACCTCGGCATTGCTCAGCTGTGTACTGCCTTATAAGTACCGCGCGCTAACCGATTGCGCCACTGGAGCTTCAAAAAGACATATACCAAATTTCATGTGGGGATTATAGCCACTGGAGCTATTATCATGAGGGTGATTCAGTTTTAAAACAATCTTTCCAAATAGTCCTTTAATACTTTAAGACATGCATAGAACATTAAATGTGTTTCTTGGATTATTTCATGATCATTCTTCTAATGGATGACGACAATGTGATGTTCAGACGATCTTTTAAGTTAAACATTGAAACCTTTATCTTCCATAGCATCTCTCGAACACACAACCTCGGCATTGCTCAGCTGAGTACTGCCTTATAAGTACCGCGCATTAACCGATTGCGCCACCGGAGCTTCTAAACAGGAACATATACCATTCATGAGGGGATTATAGCACCTGGAGCTATTATCATGAGGGTGATTCAGTTTTAAAACAATCTTTCCAAATAGTCCTTTAATACTTTAAGTCATACATAGAACATCAAACATGTTACTTGGATTATTTCGTGATCATTCTTCTAATGCAGGGATCCCCAACCCTCCTCCTGGAGAGCTACTGTCCTGCAGACTTCAGTTCCAACCCTGTTCCAACACACATGCATGTAATTATCAAGTAACCCCGAACAGCTCGATTAGCTGGTCCAGGTGTGTTTGATTGGGGTTGGAGCTAAAATCTGCAGGACAGTAGCTCTCCAGGAGCAGGGTTGGTGATCCATGTTCTAATGGATGATGACAATGTGATGTTCAGACGATCTTTTAAGTTAGACATTGAAATCATTATCTTCCATAGCATCTCTTGCTTTCTAAAACCATGCTCCAGGTGAGGCTCGAACTCACAACCTCGGCATTGCTCAGCTGTGTACTGCCTTATAAGTACCGCGCGCTAACCGATTGCGCCACTGGAGCTTCAAAATGACATATACCAAATTTCATGTGGGGATTATAGCCACTGGAGCTATTATCATGAGGGTTATTCAGTTTTAAAACAATCTTTCCAAATAGTCCTTTAATACTTTACTAGTTTAAGACATACATAGAACATTAAATGTGTTTCTTGGATTATTTCATGATCATTCTTCTAATGGATGACGACAATGTGATGTTAAGACAATCTTTTAAGTTAGACATTGAAATCTTTATCTTCCATAGCGTCTCTTGCTTTCTAAAACCATGCTCCAGGTGAGGCTTGAACTCACAACCTCAGCATTGCTCAGCTGCATACCGCGCGCTAACCGATTGCACTACTGGAACTTCTAAAGATAAAAATAAACCACATTTCATGAGGGCATTATAGCCACTGGAGCTATTATGATGAGGGTGATTCAGTTTTAAAACAATCTTTCAAGATAGTCCTTTAATACTTTAAGATATATGTAGAACAATACTTTTTTTTGTTGCATTATTTCGTGATCATTCTTCTAATGGATGACGGCAATGTGATGTTCAGACGATCTTTTAAGTTAAACTTTGAAACCTTTATCTTCCATAGCATCTCTCAAACTCACAACCTCGGCATATCTCAGCTGCGTACTGCCTTATAAGTACCGCGCATTAATCGATTGCACCACCGGAGCTTCTAAACAAGAACATATACCAAATTTCATGAGGGGATTATAGCACCTGGAGCTATTATCATGAGGGTGATTCCGTTTTAAAACAATCTTTCCAAATAGTCCTTTAATACTTTACTACTTTAAGTCATACATAGAACATTAAACATGTTTCTTGGATTATTCCGTGATCATTCTTCTAATGCAGGGATCACCAACCCTCCTCCTGGAGAGCTACTGTCCTGCAGACTTCAGTTCCAACCCTGTTCCAACACACATGCATGTAATTATCAAGTAACCCCGAACAGCTCGATTAGCTGGTCCAGGTGTGTTTGATTGGGGTTGGAGCTAAAATCTGCAGGACAGTAGCTCTCCAGGAGCAGGGTTGGTGATCCATGTTCTAATGGATGATGACAATGTGATGTTCAGACGATCTTTTAAGTTAGACATTGAAACCATTATCTTCCATAGCATCTCTTGCTTTCTAAAACCATGCTCCAGGTGAGGCTTGAACTCACAACCTCGGCATTGCTCAGCTGTGTACTGCCTTATAAGTACCGCGCGCTAACCGATTGCGCCACTGGAGCTTCAAAAAGACATATACCAAATTTCATGTGGGGATTATAGCCACTGGAGCTATTATCATGAGGGTGATTCAGTTTTAAAACAATCTTTCCAAATAGTCCTTTAATACTTTACTAGTTTAAGACATACATAGAACATTAAATGTGTTTCTTGGATTATTTCATGATCATTCTTCTAATGGATGACGACAATGTGATGTTAAGACGATCTTTTAAGTTAGACATTATACTGACTTATACTGCCTTATAAGTACCGCGCGCTAACCGATTTCGCCACTGGAGCTTCAAAAAGACATATACCAAATTTCATGTGGGGATTATAGCCACTGGAGCTATTATCATGAGGGTGATTCAGTTTTAAAACAATCTTTCCAAATAGTCCTTTAATACTTTAAGACATGCATAGAACATTAAATGTGTTTCTTGGATTATTTCATGATCATTCTTCTAATGGATGACGACAATGTGATGTTCAGACGATCTTTTAAGTTAAACATTGAAACCTTTATCTTCCATAGCATCTCTCGAACACACAACCTTGGCATGGCTCAGCTGAGTACTGCCTTATAAGTACCGCGCATTAACCGATTGCGCCACCGGAGCTTCTAAACAGGAACATATACCATTCATGAGGGGATTATAGCACCTGGAGCTATTATCATGAGGGTGATTCAGTTTTAAAACAATCTTTCCAAATAGTCCTTTAATACTTTAAGTCATACATAGAACATTAAACATGTTACTTGGATTATTTCGTGATCGTTCTTCTAATGCAGGGATCCCCAACCCTCCTCCTGGAGAGCTACTGTCCTGCAGACTTCAGTTCCAACCCTGTTCCAACACACATGCATGTAATTATCAAGTAACCCCGAACAGCTCGATTAGCTGGTCCAGGTGTGTTTGATTGGGGTTGGAGCTAAAATCTGCAGGACAGTAGCTCTCCAGGAGCAGGGTTGGTGATCCATGTTCTAATGGATGATGACAATGTGATGTTCAGACGATCTTTTAAGTTAGACATTGAAATCATTATCTTCCATAGCATCTCTTGCTTTCTAAAACCATGCTCCAGGTGAGGCTCGAACTCACAACCTCGGCATTGCTCAGCTGTGTACTGCCTTATAAGTACCGCGCGCTAACCGATTGCGCCACTGGAGCTTCAAAAAGACATATACCAAATTTCATGTGGGGATTATAGCCACTGGAGCTATTATCATGAGGGTTATTCAGTTTTAAAACAATCTTTCCAAATAGTCCTTTAATACTTTACTAGTTTAAGACATACATAGAACATTAAATGTGTTTCTTGGATTATTTCATGATCATTCTTCTAATGGATGACGACAATGTGATGTTAAGACAATCTTTTAAGTTAGACATTGAAATCTTTATCTTCCATAGCGTCTCTTGCTTTCTAAAACCATGCTCCAGGTGAGGCTTGAACTCACAACCTCAGCATTGCTCAGCTGCATACCGCGCGCTAACCGATTGCACTACTGGAACTTCTAAAGATGAAAATAAACCACATTTCATGAGGGCATTATAGCCACTGGAGCTATTATGATGAGGGTGATTCAGTTTTAAAACAATCTTTCAAGATAGTCCTTTAATACTTTAAGATATATGTAGAACAATACTTTTTTTTGTTGCATTATTTCGTGATCATTCTTCTAATGGATGACGGCAATGTGATGTTCAGACGATCTTTTAAGTTAAACTTTGAAACCTTTATCTTCCATAGCATCTCTCAAACTCACAACCTCGGCATATCTCATCTGCGTACTGCCTTATAAGTACCGCGCATTAATCGATTGCACCACCGGAGCTTCTAAACAAGAACATATACCAAATTTCATGAGGGGATTATAGCACCTGGAGCTATTATCATGAGGGTGATTCCGTTTTAAAACAATCTTTCCAAATAGTCCTTTAATACTTTACTACTTTAAGTCATACATAGAACATTAAACATGTTTCTTGGATTATTCCGTGATCATTCTTCTAATGCAGGGATCACCAACCCTCCTCCTGGAGAGCTACTGTCCTGCAGACTTCAGTTCCAACCCTGTTCCAACACACATGCATGTAATTATCAAGTAACCCCGAACAGCTCGATTAGCTGGTCCAGGTGTGTTTGATTGGGGTTGGAGCTAAAATCTGCAGGACAGTAGCTCTCCAGGAGCAGGGTTGGTGATCCATGTTCTAATGGATGATGACAATGTGATGTTCAGACGATCTTTTAAGTTAGACATTGAAACCATTATCTTCCATAGCATCTCTTGCTTTCTAAAACCATGCTCCAGATAAGGCTCGAACTCACAACCTCGGCATTGCTCAGCTGTGTACTGCCTTATAAGTACCGCGCGCTTACCGATTGCGCCACTGGAGCTTCAAAAAGACATATACCAAATTTCATGTGGGGATTATAGCCACTGGAGCTATTATCATGAGGGTGATTCAGTTTTAAAACAATCTTTCCAAATAGTCCTTTAATACTTTACTAGTTTAAGACATACATAGAACATTAAATGTGTTTCTTGGATTATTTCATGATCATTCTTCTAATGGATGACGACAATGTGATGTTAAGACGATCTTTTAAGTTAGACATTGAAATCTTTATCTTCCATAGCGTCTCTTGCTTTCTAAAACCATGCTACAGGTGAGGCTCGAACTCACAACCTCGGCATTGCTCAGCTGTGTACTGCTTTATAAGTACCGCGCGCTAACCGATTTCGCCACTGCAGCTTCTGAACAGGAACATATACCAAATTTCATGTGGGGATTATAGCCACTGGAGCTATTATCATGAGGGTGATTCAGTTTTAAAACAATCTTTCCAAATAGTCCTTTAATACTTTACGACATGCATTGAACATTAAATGTGTTTCTTGGATTATTTCATGATCATTCTTCTAATGGATGACGACAATGTGATGTTCGGACGATCTTTTAAGTTAAACATTGAAACCTTTATCTTCCATAGCATCTCTCGAACACACAACCTCGGCATTGCTCAGCTGAGTACTGCCTTATAAGTACCGCGCATTAACCGATTTGCGCCACCGGAGCTTCTAAACAGGAACATATACCATTCATGAGGGGATTATAGCACCTGGAGCTATTATCATGAGGGTGATTCAGTTTTAAAGCAAATCTTTCCAAATAGTCCTTTAATACTTTAAGTCATACATAGAACATTAAACATGTTACTTGGATTATTTCGTGATCGTTCTTCTAATGCAGGGATCCCCAACCCTCCTCCTGGAGAGCTACTGTCCTGCAGACTTCAGTTCCAACCCTGTTCCAACACACATGCATGTAATTATCAAGTAACCCAGAACAGCTCGATTAGCTGGTCCAGGTGTGTTTGATTGGGGTTGGAGCTAAAATCTGCAGGACAGTAGCTCTCCAGGAGCAGGGTTGGTGATCCATGTTCTAATGGATGATGACAATGTGATGTTCAGACGATCTTTTAAGTTAGACATTGAAACCATTATCTTCCATAGCATCTCTTGCTTTCTAAAACCATGCTCCAGATGAGGCTCGAACTCACAACCTCGGCATTGCTCAGCTGTGTACTGCCTTATAAGTACCGCGCGCTTACCGATTGCGCCACTGGATCTTCAAAAAGACATATACCAAATTTCATGTGGGGATTATAGCCACTGGAGCTATTATCATGAGGGTGATTCAGTTTTAAAACAATCTTTCCAAATAGTCCTTTAATACTTTACTAGTTTAAGACATACATAGAACATTAAATGTGTTTCTTGGATTATTTCATGATCATTCTTCTAATGGATGACGACAATGTGATGTTAAGACGATCTTTTAAGTTAGACATTGAAATCTTTATCTTCCATAGCGTCTCTTGCTTTCTAAAACCATGCTACAGGTGAGGCTCGAACTCACAACCTCGGCATTGCTCAGCTGTGTACTGCTTTATAAGTACCGCGCACTAACCGATTTCGCCACTGCAGCTTCTGAACAGGAACATATACCAAATTTCATGTGGGGATTATAGCCACTGGAGCTATTATCATGAGGGTGATTCAGTTTTAAAACAATCTTTCCAAATAGTCCTTTAATACTTTACGACATGCATTGAACATTAAATGTGTTTCTTGGATTATTTCATGATCATTCTTCTAATGGATGACGACAATGTGATGTTCGGACGATCTTTTAAGTTAAACATTGAAACCTTTATCTTCCATAGCATCTCTCGAACACACAACCTCGGCATTGCTCAGCTGAGTACTGCCTTATAAGTACCGCGCATTAACCGATTGCGCCACCGGAGCTTCTAAACAGGAACATATACCATTCATGAGGGGATTATAGCACCTGGAGCTATTATCATGAGGGTGATTCAGTTTTAAAACAATCTTTCCAAATAGTCCTTTAATACTTTAAGTCATACATAGAACATTAAACATGTTACTTGGATTATTTCGTGATCGTTCTTCTAATGCAGGGATCCCCAACCCTCCTCCTGGAGAGCTACTGTCCTGCAGACTTCAGTTCCAACCCTGTTCCAACACACATGCATGTAATTATCAAGTAACCCCGAACAGCTCGATTAGCTGGTCCAGGTGTGTTTGATTGGGGTTGGAGCTAAAATCTGCAGGACAGTAGCTCTCCAGGAGCAGGGTTGGTGATCCATGTTCTAATGGATGATGACAATGTGATGTTCAGACGATCTTTTAAGTTAGACTTAGAAACCATTATCTTCCATAGCATCTCTTGCTTTCTAAAACCATGCTCCAGGTGAGGCTCGAACTCACAACCTCGGCATTGCTCAGCTGTGTACTGCCTTATAAGTACCGCGCGCTAACCGATTGCGCCACTGGAGCTTCAAAAAGACATATACCAAATTTCATGTGGGGATTATAGCCACTGGAGCTATTATCATGAGGGTGATTCAGTTTTAAAACAATCTTTCCAAATAGTCCTTTAATACTTTACTAGTTTAAGACATACATAGAACATTAAATGTGTTTCTTGGATTATTTCATGATCATTCTTCTAATGGATGACGACAATGTGATGTTAAGACGATCTTTTAAGTTAGACATTGAAATCTTTATCTTCCATAGCGTCTCTTGCTTTCTAAAACCATGCTACAGGTGAGGCTCGAACTCACAACCTCAGTTTTTGTGTACTGCAGTTTTTGTGTACAGCACAATTGCTCAGCTGTGTACTGCTTTATAAGTACCGCGCGCTAACCGATTTCGCCACTGCAGCTTCTGAACAGGAACATATACCAAATTTCATGTGGGGATTATAGCCACTGGAGCTATTATCATGAGGGTGATTCAGTTTTAAAACAATCTTTCCAAATAGTCCTTTAATACTTTAAGACATGCATAGAACATTAAATGTGTTTCTTGGATTATTTCATGATCATTCTTCTAATGGATGACGACAATGTGATGTTCAGACGATCTTTTAAGTTAAACATTGAAACCTTTATCTTCCATAGCATCTCTCGAACACACAACCTCGGCATTGCTCAGCTGAGTACTGCCTTATAAGTACCGCGCATTAACCGATTGCGCCACCGGAGCTTCTAAACAAGAACATATACCATTCATGAGGGGATTATAGCACCTGGAGCTATTATCATGAGGGTGATTCCGTTTTAAAACAATCTTTCCAAATAGTCCTTTAATACTTTACTACTTTAAGTCATACATAGAACATTAAACATGTTTCTTGGATTATTCCGTGATCATTCTTCTAATGCAGGGATCACCAACCCTCCCCCTGGAGAGCTACTGTCCTGCAGACTTCAGTTCCAACCCTGTTCCAACACACACATGCATGTAATTATCAAGTAACCCTGAACAGCTCGATTAGCTGGTCCAGGTGTGTTTGATTGGGGTTGGAGCTAAAATCTGCAGGACAGTAGCTCTCCAGGAGCAGGGTTGGTGATCCATGTTCTAATGGATGATGACAATGTGATATTTAGACGATCTTTTAAGTTAGACATTGAAATCATTATCTTCCATAGTATCTCTTGCTTTCTAAAACCATGCTCCAGGTGAGGCTCGAACTCACAACCTCGGCATTGCTCAGCTGTGTACTGCCTTATAAGTACAGCGCGCTAACCGATTTCGCCACTGCAGCTTCTGAACAGGAACATATACCAAATTTCATGTGGGGATTATAGCCACTGGAGCTATTATCATGAGGGTGATTCAGTTTTAAAACAATCTTTCCAAATAGTCCTTTAATACTTTACGACATGCATAGAACATTAAATGTGTTTCTTGGATTATTTCATGATCATTCTTCTAATGGATGACGACAATGTGATGTTCAGACGATCTTTTAAGTTAAACATTGAAACCTTTATCTTCCATAGCATCTCTCGAACACACAACCTCGGCATTGCTCAGCTGAGTACTGCTTTATAAGTACCGCGCATTAACCGATTGCGCCAACGGAGCTTCTAAACAGGAACATATACCATTCATGAGGGGATTATAGCACCTGGAGCTATTATCATGAGGGTGATTCAGTTTTAAAACAATCTTTCCAAATAGTCCTTTAATACTTTAAGTCATACATAGAACATCAAACATGTTACTTGGATTATTTCGTGATCGTTCTTCTAATGAAGGGATCCCCAACCCTCCTCCTGGAGAGCTACTGTCCTGCAGAGTTCAGTTCCAACCCTGTTCCAACACACATGCATGTAATTATCAAGTAACCCCGAACAGCTCGATTAGCTGGTCCAGGTGTGTTTGATTGGGGTTGGAGCTAAAATCTGCAGGACAGTAGCTCTCCAGGAGCAGGGTTGGTGATCCATGTTCTAATGGATGATGACAATGTGATGTTCAGACGATCTTTTAAGTTAGACATTGAAATCATTATCTTCCATAGCATCTCTTGCTTTCTAAAACCATGCTCCAGGTGAGGCTCGAACTCACAACCTCGGCATTGCTCAGCTGTGTACTGCCTTATAAGTACCGCACGCTAAACGATTGCGCCACTGGAGCTTCAAAAAGACATATACCAAATTTCATGTGGGGATTATAGCCACTGGAGCTATTATCATGAGGGTGATTCAGTTTTAAAACAATCTTTCCAAATAGTCCTTTAATACTTTACTAGTTTAAGACATACATAGAACATTAAATGTGTTTCTTGGATTATTTCATGATCATTCTTCTAATGGATGACGACAATGTGATGTTAAGACAATCTTTTAAGTTAGACATTGAAATCTTTATCTTCCATAGCGTCTCTTGCTTTCTAAAACCATGCTCCAGGTGAGGCTTGAACTCACAACCTCAGCATTGCTCAGCTGCGTACCGCGCGCTAACCGATTGAACTACTGGAACTTCTAAAGATTAAAATATACCACATTTCATGAGGGCATTATAGCCACTGGAGCTATTATCATGAGGGTGATTCAGTTTTAAAACAATCTTTCCAAATAGTCCTTTAATACTTTACTAGTTTAAGACATACATAGAACATTAAATGTGTTTCTTGGATTATTTCATGATCATTCTTCTAATGGATGACGACAATGTGATGTTAAGACAATCTTTTAAGTTAGACATTGAAATCTTTATCTTCCATAGCGTCTCTTGCTTTCTAAAACCATGCTCCAGGTGAGGCTTGAACTCACAACCTCAGCATTGCTCAGCTGCATACCGCGCGCTAACCGATTGCACTACTGGAACTTCTAAAGATGAAAATAAACCACATTTCATGAGGGCATTATAGCCACTGGAGCTATTATGATGAGGGTGATTCAGTTTTAAAACAATCTTTCAAGATAGTCCTTTAATACTTTAAGATATATGTAGAACAATACTTTTTTTGTTGCATTATTTCGTGATCATTCTTCTAATGGATGACGGCAATGTGATGTTCAGACGATCTTTTAAGTTAAACTTTGAAACCTTTTTCTTCCATAGCATCTCTCAAACTCACAACCTCGGCATATCTCATCTGCGTACTGCCTTATAAGTACCGCGCATTAATCGATTGCACCACCCGAGCTTCTAAACAAGAACATATACCAAATTTCATGAGGGGATTATAGCACCTGGAGCTATTATCATGAGGGTGATTCCGTTTTAAAACAATCTTTCCAAATAGTCCTTTAATACTTTACTACTTTAAGTCATACATAGAACATTAAACATGTTTCTTGGATTATTCCGTGATCATTCTTCTAATGCAGGGATCACCAACCCTCCTCCTGGAGAGCTACTGTCCTGCAGACTTCAGTTCCAACCCTGTTCCAACACACATGCATGTAATTATCAAGTAACCCCGAACAGCTCGATTAGCTGGTCCAGGTGTGTTTGATTGGGGTTGGAGCTAAAATCTGCAGGACAGTAGCTCTCCAGGAGCAGGGTTGGTGATCCATGTTCTAATGGATGATGACAAAGTGATGTTCAGACGATCTTTTGAGTTAGACATTGAAACCATTATCTTCCATAGCATCTCTTGCTTTCTAAAACCATGCTCCAGGTGAGGCTCGAACTCACAACCTCGGCATTGCTCAGCTGTGTACTGCCTTATAAGTACCGCGCGCTAACCGATTGCGCCACTGGAGCTTCAAAAAGACATATACCAAATTTCATGTGAGGATTATAGCCATTGGAGCTATTATCATGAGGGTGATTCAATTTTAAAACAATCTTTCCAAATAGTCCTTTAATACTTTACTAGTTTAAGACATACATAGAACATTAAATGTGTTTCTTGGATTATTTCATGATCATTCTTCTAATGGATGACGACAATGTGATGTTAAGACGATCTTTTAAGTTAGACATTGAAATCTTTATCTTCCATAGCGTCTCTTGCTTTCTAAAACCATGCTACAGGTGAGGCTCGAACTCACAACCTCAGTTTTTGTGTACTGCAGTTTTTGTGTACAGCACAATTGCTCAGCTGTGTACTGCTTTATAAGTACCGCGCGCTAACCGATTTCGCCACTGCAGCTTCTAAACAGGAACATATACCAAATTTCATGTGGGGATTATAGCCACTGGAGCTATTATCATGAGGGTGATTCAGTTTTAAAACAATCTTTCCAAATAGTCCTTTAATACTTTAAGACATGCATAGAACATTAAATGTGTTTCTTGGATTATTTCATGATCATTCTTCTAATGGATGACGACAATGTGATGTTCAGACGATCTTTTAAGTTAAACATTGAAACCTTTATCTTCCATAGCATCTCTCGAACACACAACCTCGGCATGGCTCAGCTGAGTACTGCCTTATAAGTACCGCGCATTAACCGATTGCGCCACCGGAGCTTCTAAACAAGAACATATACCATTCATGAGGGGATTATAGCACCTGGAGCTATTATCATGAGGGTGATTCAGTTTTAAAACAATCTTTCCAAATAGTCCTTTAATACTTTAAGTCATATATAGAACATTAAACATGTTTCTTGGATTATTTCGTAATCATTCTTCTAATGCAGGGATCACCAACCCTCCTCCTGGAGAGCTACTGTCCTGCAGACTTCAGTTCCAACCCTGTTCCAACACACATGCATGTAATTATCAAGTAACCATGAACAGCTCGATTAGCTGGTCCAGGTGTGTTTGATTGGGGTTGGAGCTAAAATCTGCAGGACAGTAGCTCTCCAGGAGCAGGGTTGGTGATCCATGTTCTAATGGATGATGACAATGTGATGTTCAGACGATCTTTTAAGTTAGACATTGAAACCATTATCTTCCATAGCATCTCTTGCTTTCTAAAACCATGCTCCAGATAAGGCTCGAACTCACAACCTCGGCATTGCTCAGCTGTGTACTGCCTTATAAGTACCGCGCGCTTACCGATTGCGCCACTGGAGCTTCAAAAAGACATATACCAAATTTCATGTGGGGATTATAGCCACTGGAGCTATTATCATGAGGGTGATTCAGTTTTAAAACAATCTTTCCAAATAGTCCTTTAATACTTTACTAGTTTAAGACATACATAGAACATTAAATGTGTTTCTTGGATTATTTCATGATCATTCTTCTAATGGATGACGACAATGTGATGTTAAGACGATCTTTTAAGTTAGACATTGAAATCATTATCTTCCATAGTATCTCTTGCTTTCTAAAACCATGCTCCAGGTGAGGCTCGAACTCACAACCTCGGCATTGCTCAGCTGTGTACTGCCTTATAAGTACCGCGCGCTAACCGATTGCGCCACTGGAGCTTCAAAAAGACATATACCAAATTTCATGTGAGGATTATAGCCATTGGAGCTATTATCATGAGGGTGATTCAATTTTAAAACAATCTTTCCAAATAGTCCTTTAATACTTTACTAGTTTAAGACATACATAGAACATTAAATGTGTTTCTTGGATTATTTCATGATCATTCTTCTAATGGATGACGACAATGTGATGTTAAGACGATCTTTTAAGTTAGACATTGAAATCTTTATCTTCCATAGCGTCTCTTGCTTTCTAAAACCATGCTACAGGTGAGGCTCGAACTCACAACCTCAGTTTTTGTGTACTGCAGTTTTTGTGTACAGCACAATTGCTCAGCTGTGTACTGCTTTATAAGTACCGCGCGCTAACCGATTTCGCCACTGCAGCTTCTAAACAGGAACATATACCAAATTTCATGTGGGGATTATAGCCACTGGAGCTATTATCATGAGGGTGATTCAGTTTTAAAACAATCTTTCCAAATAGTCCTTTAATACTTTAAGACATGCATAGAACATTAAATGTGTTTCTTGGATTATTTCATGATCATTCTTCTAATGGATGACGACAATGTGATGTTCAGACGATCTTTTAAGTTAAACATTGAAACCTTTATCTTCCATATCATCTCTCGAACACACAACCTCGGCATGGCTCAGCTGAGTACTGCCTTATAAGTACCGCGCATTAACCGATTGCGCCACCGGAGCTTCTAAACAAGAACATATACCATTCATGAGGGGATTATAGCACCTGGAGCTATTATCATGAGGGTGATTCAGTTTTAAAACAATCTTTCCAAATAGTCCTTTAATACTTTAAGTCATATATAGAACATTAAACATGTTTCTTGGATTATTTCGTAATCATTCTTCTAATGCAGGGATCACCAACCCTCCTCCTGGAGAGCTACTGTCCTGCAGACTTCAGTTCCAACCCTGTTCCAACACACATGCATGTAATTATCAAGTAACCATGAACAGCTCGATTAGCTGGTCCAGGTGTGTTTGATTGGGGTTGGAGCTAAAATCTGCAGGACAGTAGCTCTCCAGGAGCAGGGTTGGTGATCCATGTTCTAATGGATGATGACAATGTGATGTTCAGACGATCTTTTAAGTTAGACATTGAAACCATTATCTTCCATAGCATCTCTTGCTTTCTAAAACCATGCTCCAGATAAGGCTCGAACTCACAACCTCGGCATTGCTCAGCTGTGTACTGCCTTATAAGTACCGCGCGCTTACCGATTGCGCCACTGGAGCTTCAAAAAGACATATACCAAATTTCATGTGGGGATTATAGCCACTGGAGCTATTATCATGAGGGTGATTCAGTTTTAAAACAATCTTTCCAAATAGTCCTTTAATACTTTACTAGTTTAAGACATACATAGAACATTAAATGTGTTTCTTGGATTATTTCATGATCATTCTTCTAATGGATGACGACAATGTGATGTTAAGACGATCTTTTAAGTTAGACATTGAAATCTTTATCTTCCATAGCGTCTCTTGCTTTCTAAAACCATGCTACAGGTGAGGCTCGAACTCACAACCTCGGCATTGCTCAGCTGTGTACTGCTTTATAAGTACCACGCGCTAACCGATTTCGCCACTGCAGCTTCTGAACAGGAACATATACCAAATTTCATGTGGGGATTATAGCCACTGGAGCTATTATCATGAGGGTGATTCAGTTTTAAAACAATCTTTCCAAATAGTCCTTTAATACTTTACGACATGCATTGAACATTAAATGTGTTTCTTGGATTATTTCATGATCATTCTTCTAATGGATGACGACAATGTGATGTTCGGACGATCTTTTAAGTTAAACATTGAAACCTTTATCTTCCATAGCATCTCTCGAACACACAACCTCGGCATTGCTCAGCTGAGTACTGCCTTATAAGTACCGCGCATTAACCGATTGCGCCACCGGAGCTTCTAAACAGGAACATATACCATTCATGAGGGGATTATAGCACCTGGAGCTATTATCATGAGGGTGATTCAGTTTTAAAGCAAATCTTTCCAAATAGTCCTTTAATACTTTAAGTCATACATAGAACATTAAACATGTTACTTGGATTATTTCGTGATCGTTCTTCTAATGCAGGGATCCCCAACCCTCCTCCTGGAGAGCTACTGTCCTGCAGACTTCAGTTCCAACCCTGTTCCAACACACATGCATGTAATTATCAAGTAACCCAGAACAGCTCGATTAGCTGGTCCAGGTGTGTTTGATTGGGGTTGGAGCTAAAATCTGCAGGACAGTAGCTCTCCAGGAGCAGGGTTGGTGATCCATGTTCTAATGGATGATGACAATGTGATGTTCAGACGATCTTTTAAGTTAGACATTGAAACCATTATCTTCCATAGCATCTCTTGCTTTCTAAAACCATGCTCCAGATGAGGCTCGAACTCACAACCTCGGCATTGCTCAGCTGTGTACTGCCTTATAAGTACCGCGCGCTAACCGATTGCGCCACTGGAGCTTCAAAAAGACATATACCAAATTTCATGTGGGGATTATAGCCACTGGAGCTATTATCATGAGGGTGATTCAGTTTTAAAACAATCTTTCCAAATAGTCCTTTAATACTTTACTAGTTTAAGACATACATAGAACATTAAATGTGTTTCTTGGATTATTTCATGATCATTCTTCTAATGGATGACGACAATGTGATGTTAAGACGATCTTTTAAGTTAGACATTGAAATCTTTATCTTCCATAGCGTCTCTTGCTTTCTAAAACCATGCTACAGGTGAGGCTCGAACTCACAACCTCAGTTTTTGTGTACTGCAGTTTTTGTGTACAGCACAATTGCTCAGCTGTGTACTGCTTTATAAGTACCGCGCGCTAACCGATTTCGCCACTGCAGCTTCTGAACAGGAACATATACCAAATTTCATGTGGGGATTATAGCCACTGGAGCTATTATCATGAGGGTGATTCAGTTTTAAAACAATCTTTCCAAATAGTCCTTTAATACTTTAAGACATGCATAGAACATTAAATGTGTTTCTTGGATTATTTCATGATCATTCTTCTAATGGATGACGACAATGTGATGTTCAGACGATCTTTTAAGTTAAACATTGAAACCTTTATCTTCCATAGCATCTCTCGAACACACAACCTCGGCATTGCTCAGCTGAGTACTGCCTTATAAGTACCGCGCATTAACCGATTGCGCCACCGGAGCTTCTAAACAAGAACATATACCATTCATGAGGGGATTATAGCACCTGGAGCTATTATCATGAGGGTGATTCCGTTTTAAAACAATCTTTCCAAATAGTCCTTTAATACTTTACTACTTTAAGTCATACATAGAACATTAAACATGTTTCTTGGATTATTCCGTGATCATTCTTCTAATGCAGGGATCACCAACCCTCCCCCTGGAGAGCTACTGTCCTGCAGACTTCAGTTCCAACCCTGTTCCAACACACACATGCATGTAATTATCAAGTAACCCTGAACAGCTCGATTAGCTGGTCCAGGTGTGTTTGATTGGGGTTGGAGCTAAAATCTGCAGGACAGTAGCTCTCCAGGAGCAGGGTTGGTGATCCATGTTCTAATGGATGATGACAATGTGATATTTAGACGATCTTTTAAGTTAGACATTGAAATCATTATCTTCCATAGTATCTCTTGCTTTCTAAAACCATGCTCCAGGTGAGGCTCGAACTCACAACCTCGGCATTGCTCAGCTGTGTACTGCCTTATAAGTACCGCGCGCTAACCGATTTCGCCACTGCAGCTTCTGAACAGGAACATATACCAAATTTCATGTGGGGATTATAGCCACTGGAGCTATTATCATGAGGGTGATTCAGTTTTAAAACAATCTTTCCAAATAGTCCTTTAATACTTTACGACATGCATAGAACATTAAATGTGTTTCTTGGATTATTTCATGATCATTCTTCTAATGGATGACGACAATGTGATGTTCAGACGATCTTTTAAGTTAAACATTGAAACCTTTATCTTCCATAGCATCTCTCGAACACACAACCTCGGCATTGCTCAGCTGAGTACTGCTTTATAAGTACCGCGCATTAACCGATTGCGCCAACGGAGCTTCTAAACAGGAACATATACCATTCATGAGGGGATTATAGCACCTGGAGCTATTATCATGAGGGTGATTCAGTTTTAAAACAATCTTTCCAAATAGTCCTTTAATACTTTAAGTCATACATAGAACATCAAACATGTTACTTGGATTATTTCGTGATCGTTCTTCTAATGCAGGGATCCCCAACCCTCCTCCTGGAGAGCTACTGTCCTGCAGAGTTCAGTTCCAACCCTGTTCCAACACACATGCATGTAATTATCAAGTAACCCCGAACAGCTCGATTAGCTGGTCCAGGTGTGTTTGATTGGGGTTGGAGCTAAAATCTGCAGGACAGTAGCTCTCCAGGAGCAGGGTTGGTGATCCATGTTCTAATGGATGATGACAATGTGATGTTCAGACGATCTTTTAAGTTAGACATTGAAATCATTATCTTCCATAGCATCTCTTGCTTTCTAAAACCATGCTCCAGGTGAGGCTCGAACTCACAACCTCGGCATTGCTCAGCTGTGTACTGCCTTATAAGTACCGCACGCTAAACGATTGCGCCACTGGAGCTTCAAAAAGACATATACCAAATTTCATGTGGGGATTATAGCCACTGGAGCTATTATCATGAGGGTGATTCAGTTTTAAAACAATCTTTCCAAATAGTCCTTTAATACTTTACTAGTTTAAGACATACATAGAACATTAAATGTGTTTCTTGGATTATTTCATGATCATTCTTCTAATGGATGACGACAATGTGATGTTAAGACAATCTTTTAAGTTAGACATTGAAATCTTTATCTTCCATAGCGTCTCTTGCTTTCTAAAACCATGCTCCAGGTGAGGCTTGAACTCACAACCTCAGCATTGCTCAGCTGCGTACCGCGCGCTAACCGATTGAACTACTGGAACTTCTAAAGATTAAAATATACCACATTTCATGAGGGCATTATAGCCACTGGAGCTATTATGATGAGGGTGATTCAGTTTTAAAACAATCTTTCAAGATAGTCCTTTAATACTTTAAGATATTTAGAACAATACTTTTTTGTTGCATTATTTCGTGATCATTCTTCTAATGGATGACGGCAATGTGATGTTCAGACGATCTTTTAAGTTAGACATTGAAACCTTTATCTTCCATAGCATCTCTCAAACTCACAACCTCGGCATTGCTCAGCTGCGTACTGCCTTATAAGTACCGCGCATTAATCGATTGCACCACCGGAGCTTCTAAACAAGAACATATACCAAATTTCATGAGGGGATTATAGCACCTGGAGCTATTATCATGAGGGTGATTCAGTTTTAAAACAATCTTTCCAAATAGTCCTTTAATACTTTACTACATTAAGTCATACATAGAACATTAAACATGTTTCTTGGATTATTCCGTGATCATTCTTCTAATGCAGGGATCACCAACCCTCCTCCTGGAGAGCTACTGTCCTGCAGACTTCAGTTCCAACCCTGTTCCAACACACACATGCATGTAATTATCAAGTAACCCTGAACAGCTCGATTAGCTCGTCCAGGTGTGTTTGATTGGGGTTGGAGCTAAAATCTGCAGGACAGTAGCTCTCCAGGAGCAGGGTTGGTGATCCATGTTCTAATGGATGATGACAATGTGATATTTAGACGATCTTTTAAGTTAGACATTGAAATCATTATCTTCCATAGTATCTCTTGCTTTCTAAAACCATGCTCCAGGTGAGGCTCGAACTCACAACCTCGGCATTGCTCAGCTGTGTACTGCCTTATAAGTACCGCGCGCTAACCGATTGCGCCACTGGAGCTTCAAAAAGACATATACCAAATTTCATGTGGGGATTATAGCCACTGGAGCTATTATCATGAGGGTGATTCAGTTTTAAAACAATCTTTCCAAATAGTCCTTTAATACTTTACTAGTTTAAGACATACATAGAACATTATATGTGTTTCTTGGATTATTTCAAGATCATTCTTCTAATGGATGACGACAATGTGATGTTAAGACAATCTTTTAAGTTAGACATTGAAATCTTTATCTTCCATAGCGTCTCTTGCTTTCTAAAACCATGCTCCAGGTGAGGCTTGAACTCACAACCTCAGCATTGCTGCGCTGCATACCGCGCGCTAACCGATTGCACTACTGGAACTTCTAAAGATGAAAATATACCACATTTCATGAGGGCATTATAGCCACTGGAGCTATTATGATGAGGGTGATTCAGTTTTAAAACAATCTTTCAAGATAGTCCTTTAATACTTTAAGATATATGTAGAACAATACTTTTTTTTGTTGCATTATTTCGTGATCATTCTTCTAATGGATGACGGCAAATTGATGTTCAGACGATCTTTTAAGTTAAACATTGAAACCTTTATCTTCCATAGCATCTCTCAAACTCACAACCTCGGCATTGCTCAGCTGCGTACTGCCTTATAAGTACCGCGCATTAATCTATTGCACCACCCGAGCTTCTAAACAAGAACATATACCAAATTTCATGAGGGGATTATAGCACCTGGAGCTATTATCATGAGGGTGATTCCGTTTTAAAACAATCTTTCCAAATAGTCCTTTAATACTTTACTACTTTAAGTCATACATAGAACATTAAACATGTTTCTTGGATTATTCCGTGATCATTCTTCTAATGCAGGGATCACCAACCCTCCTCCTGGAGAGCTACTGTCCTGCAGACTTCAGTTCCAACCCTGTTCCAACACACATGCATGTAATTATCAAGTAACCCCGAACAGCTCGATTAGCTGGTCCAGGTGTGTTTGATTGGGGTTGGAGCTAAAATCTGCAGGACAGTAGCTCTCCAGGAGCAGGGTTGGTGATCCATGTTCTAATGGATGATGACAATGTGATGTTCAGACGATCTTTTAAGTTAGACATTGAAATCATTATCTTCCATAGCATCTCTTGCTTTCTAAAACCATGCTCCAGGTGAGGCTCGAACTCACAACCTCGGCATTGCTCAGCTGTGTACTGCCTTATAAGTACCGCGCGCTAACCGATTGCGCCACTGGAGCTTCAAAAAGACATATACCAAATTTCATGTGGGGATTATAGCCACTGGAGCTATTATCATGAGGGTGATTCAGTTTTAAAACAATCTTTCCAAATAGTCCTTTAATACTTTACTAGTTTAAGACATACATAGAACATTAAATGTGTTTCTTGGATTATTTCATGATCATTCTTCTAATGGATGAGGACAATGTGATGTTAAGACGATCTTTTAAGTTAGACATTGAAATCTTTATCTTCCATAGCGTCTCTTGCTTTCTAAAACCATGCTCCAGGTGAGGCTCGAACTCACAACCTCGGCATTGCTCAGCTGTGTACTGCTTTATAAGTACCGCACGTTAACCGATTTCGCCACTGCAGCTTCTGAACAGGAACATATACCAAATTTCATGTGGGGATTATAGCCACTGGAGCTATTATCATGAGGGTGATTCAGTTTTAAAACAATCTTTCCAAATAGTCCTTTAATACTTTAAGACATGCATAGAACATTAAATGTGTTTCTTGGATTATTTCATGATCATTCTTCTAATGGATGACGACAATGTGATGTTCAGACGATCTTTTAAGTTAAACATTGAAACCTTTATCTTCCATAGCATCTCTCGAACACACAACCTCGGCATTGCTCAGCTGAGTACTGCCTTATAAGTACCGCGCATTAACCGATTGCGCCAACGGAGCTTCTAAACAGGAACATATACCATTCATGAGGGGATTATAGCACCTGGAGCTATTATCATGAGGGTGATTCAGTTTTAAAACAATCTTTCCAAATAGTCCTTTAATACTTTAAGTCATACATAGAACATTAAACATGTTACTTGGATTATTTCGTGATCGTTCTTCTAATGCAGGGATCCCCAACCCTCCTCCTGGAGAGCTACTGTCCTGCAGACTTCAGTTCCAACCCTGTTCCAACACACATGCATGTAATTATCAAGTAACCCCGAACAGCTCGATTAGCTGGTCCAGGTGTGTTTGATTGGGGTTGGAGCTAAAATCTGCAGGACAGTAGCTCTCCAGGAGCAGGGTTGGTGATCCATGTTCTAATGGATGATGACAATGTGATGTTCAGACGATCTTTTAAGTTAGACATTGAAATCATTATCTTCCATAGCATCTCTTGCTTTCTAAAACCATGCTCCAGGTGAGGCTCGAACTCACAACCTCGGCGTTGCTCAGCTGTGTACTGCCTTATAAGTACCGCACGCTAAACGATTGCGCCACTGGAGCTTCAAAAAGAGATATACCAAATTTGATGTGGGGATTATAGCCACTGGAGCTATTATCATGAGGGTGATTCAGTTTTAAAACAATCTTTCCAAATATTCCTTTAATACTTTACTAGTTTAAGACATACATAGAACATTAAATGTGTTTCTTGGATTATTTCATGATCATTCTTCTAATGGATGACGACAATGTGATGTTAAGACAATCTTTTAAGTTAGACATTGAAATCTTTATCTTCCATAGCGTCTCTTGCTTTCTAAAACCATGCTCCAGGTGAGGCTTGAACTCACAACCTCAGCATTGCTCAGCTGCGTACCGCGCGCTAACCGATTGAACTACTGGAACTTCTAAAGATTAAAATATACCACATTTCATGAGGGCATTATAGCCACTGGAGCTATTATGATGAGGGTGATTCAGTTTTAAAACAATCTTTCAAGATAGTCCTTTAATACTTTAAGATATTTAGAACAATACTTTTTTTTGTTGCATTATTTCGTGATCATTCTTCTAATGGATGACGGCAATGTGATGTTCAGACGATCTTTTAAGTTAGACATTGAAACCTTTATCTTCCATAGCATCTCTCAAACTCACAACCTCGGCATTGCTCAGCTGCGTACTGCCTTATAAGTACCGCGCATTAATCGATTGCACCACCGGAGCTTCTAAACAAGAACATATACCAAATTTCATGAGGGGATTATAGCACCTGGAGCTATTATCATGAGGGTGATTCAGTTTTAAAACAATCTTTCCAAATAGTCCTTTAATACTTTACTACTTTAAGTCATACATAGAACATTAAACATGTTTCTTGGATTATTCCGTGATCATTCTTCTAATGCAGGGATCACCAACCCTCCTCCTGGAGAGCTACTGTCCTGCAGACTTCAGTTCCAACCCTGTTCCAACACACACATGCATGTAATTATCAAGTAACCCTGAACAGCTCGATTAGCTGGTCCAGGTGTGTTTGATTGGGGTTGGAGCTAAAATCTGCAGGACAGTAGCTCTCCAGGAGCAGGGTTGGTGATCCATGTTCTAATGGATGATGACAATGTGATATTTAGACGATCTTTTAAGTTAGACATTGAAATCATTATCTTCCATAGTATCTCTTGCTTTCTAAAACCATGCTCCAGGTGAGGCTCGAACTCACAACCTCGGCATTGCTCAGCTGTGTACTGCCTTATAAGTACCGCGCGCTAACCGATTGCGCCACTGGAGCTTCAAAAAGACATATACCAAATTTCATGTGGGCATTATAGCCACTGGAGCTATTATCATGAGGGTGATTCAGTTTTAAAACAATCTTTCCAAATAGTCCTTTAATACTTTACTAGTTTAAGACATACATAGAACATTATATGTGTTTCTTGGATTATTTCATGATCATTCTTCTAATGGATGACGACAATGTGATGTTAAGACAATCTTTTAAGTTAGAAATTGAAATCTTTATCTTCCATAGCGTCTCTTGCTTTCTAAAACCATGCTCCAGGTGAGGCTTGAACTCACAACCTCAGCATTGCTGCGCTGCATACCGCGCGCTAACCGATTGCACTACTGGAACTTCTAAAGATGAAAATATACCACATTTCATGAGGGCATTATAGCCACTGGAGCTATTATGATGAGGGTGATTCAGTTTTAAAACAATCTTTCAAGATAGTCCTTTAATACTTTAAGATATATGTAGAACAATACTTTTTTTTGTTGCATTATTTCGTGATCATTCTTCTAATGGATGACGGCAAATTGATGTTCAGACGATCTTTTAAGTTAAACATTGAAACCTTTATCTTCCATAGCATCTCTCAAACTCACAACCTCGGCATTGCTCAGCTGCGTACTGCCTTATAAGTACCGCGCATTAATCGATTGCACCACCGGAGCTTCTAAACAAGAACATATACCAAATTTCATGAGGGGATTATAGCACCTGGAGCTATTATCATGAGGGTGATTCCGTTTTAAAACAATCTTTCCAAATAGTCCTTTAATACTTTACTACTTTAAGTCATACATAGAACATTAAACATGTTTCTTGGATTATTCCGTGATCATTCTTCTAATGCAGGGATCACCAACCCTCCTCCTGGAGAGCTACTGTCCTGCAGACTTCAGTTCCAACCCTGTTCCAACACACATGCATGTAATTATCAAGTAACCCCGAACAGCTCGATTAGCTGGTCCAGGTGTGTTTGATTGGGGTTGGAGCTAAAATCTGCAGGAAAGTAGCTCTCCAGGAGCAGGGTTGGTGATCCATGTTCTAATGGATGATGACAATGTGATGTTCAGACGATCTTTTAAGTTAGACATTGAAATCATTATCTTCCATAGCATCTCTTGCTTTCTAAAACCATGCTCCAGGTGAGGCTCGAACTCACAACCTCGGCATTGCTCAGCTGTGTACTGCCTTATAAGTACCGCGCGCTAACCGATTGCGCCACTGGAGCTTCAAAAAGACATATACCAAATTTCATGTGGGGATTATAGCCACTGGAGCTATTATCATGAGGGTGATTCAGTTTTAAAACAATCTTTCCAAATAGTCCTTTAATACTTTAAGACATACATAGAACAGTAAATGTGTTTCTTGGATTATTTCATGATCATTCTTCTAATGGATGACGACAATGTGATGTTAAGACGATCTTTTAAGTTAGACATTGAAATCTTTATCTTCCATAGCGTCTCTTGCTTTCTAAAACCATGCTCCAGGTGAGGGTCGAACTCACAACCTCGGCATTGCTCAGCTGTGTACTGCTTTATAAGTACCGCACGTTAACCGATTTCGCCACTGCAGCTTCTGAACAGGAACATATACCAAATTTCATGTGGGGATTATAGCCACTGGAGCTATTATCATGAGGGTGATTCAGTTTTAAAACAATCTTTCCAAATAGTCCTTTAATACTTTAAGACATGCATAGAACATTAAATGTGTTTCTTGGATTATTTCATGATCATTCTTCTAATGGATGACGACAATGTGATGTTCAGACGATCTTTTAAGTTAAACATTGAAACCTTTATCTTCCATAGCATCTCTCGAACACACAACCTCGGCATTGCTCAGCTGAGTACTGCCTTATAAGTACCGCGCATTAACCGATTGCGCCACCGGAGCTTCTAAACAAGAACATATACCATTCATGAGGGGATTATAGCACCTGGAGCTATTATCATGAGGGTGATTCCGTTTTAAAACAATCTTTCCAAATAGTCCTTTAATACTTTACTACTTTAAGTCATACATAGAACATTAAACATGTTTCTTGGATTATTCCGTAATCATTCTTCTAATGCAGGGATCACCAACCCTCCTCCTGGAGAGCTACTGTCCTGCAGACTTCAGTTCCAACCCTGTTCCAACACACACATGCATGTAATTATCAAGTAACCCTGAACAGCTCGATTAGCTGGTCCAGGTGTGTTTGATTGGGGTTGGAGCTAAAATCTGCAGGACAGTAGCTCTCCAGGAGCAGGGTTGGTGATCCATGTTCTAATGGATGATGACAATGTGATATTTAGACGATCTTTTAAGTTAGACATTGAAATCATTATCTTCCATAGTATCTCTTGCTTTCTAAAACCATGCTCCAGGTGAGGCTCGAACTCACAACCTCGGCATTGCTCAGCTGTGTACTGCCTTATAAGTACCGCGCGCTAACCGATTTCGCCACTGCAGCTTCTGAACAGGAACATATACCAAATTTCATGTGGGGATTATAGCCACTGGAGCTATTATCATGAGGGTGATTCAGTTTTAAAACAATCTTTCCAAATAGTCCTTTAATACTTTACGACATGCATAGAACATTAAATGTGTTTCTTGGATTATTTCATGATCATTCTTCTAATGGATGACGACAATGTGATGTTCAGACGATCTTTTAAGTTAAACATTGAAACCTTTATCTTCCATAGCATCTCTCGAACACACAACCTCGGCATTGCTCAGCTGAGTACTGCCTTATAAGTACCGCGCATTAACCGATTGCGCCACCGGAGCTTCTAAACAGGAACATATACCATTCATGAGGGGATTATAGCACCTGGAGCTATTATCATGAGGGTGATTCAGTTTTAAAACAATCTTTCCAAATAGTCCTTTAATACTTTAAGTCATACATAGAACATTAAACATGTTACTTGGATTATTTCGTGATCGTTCTTCTAATGCAGGGATCCCCAACCCTCCTCCTGGAGAGCTACTGTCCTGCAGACTTCAGTTCCAACCCTGTTCCAACACACATGCATGTAATTATCAAGTAACCCCGAACAGCTCGATTAGCTGGTCCAGGTGTGTTTGATTGGGGTTGGAGCTAAAATCTGCAGGACAGTAGCTCTCCAGGAGCAGGGTTGGTGATCCATGTTCTAATGGATGATGACAATGTGATGTTCAGACGATCTTTTAAGTTAGACATTGAAATCATTATCTTCCATAGCATCTCTTGCTTTCTAAAACCATGCTCCAGGTGAGGCTCGAACTCACAACCTCGGCATTGCTCAGCTGTGTACTGCCTTATAAGTACCGCACGCTAAACGATTGCGCCACTGGAGCATCAAAAAGAGATATACCAAATTTCATGTGGGGATTATAGCCACTGGAGCTATTATCATGAGGGTGATTCAGTTTTAAAACAATCTTTCCAAATAGTCCTTTAATACTTTACTAGTTTAAGACATACATAGAACATTAAATGTGTTTCTTGGATTATTTCATGATCATTCTTCTAATGGATGACGACAATGTGATGTTAAGACAATCTTTTAAGTTAGACATTGAAATCTTTATCTTCCATAGCGTCTCTTGCTTTCTAAAACCATGCTCCAGGTGAGGCTTGAACTCACAACCTCAGCATTGCTCAGCTGCGTACCGCGCGCTAACCGATTGAACTACTGGAACTTCTAAAGATTAAAATATACCACATTTCATGAGGGCATTATAGCCACGGGAGCTATTATGATGAGGGTGATTCAGTTTTAAAACAATCTTTCAAGATAGTCCTTTAATACTTTAAGACATTTAGAACAATACTTTTTTGTTACATTATTTCGTGATCATTCTTCTAATGGATGACGGCAATGTGATGTTCAGACGATCTTTTAAGTTAGACATTGAAACCTTTATCTTCCATAGCATCTCTCAAACTCACAACCTCGGCATTGCTCAGCTGCGTACTGCCTTATAAGTACCGCGCATTAACCGATTGCACCACCGGAGCTTCTAAACAAGAACATATACCAAATTTCATGAGGGGATTATAGCACCTGGAGCTATTATCATGAGGGTGATTCCGTTTTAAAACAATCTTTCCAAATAGTCCTTTAATACTTTACTACTTTAAGTCATACATAGAACATTAAACATGTTTCTTGGATTATTCCGTGATCATTCTTCTAATGCAGGGATCACCAACCCTCCTCCTGGAGAGCTACTGTCCTGCAGACTTCAGTTCCAACCCTGTTCCAACACACACATGCATGTAATTATCAAGTAACCCTGAACAGCTCGATTAGCTGGTCCAGGTGTGTTTGATTGGGGTTGGAGCTAAAATCTGCAGGACAGTAGCTCTCCAGGAGCAGGGTTGGTGATCCATGTTCTAATGGATGATGACAATGTGATATTTAGACAATCTTTTAAGTTAGACATTGAAATCATTATCTTCCATAGTATCTCTTGCTTTCTAAAACCATGCTCCAGGTGAGGCTCGAACTCACAACCTCGGCATTGCTCAGCTGTGTACTGCCTTATAAGTACCGCGCGCTAACCGATTGCGCCACTGGAGCTTCAAAAAGACATATACCAAATTTCATGTGGGGATTATAGCCACTGGAGCTATTATCATGAGGGTGATTCAGTTTTAAAACAATCTTTCCAAATAGTCCTTTAATACTTTACTAGTTTAAGACATACATAGAACATTATATGTGTTTCTTGGATTATTTCATGATCATTCTTCTAATGGATGACGACAATGTGATGTTAAGACAATCTTTTAAGTTAGACATTGAAATCTTTATCTTCCATAGCGTCTCTTGCTTTCTAAAACCATGCTGCAGGTGAGGCTTGAACTCACAACCTCAGCATTGCTGCGCTGCATACCGCGCGCTAACCGATTGCACTACTGGAACTTCTAAAGATGAAAATATACCACATTTCATGAGGGCATTATAGCCACTGGAGCTATTATGATGAGGGTGATTCAGTTTTAAAACAATCTTTCAAGATAGTCCTTTAATACTTTAAGATATATGTAGAACAATACTTTTTTTTGTTGCATTATTTCGTGATCATTCTTCTAATGGATGACGGCAAATTGATGTTCAGACGATCTTTTAAGTTAAACATTGAAACCTTTATCTTCCATAGCATCTCTCAAACTCACAACCTCGGCATTGCTCAGCTGCGTACTGCCTTATAAGTACCGCACATTAATCGATTGCACCACCGGAGCTTCTAAACAAGAACATATACCAAATTTCATGAGGGGATTATAGCACCTGGAGCTATTATCATGAGGGTGATTCCGTTTTAAAACAATCTTTCCAAATAGTCCTTTAATACTTTACTACTTTAAGTCATACATAGAACATTAAACATGTTTCTTGGATTATTCCGTGATCATTCTTCTAATGCAGGGATCACCAACCCTCCTCCTGGAGAGCTACTGTCCTGCAGACTTCAGTTCCAACCCTGTTCCAACACACATGCATGTAATTATCAAGTAACCCCGAACAGCTCGATTAGCTGGTCCAGGTGTGTTTGATTGGGGTTGGAGCTAAAATCTGCAGGACAGTAGCTCTCCAGGAGCAGGGTTGGTGATCCATGTTCTAATGGATGATGACAATGTGATGTTCAGACGATCTTTTAAGTTAGACATTGAAATCATTATCTTCCATAGCATCTCTTGCTTTCTAAAACCATGCTCCAGGTGAGGCTCGAACTCACAACCTCGGCATTGCTCAGCTGTGTACTGCCTTATAAGTACCGCGCGCTAACCGATTGCGCCACTGGAGCTTCAAAAAGACATATACCAAATTTCATGTGGGGATTATAGCCACTGGAGCTATTATCATGAGGGTGATTCAGTTTTAAAACAATCTTTCCAAATAGTCCTTTAATACTTTACTAGTTTAAGACATACATAGAACATTAAATGTGTTTCTTGGATTATTTCATGATCATTCTTCTAATGGATGACGACAATGTGATGTTAAGACGATCTTTTAAGTTAGACATTGAAATCTTTATCTTCCATAGCGTCTCTTGCTTTCTAAAACCATGCTCCAGGTGAGGCTCGAACTCATAACCTCGGCATTGCTCAGCTGTGTACTGCTTTATAAGTACCGCACGTTAACCGATTTCGCCACTGCAGCTTCTGAACAGGAACATATACCAAATTTCATGTGGGGATTATAGCCACTGGAGCTATTATCATGAGGGTGATTCAGTTTTAAAACAATCTTTCCAAATAGTCCTTTAATACTTTACTAGTTTAAGACATGCATAGAACATTAAATGTGTTTCTTGGATTATTTCATGATCATTCTTCTAATGGATGACGACAATGTGATGTTCAGACGATCTTTTAAGTTAAACATTGAAACCTTTATCTTCCATAGCATCTCTCGAACACACAACCTCGGCATTGCTCAGCTGAGTACTGCCTTATAAGTACCGCGCATTAACCGATTGTGCCACCGGAGCTTCTAAACAAGAACATATACCATTCATGAGGGGATTATAGCACCTGGAGCTATTATCATGAGGGTGATTCCGTTTTAAAACAATCTTTCCAAATAGTCCTTTAATACTTTACTACTTTAAGTCATACATAGAACATTAAACATGTTTCTTGGATTATTCCGTGATCATTCTTCTAATGCAGGGATCACCAACCCTCCTCCTGGAGAGCTACTGTCCTGCAGACTTCAGTTCCAACCCTGTTCCAACACACACATGCATGTAATTATCAAGTAACCCTGAACAGCTCGATTAGCTGGTCCAGGTGTGTTTGATTGGGGTTGGAGCTAAAATCTGCAGGACAGTAGCTCTCCAGGAGCAGGGTTGGTGATCCATGTTCTAATGGATGATGACAATGTGATATTTAGACGATCTTTTAAGTTAGACATTGAAATCATTATCTTCCATAGTATCTCTTGCTTTCTAAAACCATGCTCCAGGTGAGGCTCGAACTCACAACCTCGGCATTGCTCAGCTGTGTACTGCCTTATAAGTACCGCGCGCTAACCGATTTCGCCACTGCAGCTTCTGAACAGGAACATATACCAAATTTCATGTGGGGATTATAGCCACTGGAGCTATTATCATGAGGGTGATTCAGTTTTAAAACAATCTTTCCAAATAGTCCTTTAATACTTTACGACATGCATAGAACATTAAATGTGTTTCTTGGATTATTTCATGATCATTCTTCTAATGGATGACGACAATGTGATGTTCAGACGATCTTTTAAGTTAAACATTGAAACCTTTATCTTCCATAGCATCTCTCGAACACACAACCTCGGCATTGCTCAGCTGAGTACTGCCTTATAAGTACCGCGCATTAACCGATTGCGCCACCGGAGCTTCTAAACAGGAACATATACCATTCATGAGGGGATTATAGCACCTGGAGCTATTATCATGAGGGTGATTCAGTTTTAAAACAATCTTTCCAAATAGTCCTTTAATACTTTAAGTCATACATAGAACATTAAACATGTTACTTGGATTATTTCGTGATCGTTCTTCTAATGCAGGGATCCCCAACCCTCCTCCTGGAGAGCTACTGTCCTGCAGACTTCAGTTCCAACCCTGTTCCAACACACATGCATGTAATTATCAAGTAACCCCGAACAGCTCGATTAGCTGGTCCAGGTGTGTTTGATTGGGGTTGGAGCTAAAATCTGCAGGACAGTAGCTCTCCAGGAGCAGGGTTGGTGATCCATGTTCTAATGGATGATGACAATGTGATGTTCAGACGATCTTTTAAGTTAGACATTGAAATCATTATCTTCCATAGCATCTCTTGCTTTCTAAAACCATGCTCCAGGTGAGGCTCGAACTCACAACCTCGGCATTGCTCAGCTGTGTACTGCCTTATAAGTACCGCACGCTAAACGATTGCGCCACTGGAGCATCAAAAAGAGATATACCAAATTTCATGTGGGGATTATAGCCACTGGAGCTATTATCATGAGGGTGATTCAGTTTTAAAACAATCTTTCCAAATAGTCCTTTAATACTTTACTAGTTTAAGACATACATAGAACATTAAATGTGTTTCTTGGATTATTTCATGATCATTCTTCTAATGGATGACGACAATGTGATGTTAAGACAATCTTTTAAGTTAGACATTGAAATCTTTATCTTCCATAGCGTCTCTTGCTTTCTAAAACCATGCTCCAGGTGAGGCTTGAACTCACAACCTCAGCATTGCTCAGCTGCGTACCGCGCGCTAACCGATTGAACTACTGGAACTTCTAAAGATTAAAATATACCACATTTCATGAGGGCATTATAGCCACGGGAGCTATTATGATGAGGGTGATTCAGTTTTAAAACAATCTTTCAAGATAGTCCTTTAATACTTTAAGACATTTAGAACAATACTTTTTTGTTACATTATTTCGTGATCATTCTTCTAATGGATGACGGCAATGTGATGTTCAGACGATCTTTTAAGTTAGACATTGAAACCTTTATCTTCCATAGCATCTCTCAAACTCACAACCTCAGCATTGCTCAGCTGCGTACTGCCTTATAAGTACCGCGCATTAACCGATTGCACCACCGGAGCTTCTAAACAAGAACATATACCAAATTTCATGAGGGGATTATAGCACCTGGAGCTATTATCATGAGGGTGATTCCGTTTTAAAACAATCTTTCCAAATAGTCCTTTAATACTTTACTACTTTAAGTCATACATAGAACATTAAACATGTTTCTTGGATTATTCCGTGATCATTCTTCTAATGCAGGGATCACCAACCCTCCTCCTGGAGAGCTACTGTCCTGCAGACTTCAGTTCCAACCCTGTTCCAACACACACATGCATGTAATTATCAAGTAACCCTGAACAGCTCGATTAGCTGGTCCAGGTGTGTTTGATTGGGGTTGGAGCTAAAATCTGCAGGACAGTAGCTCTCCAGGAGCAGGGTTGGTGATCCATGTTCTAATGGATGATGACAATGTGATATTTAGACGATCTTTTAAGTTAGACATTGAAATCATTATCTTCCATAGTATCTCTTGCTTTCTAAAACCATGCTCCAGGTGAGGCTCGAACTCACAACCTCGGCATTGCTCAGCTGTGTACTGCCTTATAAGTACCGCGCGCTAACCGATTGCGCCACTGGAGCTTCAAAAAGACATATACCAAATTTCATGTGGGGATTATAGCCACTGGAGCTATTATCATGAGGGTGATTCAGTTTTAAAACAATCTTTCCAAATAGTCCTTTAATACTTTACTAGTTTAAGACATACATAGAACATTATATGTGTTTCTTGGATTATTTCATGATCATTCTTCTAATGGATGACGACAATGTGATGTTAAGACAATCTTTTAAGTTAGACATTGAAATCTTTATCTTCCATAGCGTCTCTTGCTTTCTAAAACCATGCTGCAGGTGAGGCTTGAACTCACAACCTCAGCATTGCTGCGCTGCATACCGCGCGCTAACCGATTGCACTACTGGAACTTCTAAAGATGAAATTATACCACATTTCATGAGGGCATTATAGCCACTGGAGCTATTATGATGAGGGTGATTCAGTTTTAAAACAATCTTTCAAGATAGTCCTTTAAAACTTTAAGATATATGTAGAACAATACTTTTTTTTGTTGCATTATTTCGTGATCATTCTTCTAATGGATGACGGCAAATTGATGTTCAGACGATCTTTTAAGTTAAACATTGAAACCTTTATCTTCCATAGCATCTCTCAAACTCACAACCTCGGCATTGCTCAGCTGCGTACTGCCTTATAAGTACCGCACATTAATCGATTGCACCACCGGAGCTTCTAAACAAGAACATATACCAAATTTCATGAGGGGATTATAGCACCTGGAGCTATTATCATGAGGGTGATTCCGTTTTAAAACAATCTTTCCAAATAGTCCTTTAATACTTTACTACTTTAAGTCATACATAGAACATTAAACATGTTTCTTGGATTATTCCGTGATCATTCTTCTAATGCAGGGATCACCAACCCTCCTCCTGGAGAGCTACTGTCCTGCAGACTTCAGTTCCAACCCTGTTCCAACACACATGCATGTAATTATCAAGTAACCCCGAACAGCTCGATTAGCTGGTCCAGGTGTGTTTGATTGGGGTTGGAGCTAAAATCTGCAGGACAGTAGCTCTCCAGGAGCAGGGTTGGTGATCCATGTTCTAATGGATGATGACAATGTGATGTTCAGACGATCTTTTAAGTTAGACATTGAAATCATTATCTTCCATAGCATCTCTTGCTTTCTAAAACCATGCTCCAGGTGAGGCTCGAACTCACAACCTCGGCATTGCTCAGCTGTGTACTGCCTTATAAGTACCGCGCGCTAACCGATTGCGCCACTGGAGCTTCAAAAAGACATATACCAAATTTCATGTGGGGATTATAGCCACTGGAGCTATTATCATGAGGGTGATTCAGTTTTAAAACAATCTTTCCAAATAGTCCTTTAATACTTTACTAGTTTAAGACATACATAGAACATTAAATGTGTTTCTTGGATTATTTCATGATCATTCTTCTAATGGATGACGACAATGTGATGTTAAGACGATCTTTTAAGTTAGACATTGAAATCTTTATCTTCCATAGCGTCTCTTGCTTTCTAAAACCATGCTCCAGGTGAGGCTCGAACTCACAACCTCGGCATTGCTCAGCTGTGTACTGCTTTATAAGTACCGCACGTTAACCGATTTCGCCACTGCAGCTTCTGAACAGGAACATATACCAAATTTCATGTGGGGATTATAGCCACTGGAGCTATTATCATGAGGGTGATTCAGTTTTAAAACAATCTTTCCAAATAGTCCTTTAATACTTTAAGACATGCATAGAACATTAAATGTGTTTCTTGGATTATTTCATGATCATTCCTCTAATGGATGACGACAATGTGATGTTCAGACGATCTTTTAAGTTAAACATTGAAACCTTTATCTTCCATAGCATCTCTCGAACACACAACCTCGGCATTGCTCAGCTGAGTACTGCCTTATAAGTACCGCGCATTAACCGATTGCGCCACCGGAGCTTCTAAACAAGAACATATACCATTCATGAGGGGATTATAGCACCTGGAGCTATTATCATGAGGGTGATTCCGTTTTAAAACAATCTTTCCAAATAGTCCTTTAATACTTTACTACTTTAAGTCATACATAGAACATTAAACATGTTTCTTGGATTATTCCGTGATCATTCTTCTAATGCAGGGATCACCAACCCTCCTCCTGGAGAGCTACTGTCCTGCAGACTTCAGTTCCAACCCTGTTACAACACACACATGCATGTAATTATCAAGTAACCCTGAACAGCTCGATTAGCTGGTCCAGGTGTGTTTGATTGGGGTTGGAGCTAAAATCTGCAGGACAGTAGCTCTCCAGGAGCAGGGTTGGTGATCCATGTTCTAATGGATGATGACAATGTGATATTTAGACGATCTTTTAAGTTAGACATTGAAATCATTATCTTCCATAGTATCTCTTGCTTTCTAAAACCATGCTCCAGGTGAGGCTCGAACTCACAACCTCGGCATTGCTCAGCTGTGTACTGCCTTATAAGTACTGCGCGCTAACCGATTTCGCCACTGCAGCTTCTGAACAGGAACATATACCAAATTTAATGTGGGGATTATAGCCACTGGAGCTATTATCATGAGGGTGATTCAGTTTTAAAACAATCTTTCCAAATAGTCCTTTAATACTTTACGACATGCATAGAACATTAAATGTGTTTCTTGGATTATTTCATGATCATTCTTCTAATGGATGACGACAATGTGATGTTCAGACGATCTTTTAAGTTAAACATTGAAACCTTTATCTTCCATAGCATCTCTCGAACACACAACCTCGGCATTGCTCAGCTGAGTACTGCTTTATAAGTACCGCGCATTAACCGATTGCGCCACCAGAGCTTCTAAACAGGAACATATACCATTCATGAGGGGATTATAGCACCTGGACCTATTATCATGAGGGTGATTCAGTTTTAAAACAATCTTTCCAAATAGTCCTTTAATACTTTAAGTCATACATAGAACATTAAACATGTTACTTGGATTATTTCGTGATCGTTCTTCTAATGCAGGGATCCCCAACCCTCCTCCTGGAGAGCTACTGTCCTGCAGACTTCAGTTCCAACCCTGTTCCAACACACATGCATGTAATTATCAAGTAACCCCGAACAGCTCGATTAGCTGGTCCAGGTGTGTTTGATTGGGGTTGGAGCTAAAATCTGCAGGACAGTAGCTCTCCAGGAGCAGGGTTGGTGATCCATGTTCTAATGGATGATGACAATGTGATGTTCAGACGATCTTTTAAGTTAGACATTGAAATCATTATCTTCCATAGCATCTCTTGCTTTCTAAAACCATGCTCCAGGTGAGGCTCGAACTCACAACCTCGGCATTGCTCAGCTGTGTACCGCCTTATAAGTACCGCACGCTAAACGATTGCGCCACTGGAGCTTCAAAAAGACATATACCAAATTTCATGTGGGGATTATAGCCACTGGAGCTATTATCATGAGGGTGATTCAGTTTTAAAACAATCTTTCCAAATAGTCCTTTAATACTTTACTAGTTTAAGACATACATAGAACATTAAATGTGTTTCTTGGATTATTTCATGATCATTCTTCTAATGGATGACGACAATGTGATGTTAAGACAATCTTTTAAGTTAGACATTGAAATCTTTATCTTCCATAGCGTCTCTTGCTTTCTAAAACCATGCTCCAGGTGAGGCTTGAACTCACAACCTCAGCATTGCTCAGCTGCGTACCGCGCGCTAACCGATTGAACTACTGGAACTTCTAAAGATTAAAATATACCACATTTCATGAGGGCATTATAGCCACTGGAGCTATTATGATGAGGGTGATTCAGTTTTAAAACAATCTTTCAAGATAGTCCTTTAATACTTTAAGATATTTAGAACAATACTTTTTTGTTGCATTATTTCGTGATCATTCTTCTAATGGATGACGGCAATGTGATGTTCAGACGATCTTTTAAGTTAGACATTGAAACCTTTATCTTCCATAGCATCTCTCAAACTCACAACCTCGGCATTGCTCAGCTGCGTACTGCCTTATAAGTACCGCGCATTAATCGATTGCACCACCGGAGCTTCTAAACAAGAACATATACCAAATTTCATGAGGGGATTATAGCACCTGGAGCTATTATCATGAGGGTGATTCCGTTTTAAAACAATCTTTCCAAATAGTCCTTTAATACTTTACTACTTTAAGTCATACATAGAACATTAAACATGTTTCTTGGATTATTCCGTGATCATTCTTCTAATGCAGGGATCACCAACCCTCCTCCTGGAGAGCTACTGTCCTGCAGACTTCAGTTCCAACCCTGTTCCAACACACACATGCATGTAATTATCAAGTAACCCTGAACAGCTCGATTAGCTGGTCCAGGTGTGTTTGATTGGGGTTGGAGCTAAAATCTGCAGGACAGTAGCTCTCCAGGAGCAGGGTTGGTGATCCATGTTCTAATGGATGATGACAATGTGATATTTAGACAATCTTTTAAGTTAGACATTGAAATCATTATCTTCCATAGTATCTCTTGCTTTCTAAAACCATGCTCCAGGTGAGGCTCGAACTCACAACCTCGGCATTGCTCAGCTGTGTACTGCCTTATAAGTACCGCGCGCTAACCGATTGCACCACTGGAGCTTCAAAAAGACATATACCAAATTTCATGTGGGGATTATAGCCACTGGAGCTATCATCATGAGGGTGATTCAGTTTTAAAACAATCTTTCCAAATAGTCCTTTAATACTTTACTAGTTTAAGACATACATAGAACATTAAATGTGTTTCTTGGATTATTTCATGATCATTCTTCTAATGGATGACGACAATGTGATGTTCAGACGATCTTTTAAGTTAAACATTGAAACCTTTATCTTCCATAGCATCTCTCGAACACACAACCTCGGCATTGCTCAGCTGAGTACTGCCTTATAAGTACCGCGCATTAACCGATTGCGCCACCGGAGCTTCTAAACAAGAACATATACCATTCATGAGGGGATTACATTAAACATTAAACATGTTTCATTTCGTGATCATTCTTCTATTGGATGATGACAATGTGATATTCAGACGATCTTTTAACTTAGACATTGAAAAATTTAAATTCCATACTCGAACTCACAACCTTGGCATTGCTTAGCTGCGTACTGCCGTATAAGTACCGCGCGCTAACCGATTGCGCCTCTGGAGCTTCTAAAGATGAAAATATACCACATTTCTTGAGGGGATTATAGCCACTGGAGCTATTATGATGAGGGTGATTCAGTTTTAAAACAATATTTCAAGATAGTCCTTTAATACTTTAAGATATACATAGAACAATACCAAATTTAATGTGGGGATTATAGCCACTGGAGCTATTATCATGAGGGTGATTACGTTTTAAAACAATCTTTCCAAATAGTCCTTTAATACTTTACTAGATTAAGACATACATAGAACATTAAATTTGTTTCTTCCAGGGACGTCGTTAGGCCTATTTTAGGGGGGCTGAAGCTACCCCAAAATGTTCCTAAACCCCCCTAAATTATAATAAGAACAACAACAATTTGATTCATCAATAACCTCATTGGAATGAGTACACTCATTCATATTTAGAATTAGACGCAACAAATGATATATATCCAGCTGCAAAAAATAGCTGAAAAGTCGTAAGTTGGACAGAAGTACAAAGAGTCTTGTGCTATCAAGATGATGCACCACACTGTCTCGTTGTCTTGGTGTGAACTGTGGCAGCTTTCAGAGCGTTGCAGACCGGAGCGCTGCAAGTAACTGGAGGATTCCTCTCGTCTCGTCTTTACTCTAGTTTGGTCTGAAGTTGAACTCGCTATGCACCCTCCCGCCCCCACACACACCGATACACACACCGATACACACGCTCCCGCCCACACACACCGATACACGCTAATGGTGAAAGGAAGATTGTTAAGTAAGTGTCGTGATACAGAGTGAAATTGTAAGTTGTTTTTTAATTACCTGGTTACCTTTAGCTACGTTTTCTTGAGGTAAAGGAAAGGGGATACCGTATATTTTGGTTTGCTATGGAAAACTGTAGTCTAGCTAGAGTGAACAAGCAAAATACAAGAAATGGTTAACTTAGCAAGCTAATCACAACTCTTTATTCTTTGCCAATAATATAACCTTTCTGGTTGTTGACAAAAGTGTAGCTCTAGATGTGAGTGCAAAGATTTTACAAACGCAAGTTAGAAATACCCTGGGGGCTAAGCCCCCCCTGTCTTCCAATCCTAGTGGTGTACCTGGAGTTTAGTTCTATTTTATTGATAAATGACAATTTGGGAGTTATTTCATCTGTTAACTCTCACTCATTACATGACATTAGTGGTTTTAAGGAATAGGAGTTGGTATATATTCAAGGGCGTGCAAATATGGGTGGTGTTTTTGATCATATGTTGTGGGCCAGTCTGGGACAAAATTCCAGGGCCGATTTTTTGTCCCAGTCCGTCCCTGGCACCATCCCTTCATCTCCTGTCTTCCTTGTGTCATCGCCTCGCCCCCCTCCATCCCTCCCTCACAACTGCTACTACGGCACGAGGTCCCGTCTACTGGGAGACTAACTGGTTCTGTCACAGTTATCTGGACTCATTCATCTTTAGTTTCACTTTTATGGACTTTTAGTTTGTTTTCATAAGTCATGCATTTCTTTGTCTTTGTTTCCCACCACTCACCTGTTCCACTAATCTTCCTCCACAGCTGCACATCATGTAGTTCATTACCTCTGTGTATTTAGTTCCCTTTCAGTCGATAACGTCAGACGTAGTCGACGGTCGACTGAATGGGGGATCGCTTCAGAGAACCTATCATCTTCGAGTACTATTGAACGAGCCAATGTAATTGGCGTGCGTGATTCGCATCACACACTCCGCCCCCGCGGCGCGGGTATAAATACGGAAGTGGATGCACGCACTAGTTGCCTTTCGCTTCGGAGCCGATCGTTTGATGTCTCTGAGAGTGCTGTTGTTTACAACGAGCAAGTGTGTCGGTGTTCTTCAGGAAGACTCTCCCAGTGCTGGTGTTCTACAGCGCGAGTGCAGCGTTGATCGCGAGCTTTGAGCTCTCAACTGCTGTTTTAACAGCAACAAATTTCTAAATGTTTGTGTGTGTTAACGGCTGGTTAGAGGGCGGAAAAGTGAGTGCTTCACTGTTTCAGTTCTCTATTCAGTGTTGCTGCGGTCATTCCCCTGTGTGCTCCGGCACTGGTGACGGTCGTATTTTCTGAAAGAGCAACACGGGTGCGTTTGCGTCTTTTTCAAGATGTCATTCCACCTGTGCGTTTCTGGATGCGATCGTTCCCTTTTCCTCTCTGACGGTCACAATTGTTCCATCACGGGTTTGGGCTATATGTTTATATGTATATAAATATGTATGCATATGTGCTTATAGGTTCAGCATGCTGGGGCAGCTTTTGTGGACGGTTCAAGTTCTCATTGCGGGAATATGACTGTCACGGTGTTGAGATCGAGACTCGCCTTCGTCCGCGAAGTGCGAGTCCCCATTACCATGCCCCACCCCGGATGCCGTGTGGGATGGGTAATCGGAGGATAGTGATGGATGTCTCGCCTGGTAACCATTCCCTGTGGGCTCCTCACTCCTCCATCACACCGCAGCCGATGGAATTCCTGTTGAGCATACTGGTCCCTCTGTAATAGACTGATCAGCTGTTTCAATGGGGGTTCCCCCTGAGGATAAGATGTCGATAGCAGCATCGGAGGGTGAGCTGGCCTCTGGAAATGACGACTTGGCTGTGTTATCTCCCTCTGTGAGTGTAACGTTGCCCAAGCCAGATCCAGAAATGTCAGCTATTCTGAAACGGGCCGCCGAGGCTGCTGGGCTCGAGTGGAACCTCCACTGTGTCCCGTTCAGTCTTGGTTGGAATCTGGAGTTTGGTATCTTGGGGCGGGCCGTGCTGGTTCTCAGCTCGCTGCCCCAGTGCCTTTCTTTCCCGAAATGCATGGAGAGCTTGTCAGGTGGTGAACAGCATCTTTCTCTGCCAGAAACTGCCTGAATAGCTTTTCGCCCTCACTACCCTTGATGGAGGAACGGTGAAGGGTTTGAGTTGTCCCTCCATTGGAGCGGTCTGTCGACACAGGTGCCGCTCTCTGCCGCTCAAGAGCAGACGGAGGTCATCCGGCACATTCTGCCCCGGTGGCCAGCTGCTGCCTCCACCCTCGCCGGTGGCAGCTCCTGCGCCTGCTCGTCGCCGAGGACGTTCCCCGGCCGCCGCTCCCGCTGGGCCTCCGCAGCAGTCTCCACCCAGGCCTCAGCATGGAGCCGGCCGCAGTAGAGACGCCCAGGGATGGATGAGATGCTCTTGGAGCTGGCACGATCACTCCATCCCCCCGGGTGAGGGCCGGGTGGAGTCTTTGTTTGTGTGTGTGTCTGTTCCGCCGCTGGCTCCCAAAAAAAAAAAAAAAAAAAAGCGGAGCAAGCGGTACCCACACTTCAAAGAGAGAGCAATTTCATCTGTTCCTGGGTCCCAAGAGGGCCAGTCTGGCTGGTGTGACCCTGTATAGCCTTACACCCCTCAGCTCCCCCTTAGTCGCCAGCAGGCAGCTTGGTGCGTTCGAGGACCCGGTCATCCGCCTTCTCACGCACCCCCTGCCGCTAGTGGAGACAGGTAAGTGTTGCACAGCACACTAACATCACTCTCTCTACTTTGCTGCCCCACCTCAGGCTCGGCTATCCCGCTCAAGTCAGTGATAATCATCACATTAGGTGTTGAGCAGACGTGCTCCTTAAAATCCAGTGATATTCATCACACCGAGTGTTGAGCAGTGCTCCTGACTTGTGCGTGCTTATCTTCTCCTGCTGGCGAAGGATTTGATATAGCCACTCCTCCAGCCGGTACGAAGGCCAGTTGTAAACTCGTTCTTCGTGTTACTAGGTGGTGGGTCGTGACCATCTTGGCCCAAGATTGGTCTGCAGCTCCGACCTGAAAGACATGTGCTTCAGATCTCTACCCTCCGCACCGCAGGCCATCCTGTGTGTTGCGTGAGAGGGTTGAGTATCAGTACAGAGTCCTTCCCTTCGAGTGCTCCAGAGCCCGTTGGGTCTTCAGGTCAACTGGGAGAGAGTAATCTCGCCCACGGGCTGAGTATCTCTTTTTCAGTTTTGGAGATGGACTCGGTCTAACACGTCTCTCCAATGAAAATGTGTTCAGCTGGTGTTTGAAGTGAGAAAGGGTCCCACTTAAAGAAGTTTCAGAGGCTCCTGGGGTATATGGTAGATGCAGCCATTGGCTTCCTCCATATATGACCGCTTCAGGGCTAGCTTCATGATCGAGTCCCGAGGTGAGGGTGGCAGAGCAGCTCACCCTGTGTGACTATAGTCATCCCGGTCTGCTGCCAAACCCTATTCAACTGAGGGGCCATGTATAAAGGGCGTGTTTTAACGAGGGCCTGGGCGACCCTTGACTACACGGGCATATGTGCCTTGAGTTGTTGGGCATTGCGACTGATTGCTTAAGCTACCCTCGCATGTCACGACTCACCCGTCCCCTCCTCCTTGGAGTCTGAAGCTTCTGAGGACGCTTTGTTCCACTATTTCCGCCCTACTCAGTCGTGCCGCCGACAAGCATCATGACAGTTAGAGCCAGGCTGAGTGGAGACTCCATCCCCTGGGGTCCAGCTGGGTCATGACCACTCCGGAGCCGCCCAGTTGCCTCTCCGGTTTCGTCTCCTTGCCAGTATTGTCCGAGCGGTCTACCCTTGGACAGACACTAGCTCTCAACTGCCCCAGGGGCCTGCAGAAATACGTTTCCCCAGTGAGCCTCCTAAAAGCGACTGCGACTCAGGGTCGTCTGGCGCCTGCTTAAGTCAGTGAATTCTTCACACGTCATGTTGAGCAGAAATGCTCCTGAAACTCAGTGAAGTTCATCGCACTCAGGTGTTGAGCAGCAATGCTCCTGTAGTTCAGTGAATTCATCACACTCAGGTGTTGAGCAGAAATGCCCTGAAGCTCAGTGAATCCTTTCACACTCAGTGTTGAGCAGAAATGCTCCTGTTACTCAGTGAAGTTCTTCGCACTCAAGTGTTGAGCAGAAATGCTCCTGTAGCTCAGTGAGTTTATCACACTCAGGTGTTGAGCAGAAATGCTCCTGAAGCTCAGTGAACTTATCACACTCAAGTGCTGAGAAGAAAATGCTCCTGAAGCTCAGTGATCTTCACATGTTGTGTTGAGCAATGCTCCTGTCTTTTTGCGCCCGTCGCTTGCACCTACGGTGCCAAGTCAGGAGGGAGCAGGTCTTCATAGTTGCCCCTTATTGGCCCAACTAGACCTGGTTCCGATCGACAGCCTTCCTGACTTCCCCTGAACACTTTTTCAGGGACGGGGCACGATGGCACCCGCGTACTACCCCTGGAGATTCCGGGCGGTCTTACATCAGAACACGGAGGTTCAGGTGGCTATCACAGGGACATGTGATAGTTACCATCACTTCCGCGAGCACCCCCTAGAAATGGGTAGTGTGCTTACGCCTTTAGAAGTGGAACCTAGTCGTTGAGTGCGTCTTCTCTCCAGAGGAGATCCTGAAAGCTTTCGATCACTTCAGTGCTCTCTTTCCAGCAAGATGGGTTGGAGTAGGCTGTTTTTATACCCTCAAAATGATGTTGCCTCTGTGTTTAAACGACGCTCATCGTGATGCAGAAGTATGGAGAAGCACGTCCTGATCATCAGGTTCCTGAGGAGCAAGGTAATGTAAGTCCTTGCGTCCCTCTTTATCCTCTTGGGCCTTGTCTCTGGTGCAACTGCACTGCAGAGACCGCCCCTGAGCCACTGCAGGCAGTGAGTTAAAAATTCTGTTATATCAGTTCTCCTGCTCGCGTGGTCTCTACTAGAGGGTAGGGACTTGCTCACTTTCGGTCAACGTATTGTGCCTGGAGTTCGGGCCGGCTAACTCTCACAAGCTGAGACCCCGGCTCGGATTGTGCCCAAGGTTCCAACCTCTTCCGTAATAGGAGCAGGTGGTGAGCCTGCAAGCGCTGCCCCTTAGGAGGCAGATCCAGCCCTGGCTTCTCTGTCCGTTCACTTATAGCGGTTAGACGTGTACAGAACGCAAGCCATAGACCTCAGTCCAGCTCTACAAATATCTGTTAGGAATTCAGCAGAGAGGGAAGGCTGTTTCCAAGCAAAGTTGGCTAATTAGTGCTTGCTTTCATTTTGGTAAAAATTCCGAGATGCAACATGTCCACTTAGGTGTTGAGCTCCTCTATGATGAGTGTAAAGTGCTCCTGGGCGTTGACGATATGCTTTGCTAATCAGATTCTAGAGTTGGGGGCTGGATGACACCTAGTCGAACCGCTGCTTCCCGTGGGCTCCCTTCTCATGAAGCCAGTTTCACCGTGAGCCCGGTTCAAGTGTCGGCTTGCTGCGCCATTCCCCTCCTATGGACTGGATACGTGCGCCTTTCTACTCCAGTTGAGTTCCCTTAAAATTGAACCCTGTTGAGTTCCTCCGCACCCCTCCAACGTCGGACGTGCGGAACGTCTGATGTTAGGCCTACCTCTTGTAAGCAGTGTGGAACCTGTGTTAGGCTGGGTCCATATGTTCTGGTCCCTACGGTGATCCCATATGTATATTCTTCCTCGATACAACTCCCTACGGCGAGCCCGTGTCTTCCCTCGGCAGAGTCTCTCTGCCGTCACTGTCCGGTGTGTCTCCCCCCGTCTTAGGCTGGAGCCACCCCAGTGACATTCCATATGTTAGACTGCCCGGTTCCCGCCCAGTTCATATGTGTATTCTCCACGTTACCTCCATCTGGGTTGGATGTGGCTTCCACAGCCTCCCTTCCTTCCAATGTACGGGGAACGCTTTCCCAGTGGTCCTGTAGGAACAGCAGTGACTTCCCTGGCCTAAGCCCTGTCCTTCCCCGCCTTAAATTTGCGGGGGCATCAGGGCACTGGAAGGTGGCAGCTTTAGTGGCGCTTTCAAAGGTTATCCCCATTCAGTCGACTGTCGACTACGTCTGATGTTATCGACTGAAAGGGAACGTCCTGGTTGCGTATGCAACCCACCGTTCCCTGAAGGAGGGAATGGAGGACGTAGTCCCCTTGCCACTACCGCTGGACCACCGCTGACTCCGGGTTACGCTCGGCTCCTCAGCGAAAAAGCAACTAGTGCGTGCATCCACTTCCGTATTTATACCCGTGCCGCGGGGGCGGAGTGTGTGATGCGAATCACGCACGCCAATTACATTGACTCGTCAATAGTACTCGAAGATGATAGGCTCTCTGACGCAATCCCCCATTCAGTCGACCGTCGACTACGTCCTCCGCTCCCTCCTTCAGGGAACGGTGGGTTGCATACGAAACCAGGACGTTCTTCTGTGTTCAGTCTTCAGTTGACGGTTGATGTTTGCATGTTGTGTGTGTTAACCTTAATTTCACGCTCTGTAATACTTTCTTTCAGTTCCTGAGTTTATTGTTTATATAAATGAAATCTGGTTTAGCTGGTTTTGCATTATTAGACCTCTTTTCACTTTCCTAATGCAACCTAGAATTCCGAAAGAATCTTCCAGTGAGTTAATAAAACAGACATCCAGTAAAGCCAATCAAATATATACTTGCAAGTACACTAAACTATCTGAAAGACTGTCCAGGAAGTGTACACTTACATCATACATATTACTTGAAAGGATACTAAAGAAGATTGAGAAATCTTAATGTAGTGACCTTCAATATAATTTTTGGTGACAAGCAGAAATTCATAAAAAATACTTGTAAAACACTAATAACCCGGTAACAATCAGCTCCAAAACATTCTAAAAGGGTTGACATGTTTTGAAAGAGAAATGTCATGAGTCAGGGATATTTTTATATTTGTGATTTATTTAACTGAGTGATACTGCTTTAGTTTACTCTATTCAAATTATATCAGTTCCAAACTTACTGAGACACAGTTAAAGTAAAGAAGTGCTCTAGGGTTTTGCCTAAGTTTAGAATCAATTTTGTGGTGTTCTATAGTAAGCCTCTAGAGGGAGCTCTGGTGTGTAAGACAGTAATGGAAAGAGAGAAGTGAAGAACATGTGATATGGAAGAATAAAGAGACGACACGTTAAGTTAAGTGTTAATACATTTATTTCGAGGCACTCAACATATTGGCGATGAGGATGGCTTTGAATTTGAGCCAACCCACCCCGTTCCTGCAAACACCGGGAGAACCGCCGATCCCGTTCACGGCATGGATTAAAACTTTCGACAATTTCTTGATGGCCCTGGGAGAGGAGATATCTAATGCAAGGAAGCTTGCTCTGCTGATACACTGCCTCGGAGCCGAAGGGCAAAGATTGTTCTACACTCTGAATGTGAGTCAACAGGGAGATGATACGTACGCTTCTGCTTTGAGTGCAATCCAGGACTTTTTCATTCCTAAAGTTAACGTGGTCGCTGAACGTTATCGCTTCCGGCAACGCAGTCAACGCGCGGGCGAATCCACAGACCAGTATATCGCTGCTCTCCGTGAACTGGCTGCCACCTGTGAATTCGGCGCTATGGAGGATGAGGTGATACACAATCAGCTGGTTGAAAAGACTAATTATCCATTTACCAGAGAACGGCTGCTGTTGGAAGTACCACTCGACCTTAAAAAAGTTGTGACTGTCGCCCGGAAAATTGAAATTGCTACAGCGGAGGCCAAAGCGACGATAGCATATCCGACAACTCAGTACAAGCAGTTCAACAACATAACAGACCCCGATGGAGCAAACATAAAGCTGACGCGATGCGCGGACCTTCCAAACCCGTCCGTGCACTTACTTGGTACCGCTGTGGCTCTGAGCAACACGCAGCTAATTTTCCCGGATGCCCTGCTAAGGACGCAGTGTGCAGGAACTGTAACAAAAAAGGACATTACGCTAAGGCATGCCGTGGAAACAAACGGGTGAGTGAAATTACAGTGCCTGAAGTGACTGTGTTAAATGTTGAACATTCTGCGCGTGACTGGCAAAATAATGTGTACAGTACAAATACGTGTAAGCACAGGACAAAAACGGGACATTCAGCTAATGGTAGATACTGGATCAGCTGTGTCTATACTACCAATGTCAATTTACACTGGATCGTTCAGTCAAGCACCCCTCTCATCACCGAAACTCGGCCTAGTTAGTTTTGGGGGTGATGCAATTGATGTGAAAGGATGTTTGCCAGCCAGTATCTCATACGGTAACCGTTGCACTACTGCAGACCTATACATTGTACAAAAGGGCTCAGCTGTGCTAGGCAGAGATCTTCTTACGGGACTGTGTTTACAATTATGTGATGGCCAGGTCAGTACAGCTCAGTGTGCGCAATCTCCGAAAACAGATTGGGATGTGCAAGAGGATTTGTGCATCGTGTCAAGTTTCGGCCTGAGGTTCAGTCCATTCAGCAGAAACTGAGGCGCTTGCCTTTCTCAATTCGTGACGAGGTGTCCAAGGAATTACAGAAGCTTGTACAACAGGACGTAATCGAGCCTGTGGATGCATCTGAGTGGGTCTCACTGATAGTGGTCACCAGAAAAAAAGACGGGGGTATTCGGCTTTGTGTCGACTTACGGGAGCCTAATAAAGCCATTGTTGTGGACAGTTTTCCTCTTCCGCATATGGAGGAGATGTTCGCAAATATGTGCGGAGCTACGGTGTTTTCCACACTAGACCTCCAAAGTGCTTACCATCAGGTTGAGTTGCACGAGGAAAGTATTAACCTTACTGCGTTTATTACGCATGATGGGTTATTTCGTTTCAAAAGGATTCCTTATTGACTGGCCTCAGCTCCAAGCTGCTGCCAGAGGATGATGTCTGAAATCCTTAAAGGTCAGTCTGGAGCTCATTGCTACTTAGACGACATCATGGTCGCAGGAGCAACACTTGAGGAACATGATGATAACCTACAATCAGTGCTGCAGTGAATTAACAAGGCAGGACTCAAACTGAACACCGCAAAGTGTCACTTCAGACAATCAGAACTATCATTTCTGGGTCACACGCTGTCTGAGAAGGGATTGCGGCCTGATGCTTCACATGTCTCTGCAGTGGCAGATGCCCCAGCTCCTGCCGACGAGGTTAGTCTTCGTTCATTTCTGGGTCTTACATCATGGTATTCTAAATTTATACCAAACTTCGCTACCGTGTAGGAGAAACTGCGCATGCTTTTACGCGGCTCTGCTCCGTTCATTTGGTCACCTGAGGCCCAGGAGAGCTTTGAGTCTGTAAAAAGTCTGATCGTGAATAGTGCTGCCCTCACGCTCTTCAATCCAAAACTAACCACTATTGTGACCACAGATGCCTCATACTATGGAGTAGGAGGTGTTCTTACCCAGCTGCATGCAGACAACACAGAGAGAACAGTGGCATTTGCCTCACGCACCCTTACAGCAGCAGAGAGGAAGTACTCCACGGTAGAAAAAGAAGCACTAGCATGTGTTTGGGCCACAGAGAGATGGAGGACCAACCTGTGGGGACGATACTTCATACTGCGGACAGATCACAGCCCACTGACCACTCTTCTAACATCTAAGGGTCAAGGTAGAGCAGGTATGCGCATAGCCAGATGGTCAGCTAGGCTGATGGCATTTACCTATGACATTCAGTATAAGCCAGGGCGTGAGAATGTGACTTCAGACTGTTTATCTCGCTTACCGCTGCCTAGTACTGAACCTAGTTTGGAACATGATGTTGAAGTTGTAGCACTCACTTCCACAATTACTGCAATAACCAGCTCTGAGTTCAAAGCAGCATGCAATTCTTGTCCTATTCAAGCCGAGCTACGCAGATTGGTCACTTCAAAATGGCCAAAGTGTGCAAAGGCACTGGATTGTGTTTTACGGCCATATTTTCAAATACGGCATTGAACTTTCACTCCAGGATGGATGTGTGGTGCGGGGGACCAGCCGCCTCCTAGTTCCAGAATGTCTCCAGCCCAAGTTCATCGCTCTTGCGCATGACACACATCAAGGCATTGTGAGGAAGAAAAGGAGGCTGAGAGAACTCTACTGGTGGCCTGGCATGGACACACAAGTGTAAATGGCTTTGAAATCTTGTGTTACATCCCAGTTACATGACAAATCTGCTGTCACACACATAACACCACTCCATCCTGTACCCTTTCCGTCTGACGCCTGGGAAAATTACCTGTGTATTACCCTAGAGCAAACGGGAAGTTGAATGTTTCAATCGCAGCATGAAGGATAGCTTACAAACTGCATCACTGGAGGGAAGAGGGTGGAAGGAGTTCACCAAAGACTTTCTGCAGGCATATCGCACAACGCCGCATGCCACAACACAGTGTACCCCAACTGAACTCTTGCATAGCAGACCCATGTTAACCAAACTTAACGTTTCGGGTCTTCACTTGCCACCTGCTGGTAAACTGCTCTCACCTCAACAGCTGGCTTCGCATGTGAGCGAGAAAAAGGCAAAAAGTAAACAGTACAGTGACCGAAAATGCAGCGCAAAGCATGTCTCATTTCAGTGTGGGTCTTATGTTCGTGTAAAGAGACCAGGAATTGTGCCAAAGACCCAGTCTAAATTTGAGAAACCCCTAAAGGTTGTGGGCAAGAAAGGACTATACACATATAGACTGTCTGATGGACGATGTTGGAATGCATCTCACCTGGCACCTGCACTTGTTCCAAGTAGAACAGAGTCAGATGAGTCAAGTGAACTGTCATTGTTTGACTCTGGGAACACTGAATCGTTAGGGAGTGAAATACCAACAATAGCACGGCCTGTTCGGAGTAGGCATGCGCCTGCATGGACTCAGGATTATGTGATGTAACATGTGATTTAACGTATTGCTAGCACATCATATGTGTCTCTGCATTATAAGAAAAATAATGAATAGCTGTTCTGTGAGTATTCTGTGAGTACTGTTTGTGAGAGTTACATTTGAGTGTTTTGTAATTGCATTAATAGGTGACTACTTGTTCTGGGTTCAAATACTGTTGGGAGTAATATTACCAAAAGGAATACTTGTTATCTTGTATTCTTACTGTTACTAGTAATGAGTCACTGTTATGGTATGTTTGTTCTTAAGAGAGAGGAATATGTGGTGTTGTATAGTAAGCCTCTAGAGGGAGCTCTGGTGTGTAAGACAGTAATGGAAAGTGAGAAGTGTAGAACATGTGATGTGGAAGAATAAAGAGGCGACACGTTAAATTCAGTAACGGTGTTAATACATTTATTTCGAGGCACTCAACAAATATATATATATATATATATATATATATATATATATATATATATATATATATTTTCATTGTAAGTACACATTTATAATTGTGGGTAATCGCTGCAGAAACGGCCTTTGAAAAACAGATAATGTTGAGGAGGAGCAGTGGTGTGGAAGTTTGTTTCTGCCACAGAATAAAACATTTTAAAAGATAATTGCGACTTTTTATCTCAAAATTGAGATTTTACATCTCGCAATTCTGGATTGCGAGATATAAAGTCAGAATTGTGAGATATTAACTTGCAATTGCGAGGTAAAAAGGTAAAAAAAAATAAAAAAAAAGGTAAAGTCGCAATTATCCTTTAAAATGTTTTATTCTGTGGCGGAAACAAGCTTCGATACAGTGGTGACGGCCCTTTGTGCCTAAAGGTGTGAAAATATAATTTCCCCACAGTTCAGATGGAACTTTTTCAAATGAAAGGATACAAAACTGTTATTATCCCCCCATAGTACTAGATTAAATGTCTGAGCCCTACATGAGAATGAATGGAAAAAGCGAGAAAGAGGGAGTAAATGGGAGGGAATGGGAAGGACGAGCAGGTGAATAGTGCGCACAGTGTTCTGTGGGCCTGGGTCAGGTTTCTGGGTCAGTTCTGGTAACACCACTGCCCGGCACTTTGTTCAGGTTCAGTCTGGGTGACTGTGACTGTGAAGCACTGGGCCAGAACAGTAGTACACACCCCTTGCTCGAGCCTAAAATCTGTGTGTATGCGTGAGCTAGAGACAAACAGACACAGATCTGCATCTCCATGCTCTCTGCGTCCTCAGTGTTTTGAGCTCAATCGGAAGGAAACAGCTGAAGCCACAGGACACGAGACAAGCCTGCTGTCTGGTAAACACTTTTACTGATGCCTTTCATTGACTTGACCTCAGCTCTGTGTGAGGATGCAGTGGTGATGTAGAGCAAAAGTCACATTTCAGCTTCCTAAAGTTACGTATTATCCTTATGTTATTTAACTTTTAAATTAAAATGCATTTTTAAAGATAATCTCTGGTCATGTACTGCAGTTCTGTTGTATATTATGTGTATTATACTACAGTACATCTACCTAATTTAGATCTAGGTGCATTTCTAAACTTTTTAGCAAAATGTCAAAAATGTGAAGCTGACCTAAGGAGATTGCAAATGTCCATTTCCAAGAGCTGTAGCCAAAATGTAATTTGCATGATTTGGGGTGTTTTACGTACATGTCATTTTATCATGTTTAACCAGGGCATTTTGAGTTCATTCTTTAAAATGAGTGATATTTAGGCAGATCATTATTGTAGTTGCTTTTATGACTTTATATTTATTGAAGAGTACAATATTTTTTAAATAATTTATCACAGGACTAGTTCAAATGATCTAAAGAGAAGAAAAAAAAAAAGCAAGCAAAAAAGCTCATATCTTTTTGTTCAGGTCTTTATTGTCTTTCTTTTTGTCCATTGTTGTTAAATTTACCTTCCTTTTTACATAACCCTGTGAATCAAAAAGTCTTCCAGTCTGTCTTGGGAATTTGAAGAGAAAAAAAGCAAAAAAGGTGAATGGTCCAAAAGCCTCTCTATTGCTGACAAGGTCATAGTGATCTCCATTAAAGGCTTACCAGTAGAGCACAGCCTTAACCGTTACCAAAGACACCTCCAGCTCAGGTGACACTCGATCCTCCATGCTCTTCAGATCCCCTTAAACAGGAGCAAACATGCTTTACAGATATACTATACATTCATGACATGATGCCTTGATAAAATGAATGTCCGTCTCTTTATTTGCAATTTTAAACCTCTCGATCTAAGGATCATTTGAACTCAAAACCATCTATTTCTGTCCGCTCTGTTGCTCTTGATTGTGGAGTAGTGCACCAGGGGCTCTGGGGTTGTATTGTGATACGGGCTCCGTGTCCTATGGTTTACCCTGTCTCGCTCCCATAAGGCTTTTCAGGAATGGGGGGGTTGGCGGCACAGGGCCTGTGTTCAGCAGAGCCTCTCTTTGCATGGGTTGGGGTAAAGTGAGCACTATGGTTGGGTTTGTGTTGAATGGTGGAGTGACACCAGCAGGTCAAGGTGGAGTATTACCCTCCTGAAGCAGCCCTTCCTCTCACGTTTCAGATGGGTATCGGCCTCTTGCCTTGCTGTGGTCTGCATACCTTACTCTATATCCTATGCTCCAGTCTGAAACATAAGAGAGACTGAATTTCCTTTATGCCTTTTTTCAGCTTCGTTTATCAGTTTACAGAGATGTACAGCAACTCCAAAAAGTACATGAATGTGTTTTTACTATCTGTCTTTGCAATAAATGACACTAGCATTTATATTTTGTTATATAGTGCAAAGACATCCATACATTTTTAAATATGTACTTTTTTGGGACCACTGTATATTAAAGGTGCTATATGTAGAGTTCAGAAACCCTTGTTATTAGCAACACCGGTGGCTGTTAAGTGAACTGCAGCCAGCCAGCAACTTATTCCTCATGCACACGTAAGGTAAAAGAGACTGAACGAGATTCAAGGCCACGATATACTCACGGCGAGGCTCTTTCCTTCTTCATTTAGAAGTAAAAAGAATTTGGAAATACATTTGCAGCAATACGGTTAACAAACATTCAGACGCCGCCAATGTAAATATGTGTTGCGCGTTTTCCTCTCAATAACAAAATAAACACAACAAAAATGACAGCGGTGAGAAAGCAGTAGTTCAGAAAGCATCTGATCACAGTGATGTGGATATGTTTGCACCAGCATCATGTCGACAGATGAGGTCATTAAAATTACACTGTTATGGTAGTTTGATTATAAAGTGTACTTGAGACTATAGACTATATTGATCTGGCTATGTGAGACTATAGTTTGAATTAATCCCTTTTCTTTGCATGACACATAGACATTACAGTGCAGAACGGCTCTTTCATTGTTATCCTGAACATTGTATAAGCATTTGTTTCATTTCCTTGTCCTTTTGATTTTCTCGGCACAACCGGCCCAGGTCCTTCACATAAAAGTCAGTCTACAGGCTTTCATACACAAACTAGGACATTGGTATTATTACAACTATTCACACACTGGCAACACAAAAAGTGATTAATGCATGAAAATTCTTACATATAGCCACTTTAAGCATTGCACAACCTAAGAGTCAGTTCACAGAAAACTTGTTTTTGTGCTACACTGTTTTCATATGTAACCATCCACTGGACTGACGTCTTTGACGCAGCATCTTGCGTGTGAGAGCCTCGTTTTTTAAGACACTGTGTTAAGTTTTAAAAAGCCGTCTCTGTGAACGACCCCTAACACATCACACACACATTCCCAGAACTAAGCTTGTCATGGTCTCTGGGTGCCAGTAGCCTTCATTTTACCTCAAAAGCAGCTTCAATGGATAAGCCATTTCCCATCAGAAAACAGTTGATGCTGAAGTGAGCTCCTGAGATTATCGGTGCTCTTTTGGACAAAAGCTTTTTTGGATTGACACCAAACAGATTGGAATGAGACTCTGATTTCCTGACTGAGTCTGTTATATTAAGCTGGCAGGTTCAGGCCTCAATGAATGCTTCAGAAATCTAGAATCAAACACCACATGTAATAGTCACAAACTATTCTGTTACAAAGACTAAAAACATGACAAGTTTTGATCCAAGTAGCAGGTTTGATGAATCAGCCTATAAGGCGTTGTTATATATCTATGAAAGCTGTGTGCTTGGCACCTGTCCATCCATTAGTGCCAGAGAGTTGCAGAATAAATTCTCCCTGGATCATGTGTCACGTTGCCCCCGAGTCCAGCCGTCCAGCTGAAAGACTAGTATTTTTCCTGTCCCTGTTTGCAATTGGTTAGAAGGCTTGATTCATGGGGTCCAGTATTCTATGTCACAAAAGAGCCACACACTATAGACATAAAGAAACGTGGCCACTGTTGCAAGGTGCTAGATAGTCTTATAAAAACTGCTACAGATCTCCCACTCTTACTCTCTTCTTTTAGCCAACTGCTCAACACTGCATATGGATTTAATGATATTGATCAAGGATGTGTCAGAAAAGGAAAGTACAAGTACACACTGTGGCCAATAATAGGTTATTATATTCAGTTTACTCTTAAAGCAGTTATATAGCAGGAGATTGGTTGACCTGACTGACTAACGCAGCATAACTGTGAATTGAAGAATGAGAGTAGGTGTATACTTGACTGAAAAGATCAGTATTTACTCTTTAGTCTAGACTATGTTTAGTCAGTTCAATTTAGGAAATGTACTGCATTTGGTAATATCTACAATAACTGGTTTTGTTGAAATAAAATAAAATATTTAAGATTACTGATTATAACTGAGTTCAACCAACCTGAAAAACAAGGTTTTACTGAAGCATGTCAGTAGATATAACATGATTTAATAACCTGTTCAATGTAAAATTATTTAAATTTGATAAAATATTTTTTTCGTTTTATATGATGAAAGTCCTTTACCACCTTGATGCAACACCAATTAAATAAAATAAGGGTAATTAATTAAGACAATTTTTCCACACAACTAAAATGAGTTTATTTAAAATAAATCAGTGTCCCAATCACAATGGTAACCACAAAATTCAGTAACAGAAACTCCTCTAAATGTCCAACTGAACATTTAACATAAACTACCAACCTTTTACTGAAATACACATACAATAACACTAAATTTCAGGGATGCAAACACATGTATGGTCAAAAAAGAGAGAGGTTATCGAAGCCCTCGCCCCGCGGCAAATATCCATAATTGTGATGAATTTAATAACTTTGTAAGTTATCATTTTGCAATGTAAGATTACAGTTAACACCTTTAAATATTGCATAAATGTTTTATGTATTTTTATTAAACTTAATGAGTGTATAAATCAGCAGTAAAAAGTAATTCTTGAAAAAATCTGCACAGTAATTTTATAAAAACTAAACACGTTAATAAAAACAAATTACTTTTAGTACTCTTATAAAATGTAATCATGCAATCATACATTTCACAATTTTATATTTATATATGAATGTCAAGAATTCAGAAGTGTATATATTTATATAGCCTACACTACACTACACAAATAATATACAATTAAATGATACTTATTTTAAATGCATTGTGCAGGATAGGTATAAAAAAAATTGGCTTTTAATAATCTTTCAGTGCGCAAAACCATGAACCCTTCAAAACAGAGCGCACAAAGCGCGTATGCGCATCGCGGGTGCAGAATGATGTGCTCAAAGCAACATGGAGTCACAGTGTGCAGCGCTGCGCTGCACAAGTGCGCATTTAAAAGTTCACGGCACAAAGCGAAGAAATGTCAACCGCACAAATCCTAGAGTATATCTGTCCAACAGTTTATTGATCATTTGTTTCTTCACAGTTTTAAATTCCAGTTATTGTGCGTTTGATGCCGATTCATAGTCCTTGTGCTAACAGGCACGGTAGCGAGTCGTTTAAAAACAGCAACAAACAAAATATACAAATACACAAAATAAAGTAATTTTATGCAAATCCACAGTCTTTTATCTACAGATCAAGCACTATAATGTGAATATATCATATTGGAGAGAGTTTTACTGTGCATCCTGCTGTAACCGGACGAGGCGCGCGCACTGTTTGAATACTGAATGGAGAATGATTGACAGCCGCAGAGGAGGGAAAACGAGTTTCTGTAAACTTTAATTTAATGATGTAAATAGACTTCTGTCCCTCACATTAAGCTATGGAATGGCTTCAGATGACTTTGTGAAATTATAATAAGACCCTCTCAGTCTCAGACCCAAGTCACCCAAACTGACGTGAAAAAAGCGTAAATCGCCGAAAAGCGCGCTGTTTGCATCCTTGAAATATACTCTCCTAATCCATACAGATCTTTAATGGAAATAGTATGTTGGGTCAATAACTCAATTAAGTTAAAACAGCATTCCCCTTTTATGTTACATCAAACTGATTGAAGTAGGTTACAACAACAAAATTAGAATTTGTAAGTAGAATCAGGTAGAAAAACCTCCTTCTTAAAGCAACAACTGCACGTTCACTTTTTTCAGTGTGCAGTTATTTTCACGAAACTCCTTGATTAGCTGGCTGAGGTTTGTTTGACTGGGGTTAGAGATGAACTCGGCAGGACGGAAGCTCTCCAGGATCAGTGTTGACTATCTCTAGACTAGAGTCTAGATCAAAACTGAGAGTGTGTCTCGAACAATGCTAGAAAGGCCAGAGCCAGAGACTAAAGGATCTACCCCCTTTAGGAAACTCAGAAGCGAAAGACCAGGACACTCGGTTGTATCTCCAGCAGAATTCTTTATTGAGAACACGAGCTGTTGGTAGCTGCAATCATCAAGTCTGAATAAAGGAGCTGTACATTGTATTTTATAGGCATTTGGTGGGGGAGTCCTTAAAGGTGTGGACCTTACACACAGCCTTAGAAGTGATGACTGCAGCTTGTGTTCTCAATAAAGATACAACCGAGCAGGCTAGAATTGTGACCGCAACAAAGAAGATGAATTTTAATCCAAAACATTTACATTTATTAATTTAGCAGATGCTTTTAAGTATTAGGGGGGAGATATGCTCACATTGTGTATTTCATTGTGGCTCTCTCTTATAAAATAATGGAATGTATTATTATTATTTGTTTTTACAAATTATTTATTTTAAAAATGCTAAAACAAATATGGCCATTTTGAATATTTTAATATCCATGATACGTGAAAACATATTGTTTTTTTAATGGCATAGTTTACGCAAAAATGAAAATTCTGTCACTATTTGCTCACATCGGTATTGTTCTAAAGCAGTATGATCATTTTTCTTTTTCTGAGCATAGAAGGAGAAATTCTGAAAAATGTTCTTCTCACGTTTGATCATATAATGTCACCCTGACAGCACACATACTACATCGCAGATATGTAACCTATTTTTTCAAGGTTCAGTTAAAGTGTTCTGTGGTGAAAATAAAGCTTTTAATGTTGTTTATATGTCTATGTGGTGTTTTTGATAAGCTTTAAGACACACCATTTGCAAATTCACAAGTCGACAGCATTGCTGAGTATTCTCTCCATAAAACTGCAGTGAAAAGTCTCAAAAACCCGGTTTGAAATCGCTGGTGTTTCTGACGTCACAAACTACCTTGTAACCAATCAGATCAACGTGTGATCGTCAACGAGTGGATCTCTGAGTGAGTGAGTGAGTGAGTGGAGGCGGGGCTCATTTGCATATTCATAGAACTGTGTATATTAAATGAGGCAAGGGTGTCAAGTTACATTCAAAATATTTTAAGGCATGAAGACTTTTTTCCAAGGAAAACCATTTAAATAAGTACTATTGATGATCAATGAGTTTTAAGAGATAAAACGATTGACTACAGGGGGACTTTAAGTATAATAGGGATGGTCTGCAAACTAAAATTAGGTGTACAGTTTCTGTTTAGGCCTAATGTTGTTTTCAGATGACTTTTTATATAAGTGATAATTCGCCACAAAATTAAAACTCAGGTTCATGTTGGTCCAAACTTGTATGACTTTCTTCTGTGGAATACAAAACAAGAAATTTGAAGAATGTTTAAGCTTTTGTTCATGCAGTGAAAGTCAAACTGGGCATAAAGATAGCGTAAAAAAAAAGGGAATCAAACAACTCCGGTTGATCCAAACTACTCCAGTCTTCTGAAGCAATACAATAACTTTATATGATGAACAGAGTGAAATTTAATAACTTATTCACTCAAATCAAAACATTGACCATTGTCAAAATCAAGTTTGGTGATATGCTAGTAAACATTAAACCTTGTTGTTTTTTGCAAATCACTTGACTTAACATTATGACACCATGACGTGTTGCCATATCTGAATTGTGCTTCGTACACAAGCTGATCAGTGATTTGGTTTGATGATTTGGTTTTGGGAAGAGCACTGAGTGGCTATCTCTCTTTCTTGTAAATACAGTTGTGATGGCCCTGAATTACTTGTTTAGCATGCAATCTAATGGTGATTGAAATTAATCAATTGTGTGCGCTCCCTTTCTTTTACCACCTTTTGTAATTAAGGTTTAACAAATTAAAAGGTGATGTTTTGTCCAATTAGACCCAACATTTGATTCTGTGATTATTTACATGTCTCTTCTTTCTCTACAGATAGAAAATGGGGATGGTCTGTGCACACACTTTCTTCTTGATTGTAATAGCACTTACCTTTATACCCTCGTGTGACACAATCAAGCCCACTCAGAGGCCAAAGTACCAGTACACCAAGAAACCCCCTAGAGAGATGATCCAAACTACTGTATATGCAGCCAGGCCTACAGTCACAGCACGGATTGTGGACCACACCAAACCAAGAGAGCGCTTCCCTGCATACATCACAGAGAGCACAACAGTTCCTGCTGACAGCTATATAGACTACCCTACAGACACAACCGTATCTCCCACTGCAGCGAAAGACAATTACACGCTAGACTATAATGAATGCTACTTCAATTTCTGTGAGTGCTGCCCTCCAGAGAAAGGCCCACAAGGGTTCAAAGGAGACATAGGACTCCCAGGTCAGCTAAGTCAAGTCGTCCCTACACACATGTATCAAGTCCTCCATTTATACATGAAACTAAATAGTGTGTTGTTTACTAAAGATGGGGTTGGGGGAAACCTATGATCTGTAATTTTGTTTAATTGTGTATTGTAGGCACACCTGGGGAAAAGGGAACACCTGGAGCCAAAGGTCTACCAGGTCAAATAGGGCCAAAGGGTATTCCAGGATCTAAAGGGGATAAAGGTAAGTACTTGAGCAGTATATTACATATATTATCCTTAATCCGTCATCAGATATAAGATTGCAGTCCTATTGTAATGCAACAGGAGAGAAAGGTGATCAGGGAAACATAGGACTCGCAGGATCTCCAGGCAACCAGGGAAAGGCTGGAATGAAAGGTGAACATAATTATCCATGGAAATATAAATGTTAGACCAAACAACATGAATATAAGAAATCAATGTTTTTACTCAACAGGTGAGATGGGTATTAAAGGTGAGAAGGGTGCAGCTGGCCTGCCAGGATTCAAAGGTTCTAAAGGGGAAAAAGGAGATCCGAATCTGAATGTGTCAAAGGGTGATCAGGGAGATCCAGGCAAAGATGGACCACCAGGACCCCAAGGCATGACTGGTGAAAAGGGTGAAAAAGGGGATAGAGGAGAGTGCGGGTTACTTGGTGAGAGGGGCCAGAAAGGTGAGCAAGGTGACCCTGGACCACCAGGTGTGCGTGGAGACCCTGGTCCATCTGGGCAACATGGCATGCATGGAACTCCAGGCATTGCCGGAGAACGTGGAGAACCAGGAATTCCCGGAGCAAAGGGAGAGCCAGGAGCACGTGGGCCAACAGGAACCAAAGGTATAAGAGGTCTGAGGGGAATAAGGGGTGACCGCGGCCCCCAAGGGAAACGTGGAGACCGAGGCCTACAGGGAATGAAGGGTGCTATGGGTCAAAGTGAATCGAGAGTACGTTCTGCTTTCAGCGTTGGCCTATATCCCAGCAAGTCTTTTCCTCCTTCTGGATTTCCAGTTCGCTTCGACAAGATCTTCTACAACGGAGAAAACCATTATGACATTGTCATAAGCAAATTCAACTGCACCTACTCAGGAGTTTATGTATTCTCCTACCAGATCACGGTGAGAAACAAGCCACTTCGTGCTTCTTTGGTGGTGAATGGCGTGCGTAAGGTACGTTCGAGGGACACTCTACAAGGTCAAGACATTGACCAGGCATCCAATCTAGTGATCCTGAAGCTAGATGTCGGAGACCAGGTATGGGTAGAGACGCTGAGAGACTGGAATGGTGTCTACTCTAGCAGCGAGGATGACAGCACCTTCTCTGGGTTCTTGCTCTACCCTGACTAACGCCCTCTCCATGTATAAACCAGGGCTAGACCTTGAACTGAACATTACATGATATGGACATGGGAGGAATTAGATGTAGTGTTGTTATCATAGAGAGAAAGAAGTGTACTGTTTAAATGAGCATCAGCCAACACTATTGATTCCATTGTGTTAACCACGCCAGAAAGGCTAAATTGATTTTAAAATTAAATGTCTTATTTTGGGGAAAAACACCAAAAATGCATATCAACCAAATTGTGCATAGTTTGTGTTTTTAAGAGCGCCGCGGATCTCTTTACAGACTGTTTTGAACATTAAGTATATCTTAAAACTTCATTAAGAGAAAATTATTGTTTTCAATTAGATAATTAGTCAATTATTTTGTCTTTATTTACAGATCAGAGATCAGACATTTTGACAACAAAAAGTTTAACTGAATGATCCTGTACATCACGTGCCATTTCAGCTTATTTTTAATTAGTTACATATCAATGAGCCTCTAAGACAGGGTATATTGATTATTCCACTCAACATTTTCAAAGGAGGCATCGTTCCATAACCAGTTCATTACTCGCAGATTCAACAACATAAACTGTAATATCAAATCATATGTAATATATTGTATGAAACTTAAATCACAATGTAGGCTTTGGGTTGTTGGGTTTCTGAGCACTTAATAATAAAATCAAGCAAGGAATATCACTTTGATTAAGGCTTCACTTCCTCAGTTAAAATTATGCTTTTCTGAACATAAAGACAGGAATGAAATTTGATTCTCGTGTTTGACACGTCCTCAGTTTAAGTCCTGTTTCAAAGCCTAAAGGGATATTTAATGCAAAGCAAGGCAACTCTCTAGAGCTTTGGCATGGCTCAGCGTCCTCTTTCCTAACATGTTTCAATTCCCAATGTGTAGTTTATGTGTTGGAGGATGAGTCAAGTGTTGTTTTCCATGCAGTAGTATTCCATAATAAGGCCTTTCCCTTTTACACTCAGCTGGGTGTTACATACTTCCCCACAATGACCTGCCCCGGCACAATCACCAACTGAGGAGTGTTCAACTTATCTTGTATTAAACATTTGACACATGGTTACTATTGCAAATTGAGACATTTTGAGTTATGAATTATGTAAAAACATAAAATATAAATATAAGAAAGGTTTTTTGCATCCCGGCACTGAATCTCAGACACATCCTTATAAAAGTGACCCTGTTGCAACGGGACGGTTTTGAATGTGACAGCCAGTATGATTGTATATTTTATTACTGAAGGTGCGGCTGTTTTCTGAAGAGCACCCATCCTCTAGGCAGAAAAAAAGCCAGTATAACAAAGGAATAGATATTTTAGCATGTTAATTAAACACATGAGAAATATAGACAAGTGTGGCCTACTCTGCGGAAAGGAAGGACTCGCCCTCATGAGCACTGGGATGATACTAAGGTAATTTAAACGTAAGAAGCTGTTTATGCACTAATTGGGATTGTCAGCACTATGAGAACAATCTCCTTACACGATTTCCTTAGAAACCTACGTAAATAAATAGTTCATCAATAGTTCAAAAAAAAAAAGTTTTGCTTTTTGAGTTTGAAGGGAATAAATAAAGTCAATCAGGTTTGGAACAACATGAGGGCAAGCAAAGGATGACCTTTTTATTTTGGGGTAAATGAGAATTTAAAGTAATAGATCCTAAAAGATAACACCCCATAACCAAAGGAACATTCTGATGTCACATTTGATTTCATATCAAAAGAGGTACACTTCAGAAACTTTTAATGTTTGAAAAGCTCTACTTTTATAAGCTCAGATTAAGCGATTATATGTGTCTACAGACAAAAGCTTTTTTTCTGTAGCTTCTTTTTTAAAAATTAATAGCATTTAAGATTTATTAGCATGTGAAATCTTTTATGATTTTCAAAAATTTGCTAAACATTATACATTTTGTGATTTGATTCATCTCAGCTGGTCTCTATGAACTCCATATGGAGCAAAAGAATGAGAAAAATATTTCCCTACACAAATGTCAATGAAAAAGTGGGCACTGACTGCATGTTGCACTACATTCTCAAGCTTCTTATTAATACAACATTTTTACCTTGTTTTACCTTGGAACATTGTGCTTATCTGTATAGATAAAATGGCTGATACAGAAAAACAAGACAAACAACTTTGACATGTTTTAAATTGGTTGGTTTTTAAATATTCAATTTAATTTTTTAACCAATAAACAAAAGCACTTTTTTTTACATTTCACAATTAATATATCCTCACCTGAAGGATTATTAGGAACACCATACTAATACTGTGTTTGACCCCCTTTCGCCTTCAGAACTGCCTTAATTCTACGTGGCATTGATTCAACAAGGTGCTGAAAGCATTCTTTAGAAATGTTGGCCCATATTGATAGGATAGCATCTTGCAGTTGATGGAGATTTGTGGGATGCACATCCAGGGCACGAAGCTCCCGTTCCACCACATCCCAAAGATGCTCTATTGGGTTGAGATCTGGTGACTGTGGGGGCCATTTTAGTACAGTGAACTTATTGGCATGTTCAAGAAACCAATTTGAAATGATTCAAGCTTTGTGACATGGTGCATTATCCTGCTGGAAGTAACCATCAGAGGATGGGTACATGGTGGCCATAAAGGGATGGACATGGTCAGAAACAATGCGCAGGTAGGCCGTGGCATTTAAACGATGCCAAATTCACACTAAGGGGCCTAAAGTGTGCCAAGAAAACATCCCCCACACCATTACACCATCACCACCAGCCTGCACAGTGGTAACAAGGCATGATGGATCCATGTTCTCATTCTGTTTACGCCAAATTCTGACTCTACCATCTGAATGTCTCAACAGAAATCGAGACTCATCAGGCCAGGCAACATTTTTCCAGTCTTCAACTGCCCAATTTTGGTGAGCTCTTGCAAATTGTAGCCTCTTTTTCCTATTTGTAGTGGAGATGAGTGGTACCCGATGGGGTCTTCTGCTGTTGTAGCCCATCCGCCTCAAGGTTGTGTGTGTTGTGGCTTCACAAATGCTTTGCTGCATACCTCGGTTGCAACGAGTGGTTATCTCAGTCAAAGTTGCTCTTCTATCAGCTTGAATCAGTCGGCCCATTCTCCTCTGACCTCTAGCATCAACGAGGCATTTTCGCCCACAGGACTGCCGCATACTGGATGTTTTTCCCTTTTCACACCATTCTTTGTAAACCCTAGAAATGTTTGTGCGTGAAAATCCCAGTAACTGAGCAGATTGTGAAATACTCAGACCGGCCCGTCTGGCACGAACAACCATGCCACGCTCAAAATTGCTTAAATCACCTTTCTTTCCCATTCTGACATTCAGTTTGGAGTTCAGGAGATTGTCTTGACCAGGACCACACCCCTAAATGCATTGAAGCAACTGCCATGTGATTGGTTGATTAGATAATTGCATTAATGAGAAATTGAACAGGTGTTCCTAATAATCCTTTAGGTGAGTGTATATTTATATATTTATATATATATATTTATATATATATATTTATTTTATTTTTTTTACAAACAGAATGTAAGAATAATGTACTAAAATTACTTTTATATCAGCATACCTGCAACATTTCAGCTAATCTTTGGGGTGCCTCAAGGTTCAGTACTCGCTCCTCTTCTTTTCTTTATTTACACAACTTTGCTGCGCTCAAATAACTGGAGAAGCACATTCATATTTGTCTGATATGAAAATGAGGTGACAGATCATGTAAAACTAATCTAAAGTTCAGTCATTACAGGTACTCCACTAAAATAAACAGAAAGAGAGAGAAATGGTGTATTTTCAGCATGTTCCCCCTCTTTCATTTGAATTTATTGACCAAAACACATTCTTGGTGTAAACAGGGCTGGAGATCAAATCAGACACCAGTGTTTCTGTTCCTTCAGTAGCTCATTTTATTGATAATTTTTAAATAGCATATTTCTGGCTCCATACCTAGATCATTTAGATAAATAAATGAGGTTACAATCTGTCCACAATGGGTCATCATTACATATACCACAGAAAATGTTTAACTTTTGCATGCATAAGCAATATTTTTCATAGAACAAGTGGTCAAAAAGTAGCTTTAAAATAAGTTCAAATCGTTTAACTCTAAATCATAAAACTTGTTTTTTATTCTGTAACAGCATTTCTTAAAAGTTAAATATGAAGAAAATAAATTTTTGAATATATATATATATATATTTTTTTTTTAGAAGTACCATGTTAAAGATTAATTTGTTATATTGATTAAAGCCGGTGTCTATTAACCCACACCTGGGATTCAAGCTTTGCCTGTAGCAGAAGTACGGTCGTCACAGCATGCTGTCACCAATCCCAGCAGAACCATGATCATATTAATATCCCATCACCGCAGGGTTTGAGTGACAGGGCAGATATATGATCCTAAACCACACCAGTACTGTCCTTGTTTTTCATTCTCAGTTCAAATGACCAATAACGATGGCCAGGAAACTTAAAAACTGAAATAAATTATATACTACTCTAATAACTTATGTATTCTCATACTTCAGTGGCTTGCATAAAGCATTAAAAACAGTGCAAAAAAAGATGGTCATATATGAATCAAGAGAATCTATACAAGGATAATCTATACATCTATATCAGAGTGAACCTCTAATCAAAACATTCCCAGAATGAATATAAATAATAAATTATTTTTGGGACTGTTAAGATTTTTTGGCATTGTAACATAATTTTCAAAACAATATTAAACAGTTATTTATTCAGTCTCATTCTCAGTAGTGATTTTCATTACTGCAATATTTATATTTACACAAATTAAATGCAGCACAGCAAAAAACCACCCTGAAGTATAAATACTTTATAATGTCACGTAATATTTTTCTCTCACATAAACAAAAAAGGTCATAAAACTATACTTCAAATTCATGTGTTTTGACTTTGGAGTGAGATATAAAGCGCACATGACTGCCGATCCCCTTCTAAAGAAGCGAGAGCACTGATCCTGACACTAACCTGCGGGAGAGAGCGTCCGCTAGCTGGCGAACTTCTGCGGCTGTAGCGGCGGAGGCAGGCTATCACCACCGATGTTGTCCGAGTCGATGGTGGAGGAGGCAGAGGCGTGGGTCCGCACAGGAGCCGCGTCTAAAATGCCCATTACAGAGAGTTCCTGGCCTTCGCTCCACTCGATGAGGTCGGCCTCCTCTGGCCGGCGTTCCGCCATCGGCGGGTCAGTCCTCGGGGCCGGCGGCGGGACGCTCGAGCCGTGAGCAGACGAGGAGGCCTTGGGACCAGATGGAGACGCAGAACCAGACATGTAGAGCTCGAAGTCTTCCTGGCTCAGGTTCAGCGACTGCGCATCGAGCTTCTCGATGAACGCCACGGCGCAGCACTGCAACGTGATCATAGAAACACACCTCTCCTCAACAACACACGGGATTCTGGAGCACAAACACAGCAAGACGACACACTCTACATGCTAGTGCTTCTAGTGGTGTGATGGACGAGCTAACACTTGACAGAAGTGTTACGGATTTATTCTCATTTAATTCGCACAATATGAAAGTACTGTGTGTCTTAACCATGCAGCAACCTTCCGGTCTCTCTCTTGAATCCAACACTGAAGTGACTTAAACTGCAGTTCAGCCACTGGCCACTCGAGACTGGATGCAGAAGAGAGTCAATCCCATAAACCCCCATGTTAAAATGCCCAACTTTACAGCAGAAATGTTTACAGCTTGGTGCAAGAAGTGGTTTTGGTCTATAAAGGTAATTTTGCCCTCCATGAAAACTGTGAGGGGGTGAATTTTTTAATAACTCATCCGTTTAAATTATATTAAGCCTTAAAGTTCTGCAAAATTAGGGGCGTGGTCACTTGAGTGACAGGTGGATTACCGCTGATGTCACTACTAGCCGTTTGTCTGCTGTGTGTTAGCGTGAAACACAGAAACATGTGATTTGAGGACTCCTTCAGGTCTTTATCACTGACACACTATAGGGTTCGTACAGATACTGTACAATGAAATTCCAGGACTTTTCAAGCACTACTTTTTTGGTTTTCAAGGACAACAATCAGAGATCTCACTTATCAAACAATATTTTAACTATCTTTCAAATTATACAAAAGGGTAAATAGATCAAGTAAATAAAAATACAACAAAATGGTACAAATAACGTACAGCACATGCAATGGTTGTGGTAACTGTAACCATAAAAAAAGGTATGTATCGCTTTCCTTATTCAAACTATTTTTTTCTCCCTTGAAAATATATATATATTGACCCTCGAGAATGAAAGCTGTATCATATACTTGGATAATTATATGAGCTATATCACACTCATAGCCGTGCTAAATGCCTCTATATCAAATTGGTGTGAAAAGATTGTGTTATCAATAAAAATAAACACTAAATTTCTAATATAGCCTATTGTCTTCCAATAATTCAAGCACCTTTTCAGAAATATGGCTGTTTTCAAGGGTTTTCCAGGACTTACTGGTCATTTTTTTAAGGCCAGACAAGTAATTTGTTGAGGTCAATTTGTAAAGAAACACTACACATCTGCACACACATGTATTCAAATGCGCATACCTACAGACTAAACACGTAATACGCATGTGCACGCCATCTGCGTTTTCACAGATTTGCGTTTTTGAAGTTACACGGAGATAATGACGTTTTTTTTTTTTTTTTACATTTCAAGGCTTGCACCTTGAAACCAATTTCAAAGTTTGCGTTCTCGAGCCCCAGGCACCGCTGTTGCGCGTATGAGCGGCCGGAGCGCGTTGAGTGTTTTCTGTTAGAACGGTGTCGTGTTAGCGGCCGCTAAGTTAATAACTAATGATCTTTGCGACGGAAGTGAATCAATCAAAACTAACTTTAGATGGACAATAACTTTATTCTAGAGCTGCTGTAAAGCCACAACAATCTCTGTTACGGTAATTTCCTGTTATCACTGTAAAGCTGCTTTGAAACAATCCATATTGTTAAAGGCGCTATATAAATGAAGGTGACGACTTAAATTTCAAAAAGTCAAATTCAAGTGCTTTAATCACATTGTACGAACCCACTAGTGCTTCTAGTGATGAATGATCTAACACATAGTTATGATTATGTCAGACTTATTCTAATTTCGTCTGCCCAATCTGAGTACGTTGTGTCTCAAGCAGTGAACTCTCACCAGGTTAGTGAAGTAGTAGCCGTCCTCTCCGCTCATGAGGCGGCTGGGGTTGCAGTAGCGGGTGATGTACTGGATGTTGGAGTGCAGTCGGGGCGGGTTGGCCTTCAGCACGATGTAGACGAGCGCGGGCAGAAAGTCGTCCGCTGAGGCGGCGGCGTTCACACTGCCCTGGACGGCCATCAGGATGAGTTTACTACACCGGGTGACGCACGCCAGCTTCTCCTTGGGAACCTTCTTAGAGTCCAAGTCGATCAGGTCTATTCACAAAGAACATTATAAAACTGTCACCATTTCATTTATTCCTGTGATCAAAGCTGAATTTTCAGCATCATTATTCCAGTCTTCAGTGTCACATGATCCTTCAGAAATCATAGTATGATTAAATAAAAGTATCGATTTCTTTTATACTCTTTTCTTTTTATTTATTTTATGTATAATGTTGCAAACGCTTTCTATTTCAGATAAATGCTGTTCTTTTGACTTTCTATTCATCAAAGAATCCTGATTTTCTTTGAGGTGCAATAAAATTGTCACCATTTACTTAAAGGCACAATATGTAAGATTTTTAGATTTAATTATTCAAACACCATTAGAACAGTGTTATTTTGTTGGCCTGTGCACTTACATATTCCCAAATGTTTCCAACAATTTTTAAATCCACAGAAATCAGCTATTTTACCAGTTTTACGGACCGTGTCCTTCCGTCGCCTGTCAATAGCCGTGTTTCCGTTACCCTTCAAATTGTGCAAATTGAAATTGTGAAGTGAAAATACGCCCAATGGAAACACGACAATTTCACAAAAACTCCCATCGCAAAAAAGTTTACACCCGCATTTAGGTGGTTTTTCAGGCAATTCGAAAAACGAATATTTCATAAAACTGCAATGGAAACGTACGTAACAGTCGATCATTCTTTAAAGAAGGCGATCTATGTTTGGACAGAAGACGAGACAGAGTTCTTCATTAAACTCTTAAAAAGACAAATTCCCAAGTATTACGCGAATATAAGTATTACTCCTCATATGTGCCGCTCTCAGTATAAAGGTCTTTCCTTGCCATTAATGCTTGGAGAACACACCTACGTCTCCTTCAATTAACAATAATAGCCAGTGCTGTGGCTGTGATATACGTAATGTGTGATATACATCTGTTGCCATGATTTTTGGAAGTACTTATCGCGAGAGGAAAACATGAAGTCTTAGTCGCATAACATTGGTTAATGGAAACGCGTCATTTCGCAATAGTTTTTTATCGACATTTAGAAAATATCGCAAAAGTTTTGCGCAAAATCTGTGATGGAAACACGGCTAATGACGTTATATCTGCGCTACCATTGATTTCTGTAGAAACCATGGAAACACCAAAGACGCTTTAATATAGTGTGTGTTTTATTAGACAGGCGAGCAACCTTTTATGATATATATTTATCGACAGAAAACGAATCATTGTTGTAGAGCACCACAAGGTTATTCTTATTGCTTGAATCTCCTTTTTCACCTGTAGGATTACAAATTTATTTAAATGTTTAATTTACATTTTCCAATACAATAGTATTTTATATTGAGAAAGTTTATAAATGATGAGACCAGGAAATCTCTGCAAATGGTAGGGGTTCCCAGCAGGATATTCCTGACTGTCCCATCTCATTACGAGAAGGCTAGGCTTTTCCTGTTCTCATTGTTTTACGGGGTGAAGAGTCATGCTGAGCAAGTTTGAACACCTGTTATTTTATTACTGAGACCATTTGTCTCATCTCAGTACGAGAAGTCTATGTCTTTCCTGTTCTCGTGTCTCGGAGTTCTCATCTCAGTACGAGAAGTCTATGTCTTTCCTGTTCTCGTGTCTCATGCTGAGCAGGTTCCACAATTTGTATACCTTATTTACATTTGCTTTGTTTTCAGAGAAGTCTCCACCTATATGCAATCCCTCCCCCTTGAAATGTATATAAACTACAATGTAAAGTTCCCTTAGTTAGACTTGATTGAGATGACTACAGCGACGAAATAAAGAACTTATACCTCAACAATCTCCTGGTCTGCAACTCTATCTTTTCTACACTTGAGAAGAAGAAATGTATATAAACTACAATGTAAAGTTCCCTTAGTTAGACTTGATTGAGATGACTACAGCGACGAAATAAAGAACTTATACCTCAACAATCTCCTGGTCTGCAACTCTATCTTTTCTACACTTGAGAAGAAGAAGTTCACAACACACCGCAAGCACCATGTTTTTACCATGCCCCAAAAAACAACACTATTTTCTCACAAAACATAGCATAATCAGAAAGAGCCTTCTCCATCATACAATACATCATCCTGTTTTTATTAATATGAAATTCTAATATCGATCTAGATCAGTCTCATACCAGCCACCGAGCGAGCACACAGAGTAACATTATAAATAAAACAACTTTCAACACACTCAGATTTATTTAATATGATTGTTAATAAAAGCTCAGAGATCGGTGTTTCGCGCAGGTCTCTCTCATTAGCATTCACTCCCAAGGCTCTTGTGTCCTGCTTCATACGTAATGCTAATAAAACTTTAATACATTCGCTTAGGGCTGTGCGATATGAGGATATACACTCACCTAAAGGATTATTAGGAACACCATACTAATACTGTGTTTGACCCCCTTTCGCCTTCAGAACTGCCTTAATTCTACGTGGCATTGATTCAACAAGGTGCTGAAAGCATTCTTTAGAAATGTTGGCCCATATTGATAGGATAGCATCTTGCAGTTGATGGAGATTTGTGGGATGCACATCCAGGGCACGAAGCTCCCGTTCCACCACATCCCAAAGATGCTCTATTGGGTTGAGATCTGGTGACTGTGGGGGCCATTTTAGTACAGTGAACTCATTGTCATGTTCAAGAAACCAATTTGAAATGATTCGAGCTTTGTGACATGGTGCATTATCCTGCTGGAAGTAGCCATCAGAGGATGGGTACATGGTGGCCATAAAGGGATGGACATGGTCAGAAACAATTCTCAGGTAGGCCGTGGCATTTAAACAATGCCCAATTGGCACTAAGGGGCCTAAAGTGTGCCAAGAAAACATCCCCCACACCATTACACCATCACCACCAGCCTGCACAGTGGTAACAAGGCATGATGGATCCATGTTCTCATTCTGTTTACGCCAAATTCTGACTCTACCATCTGAATGTCTCAACAGAAATCGAGACTCATCAGACCAGGCAACATTTTTCCAGTCTTCAACTGTCCAATTTTGGTGAGCTCTTGCAAATTGTAGCCTCTTTTTCCTATTTGTAGTGGAGATGAGTGGTACCCGGTGGGGTCTTCTGCTGTTGTAGCCCATCCGCCTCAAGGTTGTGCGTGTTGTGGCTTCACAAATGCTTTGCAGCATACCTCGGTTGTAACGAGTGGTTATTTCAGTCAAAGTTGCTCTTCTAAAAGCTTGAATCAGTCGGCCCATTCTCCTCTGACCTCTAGCATCAACAAGGCATTTTCTCTGCTTAAATCACCTTTCTTTCCCATTCTGACATTCAGTTTGGAGTTCAGGAGATTGTCTTGACCAGGACCACACCCCTAAATGCATTGAAGCAACTGCCATGTGATTGGTTGATTAGATAAATGCATTAATGAGAAATTGAACAAGTGTTCCTAATAATCCTTTAGGTGAGTGTATATCGGATGGACCATATAAAAAGTCTATCGTTTCATATTATGCTCTATCGTTTATATCGTGGTGTCGCAAAAAACATTGTTTACAGCAAAACTTTTTGATCATTTGGATGACTGCAATCTTACACGCCGCCATGGGGATGCAGGCAGAAAGGTGAATAACACGGCGAGTGAAGGAGACAGAACCGAGCAGGACCAGCAGAACACCGAGGAGACGTTCCTCTGTAGCATGAACATGTTTTGGTTAACCACTGTCTGTTGGTGTTATAAAGCGAGCTTCATCCTAAATCTGCTGGTGTCGGCAGTAAGTGTGTAACGTCTGTACCTGTTATGGCTCTCTCCACACTGTCCGATACTTTAGGGATCTGCTCGTCCAATGGGACACACAGCATCGCAATGGACACCCAGTGCAAAGCCCTGAAACACACACACACATACAAGACAGTGTTACACTGTCATTACTCTTCACGTTTCAAACTTACAGATTCTTCCAGCGTTTATGATTATGAGGGGAGGGTTATTATGTTTAACCAATATTTCCACATTTATTTGTTTGTTTAATTTATATGTTTTCTACTTTATTTCTTTTTTTTTATTATCATTTTTTCAAAGAATTCAAATGTGATGTAATATTTTGTCTTTCCCTGAACCCCTGGCTCTTTTGTATTCTGTAAGTAAATGTTTTAATACATTTTTTTTTAAATAAAAATAGCAGAAAAACAAACAGAAAAGCTCCAGCGCACCTGATTCTCTTGCGGATGACCAGGTCCTTCCTCTCATCGTCTGAGTGCTCGGGACAGAAGAGCTGCTCATACAGGCGGCCCATCACAAAGCGCTCCACCTCCTCCATCACAGTCTCCACCACTTCTGGAGAGCCTGACCACATTTACACACAGCGTTCAGAGAGACACCAATAGAAACTACGTAAACTAAAGGCAAATTTATACTTCTGCGTCGAGTGTACGTCGTCGTGAGCATTTATACTTCTGCGTTATGTCTGTGTTGCTCTGCAGTTACAGCGCCGGAACGCTAGTTGGCGGAGGAGGGTTTTAATGTTCCACTGTGTTTCGATTCCTCGCGGCTGTTCTGAGTTTAGGTTACTACAAGCAGTGGCGACTGAAAGACAGCATACAGATGGTTGTGTTTCAACACCTCTTCAACCAATCGCTCGGTCACTTGGTCCATTTCCATGTTTCTTCACTGAACTTTCGAATTTAAAAATGGCGGGCGATGCAGAAGAGTGAGTTCACGTAGTGTGATAGCGTAGTGTTTCTGTGTTGTACGTCACACGCATCACACACATGACCAGCGTCGGCCAATAGTGAGCCTACGTGTGACGTATAACACAGAAGCGCTGCGCTGTTACACTAGTGAACTGACTCGAGGCCCACAGAGAAGGAAATGAATAGTTGAAACAAAGTCGTTATTTTTGTTTGTTTTTTCCGCACAAAAGGTATTCTCGTCGCTTAATAAACTTAAGATTGAGCCACTGTAGTCACTTGGACTATTTTAACGATGTCTTTAATAACTTTTCGGGGAACAAGTTTCAATCCCGTAAGAAGCCTATGGAGGAGTGATCCAGCTCTCAGATTTAATCAAAAATATCATAATTCGTGTTCCGAAGATGAACGAAGGTCTTACGGGGTTGAACAACATGAGGGAGAGTAATTACTGACAGAATTTACATTTTTGGGTGAACTATCCCTTTAAGGCAGAATCAGCACTGGCACGAGAGCTGTACGTGTTTCATGTAGATAGAGTCCCTCACACCTAAACATCCACATCATTCCTCATACTTCACACAGTTTCATTAAAGTAGTCAATCATTTTATCCCTTAAAGTCCCTGTAAAGTCAAAATTAAGTATGTGTTCTGAGTTTGTCACACCACAGAAAAATGTGTTATTAGCCACCCAACCAAATTTGAATGATAAAAAAAGCCGGCAAGTACATAAAATAAGCTATCAAAATCTTGAAAAAATGAGCAGTAGTCTCTGCTCTCAAATGCTGGGGGCGTGTCCGCCGGCTGCGCTGAAACCACGCCCACTCGCGGGAAGCACTCACCAGTTGTCGCCGCGACGGGAGGATGAAGGCCGAGGCAGGAGATAGTCGGTTCGGCCCCATTCACCAGTAACAGCGGATTATCAGTGAATCCCAGTTGTCTCCGACGAAAGTTTATAAAACTGTCCCGTGTAAAATGATCACTACAGAGGCGGGTGTTTGCGGTCTTCCTCAGCTCTCCATCAAAGTGGCTCTTCACAAAATTAATCCACCTTTTCTTGATGTGATCGTTTTTCGGAAATGTAAATAAGGACACCAATCTGTTTTGTACGTGACCGCATACAGGTAGTACGCATTTCCGTGACGAACACAAAGCTAGCTAGCAAACTGTAGGCTAAGGATACTGACAGTAACTCGCGACTGAGCGGCAAACTGATGCGAATGTGCTCTATTTATATTGTTAGTGGAGTGGCCAGCCTCAGTGGCTCTAGGACGTCATCAAATAGGGGCATGTCCAGGAGCTCAGGGGCTCTAGTGCGTCATCAAGTAGGGGCGTGTCCAGGAGCTCAGTGGCTCTAGTGCGTCATCAAGTAGGGGCGTGTCCAGGAGCTCAGGTGTTCTAGTGCGTCATCAAGTAGGGGCGTGTAAAGGAGCTCAGGGGCTCTAGTGCGTCATCAAATAGGGGCGAGTCCAGGAGCTCAGGGGCTCCAGTGCGTCATCAAGTAGGGGCGTGTACAGGACCTCAGGGGCTCTAGTGCGTCATCAAGTAGGGGCGTGTACAGGAGCTCAGGGGGTCCTGTGCGTCATCAAGTAGGGGCGTGTCCAGGAGCTCAGGGCTCCAGTGCGTCATCAAGTAGGGGCGTGTCCAGGAGCTCAGGGCTCCAGTGCGTCATCAAGTAGGGGCGTGTACAGGAGCTCAGGGGCTCTAGTGCGTCATCAAGTAGGGGCGTGTACAGGAGCTCAGGGGCTCCAGTGTGTCATCAAGTAGGGGCGTGTACAGGAGCTCAGGGGCTCTAGTGCGTCATCAAGTAGGGGCGTGTACAGGAGCTCAGGGGCTCCAGTGCGTCATCAAGTAGGGGCGTGTCCAGGAGCTCAGGGCTCCAGTGCGTCATCAAGTAGGGGCGTGTACAGGAGCTCAGGGGCTCTAGTGCGTCATCAAGTAGGGGCGTGTCCAGGAGCTCAGGCGCTCTAGTGCGTCATCAAGTAGGGGCGTGTCCAGGAGCTCAGGGGCTCTAGTGCGTCATCAAGTAGGGGCGTGTACAGGAGCTCAGGGGCTCTAGTGCGTCATCAAGTAGGGGCGTGTCCAGGAGCTCAGGGCTCCAGTGCGTCATCAAGTAGGGGCGTGTACAGGAGCTCAGGGGCTCTAGTGCGTCATCAAGTAGGGGCGTGTACAGGAATTCAGGGGCTCTAGTGCGTCATCAAGTAGGGGCGTGTACAGGAGCTCAGGGGCTCTAGTGCGTCATCAAGTAGGGGCGTGTACAGGAGCTCAGGGGCTCTAGTGCGTCATCAAGTAGGGGCGTGTCCAGGAGCTCAGTGGCTCTAGTGCGTCATCAAGTAGGGGCGTGTCCAGGAGCTCAGGTGTTCTAGTGCGTCATCAAGTAGGGGCGTGTAAAGGAGCTCAGGGGCTCTAGTGCGTCATCAAATAGGGGCGTGTCCAGGAGCTCAGGGGCTCCAGTGCGTCATCAAGTAGGGGCGTGTCCAGGAGCTCAGGGGCTCTAGTGCGTCATCAAGTAGGGGCGTGTACAGGAGCTCAGGGGCTCTAGTGCGTCATCAAGTAGGGGCGTGTGCAGGAGCTCAGAGGCTCTAGTGCGTCATCAAGTAGGGGCGTGTACAGGAGCTCAGGGCTCCAGTGCGTCATCAAGTAGGGGCGTGTACAGGAGCTCAGGGGCTCTAGTGCGTCATCAAGTAGGGGCGTGTCCAGGAGCTCAGGGGCTCTAGTGCGTCATCAAGTAGGGGCGTGTACAGGAGCTCAGGGCTCCAGTGCGTCATCAAGTAGGGGCGTGTACAGGAGCTCAGGGGCTCTAGTGCGTCATCAAGTAGGGGCGTGTACAGGAATTCAGGGGCTCTAGTGCGTCATCAAGTAGGGGCGTGTAAAGGAGCTCAGGGGCTCTAGTGCGTCATCAAGTAGGGGCGTGTACAGGAGCTCAGGGGCTCTAGTGCGTCATCAAGTAGGGGCGTGTACAGGAATTCAGGGGCTCTAGTGCGTCATCAAGTAGGGGCGTGTACAGGAGCTCAGGGGCTCTAGTGCGTCATCAAGTAGGGGCGTGTACAGGAGCTCAGGGGCTCTAGTGCGTCATCAAGTAGGGGCGTGTACAGGAGCTCAGTGGCTCTAGTGCGTCATCAAGTAGGGGCGTGTCCAGGAGCTCAGGGGCTCTAGTGCGTCATCAAGTAGGGGCGTGTCCAGGAGCTCAGGGACTCCAGTGCGTCATCAAGTAGGGGCATGTACAGGAGCTCAGGGGCTCTAGTGCGTCATCAAGTAGGGGCGTGTCCAGGAGCTCAGGGACTCCAGTGCGTCATCAAGTAGGGGCGTGTACAGGAGCTCAGGGGCTCTAGTGCGTCATCAAGTAGGGGCGTGTACAGGAGCTCAGGGGCTCCAGTGCGTCATCAAGTAGGGGCGTGTCCAGGAGCTCAGGGGCTCTAGTGCGTCATCAAGTAGGGGCGTGTCCAGGAGCTCAGGGGCTCTAGTGCGTCATCAAGTGGGGGCGTGTCCAGGAGCTCAGGGACTCCAGTGCGTCATCGAGCCCTGTTTTAGCCCCGCCCAAAAAATCCGGAAAATAGCAATGGTGAAAAACTGTTTAACGGTCTAACTCCACAATTTAGTACTTCACAGTTCACGGTCTTTGTAATATGTTTTAGCAATACATTTCTAACATTTATAATATGTTTCGAAATTTTTTTTTTAAATTGCCTTTACAGGGACAGTCACAAAATGACATATTTAAAAAAAAAATCCTAGAAAAATATTGTCTTCTTGTCTTAAAATAGCATGAATGTAACTCGACACCCTTGCCTCATTTAGTATTTGCGGATCTATGAATATGCAAATGAGCCCCGCCTCCACTCACTCACAGCAGCTCTGGGGGACTATAAACAAGCATCACGATCAATGTGATAATCAATGTTTAACTCGGTATAAAGACTCACACTGATGCGCTACGGCATTCACACAAACACAGTGTGGGAGGTTTGTAGGATCACACTTGAAAATTTTTTAAAGCCTAATTTAAAAACTGTGAAAATCCAAAACGTGAGTTAGTGACGGATCACGTTATGCTGTATTTTGCATGTCGCACCTTTAAAGTTGGTCTTTAGGTATTCAGACATGTTTTGATAGAAATCCTGCACAGAGTCTGAGAGATCGTCACAAACAACAGCCTACAACGCAAACACAAAACAAACAGACATGAAGATCAATAAAAACTAGAAGCTATAATATGATCCATATGGTCTGGTTGTAGCAGACAGCATTGTGTAGCAATAACCACTTTTACTGCATCCAAAAACAGTGGGGAATATCATTGGAGATGTTTTTCACCTTCTTGCGTGCGATATTCTCCGTGAAGGCATGGCACTGTTTGAAGATGTCATATCCGGGTCTCTGGAAGGTCTTGAGGAAGTCGATGAAGGTCTGCGTTACATGATCTGACTCTTGGCTCGACGAGCTCTGGCTCACAGGCGTCTGTGCGGCTCCTGCGTCTGTCAAACACAGCACAGTCCAGCTGATCGATCCCATTCTGCATTATATAATGGCTCGTTTCCACTGAGCGGTACGGTACGGTACAGTTCAGTACGATACGCAATTATTTGTCAAAAGTTGCGAATGGTACCAAAAAGCCGGTTTCCTCGGCTAGTCGTTCTGATGTTTGCCGCTGACTCTGACGTCTCTGTAGTGGTTAAACATGAGATATAATTCGTCTTGTATAGACCTAACAGGCGATCTTTGGTCTTGTGAATCTATAATTCGTTCCCTGGCCAATAGTTTTGGCAGAAGGCTAAGTGAATTTTCATATATTTGAGCACTGAATTTGTATATTTGACTGAATTGTTGGCTTTATGTTATTAAAGCTTTACTGTATAGCTTTTTGTAATTTTTACTTATACTTTTATAATGGCTATTATTGATAAAACTGAAATTTAACAAAAAGACATAGGGTTGAGTTTTGTCATTTTTTATTTTATTACAAGTTCATCTATAATGTTGTTTATTGCAACATTTGTACCAATGCACATATTGCCTGGAATATGTTTAATATTTTTAAATTTAAACTAAAAGAGGCAGGGTTGTGTTTTATATTTAGTTTTGTTATAAATATAGGCTACCGTTGTGACACCGCCACAGTAAAGCCCTGCACGATGCTCACTTAAGTTGGAATGTGTGTATATATATATATATATATTTTGTAAACTGTATGTATATGTGCCATGCCAAAATGTTTATCGTTTATTTTTTCTAATCTGCCTGTATGTTGATTTTGAGCATTTGCCTAGGCTGTATTGTTGGAGGGGGAATAGGGGGAACTTTTGTTGGACTCTTAGGACTCTTAAATGCCCTTATATTTTTCAATACGATGTTCTTTGGGGACTTTGCTGTCTTTGCAATCATGCTGCTTTTGGTGAAGTGGTTTTGATCAAGAGTAAAATAAAATAATAATCAACTCCCCTGGTTATGATGATTCAACCATTTTATGAAGAGTTGAAGTTGTTATACCGTATAGCCTACATGCAGTGAGCCTAATCAATAGGTTATGCGTTGCCTAAACCACATTTGTGTGCTTATAATGTTTAAAATGTATTTAAAAGAAATCGAAAAGAAGCAGAGTGGTGTTTTATAACATATTTCGATTTATTGTTGCCTAAAATGTACATACAGAGATAACCGGAGTAGCAGAGCGAGCTGAGTGGCGCTTTCAAGAATGCGCTGTTCCATTAGCAGAATTACTGGACTCGCGTCCTCGGGAGTCATTCTCCTGAGTCGGACTTTGCGTAGGCTACTTGGTATTGAGAAACGCGTAATGCTGGCGCTTGTTTCTTGTGACAAACATGCCAAGAAGCAAGAACAAGATCTGCTATATCATCCATTGTTGTTTACTATGTCGCTTTCTTCTTCGCGCGAAAATGACGTTGATCGCTTCTTTCCGGCAAACACCACACCTATCAAGTAAGGGTACTGTTGGCGGTGGAAACGCTAGCCGGATCATGGTTTACCGACCCGAACCGTACTGTACTGTACCGTACCGCTCAGTGGAAACGAGCCATAAGTGCATATAAGCACACTATCTGTGCCCTGTGTGCCGGGAGCAGCAGCTCATTTGCATTTAAAGCGACACACAAAAACAGCTTCTGTTTGCTCACCCTCAAAAAGTGACAATTTTAACGTGCTGTAATAAATGATCTGTGTGGGATTTTGAGCTCAAACTTCTCATACACACTCTGGGGACATCAGAGACTTATTTAACATCTTGTGAAAGGGCGTTATAGGACCCCTTTAAGATGTGATTCAGTGTGGTCTGTAAACTCGTGGTGGCCGTACCTCTCCGTGCGGGTGTTTTGGGAGCGGGAGTGAAGAGCCTCTTCACCATGGGAACGGTGTGTGTCCTGGAGGCTGCGGGCTGTGGTGGCGCCCCCTCCTGGCTGCTGGCGTACGCTGCTGCTTCCTCCTCTCGCTGTAACCTGCGAACACACACACACAGCAGCTGAGCACAACGCAACAGAGCCAAACACACACACACACACACACACGCACACGCTCACCTCTCGGCCAGCGCGCGGTCCTCCTCGATCTGCTTGGCTCTCGTACACTGGCTCTGCTCGCGCCAGCATTTGGAGCAGTGGCCCTGCCAGACGGCGTTACCATAGTAACCGCACCCACTCTTACACATGAGGTCCGACTGCTGGACACTGAAGCCCCTGCGAGTCTGAGAGTTCATGCTGAAACATATACACACACACACACACACACACACACACACACACATGAGGTCCGACTGCTGGACACTGAAGCCCCTGCGAGTCTGAGAGTTCATGCTGAAACATATACACACACACAGACACACACACACACATGAGGTCCGACTGCTGGACACTGAAGCCCCTGCGAGCCTGAGAGTTCATACTGAAACATACACACACACACACACACACACACACACACACACACACACACGCACGAGTCCTAAGAGTTCATGCTGAAACACACAAACACACACACACACACACACACAAGTCCTAAGAGTTCATGCTGAAACACACACACACACACACACACACGAGTCCTAAGAGATCATGCTGAAACACACAAACACACCAGTCATGAGAGATGCTTTCTGATATAATGATATACAATACTATTTAACCAAACAAAGCGAAATCCTGTTTTATACAATACACTTAAAACAACTTGTACTGACAATGCTTTGTGTAGATTTGTAAAATAGCGAAATACCAGTCGTTTAACAGTTACACACACTACTGACATCATCATGACAAGGTGCATTACAAATCTTCAGCAAATAATACAGAGCCACATATGAATGATTTCTCCACACTCTCTCTTTCTCTCACACACACGGTCACACTCACTCACTCACTCACTCACTCACTCACTCTCTCTCTCTCTCTCTCTCTCTCTCTCTCTCTCTCTCTCTCTCTCTCTCTCTCTCTCTCTCTCACACACACACACACACACACACACACACACACACACACAGCTCAGTTAGTGCTGTTAAGTGACACAGGGGGTTGCCATTCATTCACGTCAGATGCGTGTAATGCAATGATTTCTTTTTCATAAAAGTCATGGCAACGTTACATAAACACAAGTCACTATTCAGTTCCACAGTGTGTGAATACCATGATATTATGACCATAACACCCTCTCTGTACCATAATAAAAACACAGTAACAGTTAGCCTTATGATAAGATTAAACAAAAAGAAAGCTTCTCCAGAAAACTCTAGTGTATTGACGTTAACGTTACCAGTGAAATTAATAACACTGAATTTACAGAAATATCAACTGTAACGTCAATTATTCACGATTGGCAAATAAGTTGCGAGATCTTCAGAAGTTATTATAATAACAATAATAATGTTGTCTTACGTGTGAAACGTGTAGAACAGGTGTGAATACTGAAAATTGATATGAAATACTTTAAACTTTCCAGCGAGCTCAATAGATCAAGTATAGCCAGTTTCTGATCGTCATTGATGTTTTGATCAATGTATTTGTGTTGTTGACGGAAATCCCTTCACCGCCGGAAGTGATGTCACTTCATGCGCGCCAGTCGTCAAAATAAAAGTCCAAACAAATAAAATGTGTGTGTGTGTGTGTGTGTGTGTGTGTGGGGTGGGGGGGGGGGGGTCTTATTAAAGTGTTGCAATAAATTAAATGTAACAATAACAATAATAATAATAATAATAATAATAATAAGTAAATGGTGGTCTAAATATTGTATGGTTTTTAAACTGCTTATGGCAGAATATATGATCATGTAATATTTATGTTAGTAAATAGACTTTAGATTAAACTTTCATAAACCTGTAGAGTTGTGGTCTGGGTTCAAACATTCAGACACGCAAAGTGGAGCATTCAAAGTGACTGGAAAGAAAGTGAGGCTTCGTTTTTCGTTGATTACATGTTTTTCTGAAACGCTGGTTACTTATAACCATGATTCTGTGAATTTCGGATGACCGGCATTATTAATTAGTGGATAATCGCAGCGCCAACTAGATAGAAAAAACATATACCAACAAAGTCATGTACTGTAGTGAGGTGAGCACTGCACCTCAGCGCCCCACCTCGAAGCCCCTCTCGCATTACGAGTGACAGGGAGCTCAGATAGTAAACTGACTCCGGAACGGATCCGCCCCAGAAGTATCACAAGATCCACACGAATCCGCAAAAGGAGTCTGGAACGGAGTCCGCTTGCACAGCAGAACGGATCAAGAACAGATAAGGATTGCGGATCCAGACCAGATCCTACCCGTTTTTCACTGATGATGCAGCTCATCCGGATCCAATTCGGACCCGTTCATGAAGCAGCTCATCTGGCCCGGATCAATCTGGACCTGTTCATGAAGCAGCTAATCTGGCCCGGATCCGATTTGTACCTGTTCATGAAGCAGCTCATCTGGCCCGGATCCGATTCGGACCTGTTCATGAAGCAGCTCATCTGGCCCGGATCCAATTCGGACCTGTTCATAAAGCAGCTCATCTGGCCCAGACCAATCTGGACCTGTCTATGAAGCAGTTCATCCAGCCCGGATCCGATTCGGACCTGTTTATGAAGCAGCTCATCTGGCCCAGATCAATCTGGACCCGTTTATGAAGCAGTTTATCCAGCCAGAATCCGATTCAGACCCATTTATGAAGCAGCTCATCCGTCCAGGATCCGATTCAGACACGTTTATGAAGCAGCTCATCCGGCCCGGATCCGATTTGGACCCATTTATGAAGCAGCTCATCTGGCCCGGATCTGATTCGGACCATTTTATAAAGCAGCTCATTATAAAGCCCAGATCTGATCATTAAGGTCGATACCAGGACGTCACTAGGATTGGAAGACAGGGGGGGCTTATCCCACAGGGTATTTGTAACTTGCGTTTGTAAAATCTTTGCACTCACATCTAGAGCTACACTTATGTCAACAACCAGAAAGGTTATATTATTGGCAAAGAATAAAGAGTTGTGATTAGCTTGCTAAGTTAACCATTTCTTGTATTTTGCTTGTTCACTCTAGCTAGACTACAGTTTTCCATAGCAAACCAAAATATCCTGTATCCCCTTTCCTTTACCTCAAGAAAACGTAGCTAAAGGTAAGCAGGTAATTAAAAACAACTTACAATTTCACTCTGTATCACGACACTTACCAATCTTCCTTTTACCATTAGCGTGTGATATAATCCCCACATAGATTTTGGTATATGTTCTTGTTTAGAAGCACCAGTGGCGCAATCAGTTAGCCCGTGGTACTTATAAGGCAGTATGCAGCTAAGCAATGCTGAGTTTGAGCCTCACCTAGAGCGTGGTTTTAGAAAGCAAGAGATGCTATGGAAGATAAAGATTTGAATGTCTAACTTAAAAGATCATCTGAACATCACATTGCCGTCATCCATTAGAAGAATGATCACGAAATAATGCACAAAAAAACAAACATTTATTGTTCTATTAATATTTTAAAGTATTAGAGGTCTAACTTGAAAGATTGTTTTAAAACTGATTCACCCTCATGATAATAGCTCCAGTGGCTATAATCCCCACATGGATTTTGGTATATGTTCCTGTTTAGAAGCTCCAGTGGTGCAATCGGTTAGCGGTTAGTGCGCAGTACTTGTAAGGCAGTACGCAGCTGAGCAATGCCGAGTCTGAGCCTCACCTGGAGCATGGTTTTAGAAAGCAAGAGCAATGTTTAAAGGTTAACATATACCAAATTTCATGAGGGGATTATAGCCACTGGAGCTATTATCATGAGGGTGATTCAGTTTTAAAACAATCTTTCCAAATATTCCTTTAATACTTTACTAGTTTAAGACATACATAGAACATTAAATGTGTTTCTTGGATTATTCTGTGATCATTCTTCTAATGGATGACGGCAATGTGATGTTCAGACGATCTTTTAAGTCAGACATTGAAATCTTTATCTTCCATAGCATCTCTTGCTTTCTAAAACCATGCTCCAGGTGAGGCTCGAACTCACAACCTCGGCATTGCTCAGCTGTGTACTGCCTTATAAGTACCGCGCGCTAACCGATTGCGCCACTGGAGCTTCTAAACAGTAATATATACCAAAATCCATGTGGGGATTATAGAGCTATAGAGATTATAGAGGGATTATAAAACTTTATTTTATAAAGCATCTCATTATAAAGCCCAGATCTGATCATTAATGTCGGTAGCTCTAGTGGTGCAATTGCTTAGCGCGCGGTACTTATACGGCAGTATGCAGCTGAGCAATGCTGAGGTTGTGAGTTCGAGCCTCACCAGGAGCATGGTTTAGAAAGATGATGATAAGACACATGCCTTTGGTGTGAGAGACCCGCGTTCGAATCCACTGTGAGACACCAATGTGTCCCTAAACAAGACACTTAAACCCAAGTTGCTCCAGAGGTGTGCAACCTCTGAAATATAGCAATTGTAAGTCACTTTGGATAAAAGCGTCAGCTAAATGAATAAATGTAAAGCAAGAAATGCTTTGCAAGATAAAGATTTCAATGTGTAACTTAATAGATCATCTGAACATCACATTACCGTCATCCATTAGAAGAATGATCACGAAATAATGCAAAAAAAAAAGTATTGTTCTATGTATGTCTTAAAGTATTAAAGGACTATTTGGAAAGATTGTTTTAAAACTGAATCACCCTCATGATAATAGCTCCAGTGGCTATAATCCCCACATGAAATTTGGTATATGTTCCTTTTCAGAAGGTGCAGTGGTGAAATCGGTTAGCGCGTGGTACTTATAAGGCAGTACGCAGCTGAGCAATGCCGAGATTGTGAGTTCGAGCCTCACCTGGAGCATGATTTTAGAAAGCAAGATATGCTATGGAAGATAATGATTTCAATGTCTAACTTAAAATATCATCTGAACATCACATAGCCGTCATCCATTAGAAGAATGATCACGAAATAATGAGAAAAAAACATGTATTGTTCTATGTATATCTTAAAGGGGTGGTTGATTGCGATTTCACTTTTTTCATTTTAAATAGTGTGTAATGTTGCTGTTGGTGCATGAACAGTATCTGCAATGTTGCTGCACTGAAAGTTCAACGTAAGCAGAGATATCATCTTTTAAAAATCAGGAAGTTTAATGCCTACAAAAACGACTCGAATGGGACTACAACGAGATACTCCCGGGTTTAATACGTAACTAACCCATAAAATTACATCAACCCTCCCTCCGGAATATGCAAAAAAGGGGGCGTGGCCATATTTCTGCTGCTTTGTGGAAGAGGAAGAGTTATAGTAGAGAGCCATGCCGTCGAAAGTGTGTTATTTTCACCCAGCTGTCAGGTCTTCTGTGTTCGGGCTTCCTACGGACGCTGTAGTTCGTCAATGGCTACAATTTATGTTTGATTATGTTCATGAAAATTACAATTGTAATTTAGCTCTCTGTGCAGCGCATTTTATGGAAGACAGCTTCCAGAATCTCCACGAATTCAATGCCGGATTCAACAACAAAGTGTTACTAAAGCATGAAGCAGTTCCAACTTTAAAACCAGAGGCAGCAGTTGTTGGGTCACAAACTGTAAGTAAGACTTAATCATTTTAAATTTATTTGCATGTATAATTTCAGACGTAATGTTTTAGTTTTTATCAAGGACGTAAACAAATGCCAGCGCTGGCTTTAGTAGCCACTTAGTTACGCTATTTCGTGTGTCTATGACAAACGCGTACAAACATTTTGGACCTGAATTTTTAATTATGTACTAATTTTGTAAATGTATCTTCCATGTATACTTTATCACGTAATTTTTCGATTTGATCAAGAACGTAAACCAATGCAAACGCTGTTTGCTTATAGTAGCCAGTTAGTTCGATGCTATTGTGTGTGTGTAAGACAAACCTGTACACCTAAAGAAAACGTCACACTGAGTAAACTAAGTTTTGTGAATAGATAAACGTTTGTTCATTATATCGATAAAACAATAACTTTAAAAAACGGTATTACTCTGTCATTTATTCACTTATATTAAATGTTTAATCAGGAGAAAATTGTATCTCAAAAGTCAACAAGCAGGAGTAACATTTTCACTGTATTCTTATATAATAATAGTAGATTAGAAAAGAATAGAATAATAATAGTAATAAAATGTACCATTCAGAGACGTTGGTTTCAGAATCCCCACGGCTCTTACAAAGCCGTGGGGAGGTTCTGCTTGAGTCTCTTCATTGCCTCTTTCTGGGTCTGATTTTGGCTCAAACTGTACGGCAGTAGGCTATTGACACTATTTACATTTGACCGGAGCACATGCAGCTTTCGCCCGTAAAGGTAATTATGGGCGTGAAGTTTCGGTACTACGTGCACTACGCAGTTTAGCCAATTGCAACAAACCGGCCCAACTAACCAATCTGAGCCCATTGCCTGTTTCTGAGGGAGTGGTTTCATAGAATCAGGAAGTCAACCGGTCGTTCAAATGACAGAGGAGAAAGCGGCTTACAATAAAGGTGAAATTTAAAAAAATTAAGGCTTTTTAAAAAAAAAAAACACACACACTTAGACATGTTATATTGCACCCCATAAACACAATCATGCAAAGAAAAAAAAGCAGTAAACCACCCCTTTAAAGTATTAAAGGACTATCTTGAAAGATTGTTTTAAAACTGAATCACCCTCATGATAATAGCTCCAGTTGCTATAATCCCCAGATAAAATGTGGTATATTTTTATCTTTAGCAGCTCCAGTGGCGCAATCGGTTAGCGCGTGGTACTTATACGGCAGTACACAGCTGAGCAATGCCGAGGTTGTGAGTTTGAGCCTCACCTGGAGCATGGTTTTAGAAAGCAAGATATACTATGGAAGATAAAGATTTCAATGTCTAACTTAAAAGATCGTCTGAACATCACATTGCCGTCATCCATTAGAAGAATGATCACGGAATAATCCAAGAAACACATTTAATGAAATTCCCTATATTACTCTATGCCCTATATACTAGCCTTATAAGCAAATCTGTGGTTCGTGCTAAAACTGAGTATGAAGTGGTTGATAAAGAAAAGCAGCAATAGCAAACAGAGTCAGAGAACCGTTAAACTTATACTTGAGGTGAGAGGGATCGTCCGGGATTTGAACCCGGGACATCTCGCACCATAAGCGAGAATCATACCCCTAGACCAATGTAATGACCTCAAATAATTATTTAATTTGTTATCTCTTTGTTTATTGTAGATAATCTGCACTAATATAATGTAAACAGTATATATATATATATAGAAAGCCTCAGGAAATATGTATACTGTAGGGGGCGCTGTGAGAAGAAAAGACTAGTGAGAAAAAGGGGAAGAAAAGAAGCGCAGTTCACGCATGTGGTTGTTCATGTTAAAACGTTCAGCCCCAAAATCTGTCACAGAAAACAAAAGAGAAAAACAACCGGGGCGAATAAATCTACAGAAAAGATCTTGTTGTCGTTGTTATTGTTTAAGGAGGCAACATAAAATTTGTGTTTCTGCTCGGTTGTGACGGATTTCGGGAAGAAGAAAGCAGCAATGGCGGAGCGGCCAGCGAGTGATGAAACGAGCCGCGAGTGCAGCGCGAGCTGAGAAAGAGCCGCGATTCACGGAGAGAGTGGACTGTGAAACGGCGGAAAAATAACTGCAATCTACAAACGTAAGTTAATCTGTTCAGTGAGTGGCCATAATGTTGCCTTTGTGGGAAGCTACGCTGGACGAAATAGAGAGTAAATTACTCGAGTTATCTGCTTCGCAACTGAGAGGTTTGTGTGAAATGTTAATGCTAAATGTGGGGGAGGATGAGACACACACACCTCGCGCGCTGAGGAGACGCATTCTGCAGCATTTAGAGGGAGATGATGTTGTTTCACTTGAAGATGAAGGACTATATATGTTGTTAGATACAAAGGAAAAAATTGACAGTTTGAGAAGTGTTGACGAAGAGGAAACCGATAGCCCATCCAGTTTAGGGGTTGAAGCAACCAACGAGGTGCATCGAAAAGTTGACCTGGAGCACCACTCTGTGGGCGTTAGTGGAATTGCATCAGAAAAGCCTGTGATAATCACTGCAACAGAATCACTATATGCCAGAACAGACAGAAAACTGCGAAATTCATCAGTTTCAGGAGAAAATGTCACACTAGTGCATCCAGTGTATAAAAAAGAACTCAAAATAATTGGACAAATAGGTGAACCGGGCCAGAGAGACAAATTAAACTTCACCAGCCTGGACAGACAGATCCACAGGGCCTGCAAAAAGGGTTATAATGAGGGAGAAATTGTTGAGGCAGTCATTCAAGCCATCATCCCAGGTGTTAGTCTGATAAGTTACCTGGAGAGTAGGACAGACTTAACATTGCCTGCCCTTAAACAAATTCTCAGAGCACATTGTATTGAAAAGGATGCAACTGAATTGTACCACTCACTCACACGTGCAGTTCAAGAACCCAAAGAAACGCCGATCCAGTTCTTAGTTCGAGCCATGGATCTCAGCCAGAGGGTTTTGTCAGCATCTGAAAATGTAAAGGCAGGATTAAGATATAATCATGAACTAATCCAGAATCAATTTTTGCAGACAGTTCTGACTGGGCTTCATGATGACAGCGTACGAACAGATTTAAAACCCTACCTGGAAAACTCGCCGGTAGAAGATGAAGTGCTTTTGGGGAAAATTAACATGTCGTATAGTCTTGAGCTAGAAAGAAAATCAAAGTTCTCAACCACTCGACCAAAAATAGCCAAAGTGGCCACAGTTAGGGAGGAGGAACGGGCACATGCTGAACAAGATAGAGGTGTCAGGATGAAAAAAGAGAAAGCTCCAAAGCCTAACAACTTGATGGAAAAGCTGGATGCGCGAGACAAAGTGATCTGTGAGGCAATCCAGAATCTTACGTCTCAAGTAGCAAGCCTCGCTCAAACATCACGACCTCAGATGACTAGAAACATTAACCAGAGATTCACTCGCAATCAATTTCCACCTGTTCGAGCAACCACCAGGCGCTGTACCCAATGTGAGCAGTCTAACCCAGAGGGAAGGTGTGAACACTGCTACAAGTGTGGCACCGGTGAGCACTGGGCAGTGGGTTGTCGAAAACGAACTGTGAACAATGTGACGTCAAGCAAGATTGAGATTACATCAGACATCATTGAAAGCTTATCAAGAGTTTGCCTATCTGGAAGAAAAGACACCTTCCTGACGCAGAGGTGAGACCAGTGAGAGAGCCGCTTGAGGAGGGAGAACTCAACCTGACAGCAGCGAATGGGACGAGCATCCCATATGAAGGCTGGATGGAAGTGGAGTTTTGTCCGTCTGGAAACACTGAGACTGAAGGAAGGGGCACACACCTGCTGGCACCAATTCTCATTGCATCCAGTGAATTGGAGAAACCCATAATCAGCTTTAATGTGATTGAGGAATTGGTCCAAGCTAATGCAGCCCAGCAGATTCCTTTGAGTTCCCTTGTAAACGCACTGAGCTCATCTCTGGAAGTTACCCCTAGGAAAGCAAAAGCCGTTCTGTCACTCCTGAAGAAACGCAAAAACAGCAGCAGGTGTCATATTGCAAGACTTGGACGGAAATCCATCATTCTTCCAAGGTGCGCGAGAGTGAACGTCAGTTGTGGCAAACTGAATAAGACCCTTGGAACACACGTGATGCTGGAGCCAAATTCAGAAGTACCCTGGCCTGCAGGTATAAAGGTAAACAAACAGCTTATTCAGATGCATCTGAACAAGAATGACAACATTACAGTGATGGTGGAAAATACCACAGAAGAAGAGGTGACACTCACAGCACGGACTTTCCTGGGGTGGCTGCATACAGTGGATGCCATCCATCAGCTGGAAGTGAAGCCACCGTCTCCCTCTGAACCCCAATCTAAGCTATCACAAGGTGACAATGACTTGCCTCCAGACACCCAACCTAGGGTTCAGGAGAGTGAAGGTTGCGACCCGCCAGTGGACCTCAGTCACTTACCTGGGGAACAACAGGAACGTGTGAGACAGCTGTTGAGAGAGAATAGTGGAGTGTTTGCTAAGGATGACTGGGATACTGGATGCATTCCAGACCTTAGAATGGACATTTGTTTAAAAGACAAAATTCCTGTACAAAAGACGTACAATGCAATACCACGACCCCTGTATCAAGAGGTGAAGACCCACATACAGAATCTGCTGAGTCAGGGGTGGATCCAAAAGTCGACATCCTCCTATTCCTCGCCAGTTGTGTGTGTGAGAAAGAAGGATGGGAGCTTGCGTCTATGTGTGGACTACAGGCTGCTCAACGAGAAGACACACCCTGACCGAATGCACCCGCCGCCTTTCAGAGATACAAAACGAAGGGCTCCGGAAAAAGAGGGAACTCTTCCTCGCAAGTACCTCCATCACAGCCAGTAGAGTGGACAGGGAGACATCAGGAACCGCTAGAGAAGCTGATTGCGGAGTTGTCAAGCCCACCCATTATGGCATACCCAGACTTTGAAAAGCCATTTGTCCTTCATGTTGATGCGTCAGAAGAAGGGCTAGGAGCTGTACTGTACCAACGACAGGGAGGCAAACTCCGAGTAGTTGGTTATGGGTCTCGGACTCTGAGCCCTGCCGAAAGGAACTACAAGCTGCATTCTGGGAAGTTGGAGTTCCTGGGACTCAAATGGGCGATCACAGAGTGTTTCCGGAATCAGAATCAGAATCAGAATCAGAATCAATCAGAATCAGAATCAGAATCAATTTTATTGCCAAGTAGTGTTGTGCACATACAAGGAATTTGCTTTGGTAATAAGGTGTTACCGAGGCTGCTATATCAGCGCCAACTTGAGAAAAAAAACACAGCATGACATGAGGAAAGGTGAGGAGAAAAAAAGGCGACCCCCAGACTATGCTCCTGTAAGGAGAACAGTCTGGGAACAGGAAAAAACACCTCAGCAACATTAGCACATAAACAGTACACTCTACAAACAAGACATTGCAACATGGTGGGGAGTGGGGGATGGAGGTAGTCCAGCCCAGGCAAGCAGCATCCGGTCCTGCAGCCATTATGGCGCTGGTCACAGACCCGCCTGTCAGACTGGGGGTACGAAGCGGCGAAGGCGTGGGATGGGGTGTGGGTTAGGTGCATATCTGTGTATGTGTAAGTTCATGTGTGTGTAGGCCTGGAGAGAGTCGCTAAGCCAGCACCATAATCTAGGAGCCTCAGTCCGCAGGATTGTCATAGCGATACACAGCAAGTTGCCATGGAGACAACCTTGATCATGTCCCAGGCAGAGTCAACAATCACCAGGTGTCTGAGGAGTCGGGGAAGGATCGCAAGAGCGGCTCACTGCAGTGCTCTTCCGGGAGAGTTGTTGTTCCAGCAGCGGCCTTGGCCAAGGCCAGTGCTGGTAGGGGGGTGCCGAAACAGATAAGATTGGGATTGTTTGGTCTTCGGGCGAGTAGCCGCATTCAATTTATACAGGCTATTCTCCTGGTCCGTTTTGGTCTCTGAAACGATCCATTTGCCTTTGCAAAGCTGTGAGCTTCTCCATGATGTTATCCATATTGTGGTTCATAGACCCAGTCTGAGTGCTGACAGCTCTGCCCACCGCTTCAATCATCACGGGCAGCCTTGCGGGGCTTTTGACAGCTGTCACCGTCTGCTTAGTTCCTCGATAAACCAGGGCAATGCCTAATCCAATCAGCAGAAGACCTGTTTCATGCACCGCATTTCATTGTCTACAGTGATAATAACCCATTGACATATGTCATGAAAACGGCAAAGCTTAATGCAGCGGGGCAACAGTGGGTTTCTGAGCTGGCAGACTACCGTTTCACTTTGAAGTATAGACCAGGGACGCCAAATCAAGATGCAGACTTCTTATTACGGAGACCAGTGCCCATTGAAGTCACAGTCAGAGAGTGCACTCAGGAATGTGAGCCAGAAGTTCTGTGATCAATCGGGGAAGTCCTGAAAGCACAACGACGTGGAGAAGTGGACTGGATATCTGCAATCACTTGCAACATAGATGTCTTACCGGAGGAGCTGAAGGGTGGATCAGAGAACAGTCAACGGCTAACGCCTCAGGATATCAGGTGCGCTCAGCTGAGTGATCCAGTCATTAGCCGAGTACTGGATCTGAAACAGAAACAAATCTATCTCAAACACAAAGACAAATTGATGGAACCGGAACCTGTGAGACGACTCTTGCGAGAATGGCATCACCTGCAGATTAATGAGGAAGGTATACTGCAAAGAAATATACTGACCAGAACTCAGTTAGTTGTCCCAGAAAACTTAAAAAGTATGATTTACAAGTACTTGCATGAAGACATGGCCCACCTAGGTGCTGAACGTATGGTGGCAGCAGCTCGTGCACGTTTCTTCTGGCCAAGAATGAGAGAAGAGATAGAGCATTATGTTACAAGAGTGTGTCGATGTCTAAGACAAAAGAAACCAAACCGGATTACCAGAACCCCAATCAAGAGCATTGAGACAACAGCTCCATTTGAGATGATCTCGATTGATTACCTGCACCTGGAGAAAAGTAGAGGGGGAGCAGAGTATATCCTGGTGGTCATAGACCATTTTTCGAAGTTTGCTCAGGCATACGCCACCAGAAACAAGTCTGGAAAGACAGCAGCCCGGAAGATCTTTGAAGATTTCATCATGCGCTATGGTTTTCCTGCAAAGATCCACCATGACCAGGGGAGGGAGTTTGAGAACAGCCTGTTCCAAAAGTTACAGAGTTACTGTGGGATTAGGCATTCACGTACAAATCCCTACCATCCCCAAGCTAACCCGGCAGAGAGGTTCAATAGGACACTGTTGGGGATGCTGAGGACCTTAGAGGAGACAAAGAAGTCGAATTGGGCAGAACACCTTAACAAAGTTGTCCACGCCTATAATTCCACGGTGCAAGAGTCAACAGGATTTTCCCCATTCTTTCTCGTGTTTGGCCGAGAGCCAGTTCTTCCAATTGATCTGGTGCTCCCCACAAAGCAAGTAAAGGACAGCCGGTCTCATGCCGACTATGCTGAAAAGTGGAAAAGGTCTATGCAAGAAGCATATGATATAGCAAAAAAGAACATGAAGAAGGCTGCTGCAAAGGGGCAGAGAAATTACAATCGGAAGGCATGGAGTTCTGTCTTGGAGCCAGGTGATCATGTGTTGGTGAGGAACCTGTCAGGAAGAGGCGGCTGCTTATTTCATGTTAACAGGATTAGATCCCGGCTTCATAAGCGGAGGTGATGCGGGAAGTCTTTCGCAGCCATGTGTTGTCCGTTTTTACGACAAAAACCTGTTGCGGAAGGTGCCAGAATAATTCGAAGAGCTTTTCGAATTAATCACGTTTTGCGAGATAGACACAATCCTTTAGCGCAGCGCGATAATCTAGTTATCATTTTTCTTGTGAGGGTGTCATATACATTATTAATTTGTTGGAACCCCACGTTAAATGTTCGACTCGTCGGAGTCGGGCTTTAACAATGGCACAAACCGTTTGTATTGCATTGAAATTCTTTGCGAGCGGCACTTTCCTTCACACTATTGGAGATGCGGAAAACTTGGGGAAAAGGGCTGTCTGTCATGCCATTCGCAAAGTTTATCTGGCACTCAAGTAATTTTTAGGGGGTTTGTGGTATTTCCAAGCCACTTAAGACCACAGGTTGTGAAGCAGAATTTTTTTTTGCCATTGCAGGTACATTATAATTGTTAATGAAGATCATGCAACCATGATCATGCCAAAAAGTAGGACTTACAGTTTTTGTTCCTCAGGCTTCCCTAACGTGATTGGTGCCATAGACTGCACACACGTCCCCATCAAGGCTCCACCAGGCCCCAATGAAGGGGATTTTGTGAACTGAAAGGGATTTCACAGTGTAAATGTGCAGGTAAATTACTATTATGATTCTTAATATTCCAGATTAGTAATATATCAAATAATAAAAAAAGTAATGTAATCAAAAAGTATGCAGTTGACTGATTAAAAATATCTTAGATGGTGTGTGACTCCATGTCATACATCCCAAATGTGGAAGCAAAATGGCCTGGATCTGTGCATGACTCCAGGATTTTCAGAGAGTCACGTTTATGCACATTATTTGAACATGGTAAGGAAAAATTTAATATCTAGCTCACTGTATTGCAAACATTTATTCTGAGCCTAACAAAACTGGATTTTTCTAGGTGCTTACGACGGGATCCTGCTTGGTGACAGGGGCTATGCCTGCAGGCAATATTTCATGACGCCATTGAAAACCCCCGACCACAAACCCGTTTCAATGCAGCTCTAGCCAGGACAAGGGTACACATTGAAATGACCTTTGGGTAACTAAAGGAAAGATTTCATTGTCTGAAGGGTCTGAGGTTTGCACCTGACAAGGCCTGTGACATTATTGTTGCATGTGCCATACTCCACAATATTGCCACCATCAGAAAGAAGAGGACCCCTGTGGTGGAGGTGCAGCCTGATGATGACCTCCTACCAGTGCACTTGGAATTGTGGAACACCATTTTAGTTTTTTTAGTTTTTTTTTACAAACAAAAACCTTCATTAAATGAATAGAAGACAAGACAACATGCTTAGTTCCTTCATTTTTATTTCAATTATTCTTTGTCAAGAAAAGCCAGTGATGGTCATCTTTTGCCTGCAATAAGATATATTGTTATCCAAGTTCAGCAATAATACCCTGAGTGAAATAGTGTATTAGCACTTACTCTGAAGTTCCTTTTGAAGCAACTCAATCTCTAGTGCCAGTTTTTCTTCTTTAAGGTGTCAAGTTCTATTTCTCCCCTTAATTTTTTTTTTTTTCAGGTCAAAATACTCAATTTTCTGTTGTAGATTCCGTTTATATAGGGTACGGATATCACCCTGTGCCATTTTTGGATAAAAAGAATTACCAAAAAAATAAAAAAATAAACACAATCCTCATGCAACAGAAATAAAAAGGAAAAGTACTGCACTGCCCCCCTCTGTATCACTTTGTGCTGTAGGACTGTCTGGCCTTTCCTCCTGCGACTCATATTGCAGTCAGAAATAAAATGTACACAACTATAAATTAATTAAAGTTATTTATGCACTTACAAGTTTACAGAAACATCTTCTGATGCACAACCTTGGAGACATCATCAGTGCTGTTTCCAGGAGTCACTGGGTGTTTCGGGTCTTACAACAGACACCCTCGTCCAGGCGACCCGACCGAGGCTGATCAGGCCCCGACCTGTGTCTAAGTGGCATTCTACTGCCCCCACTGCTCTCCCCTCTTTAACCAGAGCCATCTGGATGCTTTCTCTGCTGCCTCCACGTTGTTTCCTATGGCTCTTCTTTGATTAGCTCCTTTTATGCCCAGCGTACTGTAGGCCGTGCTCAGGGAGTAACTAGCAAATCCCCTACTGCACACCTCTACTGGCATACACCTGGTCCGCCATCCGTTCCGCCGACAATCCTCTACCAGTTCTTGGTATTTCTCCCTTTTCCTCTCTTGAGCTTCCTCCATCATCTCCTCTCAGGGCACTGCCAGCTCTAACAAGATCAGATGTTTGGTGGCCTCAGAGACCAAGATGATATCAGTTCTCAATTTGGACTGGGTGATGTGTGTTGGAATTTTCAGCTGCCTTTCCAGGTCGACTGTCATCACCCAGTCTCGGGCCGTGGAGAGCAAACCTACAGAGCAGTTTTTTTATGTTTTCTCTGGCTTTTGCCCTTGCTTGATGAAGTGAATTGTCTTGGCTGAAGCTTGGGTGTATCGGCTATCCTTGATCCCCTTGCTGGATTTGAGGACCTGGTCGTGCCTCCATCGATACCGGCCCTCACCCAGTGCCTTGGGGCAGCTACCCAGGATATGTTCTAATGTTCCTGTTTTGGAACAAAGAGGGCATGCAGGTGTTTCTATTTTTCCCCATGTGCATAGGTTGGATGGGCTTGGGAGGACGTCTTAGACCCCCTGACTCAAGAACTTGATTCTCTGGGGGTTCCACTTCCAGATTTCCTTCCAGGTGACGCTCCGCTCCATCGCCTGCTCCCACTTCATCCAGGCGCCTTGCTGCCGCAGTGCCACTTCTGTGCTGGTTCGCTCTTCCTCGACTGAAGCTCGCACCTCTTCCTGTACCAGCTTCTACCTTTCCTTTCCACTAGCAGAGTCATATCGGGTCGCTGTTAGACTCCCGAGTCCGCCTCTGCCTTGCGCCACGCCACTGTTCCAAGGATGGCCTTGTGCTTCAGCCGCGCCTCTGCCTGCTGGACTGCCTCGGCTGCGCTCCACTTCCTCTCTGTCCTCACGACAATCCCTGCGCCGGACACTTTGGTATCTCTTGATCCAGAGTACTGCAGGTGTTCTCGTGTCCGTGCAACGATGAACTACTCCCTGACTGAGCTAAAAGGGAGCCTGAGCTTATTGGTGTTCCTATATAGGCCCAGCCATCTGCGTAGATAGCTGCTCACCTTCTGCTCAAAACCTTCCACCACTGTCATGGGGACCTCATAGATAAGCAGAGGCCAGAGGATTCTTGGGAGGATTCCATGCTGGTAGACCCAGGCCTTGAATCTTCCAGGGAGCCCAGACTTATCCACTGTTCTCAGACATCACTCTAGGTCAGCACCGGTTGCCTTGATGGAGTCTCTGTCATTCAGGCTGCAGTTGAAGACCTTCCCAAGGCTCTTCACTGGTCTCTCAGTAACTGACGGGATCTGGTGTTCTCCCAGTCTGAAACGGAAGTTGTCTGTAACCTTCTTTAGGACCAGAGACCTGGACTTTGCAGGTTTCAAGCTCATGCTTGCCCATGACATGAGTCTCTCCAACCCCTGCAGGATCCACCTAGCTCCTGGTACCGCCGTTGTTGTCACTGTGAGGTCGTCCATGAATGCTCTTATGGGCGGTTTTCTTACTCCAGCCTTACTGAGGGGGCCTCTGCACTCTGTTTCATCTGCCTTGACCAGCATGTTCATTGCCAGTGCAAAGAGGATCACTGAGATGGTACAGCCAGTGATTATCCCCACCTCCAGCTGGTGCCAGTCAGATGTTAGCTGGCCAGTGGAGACTCTCAAGCTGAACTTACTGTAATAGTCCAGGATGAGATCTTTCACCTTCTGCGGTACATGGTGTTTCTCCAGTGCAACCTCCACCAGCTTGTGGGGTATTGAGCCATAGGCATTGGTGAGGTCCAGCCACAGTACAGCCAGGTCCCATCTGCCTTCTCTTGCTTCCCTGATAAGCTGGGTTACCACGCCCATGTGTTCCAGACAACCAGGAACTCCTGGTATAACTTCCTTTTGCACAGACGTGTCGATGCACTTATTGCTCAACAGGAAGTTGGAGAGCCTCTTGGCCACGATGCTGAAGAAGATTTTGCCCTCCACACTGAGCAAGGAAATCACCCGGAACTGGTCGATGTTCTCAGACTTTTCCTGTTTTGGTATGCACACTCCCTCCGCATACCTCCACTGCTGGGCGATCTTCCCCCTCCTCCAGATCACCTTTAGAGCCTTCCAAAGCCGTTGTAATAGCTTTGGGCAGTTCTTGTACACCTTGTAGGGCACTCCACTTGGGCCTGGTGCTGAGCTCGATCTTGCTCTCCTCACCACTTCCTCCACTTCCCTTAGGCGGGGCTCCTTCAGGTCGAAGTCTGATAAAGGCTCTGGTGGTGTTATCAGAGCATTACATGGACCCAAGGTTTGTTCTCTGATGGAGTCACTATAGGTGGCCTTGAGGTGGTCGTTTATGGCATCCTTGGAGCAGGTGAGGCAGCCAGCCCTCTTTTGGCCAAGGAGCTGCTTGGTCAACTTAAATGGGTTGGCCAAGAATGCTGCCCTCTTCCTGGCTCTCTCCTTCCGCCTCCTTCTGTGGAACTCTGCCCTCCGTAAGGTTAACAGTTGTTTTCTTAGGATTGCTCTCAGGTCCGCTAGGCCGGCTCTCTCGACTTCCCCCGCTGTTTTGTATTGCCTCTTTAGCAGCCTGAGTTCGTCCCTGAGGCACTGAATTTTCTTTACTCTGTGGCTTGGAGCATATGCAGATGGAGCAGGCTTGGGTGCCTCAGTTTCAAATCGCTCAGCTGTGATATTCACTATGAGGGTGATCATCGTTCTCAATCGATGGTCCACGTCAGCCTTAGCTGTCACTTCCAGGACCTGGCTTACGTCTTCATCAAATTGTTGCCACTCAACTCTCTTGTGGGATATGGGCCACTGCAACTTTGGTTGGACCACAGGGGCCCAGCCAGTTGTTATGGCTGCAGCTTGCTGGCTTCTGAGGCCATGTGGGTTGTCGGGAGATGCTGTCTTTTGGGTTATGGTTACACGCACCATATTCTTTCTGAAGCAAGATTCTTCCGAAATAAATAGGAGCATTTCGTTTTCAGTCTTTTCTCTAAGGGTTCGAACCTGAGAGCTCGTGCTTTCAAAGAAGGTCCTAGTTTCAATTCACTCGAACTTTCAGAGCACATCAAGGGCACGCGCCATGCACAAAAAGAGTAGTCTAAAGGACGGGGTTAGGAGAGGTGGTGACATGGAGCTCAATTTCAATGGCACCCAGAAAATCTTGCCGTGACCGGATTCGAACCGGGGTTGCTACGGTCACAACGCAGAGTACAAACCACTATACGATCACGGCGAGCTACTGGTCTACCCGACGTGTCCCAGAATACAAAGGGGCCTTGTCTTCTTTAGCTTGCAGACAAAACTGTTTCTTACCAACATAACTCTTTTCAAGGGTAATCCTGTAACAGTGACTTTTTTTCTTTTTATAAAGTTTAAGCTAGGCCTCCAGAAGGTTACAAACTAAAGCAGGCGCATGCTGTCAACGTAGTCGGCAGGATTCAAAACTGCGCGGGGAGACCCCAATGGATTTCTAGTCCATCGCCTTAACTACTCGGCCACGACTACAAGCTGACTGAAAGGGGCATGTCGTTTGGCTTGCTGCCTTGCTGCGTCGCTGCCCGAGGCCAGTGTAGATCAGCAAGAACTCAACAACAAAACGTACTGCTCCACAAAAAGAGGCTTGTTCACCCGAACTGGGACTTGAACCCTGGACCCTCAGATTAAAAGCCTGATGCTCTACCGACTGAACTATCCGGGCTCTTGCTCGAGTAGCGTGCGTGCTGCGTGGGAACGCACAGCAAAATGAATCGGATTGGCGCAGAAAAAAAGAGTGTCCTCCAATGCATCGCGTTTCCTTCTTCGAAGATTCAGAACGGCCGTCAAAACGTCTGCTATGTCAAATTATATTTGCAAATTAGTGGGAATGCAGCCTATTAGACTGATGATAATAGTAATTAAAGGAAAATAATGCTAGGAAAAAGAACAAAAACGCACTGCTACTTGTCTGGAAAGCCTCTTCACATGCTTCAATGCTGTTGACTTGCTGTGCTCTTATCGTTATTGTAAACTTGTGTCAAAGGCGCAGTTGTTTGTAGCAAATAGTAAGCCCGCGGCAACCTAGGTAACAGCCAGCGAGTGTACTGACATCTAGCGATTAGAAAATATACACTCACCATATTCTCTCTGAAGCAAGATTCTTCCGAAATAAATAGGAGCGTTTCGTTTTCAAACTTTTCTCTAAGGGTTCGAACCTGAGAGCTCGTGCTTTCAAAGAAGGTCCCAGTTTCAATTCACTCGAACATCCAGAGCACATCAAGGGCACGCGCCGTGCACAAAAAGAGCAGTCTGAAGGACGAGGTGGTGACATGGAGCTCAATTTCAATGGCACCCAGAAAATCTTGCCGTGACCCGGCTTCGAACCGGGGTTGCTGCGGCCACAACGCAGAGTACTAACCACTATACGATCACGGCGAGCTACCGGTCTACCTGATGTGTCCCTGAATACAAAGGGGCCTTGTCATCTTTAGCTTGCAGACAAAACTGTTTCTTAACAACATAACTCTTTGCAAGGGTAATCCTGGAACATTGACTTTTTTTCCTTTTATAAAGTTTAAGCTAGGCCTCCAGAAGGTTGCAAACTAAAATAGGCGCACGCTGTCACGTAGTCGGCAGGATTCGAACCTGCACGGGGAGAGCCCAATGGATTTCTAGTACATCGCCTTAACCACTCGGCCAAAGCCAGGGCAAAAGGGACTGCTAAGGGGAAGAAGGAAAAAAAACGCCAAAAGGGAGGGGAAAGAAGGGGGGAAAGAAGGGGGGAAAGAAGGGGGGAAAGAAGGGGGGAAAGAAGGGGGGAAAGAAGGGGGGAAAGAAGGGGGGAAAGAAGGGGGGAAAGGCACCAAAATCATGGGTTCGAGTCCTAGGCAAAGCAAGAATTGATAAGAATGTGAAATGTGTTCCTTGAAATGCTATTTAAGATGCTTTGGATAAAAGTGTCTGTCAAATGCTTGAATGTATGTGATTTTACCCAATTAAAAAACAATTTGCAAGAATAAAATGTAGAACACATACTTTCCACAAATATAGTTTATTCCAAAAGCTCAAATGTAACTATATTCTATGTAATAATAATAAAAAATATAAATATACACAAGTACAAATATATGTAAATACAATTATTTATTATACAATTACTACCACAAAGTCTCAAATCCAACATTTACAATAGAGGGAATATATATATATATATATATATATATATATATATATATATATATATATATATATATATATATGTATTATATATATATATATATATAATACAACCGCAAGATCGATGCTATCTCGTTGGTTGATAAACCAGTGATCGTGCGGTTCAGACTGACGAGATACCCTGCCAGGTTATCCACTGCCTCCCATCCAGGAACACCCCTTGAATCACATCTACTGTCCTAAAAATGGAAACAAAAACAGAATCCTGCATTAGGAAATTATTTTGATAAACCACTATAACTTTGATAAACCATTCACAAATTACAAGAATCAGGTATTAGAAACTTTACCGGAGCTGGTGTGCTGGGCCCGTCTTCAATGTCAGGACTGTAAGAGCCACCACTTGGCACACTGGTTTCCTAGATTATTTTTAAACATTTTAAAGAGAAGAATAAACTTCAGTTACAAAATTGACTGTTCAAATTGACTATTATTAATCTTTTAATTAAATGAACGTTTAATCATGAAGCAACTCATTCATTGCTCCTAAAAATTAACATTCCTATGTAATTTTAATTCAAAATGATCAAGAAAATTGACATTACCAGAGGTGAGATCAATGAATCACCATGACTGCTGGAACTTGCAAGGGTGTGTGTGCCCAAATTGATGTCTGCCGCATCACATATTGTGACATCCAGACACTCATCCTCCTGAACTTCAACTTCCATCTCTGGCAAGGCGATTTCACGTTGCTCCAGTGGGGAAAGCAGGTCTCCTCTGTCAGACTGTGCCAGCAAGTACTCCACAGCTATACGCTCACCTGCCATAAAGATTCAATAAACATTTTGCAATAAGAGCTATATATCAGGCTAAAGCAGTAGGCTACAGTGCTTGTGATGAAGGTAGTGTTGCTAATGAAAAATCTGTTTTGCGATTAACATGAAAAATGTAATTAAATTAAAAGCAAAAATCACAAAAGAAAAACTAAAACAAATACACTTCAACTTCACAAAACTGACACATCTTATAACTAGGAACGAGCAGCTTTACAGCAATGATCAGTCATGAAAACGATGGTCTGATTGGTTAGCGTTCAGGCAGCATGCAAAGCCTTTGAAAACACACAGTGAAGCCTGGAATCACTATCGTAATAGAGTGTACAATGGTAAATCTTACCAGTGGGTCTCCCAGGAGATTTGAATTCTGGCAGGAGTGCACATCCAAGGACTCTGTTGCTGAGGACATTCATGTGGGACATTAAACGTACATCATAAATTTTAGTAAGTGATGTACCACTCTTGTCCACAGCTTGATGAGCTCGGTTGATGTTCCACCTAGATGCACCCTCAAGCATGTACATCTGAGTATGTAGTGCATTACATCTCCAGCCTGAAAGACAATGTTTCACATGATTAAAATACTATTATATAACCCCCCACTCAGAACTACCAGGCCTAAGAAAAAGGTTGGTTCCAAGTTGATGCCTTTAATTTTCGAAGTTAGAAACTTCAGTATTGTGACAACACTACTTAAATATACACATAATATTGTTTTATATTTTCAATTTACCCGGAATAAAAGTGCACTGGTGGCAATGGAAGCTTTCCAGAGAGGAGGACCCTCTGCAACACCTCAGTACATCCAGAACCTTGTCACCCTTCTGTAAACCGGAGCCCAGTTTTGTGTACAACTGAACACCGGGTGGATCTTGGATGCAAGGTAAGTGTTTCTGCTGTACCTCCCACACACGTGTCATGCTCTCTGGATTGATGAGGCGCAAACCAGTGGTGTCGGTCAGTTCCCACATGGAGTCCAGTAGTCCTTGTATCAAGACACAAGTTTCTTCAACTCCGCGTGTCCTCCTCCTGCAGTGCTTGGCCAGCTCACTGGAGGTGATGCTTGACAGGATTTGGGCCTCTGTTGAAATATGACCCCCATGTTTTTTTAAAAGCATGGTCTTTTTCGCCTCTTTAAGACGAGAGATGTCATCCTTGTCCCATTCAAATATACAGCTGGACAACTTGGAGCAGAAAGTGCCATACAGTGGATGGTGCTCCGTTGTAAGGCCAGCAGTAAACCGCCACATGAAGTGGAACACATAAAGTCGCACTGTGATATTCCATGGTCGAAACCAGGTAAGAACTGGAGTCACACCTACACCAATGAGAAACAAGGAGTGATTGTTTTCTCATATTTAAATTTGCATCATTAAATAAATATAATGCTGTTTTACATAAGCTTTTGTTTACTTGATCGCAAACACTGAACAGGGTTCTCATTAGGGCTGGGCGATATATCGCACGATAATGTTATGCGCATCTCGTCAGTAAAGCCGGTTCCTTGATTAGTAGTAAATCGCCTTCACCTGCTTTCAGATGGAGCGGCATTTACTACAAAGAGCTGTAGTTAACTGACAAGCTGAGCCATATCGCATTAATATCGCGGACGTATCGCCAGCGATAATTAATGCGATATGGCTCAGCTTGTCAGTTAACTACAGCTCTTTGTACACAGCAAAAACTCCAGTGTTAAATTAACACTCCTGGGATATGAGTCCACACTCAAGAGTGTTGAAGTTAATGAGATAATTAAGTGATTAATTGAGTGATGATTGAGCATTATTGAAGACACCTGATGTTAACAAGCAGAATCACTGAAGGAGAAAATCTAAAATTGTAAGCCACCGTTATGGCGATCAGTGTTTGCTTTAGTTGGGCTCTTGACCCTTATGTTATTAACTTTAGATTTTGTTTGGCTGATGTATCTGAGTTATAACTGCCAGATGAACAAAGAAAAAAGTAATCTGATGGTGTTGGTTATATTATGACAGTCATCATTTGAACTTTATGATTTAGATTTATGTAGTTGGTTACAGCATAACTGTGATTCTGGATCAATATTCAGAATTTTAGCTATAATATAAAGGATTTCTTAAAAGTTGTTTCTAAAAAAAAAAAATCTTTCTTATAGGCACTCACAAACTTCAAGATTCAGTCTATGCATCTCAACAACGGTGACGAGCAGAATATTCAATTAGGGAAAGTAAATTACATCAAAAATTCAGATCATAATTTATTCATATCTCAATGCATGATGGGAGCCATATTTATATATTTATATATTTATATATTAATTTTTTTGAACAATATTTAATAAATATTTTTGGATTATAAGAAACATACCTATATTCATATATGCTGTAGAATCAAAAAGTTGATGCCAACAAGTTAAACCAAACTATCTCAATAAGACTTATTTTCAGATCACAGCATGATTATGCCAGAACACAACCAACACTAGATCACACTCTTTTTTTGTTCATTTGACTGTTATAAATAAATAACAGCAGACAAACAAATTTAAAGTGAATGTATAAAGGTTAAGAGCCCAACTAAAGCAAACACTGATCGCCATAACGGTGGCTTACAATTTGAGATTTTCTCCTTCATTGATTCTGCTTGTTAACATCAGGTGCCTTCAATAATGCTTAATCATCACTAAATTAATCACTTAATTATCTCATTAACTTTAACACTCTTGAGTGTTAATTTAACACTGGAGTTTGTGCTGTGTAGTAAATGCCGCTCCATCTGAAAGCAGGTGAAGGTGATTTACTACTAATCAAGGAACCGTTAGGACACAGTTCAGGACTTGGCCAAACTCATTGCCCACATTGGTCATCCATGTAGCAGTGTCCGCAATGCCACCAGCAAGCTTTTTAGTTATCTATATAAATACACAAACATTACAATCAGGTAAAAATCACTGAACATCAAGTTGAAGTTAACATGCATTTGCCTCTTTTTATATACATTTACCTTCTTGGTAGAATCAAGCTTCAGGATGCTACCATATGTTGATGTTATGACACCCTTTAGCTCATCAATGTGACTCAGGATCTCGTTGGCATGAACCGTCTCAAACCACTGTGCCAGAGGTAGGGGGCAAAAAGGCGGTGGCTGTTGATATATCACTTCAGCTTGTGTCAGGGCACATTTCTTTTTGTGAAATTCACAGTCTGTCAGATAGTTAATGGTACGTCTTGCCCACTCCTCGCTGTGAACTTCTTCAAGCGCCTGCTGCAAGAAACTGGAGCTGTTCCCTGCAGTTCTAGGCTTCAACAAAGTCAAACACGTCCTGTCAAGTGCAAGGTGAGTGGTGAGAACAGCGGGGAATTTGTTTCTGTGGGAGGGATCTAGTTGTTTGAGGATCTCCGAACTCCAAGGGCAGACAGGAATCATACACTTACTGCAGCGAGGGTAGTCTACTCCAGTGTTTCCCAAACTTTTTTCAGTCGAGGCACCCTTTGAAAATTTAGAAAAATTTGTGGCACCCTACACTAGTGTTGTCACGATACTACTTTGATACTATACCTTGAAATGTATTGATTTTCATACCACAGGGAATAACTGCCGTAGGCCTACTGTCATATAGATATTTTTTAATATTATCAATTTTTTTGTCCATCCATTTAAAGTCTAGGAAATCATTAATTTCTTCTGCAGAGATCACTTTACATGATGACATATTTAATTAAGGCTTTTATTCATAATTCAGCAAAACATTGCTCAATTACCATTGCAAATCTCACCTAAATGTTTGCTCACTCAGTGTAGGCCTATTTGTGTTTTTATATTGGGATAATTTTGTTATAATTGCATAAGATAGCTTGTTTTTAATATATTTTATAATGTAATAATTTCACAGTTAATCTCCAAATTAATGTATAAACAACATAAAGACAGTATATTTTAAATAATTGTTTAATGGCATCTTTTTTATGAATGAAGCCCAGTATCACTGATACCAATACTGCTACTGATGTCAGGAAAACACAGAAATTGAATAAAGTTATCAAACACTTTACAGTCTTCACTGCATAAATAATAAATTAAATATAGATGAATCCTTATTAAAGCTACAAGCGTTCTTTAGTCAAGAGCAGTGAGTAATTTTCTCTGTTACCTGTTCTTTGATTCTGTTGTCACTGCTGCACTTATCTCACACGCGTCCCATCTTCTCACAACTCTAATTTAAGATTTTAACTAATTTAAGACTGCTCTCATGAGGATACTCAACAAAACGGACATTTTGGCATAACTGTGTGTTATTATTCGCTCAAGCACGAAAGAGAAGTCGATTCTGGCACGCGATGCGCGTCGTCCTGTGTCAGCAGGACATTCACAGACAGCCGTTCTCTTTTGTCTTTTCGCGGTTGCATGGTTTAGAAGCATTTGCATGAATAAGAACGTGATTATATAATGTAAGGCTAGCCAAAGGATGTCATAAAAAAACGGATGCTGCGTTAATTGTGTTTAAATATTTTTTAACGCGTAAAACTGAAAAACATTAATCGCACGCGTTACCGTTGACAGCAGCACGGACATAACCGATGTGTTTGTGAATACGCGGCAAGACGGACGCTGTGACAATGTTTCGTGTGTATTTGACCGTAAGCGCAACAAGCCATGAAAAAGAGGCAGCTTTATGTGTGGACGCTGGGAATGAAGCACGAGAATGAAATCATGCGGAACCCCCGCAATTCAACGAACGCAGAAAACTTATGATTTGCATTTTTTATTATAAATTTGTGTGCATTATTTGTTGTTAACGATGCGAGATTGATGATACATTTATTATTATTTTTTTTACACATTTTAGCAATTTTAAAATGTTTAATGGAGTTTTTACACGGCACCTCTGCTCTCGCCAGAAGGCACCCCAGGGTGCCGCGGCACCCCGTTTGGGAAACGCTGGTCTACTCCAATTAAATAGTATCTTGAGTCAATATCAATGACTTCCCTCACTTTTGTGTAGATTCCTGAATGGTGCATCTTCCTATTGCACTGTGTGCACTTCAGAGGAATACCCCACATTCTCATTGGGGCCCACAGAAACATACGCTGTCTAAAGTAGGTGTTAGGATCAGGCTTAAGGTGTTAGGATTTTGCTTAAGTCGTCCTGTGGCGTCATACAGACACTGCGCTATCCACTTAATAGTGGTCTTAATAACTCGACAGAACTGTTTGGGGAGAAAACTTACCCAATTCACTTCTGGAGGCCTCAGATTAATTTCCAGGGATGGTGTTTGAGGTGCAGTTTGTGGAACGCCTTGCTGCTCTTCAATGTATGCGGGTGATTCAGTAAATGATGTTGTTGGAGAAGATGTTGGTGGATCCACAGATTCTGTCCCTGCAAGACTGGAACAAGGATGATTACTTTCAATGTGGTGAAGAAGTCCAACCGCACCCCAGACTTTTGCACCACACTGGTCACAACATTCTTGGACATGGTAGTCTGACAGATGTTCGGTGAAACACTCCACATCAATGTCTTCACCACAAAGACCACACTTTATTGAAGAACTGCTCTCTGGGACTGATCTTGAGCCTGCACTGCTCTCTGTGGCTGGTTTTGCACCTGCACTGCTCGCTGGTTTTGCCTGCGCTCCTGCACTGCTCCATGAGGCTGGTCTTGCCTGCGCACCTGCACTGCTCGCTGGTTTTGCCTGCGCACCTGCACTGCTCCATGAGGCAGGTTTTGCACCTGCACTGCTCGCTGGTCTTGTCTGCGCACCTGCACTGCTCCATGAGGCTGATTTTGCACCTGCACTGCTCAGTGGTCTTGCCTGCTCACCTGCACTGCTCGCTGGACTTGCCTGCGCACCTGCACTGCTCCATGAGGCAGGTTTTGCACCTGCACTGCTCGCTGGTCTTGCCTGCGCACCTGCACTGCTCCATGAGGCTGATTTTGCACCTTCACTGCTCAGTGGTCTTGCCTGCACACCTGCACTGATCGCTGGTCTTGTCTGCGCACCTGCACTGCTCCATGAGGCTGCTTTTGCACCTGCACTGCTCCATGAGGCTGATTTTGCACCTGCACTGCTCCATGAGGCAGGTTTTGCACCTGCACTGCTCGCTGGTCTTGCCTGCGCACCTGCACTGCTCTGTGGTCCTGCTTGCATGCCTACACTGCTCTGTGGTCCTGCTTGCATGCCTGCACTGCTCTGTGGTCCTGCTTGCATGCCTGCACTGCTCTGTGGTCCTGCTTGCATGCCTGCACTGCTCTGTGGTCCTGCTTGCATGCCTGCACTGCTCTGTGGTCCTGCTTGCATGCCTAACACTGTCTGCTCTGCTGACTGTAAAAAAAGCAATAGTGTTTTCCCTAGGTCTCAAAATCTGCAAATCATCAAAATCAAAACTTTGCTGAAAAACATGTTGTACACAATTACTACATGCAAACTGTCGTCTGATTCATAGGTTGTTGTTTTTTAAGGAAAGTAATAGATCTTTTAGTAGAATTGTAAAAACACCCACCTTCAGCAGGTATCTTGTGCAGGTATCTTTTTACTGAGTTAAATTGACATTTATATGCATTTTATGCAAGTAATCTGTTATACCATTATAAAGACCTTACTGATTTACATTAAAAGCTAAGAAATTAATATAGTGTACTGACAGCATTTGCACTAAATTTCCTCAGTTTGTGCGCATATATATTTTCTCTTATTAAAAAATGTTTTTAAATTAGTAATGATCACCAGCGTAGGTAAAATAATCACATTCATTACATACCTTATGATAACCACATTTGCAAGTGATTATTTTCCCAAATATATCATATGCACAGGTCTGTTTGTTTAATGGACAGTTATTAATTCTTTCCAAGGCATGCTTCCACTTCTTTGCTCCTGGCTTCTTGCCTGTTGAGAAGTGGTACTTCCCTAGGGCATACTTGCACATGATGTCATGCCAGTATGAGTCTGGTTTACCAGTCTTAGTCATGTCTATAAATATGAAACAACAAGGTAAATACCAGACAACTTGAGAACAACTTAAGAGAAATACAAATGAAGTGAAATTTAAAGAAAAGGCTTAGGAAAACATTTAAGACAAATTTTATGTAGAAGAGGGATTTTACAAATGGATGGTTGTCAAATTACGTATGTTTGTTAATTTATTCATGTTAAAAGAATTTTTTAACTATGATAAATAGAATGAATGATAACGTTGCACTAAATTCAAATTGGTGCAGTGAGAGATGCAGTGAGAGATGCAGTGAGAGGTGCAGTGAGAGGTGCGGTGAGAGGTGCGGTGAGAGGTGCGGTGAGAGATGCGGTGAGAGGTGCGGTGAGAGGTGCGGTGAGAGGTGCGGTGAGAGGTGCGGTGAGAGGTGCGGTGAGAGGTGCGGTGAGAGGTGCGGTGAGAGATGCAATGAGAGGTGCGGTGAGAGGTGCGGTGAGAGATGCGGTGAGAGGTGCGGTGAGAGGTGCGGTGAGAGGTGCGGTGAGAGGTGCGGTGAGAGGTGCGGTGATAGGTGCGGTGAGTGATGCAGTGAGAGATGCAGTGAGAGGTGCAGTGAGAGGTGCAGTGAGAGGTGCAGTGAGAGGTGCAGTGAGAGATGCAGTGAGAGGTGCAGTGAGAGGTGCAGTGAGAGGTGCAGTGAGAGATGCAGTGATAGATGCAGTGAGAGGTGCAGTGAGAGATGCAGTGAGTGATGCAGTGATAGATGCAGTGAGAGATGCAGTGAGAGGTGCAGTGAGAGATGCAGTGAGAGGTGCAGTGAGAGATGCAGTGAGAGGTGCAGTGAGAGGTGCAGTGAGAGATGCAGTGAGAGGTGCAGTGAGAGGTGCAGTGAGAGGTGCAGTGAGAGATGCGGTGAGAGATGCGGTGAGAGGTGCAGTGAGAGGTGCAGTGAGAGGTGCAGGTGCAGAGAGAGGTGAAAAAAACTGATTTGCTTTTTACTGGAATGCTTTTGAATGTGAACAGTACGGTACATGTGGAAATAAAAGTCCCAACCAAGAAATTTAGTGTAAAAACGGGGGATTGCATGTTTTGCATGCAAATACCTGTACAACTGACACATACAAGTCTATGTAGTTTTTGTAATGTCAACAATAGCCATTATTTTGAAACCTGGTGTACTTTGATTGACTGCATGTACCTTGTGAAGTGAAAACAAGTGTTATTCTTTGACAGAATAATTTCATTTTGAGTCAGATTTCCAGTGTTTTGGGAAATTTAGTGTGTAGAGATAGATGTGTTCTGTACTGAAATGAAGAGTTAGTATATATTTAACAAAATGTGTTTTTGAGAAGAAAATCATCCATTTGGCCAATTGTGTTTTGTTGGTGTGAGTCTGTGTTAAGAGTTTCGTAAAAGTATCTGAAGTATGGGTAAGCGCTTGTTGGCGATTTAAAAAAACTGTAAGACAACCACATAAAAGACTTGAGCGCTTTGTGTGGCACTTCAATTTATGCTTAGCTGGAACAATGCTAATTTATTCACCATTGTGTGACTGTTGCAGTGTTAACTTCTGGGAGCTGGATGGTGGTCTCGCTCATCACCTTAGCATTGGTGAGGATGCACTCTCGGATGTGCTTGTAAGCACGCACCACCATTGTGAAGCGGGACACCCTCATTCCATCACACCGCACCACGTTTGGGTAGAGGGCACAACGCCTTGTGAAGATGGCCTCCACCACTCGGTTGCAGTCAGGCCACTGTGCAGGACTATGAGCCCCAACGAAACACCCGCAAATTACAGCAGAATACATATTCATTTCAATGTGTGATCCTTACTCTGTTATTTTTCTTGTTTGTTTCCCCCTTTTCTAATCTGTCTGTTTTGCTTTGTGTTGTATAGATGTTAATTTTTAATATCTGTGCACAGTTATGTTTTGTGGTTTGTTTTATACAAAATTTTAGACAATCAAGAGCCTGTGTTTGCTAAATTTAACATACATTTTGGTGCTCTCCACACCTGGTGCCACAATCTTCTTAGTGCCTCTGAATCGTCCCTGTTTTAGGGAGGTTTGGTGACGTCGTGGGTAAATGGTTTTCCTCTTGTCATACTCCCCCAATGCCTGCCATAGGGTGATAATCTTGACGCACTCTTCTCCAGTCAAGGCCAGACGGTGGTCTCTGAGGCTAACCAAGAACTCTGCCAAGTCCTGCACGGCTCCATACCCCCCAATATTATCAGGTCCAACAGAATCCTAAAATAAAAGATAATTTAGGAACTTTTGATAGCAGCAATGAATACAAATATTCACATGAAAGCACAGCAAACATAACTAAGATTTTGTTTACAGACCTAAATGTACACTTGGCCCTTACATCATGTGAAGTGTTCTCTTCAGATGTCAGAAGACCAGTTTCAGCTGATAATTGGTCCACTGGAACTACATGAAAAAGGCAAACATTCAGTTTAAATTTGTATTTTTGCTTTTCAATAAGACATATATACATAGAGGTGGTGGTAATTGTTGTCACAATAACTCTATATAGATACTTTGGTAAACTCACAGCTATGTGCTCCAGGAAAGAGTCCTGGCTTTGAATGACTGTGCAGTGGGCTGGTGACAGGAGACAGAGGGACCACAGACAATGATGAAATGGAGCAGGTGACAGATGTCACTGGTGATGAAGGAACCACAGACAATGATGAAATGGAGCTGGTGACAGGAGATGTCACTGGTGATGGAGGAACCACAGACAATGATTAAATGGAGCTGGTGACAGGAGATGTCACTGGTGATGGAGGAACCACAGACAATGATGAAGTGGAGCTGGTGACAGGAGATGTCACTGGTGATGGAGGAACCACAGACAATGATGAAATGGAGCTGGTGACAGGAGGGGTTGGAGATGATGCTGCAGACACTGATGCTTGTGAAGAGACAACAGGTGTCCGTTCAAGTCAAAGGTGGGGACAGTGATGTCCTGAAACTCCTCAAGTTCAGCATAACTTTCATCCACTTCTATACCAACCTCAGTGGTCTCGGACTCTTCAATGGCCAACTTGTAGTCCTGCAGATCTTTACCAGTTTGCTGGTAAAGGTATTCCACTCCAATAAGCTCACCTTTAAAATATTAAAACATTGAAAATTAGATAATATACCAGGATATTATATTATAATTCAGAGGTTAAATGGTATGTGTACACTTAAAAAAAATGTGACCAAAAACAACAAATAGTTATCTACCAGTGTACTTTCTTGGCCCAACATAAGGGATGATTTTCTTGCCCATAACCTCCTCTGCAAGAGTATTGACAGCATGACGCAGAAGATGATTGTAGGAATGGGGCTGCTGCTCATCAGTTGTTGCTGCCACTGCCCGGTCCTCATTCCACCTTGCAAGTCCATCCAAAAGATACGCCTGGAAGAAGGTGTCACTCGCCAGCGTACTTGTAAATTCAAAAAAGAAAAATAAGACCACACAAAAATGTCATATGGATACACAAATAGCTGTTCCCATAGTTATTTTAATATATAATTAAATCAAATTTTATTTTAATAATTCAGTTAAGTCACTTATTTACCTGGGATGAATCTGTTAAGGTGCAGGTGAAATGACTCAAGCGAAGTGGAACCTCTGGCACAGCGGTAGGTTGGCAGACGGTGCCCTCCCTTCACTACAGTGCCCGTCTGCATGTAGAGCTGCACACCTACAGGATCCTGGATGCAGGCCACATGCTTCCACTGGGACTTCAATATCTCTCTCATCCGGGCTGAGTTTACTAGTGGGACTCCCATAGTGTAACGACCAGCATCTCCATCAAAGGCCTGAATATGGCTCTCAATCAGCGCCAGGGTCTCCTTGGTCCCGCGAGTGGTTCTCCTGCAATGTAGGGCTAGCTCGTTACGGCTGATACGGCGCAGCACATCAGCCTCGGATGTAGGTTTCCAGTTAGCTTCTAGCTCTGCATGCTTTGCCTTCTTCAGGGCCGTCAGGTCAACCTGGTCCCACATGAAAATACAGTGGCTGAGGCGACTCATAAATGTGGCATACAACTGATGAGAGTCAGTGGTGCAACCCACAGCAAACCTCCGCATGAAGTGCCATACATCTAAACGGATGATCATTTGCTCCCACTCTTCAAAAATTCTTCTCAGAAGAGTGTTGCCACAGCAGTCTCGGTTGACATACAGTACCTCGGGAGGAGCCACCCCAGCCACTCTGTATCGCTTGATGAGGCCTTCAATCATTGGCCCGAGACCAAAACCTTCACTGGCTGTGAGCACGGACATGATCACCTGTCCGTGCTCATTGCCAACATTGTTTGCCCAGGTTGCAGTGCCATAGCTGCGTCCTGCTAGTTTTCTGGCCACTTTTTTTGTTGAATCCATTTTTAAGATCGACCATATTGTGATGTGATAGTGGCCTTGATCTCATCCAGCCTTTGCAGGACATCCTGGGCGTACACCTGCATCAACCACCAGTGCTTAGGGACAGAAGGCATTGAAGGAGCAGATTCAAGGCAGGCAGGCACGCCCTTTTTTCCAAGTATTTTTTCCATTATTCCAACATTATTGGATAATTCTTATAATTGACATTTCTCTGGGCCAATCGGAATCTTAGCATTGTTTCTCTTGGCCAATCGGAATCTTAGCACTTGCGTCAGAATCTTGAAGCACACATCGTCAACTGAGCTCACCATTGGATGAGACACCTGGCTAACACGCGATTCTGATGGAATCGAAGGAGTCTTATGTGAAATTTGAGGTAAGTCAAGCTTTTTGGAGCAAAAACAACAGCTATTTGTTTGCTTGATTCAATTAACGTTAGCTAGTGCTTTTTTATGTGATATAACAATAATATTTTATTGTTGACTTGTCGTCATACCTATGAATTACGTTAAGCTATGCTAAGTGGTACCGCCAGACCCGGAGATCAGCTGAATGGTTTCTAAAACGGTAAAAAAAATTTGCTTAATTCCCCAAATGGTGGAATATCCCTGTAACGTTAGCTAGGCTTATCGTTTCATAGCGAAGCGCATTCCGCGTCCTATGTGACAGGCAGGCAGTCATTCGCGATGTGGGTAAGTTAAATGTGAGTGTTTACACACCAGCTGATGCGAGAGTAAGTGTAACATAAAGCAATTTGGCAACCGTGTTAATCTCTTGTTGCATGGGATGCGCCGTGCCGCATAACGTTACCTGGTAAATTAATTTCTAACAACATAGGGCTATTTGGATAGCTATTTAGATAAACAATCTGGCGAGCGTGTTAGGCTAATACACCAACAGCAACTTTCTGTATTATAAATGGCTACATTTTGCATCCAAGTCTATCATTTGAAATCTTTACATTTGTATTGTAGCTCAGAATTCGAGTAGCCGTATATCTCGATTCGAAACACAGATCAGTCCTAGGAACGATGAGATTGGCTAACTTATCCTGTGATTTTCTATTTCAGAATGAGGGAGCTTAATGAGAAGGACTCATTATATATAGCACAGCTAGACTCAGCAGGGAGGTGCAAGTGGAGCTGGGCATGGATCAAAGTGGAAGTGAAGCAGGAAGTGAAGGGAGCAACACATACACTACCACTTTCATTGTGTTTCAAAAAAGTAGATAAGGCAGGACATGCCAAATGTACCTTATGTACAAAAGAGATCAACTATGCCAAGAAGGGGGTGCATGCCCTAACATCCCACTGTGACACAGCCAAACACAAAGAGAAAGTGTTTAGCATTTTGACAAACAGGGCTATTCGTAGTCCCCCTGAAAATGCCATTCCTGAGACCCAGGGACCAGAAGCAATGAGAGAGAGGGAGAGAGGGAAATTGCCTGTGTCCATGTTTCAGCGTGTTGCGAATGCAGAGGTTTAGTACCTAGCTACTATTTATACAGAAAATGTATTGATTTGTTGGTTGAATTTACATTATGAACACTTCACTAGCACTTTGAGATTGTTTATTCAATGTAAAAAGCACTACATATAAAATTCATTATTATTATAATTATACATGTATTTTACTCATTGCATATCAGCCATACAATATGGAGACACACTGTTTTATCATAGTAGACTATGTAGGATAGGTTGCAAGGTTACATTTTAACTTGATTTTAACTTGCTTTGCTTTCAGGCAATGGTTCTTGGCACTTTGGCAGAGCACTCACTGCCATTCACAATGGCCCCCGTCATCGTCAACCTTGCACAGACGCTGGCCGAGGACAAAGTGGCACTCAGTCCACAAGTACAAAATGGTTCACGGCCTGGGGAAGACATTCTCTGACCGCATCCTCAGCAACATCACTGGGAAGTTACCATTCTCCCTCAATCTTGATGAGGCCACCTCAAGTAGTGACAAAAAGGTAATGATAGTATTAATTGTAATTCCTAGTATTTATACAGTGCTTTTGACACTTAAAGCAATTAAAGGAGAACGCTGGCCATTTTTAACCCACCCGACTGCTGTCATTAGGAAATAACGAGAACATTTGGCCACAATATTTACCGAGTATCAGAACGGCAGCTAAAGCGACTATAGGGACAGACATAACCGAAAGGGAAACTTAAGGATGTCTGTCCCTATAGGTTTGCTTTAGCTGTCATCCTGATATTCGGTAAATATTGTGGCCAAATGTTCTCGTTATTTTTCCTACTGACAGCACTCGGTGACCTTGATCAACAGGGATATGAGTTAAAAACGGCTGACGTTCTCCTTTAACAATAGTCTTCTCATTTATACAGGTGCTTTCCATTTTGGTCAGCTATTATAACCCAGAGAGGAAGGCTGTTGATATGGAGCACCTTGGGTCGTTTGAAATAGTTAAGGTCACTGCAGCAATCCTGGAGAATGTCCTGGACAAGTTTTCCACAGACAACAATATCCCATGGTCCAACTTGGTGAGCATGATGATGGATTCCTGTGCGGTGATGAGAGGCAGCAAGACGGGCCTGGAAACCAGAGTGCGGCACAACCACTGCCCACAGCTTCTAGATATTGACGGGGACTCGTGCCATCACATTCATAATGCGTCAAAGAGATTTTACAGTCCTTTCAATTGGCATCTAGAACAGCTCTTCAGTGACCTTCATGTTGATCACAAGTGGGCTCCTGACCAGGTAAATTCATACAGGAGTGTAGTGCACTTGTATAGCTCTTTTCCACCTTGACAGCACTCAATGGCCTCTTATTCACCTATTCACTCTCACTCACACACCAATGGCAGCAGCTGCCATGCAGCGAGGGTTTCAGTCTCTTGCCCAAGGACATTTTGACATGTGGGCAAGAGGAGACAGGATTTGAACCACTGACACTTTGGTCATTTGATGGCCATTAGATGGCCTTATTATTGTCTTCTGATTCATGATTATCATATGGGACTGAATGATAACTTGAGACATGTGTTCTTTCTGTTTGTCAGCGGGCTTACCTCCGAGAGATCTGTGAATACATGAGCATTCCTGGATCAACTCCAAAGAGATTCATCGAGCATCGTTGGCTGTCATGTTATGATGTTGGACTCAGCACTCAGACCATGCTTCCTGCTTACAAGGTCCTGTACTTTGTGTTCATGGAAGAAGAAGACAAGGCTCTATACAAAGAACCTTTGGAACAACTCTATGCTGCTCACCATGTGAATGAAAAGGCCCAGAGGCGCATTCAGTCTTTTCACAAGGACCTCAGCGGGAAAGGTAAATCAATCCATTGTGGTTGTAGATTGGCTGGATAATGTGGAAAAATTAATGGGAATATTTATGGTGTGTCAACATTGGCCTGCATGTTCAATATCTTACATTTGCTTTGGTAAATCAACAAACAAGAGCTTTGATATATTCTCTTCCAGGAATGACACAGCAGGACAGAAACCGAAAACGGCGGGTGGTCAAGAAACTGTGGCATGAAGACACCAAAACAGAGCTCCATCTCAGTGTCTACACAGGTGTCCTGGCTATTCTGAAAGAATACGTCATGGTGTTCCAGGTATATTGAAATACTGTTTAACAACTATGTTGTAATCATAAAGCTTGGATAGTTTTAAATGTTAAAATACTTCTGGGGTAGCATCTTTTATTTTATGTAACTGGCTTTAACTGTTATTCAGTGTAACTGGCTCTGTTTTACTCTGCTTGTATGGTAAAAATTCATATCCATCTCTCACTTGCACAATATTACTACCTCCACAGAGTCGTGACACCCTTGTGCACAAGTTGCATGACAAGCAGCTGCAGGTTTTTACCAATTTCCCTGCATGCTCTGTGAAGCCAGTACACCTGCCACCAATCCCCAGGACCCTGGCAGGTCTCGAACTCAAGGGAGACAAACTGCTGCCTGCAAGAGACGTGTATGTGGGTCGAGTGGCAGATAGATTCAAACGGGAGCATCCTCAACACCATGTGAGTGGTTTAAAATGAGTTAACTGACTTTTGGAGCAAAGCCATTTTATTGCCAATGATAAAGGAGCACAACTTTACCAGTGTGTTGTTATCAATATTTATACAGCTGCTGAAGCCCTTCCTGGACCAAGTACTTCAGGGATACATCGCATGTGGGGAATACCTGCAGAGCAAGCTTCCACTGGAGAGCATGACCCTGCAGTGCCTGTCTTCTGTTGACCCTATTGCAAGGGGGCACTCCAAGACTGGACGTCTGCTGAGACAACTTGCGGAGATGTTAAACCAGTTTCTCCCTGCCGATGTAGATATTCAGCAAGAGGTTAGCTGGATAATGCACTTCCCTAATGTTTGTATGTAATGCTTGTTTGTGAGTCTTGTGTGGATGCTTTTGATATTGTTTCTGTTTATTTGATATTATTTTTAACCCTATACTGCTGTGGAGGTTAAATGTCCCTGGTGGGATAATTAAGTGCTTCTTATCTTATCCTAGGTTTTCCAGTATGGCGTAGACCAGAGTCTGCCAACTTACAGAGAAGGAGACGATGCTGTCAGCTGGTGGGCAGCTGTCTTTGAGACGGGAAGGTACCCAGGTCTCAGCATGGCAGTAAAGGCAGCGTTGTCGGTGTTCCATGGGCCACTGGTGGAGTCTTCATTTAGTCTTATGTCTGAAATCATTGACTCGAGAAGTGGCAGCATGAACATTTCCACTCTGAGTGCAATCCAAACTGTGAAACACGCCTTGCTGACCCGGAAGCAGACGGCATTGCAGATATTTCATAGAGAAGACCTGAAGTATTGGCCAGTGGACCAAGGGATGTGCCACAATATCATGTCGGCCGGAACCAAGGACAAAGCTCTGAGGAAGCAGGCAACCCTAAAGGAGATGGAACGAAGGAGGGAGTTTGACTTCCAGCCATCCTCAAGTGCTGCCGCAGCAAGAAGAGCCAAGGCAGAAGAGGAGGCGCTGGCCAGAAGGCGGCATAGAGCCAAACAACGGAAGAGAGCTTGTGAAAGACTCGTCAAAGCTAAGAGACCAAAAAAATAAGTGTTTTTCATGTCTGTCTTTTATTTTTTATTTGTGTAAATAAAATAATTTAAAAATTATTAAATGTGTCATTCTCTTTAAGCCTCAAGCATTTTTTTTACATTGATTTTTGATAAGTATGCTAATTTTTGTTGTCACGATCAGAAACGTGTCATTTGCACATTTAAATTCTAACAACATAGGTCTATTTAGATAAACAATCTGGCGAGCATGTTGTTTTAGGTTAATACACCAACAGCAAATTTCTGTTTAATAAAGCGCTCAGAAATGTGTGAGTCCACATTTGCTGTCCACCTGAACAGGGCCTTGGAAATCCACCTCTGATGGAATCCAGATGGAAGACAGACTCGTTGTGCTGGGGAAAAAAACAAAAAATGTAATAAATACAACTAATGTAAATTCACAATAACTTCCCTTAACTTTTTTATCCCTGGAATGGAACTTGAATATTTTGTTGCGTGTTTTAAATAAGTATAAACGTACATGCCAGATGTGCCATCTCAAACTTAGTTGCCTCTGCCAGCAGTGTGCTGTCATCTATCTCAATGGACACAGTCGGGCGAGTGAGGATAGCCGAGGTCCCTGTGGCTGCCTCAATGGACACAGTCGGGCAAGTGAGGATAGCTGAGGTCCCTGTGGCTGCCTTGATGGACACAGTCGGGCGGGTGAGGGTGGCTGAGGGCCGCGTACGTGCCTGGGCCAAAGCTACAAAACAAAACACAGAACAGATAAACATGACTACAGAACAATAAATCCTAAAATCCTACAAAGCAATAAATACTAAACACACCAAAAAAGTGTTTGCTTAGAAGGTGTGGACTTGACGGGGGAAACGTCCTGGTTGCGTATGCAACCCACCGTTCCCTGAAGGAGGGAACGGAGGACGTAGTCGACGCGACTGAAATGGGATCACGCTAGGGAGCCTATCATCTTCGAGTACTATTGAACGAGCCAATGTAATTGGCGTGCGTGATTCGCATCACACACTCCGCCCCCGCGGCGCGGGTATAAATACGGAAGTGGATGCACGCACTAGTTGCTTTTCGCTGAGGAGCCGAGAGTAACCCGGGGTCAGCGGTGGTCCAGCGGTAGTGGCAAGGGGACTACGTCCTCCGTTCCCTCCTTCAGGGAACGGTGGGTTGCATACGCAACCAGGACGTTCCCTTTCAGTCGATAACGTCGGACGTAGTCGACGCGACTGAAATGGGATCAACCATTGAACACGCCACTAACGCTGCCACCTTCCAGTGCCTAAACCAAAGCCTCCTGATGCCCCCGCAAACTTAAGGCGGGGAAGGACAGGGCTTAGGCCAGGGAAGTCACTGCTGTTCCTACAGGACCACTGGGAAAGCGTTCCCCGTACGTTGGAAGGAAGGGACGCTGCGGAAGCCACATCCAACCCGAGGGAGGAAATGTGGAGAATACACATATGAACTGGGCGGAAACCGGGCAGTCTAACATATGGAATGTCACTGGGGTGGCTCCAGCCTAAGACGGGGGGAGACACACCGGACAGTGACGGCAGAGAGACTCTGCCGAGGGAAGACACGGGCTCACCGCAGGGAGCCGTATCGTGGAAGAATACACATATGGGGTCACCGGAGGGACCGCAACATATGGACCCAGCCAAACACAGGTTCCACACTGCTTACGAGTGGTAGGCCTAACACCAGACGTTCCGCACGTCCGACGTCGGAGGGGTGTGGAGGAACTCAACAGGGTTCAATTTTAAGGGAACTCAACTGGAGTAGAAAGGCGCACGTATCCAGTCCATAGGAGGGGAATGGCGCAGCAAGCCGACACTTGAACCGGGCTCACGGTGAAACTGGCTTCATGAGAAGGGAGCCCACGGGAAGCAGCGGTTCAACTAGGTGTCGTCCAGCCCCCAACTCTAGAATCTGTTTAGCAAAGTATATCGTCAACGCCCAGGCGGAGCACTTTACACTCATCATAGAGGAGCTCAACACCTAAGTGGACATGTTGCATCTCGGATCTTTGCCGAAATGAAGGCAAGCACTAAGTGCAACTTTGCATGGAAACAGCCTTCCCTCTCTGCTGAATTCCACAGATATTTGAAGAGCTGGTCTGAGGTCTATGACTTGCATTCTGTACACGTCCAAGCGAATCGGACAGAGAAGCCAGGGCTGGATCTGCCTCCTCCAGGGCAGCGCTTGCAGGCTCACCACCTGCTCCTATTACGGGAGAGGTAGGAACCTTGGGCACAATCCGAGCCGGGATCTCAGCTTGTGAGAGTTAGCCGGCCCAGACTCCAGGCACAGTACGTTGACCGAAAGCGAGCAAGTCCCTACCCTCTAGTAGAGACCACGCGAGCAGGAGAACTGATATAACAGAATTTTTAACTCACTACCTGCAGTGGCTCAGGGGCGGTCTCTGCAGTGCAGTCGCACCAGGGACAAGGCCCAAGAGGATAAAGAGGGACACAAGGATTTACAAGACCTTGCTCCTCAGGAACCTGACGATCAGAACGTGCTTCTGCATACTTCTGCAACACGATGAGCGTCGTTTAAACACCGAGGCAACATCATTTTGAGGGTGATTTAGGAAAACAGCCTACTGCAACCCATTTTGCAGGAAAGAGAGCACTGAAGTGATCGAAAGCTTTCAGGATCTCCTCAGGGGAGAAGATCACTCAACGACTAGGTTCCACTTCTAAAGGCGTAAGCACGCTACCCAATTCTAGGGGGTGCTCGCAGAAGTGATGGTAACTAACACATGTTCTTGTGATAGCCACCTGAACCTCCGCGTTCGGATGTAAAACCGCCCGGAATCTCCGGGGGAAGAACGCGTGTGCCATCGTGCCCCGTCCCCGAATCCAGGGGAAGTCAGGAAGGCTGTTGAAGGGAACCAGGTCTAGTTGGGCCAATGAGGGGCAACTATGAAGACCTGTTCCTCTCCTGACATGGCACGTAGGTGCAAGTGACGGGCGCAAAAGACAGGAGCATTGCTCAACACAACATGTGAAGATCACTGGGCTTCAGGAGCATTTTCTGCTCAGCACTTGAGTGTGACAAGTTCACTGAGCTTCAGGAGCATTCCTGCTCAACACCTGAGTGTGATAAACTCACCGAGCTTCAGGAGCATTTCTGCTCAACACTTGAGTACGAAGAACCTCACTGAGCGACAGGAGCATTTCTGCTCAGCACTTGAGTGTGACAAGTTCACTGAGCTTCAGGAGCATTACTGCTCAACACCTGAGTGTGATAAACTCACTGAGCTTCAGGAGCATTTCTGCTCAACACTTGAGTGCGAGGAACTTCACTGAGCACCAGGAGCATTTCTGCTCAGCACTGCGTGTGATGAATTCACTGAGCTACCTGTGATGGACTCACTGAGCTACAGGAGCATTGCTGCTCAACACCAGAGTGCGATGAACTTCACTGAGTTTCAGGAGCAAATCTGCTCAACATGAAGAGTGATGATTTCACTGACTTGCAGGCGCAAGGCGACCATGAGTCGCAGTCACTTTTAGAAGGCTCACTGGGGTTAAACGCATTTCTGCGGGCCCCTGGGGCCGCTGAGTCCCAGTGTTTGTCCAAGGGTAGTCCGCTCGGTTTACCCAAACACTGGCGGAAAAATAAAACCGGGGGGGCAACTGAGCGGCCCCGGAATGGTCATGACCCAGCCGGACCCAGGGGATGGAGTCTCCACTTGCCCTGGCTATAACTGTCGTGAGGCTCGATGGCGGCACGATTGAGTAAGCGGGAGGAGTGGAATAAGGCGCCCTCAGAAGCGTCTGACTCCAAGGAGGAGGTGACGGGTGAGTTTGTGACATGCAAGGGAAGCTTGCGCAACGGTCGCAATGTCTAACAACTCGAGGCACGAATGCCCGTGTAGTCGGGGGTCGCCCAGGCCCCCGTTAAAACACGCCCTTTGTACATGGCCGTTCTGTTGAAGAGGGTTTGGCAGCAGACCGGGATGAACTATAGTCACACAGGGTGAGCTGCTCTGCCACGGTCACCTCGGGACTCGATCGTGAAGCTAGCGCTGAAGCGGTCACATATGGAGGGAGCCAAAGGCTGCGACTACCATATACCCCAGGAGCCTCTGAAAGTTCTTTCAGTGGGACCCTTTCTCACTTCAACACCAGCTGAACACATTCTCATTGGAGAGACATGTTGGACCGAGTACCTCTCCAAAACTAGAAAAGAGATACTCAGCCCGTGGGCGAGATTACTCTTTTCCAGTTGACCTGAAGACCCAACGGGCTCTGGAGCACTCGAGGGGAAGGACACTGTACTGATACTCCACCCTTAGACGCAACACACAGGATGGCCTGCGGTGCGGGAGGTAGAGATCTGAAGCACATGTCTTTCAGGTCAAAGCTGCAGACCAATCTTGGGCCAAGATGGTCACGACCCACCACCTAGTAGCACGAAGAACGAGTTTACAACTGGCCTTCGTACCGGCTGGAGGAGCGGCTATATCAAATCCTTCGCCAGCAGGATAAGATAAGCACGCACAAGTCAGGAGCACTGCTCAACACTCGGTGTGATGAATATCACTGAATTTTCAGGAGCACGTCTGCTCAACACCTAATGTGATGACTATCACTGACTTGAGCGGGGTAGCCGAGCCTGAGGTGGGGCAGCGAAGTAGAGAGAGTGGTGTTAGTGTGCTGTGCAACACTTACCTGTCTCCACAAGCGGCAGGGGGCGCGTGAGAAGGCGGATGACCGGGTCCTCGAACGCACCAAGCTGCCTGCTGGCGACCAAGGGGGAGCTGAGGGGTGTAAGGCTATACAGGGTCACACCCGCCAGACTGGCCCTCTTGGGACCCAGGAACAGATGAAATTGCTCTCTCTTTGAAGTGTGGGTACCGCTTGCTCCGCTTTTTTTTTTTTTTTTTTTTTTAGGGAGCCAGCGGCGGAACAGACACACACACAAACAAAGGCTCCACCCGGCCCTCACCCGGGGGGAGGGAGTGATCGTGCCACTCCAAGAGCATCTCATCCATTCCTGGGCGGCCCGCTCCGGAATGCTTTCGCTGTCGCTTGCCACCTGGCTTGGCAGCGCCTGGAGCGGGCTGGGCGTCTCTACTGCGGCCGGCTCCCTGCTGAGGCCTGGGTGGAGGCTGCTGCGGAGGGCCAGCAGGAGCGGCGGCCGGAGAACGCCCACGGCGACGAGCAGGCGGAGGAGCTGCCACCGGCGGCGGGTGGAGGCAGCAGCTGGCCACCGGGGCAGGATGTGCCGGATGACCTCCGTCTGCGCTTGAGCGGCAGAGAACTGTTTGATGCAGTTCTCCACCGCGTCGCCGACCAGCCCAACCTGGGAAATTGGGGAGACCAGGAACCGAACCTTGTCCGCATCCGCCATACCAACCAGGCTGAGCCAACGAAGGCGCTACTGGACCACCAAGGTGGACATCGCCAGACCGATCACGCACGCTACGACACCCGTACCCCGGAGGGTGAGGTCGGATGCAGTGCGGTGCTCACCTATGAGCGCACGGTCTGGATTACCCTCGTGCATGCCATGGGTGCCCTAGCCTGCAGCAACGCCATGGCACGCAAGAGGAAGGGGCTTGCCCACAGGCTTTGTAAGCTCTGTTTGTCGGAACGGACGAAACTCACAGGCCTTAGGGGGGAGACGAGGATCCCCCCAAAAGGCAGCGGCCGCCGGACACAGGTGCACCTGTGTCGACAGACCGCTCCAATGGAGGGACACCTCGCAACCCTTCACCGTTCCTCCATCAAGGGTAATGAGGGGGAAAAGCTATTCAGGCAGTTTCTGGCAGAGAAAGATGCTGTTCACCACCTGATAAGCTCTCCATGCATTTCGGGAAAGAAAGGCACTGGGGCGGCGAGCTGAGAACCAGCGCGGCCCGCCCCAAGATACCAAACTCCAGATTCCAACCGAGACTGAACGGGACACGGTGGAGGTTCCACTCGAGCCCGGCAGCCTCGGCGGCCCGTTTCAGCATAGCTGATAATTCTGGATCCGGCTCGGGCAACATTGAACTCCCGGAGGGAGACAATGCAGCCGAGTCATCATCTCCAGAAGTCAGCTCACCCTCTGATGCTGCAATCGGCGTCCTGTCCTCCAGGGGAGCCCCGAGTGAAACCGCTTGCCCACCCATTACAGATGGACCAGCAGAAAACACCGGAGGCTCCAGTGGTTGCAGTGGAAGGGAGGAGTGAGGAGCCCACAGGGAATGGTTACCGGGCGGGACATCCAACACTACCCTCCGGTCACCCATCCCACACAGCACCCGAGGGTGGGGCATGGTAATGGGGACTCGCTCTCCGCGAACGAAGGCGAGTCTCGCCCTCAACACTGCGACAGTCATGTTCCCACAGTGAAAACATGAGCTGTCCACAAAAGCTGTCTCAGCGTGCTGTAAGCCAAACACGTGACACAACAGTTGTGACCATCAGAGAGAGACAGGGAACGACCGCACCCAGAAACGCACGGGCGGAATGACATCTTGAAAAAGACGCAAACGCACCCGTGTTGCTCTTTCAGAAAATAGGACCGTCACCAGTGCCGGAGCACACAGGGAAATGACCGCGGCAACACTGAACAGAGAACTGAAACAGTGAAGCACTCACTTTTCCGCCCTCTAACCAGCCATCAACACACACAAACATTTAGAAATTTGTTGCTGTTAAAACAGCAGTTGAGAGCTCAAAGCTCGCGATCACCGCTGCACTCGCGCTGTAGAACACCAGCACTGGGAGAGTCTTCCTGAAGAACACCGACACACTCGCTCGTTGTAGACAACAGCACTCTCAGAGACATCAAACGATCGGCTCCGAAGCGAAAGGCAACTAGTGCGTGCATCCACTTCCGTATTTATACCCGCGCCGCGGGGGCGGAGTGTGTGATGCGAATCACGCACGCCAATTACATTGGCTCGTTCAATAGTACTCGAAGATGATAGGCTCCCTAGCGTGATCCCATTTCAGTCGCGTCGACTACGTCCGACGTTATCGACTGAAAGGGAACCAGCCTTTCAATGGTCTTGGTCAGGCATTTCTGGTTAGGCAACTTCCTAAACAAGAGGGAGCGGAGAGAGGCGGTGGAAGTATGGGTGGAGGCAGCGTGCTGGGTGGTGGTTGTAGCGTGCTGGGTGGAGGCAGCGTGCTGGGATGTGATGGTAGCGTGCTGGGGAGGCAGCGTGCTGGGTGGTGGTGGTAGCGTGCTGGGTGGTGGTGGTAGTGTGCTGGGTGGTGGTGGTAGCGTGCTGGGTGGTGGTGGTAGCGGGCTCGGTGGAGGCAGCGTGCTGGGACGTGATGGTGGCGTGCTGGGTGGAGGCAGCGTGCTGGGTGGTGGTGGTAGCGTGCTGGGTGGTGGCAGCGTGCTGGAGAGCTTTCCCAGCATATTGCTCTTCCTTCACCGCAATGGCAATTCTGCCAGAAGGAAAGAGCTCAAAATACTCCCTGAAACTCTCTTTGTTGTGGGCATGTTCTTGGGAGTCTTTGCTGCCTCCTGTGGGGTCCCTCTTCATAGCTGCCACCAAGTAAGCTGCATACCCCAGGGCATTTTCAGCCACCCACTTGAAGGTTTGCCCTCGAAATACACCAAACTGGATTTCAAAGAAACCCAGCAGGTGCTTTCTGTTAGCTAGATCTCCGTGGGGCCGACTTAAGCTTTTCTTGGCCTTGTCCAGCACTATGTCAGGGGACAGGGGTCTTGTGTACGGCTTTCCTTTGTTGGCCTCCTTCACCTTTGCCGCTTCCATCGTATCAGTCAGATTCAGGCTGCCATCAGCTCGTCTCCTGAAGCGAGGTTCCATCTAAATTTAAAAAAAAAATGTTTGAAGATATAAAGAATTTAGAGAAAGAAACAGACAAACACATTTGGTAACACATTAGTTAATACAGCCGTGCCTATTACATTACTATATTTACTCATGATCACCTTGTAATGTTGATTATATATTATGCTTTGTGTGTCTATATTTTTCTAACAGGCTTAAAATGTTGATTTACATATCAGAATCTCAGAATGATCCCAGAATAAGAGGTCATTTTTTCAATAATTATTTTACCACTATTATACCATTGTTATACCACTACTTTCCCCTCTTTGAAATCCTTTGCTCTATTACAAGTAACAGTTAAATGTAATGCATTCAAAATGTTAGCCTACTTAACGTTAGCTAAAACAAGTTAGTTTAGCATCAAAATATAGTAAAAGTACTAAAAGTAGAAGCATAATGTACACTATATTACAGTAATTGAATTATAATTAGTGATGCCTTAGTGTGTAACAATCATTTTAATGTTGCAACTGGTAAAGCTGTAGTAAACTGTAACGTTATATGCTTTGTTCTGCTTGGTCGTTTTATCTATGAATACATTTTTTAATTATATTTTGTATTAATTACTTTAATTATTAGCTAGTCTGAGACACATGTTATTCATATAAAACAGCTATATATTTGGCACTTTACTTTTATTGACAAAAGACTGACTTTGCGAATTTTGATCCGAGGTTAATCAATGAATGTTATCCTCTTCTCCAGTCACAATTCGCAACTCTCTGGGGGGAGGTGACTCTTGACGTTTATTGGTCAATTATTGGTTAGTTACTTGGCTGAATCATGGTAGCGATGAGAGCCGCGATTGGCCATAAGCGTACGAATCTTGGTTGCCGCAGGGAACGTGATTGGCTGTCATAACCAAGAATAGTATGAATCTTGGTTGCAGCAGGGAACGTGATTGGCTGTCATAACCAAGAATAACCACGATTAACAGGCGGCATGAAGCGCCACAGAGCCCACGTTTTTATCAAGGCCAAGTGATGGATTTTCATCATTTGCACACCCTGTAATGTTGTACAACCTTTGAATGGCCTCAATTTGCAACCTAGAAGTCCAATGTGCTATCCATTGCACCACAGAGCCCACGTTTTCATCAAGGCCAAGTGATGGATTTTCATAATTTGCACACCCTATAATGCTGTACAACCTTTGAATGGCCTCAGTTTGCAACCTAGAAGTCCAATGCGCTATCCATTGCGCCACAGAGCCCACGTTTTTGAATGGCAAGGCCAAGTGATGGATTTTCATCATTTGCACACCCTGTAATGCTGTACACTCAGAAAAGACAGGCCCTCTGCACATTTGAAACCGATTCAAAGTTCTGAGGCCCTCGGTCCAAGAACGATCACAAAGTGCAAAGCCAACGGAGTAGAGGCACCACTAGGATTCGAATCCAGGATCTCCTGTTTACAAGACAGGCGCTTTGACCAGCTAAGCCACGGCGCCTTGTCGTCAAGACATATTAGATTGGGACACTATCCTTCAACAACAGCTCAGGGATGGTTTTCAAATGGAAGCAACTGCAAAGGAAACCTCAGTTTCACCGTTTGTGGTCAGTTCTCAGAAAAGCAAGCGATTGCAAGGGTTCACGGCCTTGCGACACAAACGGGTATCATCAGAGGCACCGCTGGGATTCGAACCCGGAATCTCCTGTTTACTAGACATGCGCTTTAACCAACTAAGCCACGGCGCCCATCTCTGACTTTTGCTGCCAGAAGGGTGACCCAGACGATCAAAACATAGAGAAAAGATGCAAATTGTGGACCAGGCTTTGGATAGCATAAAAGAGTTTGCTGAAAACTGCGTGGGGGTGCCCAGCTAGCCTCTGTGTTTCCGTAAGCAAATGTGGTAGGAAACAAAAGAGTAATTTTGAAGCCTTTTGACTACTAGGACATTATTTAAATGAACATGTTGAAAACAGGAGCCCTCAAAAGCTTTACGTTACCTGAGGGTAACGCTGTGCAGTATGGGGTTGACAAAACAGCAAAAGTCACAACTCTGGTGGGACTTCAACCCACAACCTTTGAATGGCCTCATTTTGCAACCTAGAAGTCCAATGCGCTATCCATTGCGCCAAAGAGCCCACGTTTTTGCATGGCAAGGCCAAGTGATGGATTTTCATCATTTGCACACCCTGTATTGCTGTACACTATAATCAGGGATGGCTTTCAAATGGAAGCAACTGCAAAGGAAACCTCAGTTTCACCGTTTGTGGTAAGTTCTCAGAAAAGCAAGCCATTGCAAGGGTTCACAGCCATGCGACACAAACTGGTATCGTCAGAGGCACCGCTGGGATTCGAACCCAGGATCTCCTGTTTACTAGACAGGCACTTTAACCAACTAAGCCACAGCGCCTACCTCTGCTCTTCTCCGTCAGAAGGGTGACCCACACGATCAAAACATAGAGAAAAGATGCAAATTGTGGACCAGGCTTTGGATAGCATAAAAGAGTTTGCTGACAACTGCGTGGGGGTGGCCAGCTAGCCTCTGTGTTTGTTGGACAGCTGTGTTCAGCAGGACTCCCAGAACCCCCATCACACGTTTATGGACCTCCATTCACAAGAGCTGCAAAGACCATCTAAGCTACGGGAAGAAAAAGGAAGTCTGGCGCTTCTCTGTGGTGACGGCTGGAAAACAAAAGAGTAATTTTGAAGCCTTTTGACTACTAGGACCTTATTTAAATGAACATGTTGAGAACAAGAGCCCTCAAAAGCTTTATGTTACCTGAGGGCAACGCTGTGCAGTATGGGGTTGACAAAACAGCAAAAGTCACGACGCCGGTGGCACTCAAACGTACAACCTTTGAATGGCCTCATTTTGCAACCTAGAAGTCCAATGCGCTAACCATTGCGCCACAGAGCCCAAGTTTTTATCAAGGCCAAGTGATGGATTTTCATCATTTGCACACCCTGTAAGGCTGTACAACCTTTGAATGGCCTCAATTTGCAACCTAGTCCATCTAAGCTACGGGAGTATGGGGAATGGCCTCAATTTGCAACCTAGAAGTCCAATGCGCTATCCATTGCGCCAGGGCCCACGTTTTTACATGGCAAGGCCAAGTGATGGATTTTCATCATTTGCACACCCTGTAATGCTGTACACTCAGAAAAGACAGGAGCTGTGCACAATTGAAACCCGATTCAAAGTTCTGAGGACCTCGGTACAAGAACGATCACAAAGTGCAAAGCCAACGGAGTAGAGGCACCGCTGGGATTCGAACCCAGGATCTCCTGTTTACAAGACAGGCGCTTTGACCAGCTAAGCCACAGCGCCTTGTTGTCAAGACATATTAGATTGGGACACTATCCTTCAACAACAGCTCAGGGATGGTTTTCAAATGGAAGCAACTGCAAAGGAAACCTCAGTTTCACCGTTTCTGGTCAGTTCTCAGAAAAGCAAGCCATTGCAAGGGTTCACAGCCATGCGACACAAACTGGTATCGTCAGAGGCACCGCTGGGATTCGAACACAGGATCTCCTGTTTACTAGACAGGCACTTTAACGAACTAAGCCACGGCGCCTACCTCTGCTCTTTTCCGCCAGAAGGGTGACCCACACAATCAAAACATAGAGAAAAGATGCAAATTGTGGACCAGGCTTTGGATAGCATAAAAGAGTTTGCTGACAACTGCGTGGGGGTGGCCAGCTAGCCTCTGTGTTTGTTGGACAGCTGTGTTCAGCAGGACTCCCAGAACCCCCATCACACGTTTATGGAGCTCCATTCACAAAAGCTGCAAAGACCATCTAAGCTACGGGAAGAAAAAGGAAGTCTGGCGCTTCTCTGTGGTGACGGCTGGTCCTTGTGTGCAAGAGTCAAGAGGTTTCCGTAAGCAAATGTGGTAGAAAACAAAAGAGTAATTTTGAAGCCTTTTGACTACTAGGACATTATTTAAATGAACATGTTGTGAACAAGAGCCCTCAAACGCTTTATGTTACCTGAGGGCAACGCTGTGCAGTATGGGGTTGACAAAACAGCAAAAGTCACGATTCTGGTGGGACTCGAACCCACAACCTTTGAATGGCCTCATTTTGCAACCTAGAAGTCTAATGCGCTATCCATTGCGCCACAGAGCCAACATTTTTGTCAAGCCCAAGTGATGGATTTTCATCATTTGCACACCCTGTAATGCTGTACAACCTCTGAATGGCCTCAATTTGCAACCGAGAAGTCCAATGCGCCACAGAGCCCATGTTTTTATCAAGCCCAAGTGATGGATTTGCATCATTTGCACACCCTGTAATGCTGTACAACCTTTGAATGGCCTCAGTTTGCAACCTAGAAATCGAATGCGCTATCCATTGCGCCAAAGAGCCCAAGTTTTTATCAAGGCCAAGTGATGGATTTTCATCATTTGCACACCCTGTAATGCTGTACAACCTTTGAATGGCCTCAATTTGCAACCTAGAAGTCCAATGCACTATCCATTGCGGCACAGAGCCCACGTTTTTATCAAGGCCAAGTGATGGATTTTCATCATTTGCACACCCTGTAATGCTGTACAACCTTTGAATGGCCTCAATTTGCAACCTAGAAGTCCAATGCGCTATCCATTGCGCCACAGAGCCCACGTTTTTACATGGCAAGGCCAAATTATGGATTTTCATCATTTGCACACCTTGTAATGCTGTACACTCAGAAAAGACAGGAGCTGTGCACAATTGAAACCCGATTCAAAGTTCTGAGGCCCTCGGTACAAGAACGATCACAAAGTGCAAAGCCAACGGAGTAGAGGCACCGCTGGGATTCGAACCCAGGATCTCCTGTTTACAAGACAGGCGCTTTGACCAGCTAAGCCACGGCGCCTTGTTGTCAAGACATATTAGATTGGGAAACTATCCTTCAACAACAGCTCAGGGATGGTTTTCAAATGGAAGCAACTGCAAAGGAAACCTCAGTTTCACCGTTTGTGGTCAGTTCTCAGAAAAGCAAGCCATTGCAAGGGTTCACAGCCATGCGACACAAACGGGTATCGTCAGAGGCACCGCTAGGATTCGAACCCAGGATCTCCTGTTTACTAGACAGGCACTTTAACCAACTAAGCCACGGCGCCTACCTCTGCACTTTTCCGCCAGAAGGGTGACCCACACGATCAAAACATAGAGAAAAGATGCAAATTTTGGACCAGGCTTTGGATAGCATAAAAGAGTTTGCTGACAACTGCGTGGGGGTGGCCAGCTAGCCTCTGTGTTTGTTGGACAGCTGTGTTCAGCTGGACTCCCAGAACCCCCATCACACGTTTATGGACCTCCATTCACAAGAGCTGCAAAGACCATCTAAGCTACGGGAAGAAAAAGGAAGTCTGGCGCTTCTCTGTGGTGACGGCTGGAAAACAAAAGAGTAATTTTGAAGCCTTTTGACTACTAGGACATTATTTAAATGAACATGTTGCGAACAAGAGCCCTCAAAAGCTTTATGTTTCCTGAGGGCAACGCTGTGCAGTATGGGGTTGACAAAACAGCATAAGTCACGACTCTGGTGGGACTCGAACCCACAACCTTTGAATGGCCTCATTTTGCAACCTAGAAGTCCAATGCGCTATCCATTGCGCCAGCGAGCCAACATTTTTATCAAGCCCAAGTGGTGGATTTTCATCATTTGCACACCCAGTAATGCTGTACAACCTCTGAATGGCCTCAATTTGCAACCTAGAAGTCCAATGCGCCACAGAGCCCATGTTTTTATCAAGCCCAAGTGATGGATTTTCATCATTTGCACACCCTGTAATGCTGTACAACCTTTGAATGGCCTCAATTTGCAACCTAGAAGTCCAATGCGCTATCCATTGTGCCACAGAGCCCACGTTTTTGCATGGCAAGGCCAAGTGATGGATTTTCATTATTTGCACACCCTGTAATGCTGTACACTCAGAAAAGACAGGAGCTCTGCACAATTGAAACCCGATTCAAAGTTCTGAGGCCCTCGGTCCAAGAACGATCACAAAGTGCAAAGCCAACAGAGTAGAGGCACCGCTGGGATTCGAACCCTAGGATCTCCTGTTCACAAGACAGGCTCTTTGACCAGCTAGGCCACGGCGCCTTGTCGTAAAGACATATTAGATTGGGACACTATCCTTCAACAACAGCTCAGGGATGGTTTTCAAATGGAAGCAACTACAAAGGAAACCTCAGTTTCACCGTTTGTGGTCAGTTCTCAGAAAAGCAAGCCATTGCAAGGGTTCACAGCCTTGCGACACAAAAGGGTATCGTCAAAGGGATTCGAACCCAGGATCTCCTGTTTACTAGACAGGCACTTTAACCAACTAAGCCACTGCGCCTAACTCTGCTCTTTTCCGACAGAAGGGTGACCCAGACGATCAAATCATAGAGAAAAGATGCAAATTGTGGACCAGGCTTTGGATAGCAAAAAAGAGTTTGCTGACAACTGCGTGGGGGTGGCCAGCTAGCCTCTGTGTTTGTTGGACAGCTTTGTTCAGTAGGACTCCCAGAACCCCCATAAAAATGTTTATGGAGCTCCATTCACAAGAGCTGCAAAGACCATCTAAGCTATGGGAAGACAAAGGAAGTCTGGCACTTCTCTGTGGTGACGGCCGGTCCTTGTGTGCAAGAGCCAAGAGGTTTCCGTAAGCAAATGTGGTAGGAAACAAAAGAGTAATTTTGAAGCCTTTTGACTACTAGGACATTATTTAAATGAACATGTTGAGAACAAGAGCCCTCAAAAGCTTTATGTTACCTGAGGGCAACGCTGTGCAGTATGGGGTTGACAAAACAGCAAAAGTCACGACGCCGGTGGCACTCGAACCTACAACCTTTGAATGGCCTCATTTTGCAACCTAGAAGTCCAATGCGCTAACCATTGCGCCACAGAGCCCAAGTTTTTATCAAGGCCAAGTGATGGATTTTCATCATTTGCACACCCTGTAATGCTGTACAACCTTTGAATGGCCTCAATTTGCAACCTAGAAGTCCAATGCACTATCCATTTCGCCACAGAGCCCACGTTTTTACATGGCAAGGCCAAGTGATGGATTTTCATCATTTGCACACCCTGTAATGCTGTACACTCAGAAAAGACAGGAGCTGTGCACAATTGAAACCCGATTCAAAGTTCTGAGCCCCTCGGTACAAAAATTATTCCAAAGTGCAAAGCCAACGGAGTAGAGGCACCGCTGGGATTCGAACCCAGGATCTCCTGTTTACAAGACAGGCGCTTTGACCCGCTAAGCCACGGCGCCTTGTTGTCCAGACATATTAGATTGGGACACTATCCTTCAACAACAGCTCAGGGATGGTTTTCAAATGGAAGCAACTGCAAAGGAAACCTCAGTTTCACCGTTTGTGGTCAGTTCTCAGAAAAGCAAGCCATTGCAAGGGTTCACAGCCATGCGACACAAACGGGTATCGTCAGAGGCACCGCTGGGATTCGAACCCAGGATCTCCTGTTTACTAGACAGGCACTTTAACCAACTAAGCCACGGCGCCTACCTCTGCATTTTTCTGCCAGAAGGGTGACCCACAAGATCAAAACATAGAGAAAAGATGCAAATTGTGGACCAGGCTTTGGATAGCATAAAAGAGTTTGCTGACAACTGCGTGGGGGTGGCCAGCTAGCCTCTGTGTTTGTTGGACAGCTGTGTTCAGCAGGACTCCCAGAACCCTCATCACACGTTTATGGACCTCCATTCACAAGAGCTGCAAAGACCATCTAAGCTACGGGAAGAAAAAGGAAGTCTGGCGCTTCTCTGTGGTGACGGCTGGAAAACAAAAGAGTAATTTTGAAGCCTTTTGACTACTGGGACATTATTTAAATGAACATGTTGCGAACAAGAGCCCTCAAAAGCTTTATGTTTCCTGAGGGCAACGCTGTGCAGTATCGGGTTGACAAAAAAGCATAAGTCACGACTCTGGTGGGACTCGAACCCACAACCTTTGAATGGCCTCATTTTGCAACCTAGAAGTCCAATGCGCTATCCATTGCGCCACAGAGCCAACATTTTTATCAAGCCCAAGTGGTGGATTTTCATCATTTGCACACCCTGTAATGCTGTACAACCTCTGAATGGCCTCAATTTGCAACCTAGAAGTCCAATGCGCTATCCATTGCGCCACAGAGCCCACGTTTTTGCATGGCAAGGCCAAGTGATGGATTTTCATTATTTGCACACCCTGTAATGCTGTACACTCAGAAAAGACAGGAGCTCTGCACAATTGAAACCCGATTCAAAGTTCTGAGGCCCTCGGTCCAAGAACGATCACAAAGTGCAAAGCCAACAGAGTAGAGGCACTGCTGGGATTCGAACCCTAGGATCTCCTGTTCACAAGACAGGCTCTTTGACCAGCTAAGCCACGGCGCCTTGTCGTAAAGACATATTAGATTGGGACACTATCCTTCAACAACAGCTCAGGGATGGTTTTCAAATGGAAGCAACTACAAAGGAAACCTCAGTTTCACCGTTTGTGGTCAGTTCTCAGAAAAGCAAGCCATTGCAAGGGTTCACAGCCTTGCGACACAAAAGGGTATCGTCAAAGGCACCGCTGGGATTCGAACCCAGGATCTCCTGTTTACTAGACAGGCACTTTAACCAACTAAGCCACGGCGCCCACCTCTGCTCTTTTCCGACAAAAGGGTGACCCAGACAATCAAAACATAGAGAAAAGATGCAAATTGTGGACCAGGCTTTGGATAGCAAAAAAGAGTATGCTGACAACTGCGTGGGGGTGGCTAGCTAGCCTGTATGTTTGTTGGACAGCTGTGTTCAGTAGGACTCCCAGAACCCCCATCACATGTTTATGGAGCTTCATTCACAAGAGCTGCAAAGACCATCTAAGCTAGGGGAAGACAAAGGAAGTCTGGCACTTCTCTGTGGTGACGGCAGGTCCTTGTGTGCAAGAACCAAGAGGTTTACGTAAGCAAATGTGGTAGAAAACAAAAGAGTAATTTTGAAGCCTTTTGACTACTAGGACATTATTTAAATGAACATGTTGAGAACAAGAGCCCTCAAAAGCTTTATGTTACCTGAGGGCAACGCTGTGCAGTATGGGGTTGACTAAACAGCAAAAGTCTCGACTCTGGTGTAAATAATTGGAATCTGTTCTGGGAGCGACCTAGGCTCTACCGTGCTGATGGCCTGCACCCCAGCAGAATCGGAGCGGCTGTTCTGTCGGAAAACATCTCCAAGACGTTACAATCCATATGACTAGAAAATCAAAGTCCAAATCACAGTCTTTGCTGTGCCAAATTAATTGATATAAGTAGTGTAGAACATTATATAGAAACTGTGTCTATTCCTCGTTTAGTGAGGCCATATAATAAATCTACTGTAGGATCTAGGAAAAATCTTATTGTAATTAAACCTGAAAATCTAAATATCAGTGAACAAAAACAATTTCTAAAACTAGGTCTTCTAAACATTAGATCGCTCACACCTAAGGCGGTTATTGTAAATGAAATGGTCACAGATAATAGCTTTGATGTACTTTGCCTTACTGAAACCTGGCTTAAACCAAATGAGTATTTCGGTCTAAATGAGTCTAGTCCACCAGGATACTGTTATAAGCATGAGCCCCGTCTGATCGGTCGTGGCGGCGGTGTTGCACCAATCTATAGAGGTATTCTTAATGTTACTCAGGAAACAGGTCACAGGTTTAATTCGTTTGAAGTACTTGTACTAAATATTACGCTCTTAGATGTAAGAAAGAAATCCCTATTATCTCTAGCCTTGGCTACTGTACATAGACCTCCAGGGCCCTATGCTGATTTCCTAAAAGAGTTTGCAGAGTTTCTCTCAGATCTATTGGTCAATACCGATAAAGCAATAATTGTTGGAGATTTTAACATACACGTAGATAACACAAATGATGCGTTAGGGACTGCGTTTACAGATTTATTAAACTCTTTTGGGGTCAAGCAAAACGTCAGTGGTCCCACTCATCGTCTAAATCATACACTAGACTTAAATATATCATATGGAACCAATCCAACTGATATAGATATTATACCGCAAAGTGACGATCTCACTGATCATCACATGGTAACTTGTATAATACGTACTGCTGAAATTTGTCATGTTGCGCCACGTTATAGACCAGGCAGAACAATCGTTCCAACCACTATAGATAGATTCTCAAATAGTTTACCTGATCTATCTCAGCTGCTCAGTGAACCCAAACAAACAGATGAACTAGAGGAAATGACTAGCAGTTTGAGCACCATTTTCTCTAGTACATTAGATATTGTTGCACCAATTAGATCAAAAAAGGTTAGAGAGAAAACTAAAGCACCTTGGTACAACAGTGCTACGCATGTTATCAAGAGAGAAACTCGTAACTTAGAGCGTAAATGGAAACAAACTAATTTAGAGGTCTTTAGAATCGCGTGGAAAGACAGTATGTCACGTTATAAAAAGGCTCTAAAAGCAGCCAGGGCTGAGCATCTCCACAAACTAATAGAAAATAACCAAAATAATACAAGGTTTTTATTTAACACCGTGGCTAGACTAACAAATATACAGACATCACCAGAGCAAAATATTCCCTTACAGTATAGTAGTAATGATTTTATGAACTACTTTAATGAGAAAATAGAAAGCATCCGTAAACAATTGTAAATGTACACTCTTTTATGGTGTCTTATGATTCAGCCTCAATTATCGCCCCTCTGGAACAACTACACCGCTTTACAACTATAGGACAGGAAGAGCTAAATAAACTTATCATTGCATCGAAACCAACAACATGTTTATTAGATCCAATACCCACTAAACTACTGAAAGAAGTGTTACCTGTAGTGGAAAAGCCTCTTCTCAATATTATTAACTCGTCTTTATTTTTAGGTCATGTTCCAAGAATATTCAAGCTGGCAGTAATACAACCTCTCATTAAGAAACCGCAATTAGACCCAAATAACTTAGCAAATTACAGACCCATTTCAAATCTTCCATTTATGTCTAAAATATTAGAAAAAATTGTGTCCGCTCAATTGTGCTCTTTCTTGCAAGAAAATGAGATATATGAAAAATTCCAGTCAGGATTCAGACCGCATCATAGCACAGAAACTGCGCTAGTTAAAATTACAAATGATTTACTTTTAGCTTCTGACCAAGGCTGTATCTCAATACTAGTTCTACTCGATCTTAGCGCTGCGTTCGTCACTATCGATCATAAAATACTCCTGGATCGACTACAAAACTACACTGGTGTTCAGGGACAGGCATTAAGCTGGTTTAGATCGTACTTATCAGACCGTTATCATTTTGTCTGTTTAAATGGGGAAAAATCAAAGATAACGTCAGTAGACTATGGAGTGCCGCAAGGATCGGTGTTAAGCCCTCTGCTATTCTCAATATATATGCTCCCACTTGGTAATATTATAAGAAAACATGGAATTAATTTCCACTGTTATGCTGATGACACTCAATTGTATATTTCATCACGGCCAGATGAAAACACTAACTTATCAAATTTGACAGAGTGTCTCAAAGATATAAAATGCTGGATGACGCGTAATTTCCTGTTACTAAATTCAGATAAAACGGAGGTATTACTTATTGGTCCAAAACACTACCCACAAACTCACTTACAATACAACTTTAATATAGAAGGATGTCCTGTTACTTTATCCACTACAGTTAAAGACCTGGGTGAATAACTAGACCGCAACTTGTCTTTCGAAAATCATATTTCATATGTTACAAGAACAGCCTTTTTCCACCTTAGAAACATTCCAAAGCTACGTAACATGCTATCTGTTTCTGATGCAGAAAAGTTAGTTCATGCATTCATGACATCGAGACTAGATTATTGTAATGCTATATTAGCTGGCTGTCCTGCATCCTCAATAAACAAGCTACAGTTAGTGCAAAATGCAGCTGCTAGAGTTCTTACTAGGTCAAGAAAATATGATCATATAACACCAATTTTATCATCTCTACACTGGTTACCTATCAAGTTCCGTATCAATTACAAAGTACTATTGACCTATAAAGCCCTAAATGGTTTAGCTCCTGTGAATTTAATGGACCTTCTATCGCCCTACAATCCATCGCGTTCTTTAAGATCACTAAATTCGAGGTTTCTGGTCATTCCTAGGATATCTAAGTCCACTAAAGGAGGAAGGGCGTTCTCACATTTAGCTCCAAAACTCTGGAATAGCCTTCCTGATATTGTTCGAGGCTCTGACTCGCTGTCCCAGTTTAAAACTAGATTCAAGACGCATGTCTTTAGCCAAGCATTTACATAATGCTTACCTTTTATACCACTGCTGAATCAGATCAAATGCATTTAATATTATAAAACTTGAAGAGTCTGTAGGTTATTTGTATAGGTTGCATAGTATTTACAGTCATTACGTTCCTGTGTATATTGCGTGAATGACGGGTGGTTGGGTAGATATTGTGTTTTGCGGTAGGTGGTATGCCATACGGAACTGTTGCCACTGAACCTGCTTTAACGACGACAGTGGGGCTCGACAGCCTTAGTCAAACGGGTCGGCGCGTATGGTTGGGCTGCGGAGAGATTGTGAGATTGTGGTTGGGTCTCAGCAGCAGGAGGGATGTAGAGGTCAGTAAGCAGGGCTGAGTTGAGTGGGGGACGGAGGGGGGTGACTTTGGGACGCAAGAATCACTGTCTTCATGTTTTTTCATCATTTACGCCCGTGTTATGGAAATCATTATGAACAGCAGCTACGCTAATTATTTTCCCTTTTTGCTTTTCTGCTCTTATCTCGGGACGCGAGTCCCGAGAAAAACGGCGTTCGTCAGCTCCAGTTTGTATCCAGCCTTTCACGGAGACTTCAGATACCCCAATCACAAAGCCTGTGAAGAGACGACTCAACACCGGCGATATGGACCCTCTATGGTGGACGGCACTGATCCTCAACAACTCGTCTCAACACCGGCGTGATTACTTGGACTTCCAAAAGATGGAAATGGATAAATATTCTAAATGTTCCGATCCAATCTGACTTGTAATGCTGCCCGAATCATAAATCATGCACTGTTCCTTCGTTGGCCAGAGGAGAACTGGCCCTCCGACTGAGTCTGGTTTCTCCCTAGGTTTTTTTCTCCATTCTGTCACCTGATGCAGTTTTGGTTCCTTGCCACTGTTGCCTTGGCTTTTGGCTTGCTTAGTTGGGGACATTTATTATTCAATAATATTATTGATCTGCCTTACTTAAAAGGTGGACGTTGACACAATTTTCTTTTAGAAACAAACTCTGTTATTTTATTTTCATGTTATCACTGTGAAGCTGCTTTGATACAATCTGTATTGTAAAAAGCGCTGTATAAATAAAGGTGACTTGGTGGGACTCGAACCCACAACCTTTGAAAGGCCTCATTTTGCAACCTAGAAGTCTAATGCACTATCCATTGCGCCACAGAGCCCACAATTTTATCCAGGCCAAGTGATTGATTTTCATCATTTGCACACCCTGTAATGCTGTACAACCTTTGAATGGCCTCAATTTGCAACCTAGAAGTCCAATGCGCTATCCATTGCGCCACAGAGCCCACATTTTTATCAAGGCCAAGTGATGGATTTTCATCATTTGCACACCCTGTACAACCTTTGAATGGCCTCAATTTGCAACCTAGAAGTCCAATACGCTATCCATTGCGCCACAGAGCCCACATTTTTATCAAGGCCAAGTGATGGCTTTTCATCATTTGCACACCCTGTAATGCTGTACAAACCTTTGAATGGCCTCAATTTGCAACCTAGAAGTCCAATGCCCTCTGCACAATTAAAACCAGCTTTAAAGTTCTGAGGCCCTCGGTCCAAGAACGATCACAAAGTGCAAAGCCAACGGAGTAAAGGCACAGCTGGGGTTCAAACCCAGGATCTCCTGTTTACAAGTCAGGCGCTTTGACCAGCTAAGCCACGGCGCCTTATCGGCAAATCATATTAGATTGGGACACTATCCTTCAACAACAGCTCAGGGATGGTTTTCAAATGGAAGCAACTGCAAAGGAAACCTCAGTTTCACCGTTTGTGGTCAGTTCTCAGAAGATCCAGCCATTGCAAGGGTTCACAGCCTTGCGACACAAACGGGTATCGTCAGAGGCGACGCTGGGATTTGAACCCAGGATCTCCTGTTTACTAGACAGGCACTTTAACCAACTAAGCCACGGCGCCTACCTCTGCTCTTTTCCGCCAGAAGGGTGACCGTGTCGATCAAAACATAGAGAAAAGATGCAAATTGTGGACCAGGCTTTGGATAGCATAAAATAGTTTGCTGACAACTGCGTGGGGGGGGGGGGGGGGGGGGCAGCTAGCCTCTGTGTTTCCGTAAGCAAATGTGGTAGTAAACAAAAGAGTAATTTTGAAGTCTTTTGACTACTAGGACATTATTTAAATGAAAATGTTGAGAACAGGAGCCCTCAAAAGCTTTATGTTACCTGAGGGTAACGCTGTGCAGTATGGGGTTGACAAAACAGCAAAAGTCACAACTCTGGTGGGACATCAACCCACAATCTTTGAATGGCCTCATTTTGCAATCTAGAAGTCCAATTTGCTATCCATTGCGCCACAGAGCCCACGTTTTTGCATGGCTAGGCCAAGTGATGGATTTTCATCATTTGCACACCCTGTAATGCTGTACACTCAGAAAAGACAGGAGCTCTGCACAATTGAAACCCGATTCAAAGTTCTGAGGCACTCGGTCCAAGAACGATCACAAAGTGCAAAGCCAACGGAGTAGACGCACCACTAGGATTCGAATCCAGGATCTCCTGTTTACAAGACAGGCGCTTTGACCAGCTAAGCTACGGCGCCTTGTTGTCAAGATATATTAGATTGGGACACTATCCTTCAACAACAGCTCAGGGATGGTTTTCAAATGGAAGCAACTGCAAAGGAAACCTCAGTTTCACCGTTTGTGATCAGTTCTCATAAAAGCAAGCGATTGCAAGGGTTCACGGCCTTGCGACACAAACGGGTATCATCAGAGGCACCGCTGGGATTCCAACTCTAGGATCTCCTCTTTACAAGACAGGCTCTTTGACCAGCTAAGCCACGGTGCCTTGTCGTAAAGACATATTAGATTGGGACACTATCCTTCAACAACAGCTCAGGGATGGTTTTCAAATGGAAGCAACTACAAAGGAAACCTCAGTTTCACCGTTTGTGGTCAGTTCTCAGAAAAGCAAGTCATTGCAAGGGTTCACAGCCTTGCGACACAAACAGATATCGTCAAAGGCACCGCTGGGATTCGAACCCAGGATCTCCTGTTTACTAGACAGGCACTTTAACCAACTAAGCCACGGCGCCTAACTCTGCTCTTTTCCGACAGAAGGGTGACCCAGACGATCAAAACATAGAGAAAAGATGCAAATTGTGGACCAGGCTTTGGATAGCAAAAAAGAGTTTGCTGACAACTGCGTGGGGGTGGCTAGCTAGCCTCTGTGTTTGTTGGACAGCTGTGTTCAGCAGGACTCCCAGAACCCCCATCACACATTTATGGAGCTCCATTCACAAGAGCTGCAAAGACCATCTAAGCCACGGGAAGACAAAGGAGGTCTGGCACTTCTCTGTGGTGACGGCCGGTCCTTGTGTGCAAGAGCCCAGAGGTTTCCGTAAGCAAATGTGGTAGAAAACAAAAGAGTAATTTTGAAGCCTTTTGACTACTAGGACATTATTTAAATGAACATGGTGAGAACAAGAGCCCTCAAAAGCTTTATGTTACCTGAGGGCCACGCTGTGCAGTATTGGGTTGACAAAACAGCAAAAGTCACGACTCTGGTGGGACTTCAACCCACAACCTTTGAACGGCCTCATTTTGCAATCTAGAAGTCCAATGCGCTATCCATTGCGCCACAGAGCCCACGTTTTTGCATGGCAAGGCCAAGTGATGGATTTTCATCATTTGCACACCCTGTAATGCTGTACACTCTAATCAGGGATGGTTCTCAAATGGAAGCAACTGCAAAGGAAACCTCAATTTCACCGTTTGTGTTCAGTTCTCAGAAAAGCAAGCCATTGCAAGGGTTCACAGCCTTGCGACACAAACGGGTATCGTTAGAGGCACCGCTGGGATTCGAACCCAGGATCTCCTGTTTACTAGACAGGCACTTTAACCAACTAAGCCATGGCGCCTATCTCCGCTCTTTTACACCAGAAGGGTGACCCAGACGATCAAAACATAGAGAAAAGATGCAAATTGTGGACCAGGCTTTGGATAGCATAAAAGAGTTTGCTGACAACTGCGTGGGGGTGGCCAGCTAGCCTCTGTGTTTGTTGGACAGCTGTGTTCAGTAGGACTCCCAGAACCCCCAGCACACGTTTATGGAGCTCCATTCACAAGAGCTGCAAAGACCATCTAAGCTATGGGAAGACAAAGGAAGTCTGGCACTTCTCTGTGGTGACGGCCGGTCCTTGTGTGCAAGAGCCAAGAGGTTTCCGTAAGCAAATGTGGTAGGAAACAAAAGAGTAATTTTGAAGCCTTTTGACTACTAGGACATTATTTAAATGAACATATTGAGAACAAGAGCCCTCAAAAGCTTTATGTTACCTGAGGGCAACGCTGTGCAGTATGGGGTTGACAAAACAGCAAAAGTCACGACTCTGGTGGGACTCGAACCCACAACCTTTGAATGGCCTCATTTTGCAACCTAGAAGTCCAATGTGCTATCCATTACGCCACAGATCCAGCATTTTTATCAAGCCCAAGTGATGGATTTTCATCATTTGCACACCCTGTAATGCTGTACAACCTCTGAATGGCCTCAATTTGCAACCTAGAAGTCCAATGCGCCACAGAGCCCATGTTTTTATCAAGGCCAAGTGATGGATTTTCATCATTTGCACACCCTGTAATGCTGTACAACCTTTGAATGGCCTCAATTTGCAACCTAGAAGTCCAATGCGCTATCCATTGCGCCACAGAGCCCACGTTTTTGCATGGCAAGGCCAAGTGATGGATTTTCATCATTTGCACACCCTGTAATGCTGTACACTCAGAAAAGACAGGAGCTCTGCACAATTGAAACCCGATTCAAAGTTCTGAGGCCCTCGGTCCAAGAACGATCACAAAGTGCAAAGCCAACGGAGTAGAGGCACCGCTGGGATTCGAACCCTAGGATCTCCTGTTTACAAGACAGGCTCTTTGACCAGCTAAGCCACGGCGCCTTATCGTGAAGACATATTAGATTGGGACACTATCCTTCAACAACAGCTCAGGGATGGTTTTCAAATGGAAGCAACTACAAAGGAAACCTCAGTTTCAACATTTGTGGTCAGTTCTCAGAAAAGCAAGCCATTGCAAGGGTTCACAGCCTTGCGACACAATTGGGTATCGTCAAAGGCACCGCTGGGATTCGCGGTACCCAGGATACCCAGGATCTCCTGTTTACTAGACAGGCGCTTTAACCAACTAAGCCATGGCGCCTACCTCCGCTCTTTGCTGCCAGAAGGGTTACCCAGACGATCAAAACATAGAGAGAAAATGCAAATTGTGGACCAGGCTTTGGATAGCATAAAAGAGTTTGATGACAACTGCGTGGGGGTGGCCAGCTAGCCTCTGTGTTTCCGTAAGCAAATGTGGTAGGAAACAAAAGAGTAATTTTGAAGCCTTTTGACTACTAGGACATTATTTAAATGAACATGTTGAGAACAGGAGGCCAAAAAAGCTTTATGTTACCTGAACGCATGCCCTTGATGTGCTCTGGATGTTCGAGTTAATTGAAACTGGGACCTTCTTTGAAACCACGAGCTCTCAGGTTCGAACCCTTAGAGAAAAGACTGAAAACGAAATGCTCCTATTTATTTCGGAAGAATCTTGCTTCAGAGAGAATATGGTGCGTGTATATTTTCTAATCGCTAGGTGTCAGTACACTCGCTGGCTGTTACCTAGAGTGCCGCGGGCTTACTATTTGCTACAAACAACTGCGCCTTTGATACAAGTTTACAATAACGATAAGATCGCCGCAAGTCAACAGCATTGAAGCGTGTGAAGAGGCTTTCCAGACAAGTAGCAGTGCGTTTTTGTTCTTTTTCCTAGCATTATTTTCCTTTAATTACTATTATCATCAGTCTAATAGGCTGCATTCCCACTAATTTGCAAATATATTTTGACATAGCAGACGTTTTGACGGCCGTTCTGAATCGTCGAAGTAGGAAACGCAATGCATTGGAGGACACTCTTTTTTCTGCGCCAATACGATTCATTTTGCTGTACGTTCCCACGCAGCACGCACGCTTCTCGAGCAAGAGCCCGGATAGCGGTGCCGGGAGAACGAGAGACTGTCAATTGCCATCCAATCATGTATCACTATTGGCATCTTTCCATCTTTGTTCACAGCCAATCAATAAAGCCTGATCCCATCATCTCCGTTTCCCAGCTTCCAATTACTATGATCCATTTCCAACTTTTTTTTTTATACGTATGCATCAATCACGTATCAGTATGTGTATCTTTACCTCACAGTTTACAGCCAATCAATAAAGTCCATTTCCGAAATCTCCGTCTCTTTGCTTTTGTTGAACACCAATCACTATCCTTCATTCCCAAAAACCCTCCATCTACCTGACGGGGCATCGCCAGAGGTTAAGTGGTTTCCAGCGGTTTTGAAAAAAAAGTTGAAACTTTACAGGTGTCAAAGTACTGGGTTTACTTTGGATTTCATGTTACTACATGGAGGTAAGAAACCGACAATGTTGTTATATTTAGTTAAGTGACTTGCACTAGTTAGCTAGCGTATTACGTGTACTAACGTTACCAGAACGTCTTATTTATGTAGCAGAGGTCAAGGGTAGCGGCCTGTTTCATTATTTTTAATGTTTACAGTTTTACATGTTTATATCAATATAATTACTATCGGGCATAATGTATGTTATTACGTTGTTATGCTTACATTAAGTTGGCTAAAAATAGCTAGCCTATCATATAGATTACCTCGTACCGCTATATGGCTGAATTATGCATAACGTTAACGTTAATTAGCCTACAGTTTTGGGCGCCAGTTTTTACCAGAGGTAAAATAATTTGTGTCTGTTAATTTCAGCTGTAATTCAATACATAGGCTAACCATAAAACTGCGCCTTTATTAACATTAACATTACGTTGTATGACGTAATATGGGCCTTGTGTTGTTTAAGTGGGCTATAATCGATAATAATCATAATGTGGGCTAATTGTAAGTCTATGTAATCGAAATGGTATGTAATAATCTGATTTTTATGGAGTTATGGGTAACACTTTACTTGAAGGGGTGTGCATAAGACTAACATGACACCTTCATAATCATGACATGACACATGTTATGAATATGAAGGAGGTTTCATGCATGTTTATGACAACTGTCATTAAGTGTCATTCGCTCAATTATGACATTTTTAATGCAAATATGACATTGTTTGAGATGTCTTTGTTATGACACCTTGACATAAACCAATACATCATAACCTGTCAGTGTCTTTGTCATGACAACTTGACATTACTAAAACAACACAACCTGTCATAAACATGACATAGCAGATTAATTATCAAACTTAAGAAACCACTTAGCTTTATTGGTTAACATTACATTAAAGGGTCAGGTGGTTGGTTTTGACATTGGCTGTCATGAGGCCATTATAACTGTTTAATGACAAATTCAATTTGCACCACTGTAGTTGAGGTCACGAAAAATATTCATGACACAGTTATAATGGCCTCATGACAGCCAATTTCAAACCCAACCACATGCCAGTTTAACTTAATTTAATGTCAAGTTGTCATGACAAAGACACTGACAGGTTATGATGTTATGGTTTATGTCAAGGTGTCATAACAAAGACATCTTAAACAATGTCATATTTGCATTCAAAATGTCATTATTGAGCGAAAGACACTTAATGACAGTTGTCATAAACATGCATAAACCCTACTTCATATTCATGACATATGTTATGTCATGGTTATGAAGGTATCATGTCAGTCTTATGTACACCCCTTCAAGTAAAGTGTTATCGAGTTATGTTATGGCATATACCCACACACCACAATATCCCTTCCTCACTAAATATCAAACTATAACCTTGTCCAAAAACACTGAGATGAAATATGTGCTATGTGAAATAAATGTATGAAATTGATTAACTACTCTACTGAATAGTCATAAACTTTGTATTTTGCCACACGCTATCTTTTATTGGAAGATGGCTTCCAAGCACAAGAAGCACAGGGCTATGAGTGAGGGTGAATGGATGACCCGCCTGCGCAGATTTGCCACACAGGGGGTCTGGCCTTCTGAGGAAGGAATCAGACCGGCACCACGCCAGAAGAAATGGCATGACCTGTTTTAGAAGGTAAACTTGGGCATGTATATAAACACAGGGAAGCTATGTCATATATAGAGGGAGCAGATAGTTATGATTCACTGTCATATGTTACAGATTGAGAAGTGTCCACTGCAACACAGGGGGCAAATGTCTCTGTTTGGGGGGACACAGACATGTTACTGTGGTTTCCATACAAAAAAGGTATAAGTGTTTCATAAAACTGTAATGTGTTGATGGTGTATTGTGTATTTTTGAATTTAATTTCCTTTTCTGTGAAACTGTAGCCTTCCAGTTTGGCCCCTGTGTCATCCACACCATCCACCTCACCACCTGTAACACCAGGGCAGTCAGGAACAACATCTGGAAACGCACCTTTAAAGCCTACTTTAACTTTGGCATCGGTAAATGCATGTCTTTGCAGATATTTATGTTATCATATGTTATAGCATTTTAAAATGCTTCACATAATGTTACTAATTTCTTTTGTCAGTTTACAAAGCCACGGTATGGTGGGGCCCATGGTGCAGCTTTAAAGCCAAACCTAGGTGTGACAAGGACGCATGCAACCAAGGTATATAGTCAAAAAAATGAAATTTCATTCCATAAAGATATGCTGAGTTTATCTAATCATTGTTACTGCAATACCTGATAATGATATATTATTTCATTCAATATTGTAAACTGTGTTCTCTTAATCTTGCAGCCTATTAGCACTTCTGCATTGTCCAGCCCTGCATCTAGGACACCATCTCCAGCTCGCAGTCCCAGGCTGTATATTCAGACCGTCTTCCCCCTGTCTCTTCCTCCTCCTTCTGTGTCTGAAGCCACCTCTGCTTCCTGTGCTCCAGGAGCTGCTTCTAGAGTTGTGAGAAACTCTTTCATTTAATCGTTTTCTTCACACTAATATTGTTGGATCACATAAATATGCTACATTTTGAACAAACATTCCTCATAAGTGGCTTGTAATCATATCTACTGTATGTGTTTGCCTTTTTTAATACATAAGGAAGTGTCAGCCGCTGCCTCCTCTGGGACGTCCTCTGCTCCTCTCACCCCTGTGATCAGCTCCACCTGTGTTCCCTCTGCTGCTCCATCTGTGGCTGGATCCTCTGTTCAACCTGCCGAGGATAGGGTGATCGCTCCAGGTTCAGAGTCTGGATGGCTTCCCGCAAAGTTGATGAAAACCTTACCACCACAGGATCAGAAATGGATTTCAGCAGCTTTGTGGAAGCAACATCGGCTTCGTACTGACCTGAAGCTGTGGCATGATCCACCAGAGCCAGCTCTGATCTATCACCGATCTATCTCACACACCGGCTTCTACTGTGGATGCCATACCACCTCTGGAAGGTCAGGCTGTCCTGTCCTGTGTGTGGGAGACAGCTCACAGGCTATGGGGCACACAAGAGAGCCCGTTAGGTTCTGGATGTGGACCAGTACTACCTTATGATCACGGAGACTCTCTGGTGCAGTGGGTGCAAAACGGCCTTAACCCTCTGGGGACGGATTGGGTGGTACCGCCCAAAATGGCATACTTTTACAAATGTGTCATTATCTTAAAAACTATTAATGATAGAGATGTGCGCTTTTTTGCCGTCTTCCTTAGATTCCGCTGAAAACAGTGATAACAAACTTACCCGGCTTGTATACACACTTCCTTGTTGCGCAATACCACTACGTCAAAGGCCAATGAAATCGATGTTGTTTGGCAGATTCACAAGCAACAACCAATGGAAAAATTGCCGATGGAGGAATATTTTTCTTACCCAATCAGAGGAAGGTTACTATGACGTATTCTAGCAAATCGGAGGACACTGTAGCCGTGCAAGGGGTGGTACTATATACTATTACGCAAACAGCGTTGAGTGGCAGAGACTACAGAAAGTGAACGGACGCGTCGAGTATAAACAAGGCTTTACGGAGCGAGAGCACACAGAGATATGAGAGAGAGACAGAACAATTATAATATACACATACAATTATATAATTATTTATTGTTTTAACACTTTTATGATGGCAAGGAGTAAACGATTTAGGTAGAACAAGCTCTGGAACAATTACTGGAGAGTGACGGGGAGAAAGCATTGCTTAGAAAATTCTAAGCATTCCTAAGAAAAACGCCTGGGACTATTTGTAAATAAAGTTAAAATTTTCATTGTTCTTTACACATTTTATTTAACAATTACACATGTCTGTCAAGCAAAGGCTTTGACAAATATATTTTTTGTTCAAAAACTGTTCACCATTGTTGTGTGATGTGTGATTTTCAGAAATAAATGCCAAAAATCGAATTTCCGTTTTTGAAATTCTCTAGTTTATAATACATTTTCACTCATACTTCCTTTATAAACATATTACATGCGTGCTTAGGTTAGATTAGGGTCTTCTGAATCCATAGATACCAAACACATAGTGTTCCATCTCCATTACTTATAGTTTATAAGCCCAAATGTAAAAATAGAGAAAACGGACCAAAAAGAGCTTAGTCCCCAGAGGGTTAATTTCCACCAGCAAGGCCATCTTGGACCAGCTGGACTTAGCCCACAGACTGGAATTTAGGCTGATCCTAACTCGAAAGTGAGTATACTGAGATTACTTATCTTGTGTAACAAATGTTTGTCATTTAAAACACAATTGAGATGAGCTGGTTTTAATGTTTGTGTATTTCTGTCTCTCTTTCCCTTTGTTTTATTCAGGTATGCCTGTGACATGCGGGTCATAAGGTTCCTTGCCCTGGGCAACAGCCCCTCTCTCTTAGTGAGGCAGCTGCGGGAGAACCACAGCGAGGAGTGGCCGATCGTCTTTGCCGATACCTTGGTGCCTGCTCAGACTTCATCTCCCAGCCAAGCCTGCTCCCTGTGAGGTTTCAGGAGCCACCTGAGCCCGAAACTATCCCCTCCCACAGGTGGATGCTGGCTGTTTATGGGCGAGATATCTTGTGCAGGATTGACCACATTAAAGCCAGCATAACGTCCACATATGGCTGCATTCTGAAGATGGACTCAACCAAAAAGGTAACTATTTTTACATTTCAATCAAAAGAATTGAAAATACACCATTAGTAGTAGTACAGTAGTATGTATGTAATGTTCCATATATAAATAATTTAGCATCACTCACTGTCTTTTCTGTGTGATTACAGATCACAAAGAAGCTGTCGGGGTTTGCAAAGGGGACAGCTATGTGGCTAACATCTGTTAGCAATGAGGTGGGCCAGATCCTCATTAGTGTTCTGACAGCTCAGGAGGGTCCAGCCCTGGACCGAATGGCAGCTGACCTCATCCGGAGGTACATGCGGGTGTGGCTCCGCCTCAGCTCCTCTATGTGGACTGCGACTGCTGTCGGGAGGGCACTGGGCAGACCAAGCTCAAGCAGCGATTTGGTGGGTGGCCAGACTTGGTGGTGAAGCTGGACATCTACCATTTTATGCGGCGACTGGCAGCTGGGTGCACTAAAGATGCACATCCTCTTTACCCCATTTTCATGGCACGCATGTCTTGCTGCATTTTTGAATGGGACAGTGGGGATGTGTCTCTGCTGAGGCAGGCCAAGAGGGAGCAGCTGAAACATGAAGGTGTCCCTGGTATCACCGACACTATGGTGGACCAACGGATCACCAAGGATGAATTGGCCCTGGACTGCCGAAGGCGGACAAGAGGAGAGCAGCAGACCATTCTGATGATCGAGCACCTCCTCAGCGAGCTGATGGGGGTAAAGGGTCGAGACCTTCTTGGTGTCCCTCTCTTGGACCAGGAGAGGATGCAGCACATCTGGCAAGTCCAGATGAGGCACGTAAAGTGCATTCAGGATGAACCAGGTGTGCTGCTCTACACACAGACTGGCACCACCACCAACGATGGTATTGTGCTGCCAAAATACAGATGCGCAAGGGGCTCCACATCACTGGAGTCCTTTCATCTACACCTGAACAGGTTCATTCCAGGTCAGTATAAATCATTATTCATCAGAAATATTAAGGGTGACACAATGAATGTCTTTCAAATAGCATAGCAAAAAAAAAAAAGTAATGTAACGTTATTGATCTTATCTAAAGGAACAAGCGCCAACAGCTTAAATTTCCAGCTGTACCTCATGGAAGGCTTGAACAGGTGGAATCAGGACCGTAAAATGGCATCTCTGGCAGGCACACCTCCGTCCCTGTTAAGCTACTCCGGGGACTTGGTGCACTGTGTCAACACCCACAGTGTTAAGGTACTTGGAAGACAGCTTGTACCGTCTTTTCAGCCACCATCTGTCTATACTGGTGAGTTTCAGCTTTAAATTGCTTTTTATATTGCATAAAAATAGAATATTTATATTATTTTTCTGAAAACTGATTTCCCTCTAATGTGTTCTCCTGTCTGTCCCAGGTGAACTCATAGGTATAGATTACCTGTACCGTCAAACAGGGCAGGCCATGCAGGACGTGGATCCTGACTCTGAGGTGACAGAACAGATGTTGGAGGATCAGGGCACGGAGGAGGAGTTGGAGGATGAGGGATTCGGAGATGTCAGTTTGGACCTTAACCTAGATCCCACTATTGAGGTGCTGGACCTGTCCCCTGGCTCATCACCCACCACAATCAGCGTAGCCAGCACTCCTGCCTCTGTCCAGACTGGGTCTGCTAACACCACCACAGCTGCACCTAATCAACAACTGGTAACTATTCTTAATAATAAAAGTACAAGCAGTATTATTTGTATAGCACTATTAACTTTATTTGTATAGCGCAATGAAAAGAAAAATAGAAACAAACTAAATACCATTAATACAATCTAAAGAGTAAATAGATTAATAAAAAAGCAAAGTAAAAAAGATAAATTAAATTCCAAAAACATGTTTTTCCCCCTTTTTTCAGTCTTACAACTGGATGACCAGGGTGCCCTCTGGTCCATCCTCTGCCACAACCTCTGGTCCATCCACCATGACCACCCACGCCGCCTCTGGTCCATCCACCATGACCACCCACGCCGCCTCTGGTCCATCCACCATGACCACCCACAGCGCCTCTGGTCCATCCACCATGACCACTCACAGCGCCTCTGGTCCATCCTCCACGACCACCTACGCCGCCTCTGGTCCATCCACCATGACCACCCACAGCGCCTCTGGTCCATCCACCATGACCACTCACAGCGCCTCTGGTCCATCCTCCAAGACCACCTACGCTGCCTCTGGTCCATCTGCCATGACTGGTCCATCCTCCACAACCACCCACGCCGCCTCTGGTCCATCCACCATGACCACCCACGCCACCTCTGGTCCATCCACCATGACCAACCATGCCGCCTCTGGTCCATCCACCATGACCACCCACAGCGCCTCTGGTCCATCCACCATGACCACCCACGCCGCCTCTGGTCCATCTGCCATGACCACCCACACCGCCTCTGGTCCATCTGCCATGACCACCTACCCCTCCATCCTTCCTCTCCCGACCACTCTCACTGTCTCTGTTGCTGCAGCCACTGCTCCTCCAGCAGTGCAACCAGTGCCTGAGCAACTGCTGGTAAGACTTTTTGTGACAAGTACATTGTGATGGTTGTGTTGTTCCTCTGCTTGTGATATTGTATCTTTTTAACATTGATTTACTCTTATATTTTACCAGGCTGTGGATGAGCGCGGTGTACCAGGGATAGAGAGAGTGGACAACCTGGCGGGCTACTTGGTGGGGCTTAGGGTGGAAACTGGGCAAACTCTGAGCCACCAGCAGGCCAGTACCATCATTGCCCTATGGCAAAGCCTGCTTCCGTATGACCAGCAGAGAGTGGCGTACGCTGCCCGGCACCAGGTGCGTCTCACAACAGGACGCTTCAGGTGCTCAAAAACCAAGCCTGAATTCACGCCTGGTGTGGACAGCATGACCCGTTGCGTCCTTGGGTCAACAGGATCCCCTGCTCAGTGGCCAGACTGTTGCTGCCTGGTAGAGTCTATCTTCGTTAAACTGTGTGATATTCACAGGAGCCCAAAAAAATTGGGAAATCATGCCGTAACAAGATGGACTCTAATTCTGAGGGACTACAGCAAGATTCGGCAGCTGGTCCTGTGCAATGGGACTGTGATGGAGAATACCACCCTGCAATTGTTTGAGGTGAATCAAACAACCTTAATTCAGTGGCACAACAAGCGGCTGAAGAGGCAAGAATGTGCCATCCTGCTTCAGGTAGTGAACTTGCCAGCCCCCATTCCTATTGCTGCTAGGCCTCTCCCCCCTGGACAGATTCGCCCCACTGCAGCACCCCTACAGCCTGGTCCCCAACACCGCTACCACTTGCCTGAAAGCACAGTGGGAAAGGCAGTGGACAAGCGAAAGTCTGCAGTTCCAGCTCCGCACCCCCCTCCTCCAAAAGTTTTCCGGCCAAGGCAGTTGTTCCCTGCTGATTCTGCCCCTTTACCTGTTGTTCCCAACCCCAGTCCTGCATTTGCCCCCATAGTCCAAACACCTGTTTCTGCTCCTTCACCTGTCATCCCCAACCCCAGTCCTGCCTTTGGCCCGTTTGTGTTTTTGTGTCCAGCTCCAGTTCCTGCCGTCCGGCAGATTGCTCCTGCTGGCCCCATTCCCTCCCCACCACCTGCTCGGAGGCCCTACGTCCGCACTGTGGACAAAAACAAGTGCAGTCTGTGCCACCAGCCCCGCAACAAAGATACTGGCCACAGCCAGTATTATGGCCACATTTACTGTCCCCAGACTGCTGTTATGCCACTTGACCAGTGGATGGAGGAGATGAAGAAGAAGAGGGCAGATAAAAAAAATAATTTGTTTATTTCAAAATGTATACATGTGTGTGTGTGCGTGTGCGCATCCGTTAGGGTCATTTGTTCACCCTCCATGAAGCTAATCTGTTCACTTGCTTTTTAAATTAGTTCATTTACCCCATATGAGACTATGTAAGCTTACGTAAAGCTTTTTTGTTTCTAAATAGTCCACAACCTGTTATATACTGTCTGTGTGTGTGTGTGTGTGTGTGTGTGTGTGTGTGTGTGTGTGGGTGCGCGTGCGTGTGTGTGAGTGTGTGTGCGTGCGTGCATGTGTGCATGTGTGTGTGTATGCTCATGAGGGTGTTTTTATGTGAGAGAGAAGGAGAAGGTGTTTGTAAATAAAAAATAAAAAGAACTTTATTTCTATAACAGTATCCTTTGGCTTTTTTCTATCAAACCTATCTGGAAAACTTTTTACAAACTCACACAGATATTAAAATTACAAGAAAGGGACATAATGGTATTCCAGACAGATCAAACAGGGTGTGCGAAGTGAATGTCAGAAACATTTCTTTGATATAAAGGTTTATTATTATTTATTATAAGCAGTAGTAGTATCATATTCTTATTTTAATTATTTGTATTGCAACAAAGCATTACAATTACAAGAAAGGGACAGAATTGTATAACAGACAGGTCCACAGGATCTGAGAAGTGATTGTCAGAAACATTTCTTTGATATAAAGGTTTATTATTATTATAAGCAGTAGTAGTAGTAGTATCACATTCTTATTTTTATTATTCTTATTGCAACAAAGCATTAAAATTACAAGAAAGGGACATAATGGTATTGAAGACAAATCCACAGTGTGTGAGAACTGAAGTGAATGTCAGAAACATTTCTTTGATATAAAGGTTTATTATTATTTATTATAAGCAGTAGTGGTATCATATTCTTATTTTAAGTATTTGTATTGCAACAAAGCATTAAACTTACAAGAAAGGGACATAATTGTATGGACAGGTCCACAGGATGTGAGAAGTGATTGTCAGAATGATATAAAGGTTTATTATTACTATTATTATTATTATTATTATTATTATAAGCAGTAGTAGTAGTATCATATTCTTGTTTTTATTATTGTTATTGCAACAATTACCAATTCTATTTGTATCAGTTTTTTTAGCTATATTTCATAGATTCATAGCACTTTGTAAGAGTTTGCAATAGTTGATGCATGTTCCAATCGGGATTCGAACCGACGATTTTCGCCTTTTTCCCCTCTTTTTTTCTCTTCTCCTTCCCCTTCTTTCCTCCTCCTGATTGGTGAGGGACCTTAGCCATCGAACAGCGTAAGGTTGTCATGCAAATCTCGTCGCTGATTGGATGGCCAACGTTTAGTGACAGGTTACAAACTCAGGTTCTCGACGTTGACAGGTATGTTATATTAATAATAGACTTTAGGGTGAATGTTCTATAAAATCTATGAGAGAGTAGGTTTTTGCTAGCTCCTTTGGAGAAACGTGGGAAATGATGTTGAAAGGGTAACATAACGAATGAGGTAACGTTAACCCCATACGTTAAAATGACCCGCTGTTGTGAATTTTTCTAAATAAACTGCGATAGCTGCCCACATTTACATTTAGTCTCTTTCTTTCTGTTACATTAACACATTCGGATTGTACTACGACATTTATTGTGTAAGGTTAATTAGACTAGATGTAAACCCTGTTTACGTAGGGTAACGTAAGCTAGCCGTTTGTTTGTTTGTTTGTTTGGCCAGTTAATGTCGTTGTCGTTTAAGAGATTTTTCTTCGATGGTGCTCATCTTAAACTATGTTTTGTGTCATTGACCTGATGTGAAAACCGTTAATGCCTGAGGTGTTTTTGTGTGCTTTTTTAATAATCTAGTGAGGTCAGCACGAAGACCCTAGTTGAAGTGTAGACCTATGGATTAACTTTCTGAGTAAAATAAATTGTGAAATTAATTAGTTACCAATCAACACATTTGTTATATGATAAGGTAGGCTATACTGTTCATTTGATAGACATATATTGCTGAAATATTGAGAAATAAAGTAGTAAATCAGTAGTTGAGTAGTATTTCCATCTGTTACGATTCATTTTTGTTGTTTTCCATATATTGTCCCTAATATCTGCAGAAATGACAAAGACTGGGAAACCAGATGCCTACTGGGCAGGTGTGATGTCCCTGTATGCCCAGGGAAAGTACACATTTACAACTGGCAAGAGGCCGGGGTCCAGGAGATGGAGGGCGGTAATACTGCGGATTGCTGATTGTCCTTTGACCTCCCCTGAAAGGTCAAACTATTGTCCGCAAACTAGACATATTTGGGAAAAGGATCCCCTGCAAGTGTGGATACCACCAGGTAAACGATGCCATTGATTCATTAAACATGTGATGTGATGAAAATATACTGGAAAATGTAATGGAAAATGGTTTCTCCTCAGTTCTACTGTTTGTTTCCAGTGTTAAACAGTGTGAGTATGTAATTATTAGTGGAAATTTACTTTAAATGTAAACCCACTTTGATTGTTCCCAGTCAGCAGAGAAGGCAGGGACAGCAGCATCCAGTGCAGGTCAGCTGTGTCTCAGGTCAGCTGAGAGTTTACAGGCCAGTGCAGGTGCAATAGCTACAGTTTCTCAGGCCAGTGCAGCAGCTGGGAATGCTGTTAAAGTTCCAGGACCACAGACAGGTAGCGAGGGCTGGGTATCGATTCAGATGTTACAATTCGATTAGATTTCAATTCGCAAGCTTTCAATTCTATTCGATTTTGATTCTCCATTCGGTTTTTTGATTTCGATTCTAAATTCTATTTCGATTTCGATTCGACTCAATGAATATATATTTAACACAAATCCTATATTTATTAAAAAAAAAGAAAAGAAAAGTGAACATTAGTTTACAAGTGGTTAATTAATAAAAAGACATTAAGAGCCACAAACCTGTATATTAAACTCTTTTTATTTTAGGTACACTTGGGTACATTAAAACAGAATCATATCTACCTGTGCCCTTCCTGTCTAACAGGTAGGACATATGCAGAAATTGAATAAAGTTATCAAACAGTCTGCGCTGTATTAATTATAAATTATATATAGACTAATCCTTATTAAAGTTACAAAAGTTCTTGTCAAGAGCAGTGAATGTTTTTCTCTGTTCCCTTTGTTCTTTGATTAATTTTAACGAAAGATATAATTAGTGACTACTGTGTACTGTCCCTTTAAGACCAGTCGCTGCTGACAGACGTTGATCTCACACGCGCCTCATTCTCTCACGAGTCACAACTCTTCACGTTCTTCCTAAGACTGCTCTAATTTTATGAAGATACTCGACAAAAAGACATTTTGGCATAATTGTGTGTTATTGTTCGTTCAAGCGCGAAAGTGAACTCTATTCTGGGCTGTTTTGTGCGCACGCACGATATCAGCACAAGTCTTTCTGTGTGTCACAGTCACGACATTTTTCACGACAGCTCTTTTTTGTCTTGTCGCACATGAATGGTTTAAAAACATTTGCATGAATAAGAGCAGGATTATGTAACACTGGCCAAAGGATGACAAAAATTAACAGATGCTGCATTAATTGCGTTAACAGCCCAACTTTGTTAATTTCATTAAAAAATCGCAGCATTTTGCATCATATAATTGCGTAGGCTTGACATCGGGATTGCGATATGATTAATCGTGCAGCACTAGTTGAGGTTATTTTATGATTAAGATAAAACAAACATAAAATCTCACATCATTAGCTATTAAATGGAGTTTGCAAGCTTATTAACAGTGGAGGAAAATTAATACTGGCTTTTGGGTAATAGATAAATAAATATGGAAAAAAATGCGATTTGAGGTGTTTGAATTGAGAAAAAAAAACATTGATCGAAAAATCACATTTTTTGCCCAGCCCTACAGACAGGTGTAGGTCAGAAAACTCCAGCTATGTGCAGGATGAGCGAGGGGAAGTCTATCACATGCTCGCTGTGTAGTTAGGAGGTGATGTGCGAGGACTTCACGCAGCACCTGTCAGACTACCACACCCAGGGGCAGTGTGAGCAGTGTGGTACAAAGGCCTGGGGGGCGTTTGGATTGTTACAGCACATAGAGGAATGTCACCTTTTGACTTGTCCAACAGACCTCCCAGATGTTGCTGCTGCTACCACTCCCATAGCCCAAGAGACGACACTGCAACCCAGTGACCAACCCGATGTTCCTGCCCCTGTTCCTGCTCCACCCACAGCCCATGAGACGTCACTAGCACCACCACGACACCCACTCACTCTGCAGCCTCCTGAGGTAAACTGGGTGAATTTTCTACCCAAGCAGTTCACCAGAGTCATCCAGCCAGCTGACCAGGAGTGGATCGCCCACATTTTATATGACAGTACTGGACAGCTGAAACAAAACCTGTCTCAGAGCTGGTTTCATCCCCCCAGCCCCACCAAATCCATCTCAACTCCTGATCCACATAATTATTTCCAACAGCAGATGTTCCTGTGGGTTCCAATGCGGATGTGGGGCATCCCTCTGAAATGCACCCAGTGCAATAGAAAGATGCACCATTCTGGCATTTACACTAAAGCCAGGGAGGTAATTGACATTGATTCAAAACATTACCTGGTGGGTGGAGACTATCCAAGGTGCAGCAAATGGATGATTCCCGTCTGGCCTTGGAGCATTGACATTTTAAAACAGCTCGATCCCTCCTACCGTTACAAATTCCCAGCTGTCCTCACAACCCATTTGGCACTGGACAGGAGGTGTGTTGCGATGTTGCGCCCAAGAACATTAGGGAACAGCTCCAGCTATTTACAGCAAGCCTTGCAGGAGATACACAGTGAGGAGTGGGCTAGGCGGACCATCGACTACCTCGCTGATTGTGAGGTCCACAAAAAGTCCTGTGTCCGATTTCAGTATTACGAAAAAATTGTGGAAGAAAGATGGATCATCATTGTTAGGGCCATACATGTTTGCTAATGTAAATGTTGTATGGTTGATGGTTGCATTAATGATGGTGAATCTTCCTTCTGGGTCCATAATAGATTGATTTAGTGAAAACTGAATATCTTTATTTATTAAAATTGAAACCCCTCTTTGTTTCCTGTTATAAGTTGAAGCATATATTTTGTCAAATTGTTTGAATTTAAGATCCTGTGATTCTGTGTCTGTTAAATGTGTTTCTTGTAAGAAGCAAATATCAGCCTTTAATTTTATTAGATGATTAATAACTGTAAGTCTTTTGGATTGGTTACGAAAGCCGCGTATATTCCATGTTATTAAATTAAGTGGTTGCATGCGTGTATGTCAGGTATATCCGAGTTGTTGTCTTAGTAGATATATATGAGTTAATATTCATATAAAGTGATAGAGAAAGAGAGGGAGTAAGAAAAAGGGAAAAAGTGTTTGTGTGAGGGGATATGACGTTTTTGTTTTTTCTTGTCAGTTTTGAGTGTACGTGTGTCATATCAGTTCCCTTTCAAGGGAACTTGAGCTGTGTCAAACGCTCTGGGAACGCCCCTGCGTTGTGCGTCATGAAGCACGTATGGAATCAGCCCAATGGAGAGATGGAACGTCATAGGCGGGTGACGTCATCGACCAGGAAACTATAAAGCACCCCATAAACACAAGCGCAACAGCTTTCTGTGCCTTCAGTCGCGCTATATGTGAATCTGTCCCTGTGTGAATATTGTCTGTCTTCATATACTCTGCACCACACAAACAATTTATATATATATATATATATATATATATATATATATATATATATATATATATATTAAGAGAGATATGGCGAACGAACAGCAGTGTAGGAAGTGTGTCCCTCCCTGCTCGCATTATTGTACGAGTGGGGATACACACGTTATTTGTGTTGTTTATTTGGGAGTGCAGCATGCCCAGTCAGCTCTCGAGGGAGCTGATTGTGAGCATTACGAGCGTCTGCCATTAAGGACGCTCCGCTCCCGCCGGGCGCTCTACGAGGAGAGCGGTTCGGTGCGCACTCCCCGCGGTTCGGGTCCCGCTCTTGCCGAGGCAGAGCGACGACGCGTATCGTGGGGATCGCAGATGGATCTCTCAGCGGGGTTAGAGACGGGCTCTGCCTTATCTCTCCCTTCACCTGTGAGATCCAGTGCCTCAGTCCCGTGTTCGGAAGCACGCGCTGCGGTTTCTTCCGCTCGGGCTGAGGCACCAGTTATAAATGAGGGAGATGTGGAGGATTTGCCACCTTACACTCCCGAAAGTGATGAGCTAGTGGAGGTATTAACAAGAGCTGTAGAAAAACTCAGTATCAAAACTCAATATCCCTGCGCGCAACCAGAGAGTCGGCCAAGCTAGTTGGTCGATCTATGGCAGCACTGGTGGCCGCAGAAAGACATCTGTGGTTAAATCAGACAAATATAAAAGAAAAAGAAAAAGCTTTCCTTTTAGACACTCCTCTCTCCCCACTGGGTTTATTTGGTGATGCTGTAAATTCTGTCATCGATAAATTCCAGGAGGAGGAAAAGCAAACAACAGCTTTTAAGAAATTTCTCCCTTTAAAAATTCATGTCCCTGGGGCTGCTGGGCGGGAGCAGCCCCGGCCGTCTGCGAGCTCATCATATAGGGCGCTGAAGCAGAGTGTCACGTCTCGTGCTCCCCCTGCTGGACAGTGGGCTCAGCCGCGGCACTCTCAGCCGAAATCTCCCAGTAATAGAACTGATCTGAGGACAGTTATATTAGCTAAGAAGGCTTCGGCTAAGAAGAAGTCCTGGCGCCACCGTGCGCAGGACACTGAGGGTGGTCCCCACCGAGGCGGAAAGGTGTTCACCTCTTTCTACGGTGCCCATTCTTCCTCGGTGCCCTCAGGGGCCCGTTCTGCCAACCCCGCCCTCCATGCCGGGGCGCAGACGGTCCCAGCGAGCGATTTCCCGAGGGACGCTCGCTCCCTCTGAGGAGGGTTTCAGAGCGGTTAGACCAGTTGTTCCCTGCCGGTGTGCCGTTACAGGGCGCTGCGTTTGCTGCTCAAGTTACACCAGAGGCCAGTCTCGAGAGACTGGTACCCTTAGTAGAATTTCTGGCAGAGTGGAAAAGCCTTCCAAAAACATCTCATTGGGTCCTGCAGACAATAGAAAGGGATTATGCTATCCAATTGAGGTGTCGTCCACCAAGATTCAGAGGGGTTCTGCCTACAGTGGTGGGCCCCGAGCAGGCTCTGGTTATGGAACAAGAGGTGAAAGCACTCCTTCAAAAGGAGGCTATAGAACGGGTTCCTCCTCCCAGTGTGGAGTCAGGCTATTACAGCCGATATTTCATCGTTCCAAAATAGGATGGGGGGTTGCGTCCAATTTTAGACCTGCGCCTATTGAATCGCTCGGTAGGGAAGCCAAAAAAGATGCTCACTATCAAGCAGATCGTGTCACAAATCAGATCCGAGGACTGGTCTGTCACGATAGATCTAAGGGACGCGTACTTCCACATTTCCATCCTTCCACAACACAGGAAGTTCCTGAGGTTCGCCTTCGGGGGCGAGGTGTACCAGCACAGGGTTCTTCCGTTTGGCCTAGCTTTATCTCCCCGCACTTTCACGAAATGCATGGACGCAGCACTAGTGCCCCTGAGGCTTCAGGGTGTTCGTGTCCTCAATTACATCAACGATTGGTTGATTTTAGCTCAGACAGAGCAGATGGCGATTCGACATTGAGATGTCGTTCTCGTTCATATCAGGAAGTCGGGGTTGAGGCTGAACGCAAATAAAAGTGTATTATCTCCTCAGAAGACCACTTTTCTGGGTGTCGTTTGGGTTTCGGTTTCGATGCAGGCGCGACTCGCTCCGACCCGCATCGTTTCGATTCTCTCAGCTGTGAAACAAGTAAAGCTAGGCCAGCTACTTACTGTAAAAAAGTTTTAGAGACTGTCGGGTCTGATGGCAACAGCGTCCGACTTTATACATGAGATCGCTACAGTGGTGGCTCAGGACCAAGGGATTCTCCCCGAGGGGAAATCCGCTCCGCACGGTCAAAGTCACGCGGCGCTGCCTTCGTGCTCTGGTCATGTGGAAAGAAACTTGGTTCCTATTCAAAGGGCCTGTGTTGGGGGCTCTTTGTCGTCGCGTAACGCTAACGACGGATGCTTCCCTCACAGGGTGGGGGGCGGTCACGAGTGGTCGTCCAGCCCAAGGGCTGTCGCAGGACCACCATCTATCACGGCTTATACATTTTCTAGAGATGTTGGCGGTGTTCCAGGCTCTGAAACACTTCCTAGCAGACCTGAGAGGTCATCATGTGTTAGTTCAGTCAGACAACACGTCGGTGGTCTCTTATATAAATCATCAGGGGGGCCTTCGGTTTCGCCGGCTTTACAAGTTGGCCCGTCAGATCCTCCTGTGGTCCCAAGGGAGGTTACTATTTCTGAGAGCAATGTATCTTCCTGGGTATTTGAATTTGGTAGCAGACTCCCTTTGGAGACAGGGGCCGAGAACGGGGGATTGGAGACTCCACCCCGAGGTGGTGAGAGGTCAGGGTGAGAGGTCAGTCTCGGATTATTCCATCGAGTTCCGCACCCTGGCGGCCTAATGTCATTGGAACGAGGAGGCGCAGTGGGACATGTTCCTGCATGGGTTGGCTGACCGCGTCCAGAGAGAGATCTACGCCCTGGACCTCCCCACCTCGTTGAATGGGTTGATCGAGTTAGCTCTGAGGGTGGACGCTCGACTTATCAGAGCAGGAGGCAGAGTCCCGTCTATTCGACACTCGGGAGGAGTAGAGTCTCAACGGTCCAGCGGCAGGGACGCGATCAGCCCAATCTTCGATCACGAACCCATGCAGGTGGGTCGAGCTCGGCTTTCCCGGGAGGAGAGGGAGAGGCGGAGGTCCCAGGGCCTTTGCCTATACTGCGGAGGTGCGGGACACTATGCTTACAACTGCCCGGTAAAAGGTCAAGACCGATAGTAAGTATGAGGCTACTATCGGGTGGGATCTCCGCCGAGAAGACCTCATCCACATCTCCCATCCTCCCGGTAAGACTGAGATGGTCAGTTCACCAACACGACTGTCAAGCACTTCTGGACTCTGGGGCGGAAGGTAATTTTATGGACAGCACTTTTGCACACAGATTTCAAATTCCTCTCAAACCACTCACACAGAGGATTGCAGTACACGCTCTAAACGGTCAGGAACTTCCCACCATTTCATTCATCACTGAAAACATCACTCTCATTACTTCAGGCAATCACTCAGAGACTATTTTTTTTTACTTATTGGATTCACCCCTGGCACCCGTCGTTCTCGGACATCCCTGGCTCATCCGTCATAACCCCCGAGTGGACTGGCATCAGAAAGCTGTGTTGGAGTGGAGCAAGGAATGTCATAAGTCTTGTCTGATGTCTGCTTGTCCGTCTGTGCCTGTTTTTGTGTTACAGGAGGAGGCAGGGGATTTGTCTAACGTGCCCGAGGAGTACCACGATCTGAAGGAAGTGTTCAGTAAGTCTCGGGCTGCTTCTCTTCCTCCGCATCGTCCCTATGACTGTGCTATAGATTTACTGCCAGGTAAGTCTCCGCCTAAGGGCAAGTTATTCTCGCTTTCTGTCCCAGAGAGGGAGGCCATGGAGAAATGTATTTCTGATTCTCTAGCAACCAAGTTCATCCGTCCTTCCTCTTCTCCAGCGGGGGCGGGGTACTTTTTTGTGGGGAAGAAGGATGGGTCTCTGCGACCTTGTATTGATTACCGGGGGTTGAATAACATCACGGTAAAGAATACTTATCCTTTGCCGTTGATGTCTTCAGCCTTCGAGAGGTTGCAGGGAGCGTCCGTCCTCACGAAATTGGACTTACGTAACGCTTATCATTTGGTTCGCATTAGGGAGGGGGATGAATGGAAGACTGCTTTTAATACCCCCAGGGGGCACTTTGAATACTTGGTCATGCCTTTCGGGCTGTCCAACTCCCCAGCAGTCTTCCAGGCACTGATCAATGACGTGTTGCGAGACATGATTGATCAGTTCATATATGTCTACCTGGATGACATATTGATATTTTCTTCGTCTCTCCAGGAACATGTGCAACACGTCCGACGAGTGCTTCAGAGGTTGTTAGAGAATGGGCTTTTTGTCAAAGCGGAGAAATGCGATTTTCATGCACAGTCTGTTCCTTTCCTAGGGTACATCATTTCGTCTGAGGGAATGCGCGTGGACCCTGAGAAGGTTAAGGCTGTGGTAGAGTGGCCAAGTCCAGATTCCCGTAAGGCCCTACAGAGGTTTCTGGGGTTCGCCAATTTCTATCTGTGTTTTATTCGCAATTTCAGCCAACTAGCCGCGCCTCTGACCGCCTTGACCTCCCCCAGAACTCCGTTCAGGTGGTCAGATACAGCCGAGGCTGTGTTTGCCAAACTCAAGAGCCGCTTTGTTTCAGCTCCCATCCTCGTTGCCCCTGATTCTTCACGTCAGTTCGTGGTGGAGGTCGATGCAGTTCTGTCCCAACGCTCTTCTGCAGACGACAAGATACATCCCTGCGCGTTTTTTTCTCATCGTTTGTCCCCAGCTGAACGCAATTACGACATTGGTAATAGAGAGTTGTTGGCAGTCAAGTTAGCGTTGGAGGAATGGCGTCATTGGTTGGAGGGTTCGGGGGTACCTTTTATCGTCTGGACCGATCATAAGAATCTAGAGTACATCAGAACCGATAAAAGACTGAACTCCAGGCAGGCTCGGTGGCCACTTTTTTTCGGTCGTTTTGATTTTTCTCTCTCGTACCGCCGAGTTCCAAGAACATCAAACACGACTCTTTATCTCGCATTTTTGATCGTTCCGAACGCCCGTCTACTCCCGAGTGCATTTTACCGGAGACCCTATTTGTTTCCACACTCGTATGGGAGGTCGAATCGAAGGTCAAGACGGCCTTAGAAGGGGTAATGCCTCCGCCCGGTTGTCCACCGAATCGTTTATTTGTGCCGGAGGGATTACGGTCTGACGTTATACAATGGGGTCATGGCTCCAACGTGGCTTGTCATCCAGGAGTTAATCGTACTAAGTTTTTGGTAAAGCAACGATTTTGGTGGCCACTTATGGCTCGTGACATTCACAATTTTGTTTTGGCTTGCACGGTTTGTGCCACTGGTAAGACTTCCAATCGACCTCCAGATGGGCTCCTTCAACCGCTACCTGTCCCTTCGAGACCCTGGTCCCATATCGCTCTAGATTTTGTCACCGCCCTCCCACCCTCTCAGGGTAACACAGTCGTTTTGACCGTGGTGGACCGGTTCTCGAAGGCGGCTCACTTTATTCCCTTACCCAAATTACCCTCAGCTAAGAGGACAGCGTTGACAGTCGTTGACCACTTGTTTCGCTTACATGGCCTCCCGATGGACGTGGTCTCCGACAGAGGACCCCAGTTTGTGTCCAAATTCTGGAGAGAGTTTTGTAAATTACTGGGAGCGACGGTTAGTCTGTCATCAGGGTTTCATCCCCAGAGCAATGGCCAAACCGAGAGAGCCAACCAAGATCTGGAGAGAGTGTTGCGATGTTTGGTCTCCAAGAATCCTTCCTCATGAAGCCAACAACTGTCTATGGTGGAGTACGCCCACAACACATTACCAGTGTCGGCTACGGGCCTATCTCCGTTTGAGTGTAGTTTAGGTTACCAGCCACCTATTTTTCCCAGTCTGGAATCCGAGGTCGCGGTCCCCTCCGCCCACGCCTTAATTCAGAGGTGTCACCGCACTTGGACTAGAGCCCGTGAGACTCTACTCCAGGTGGGGGCGCGCACCAAGGCCAAGGCCGATCGCCACCGGTCAAAGCCTCCAGTTTACGTCGTTGGTCAAAAAGTGTGGCTTTCTACTAGAAACATTCCTCTCCGATCCGTCTCCAATAAACTTTCTCCCAAATTCATTGGCCCGTTCACTGTCACCAAGATCATTAGTCCGGTGGCAGTCCGCCTTAATTTACCTCCGGCGTACAGGAGGGTTCACCCCGTGTCTCGTAGATGGGGATACCACCTATTCGGTAAACCGTATTCTGGATTCTAGGCGGAGGGGGCGTGGATTTCAGTACTTGGTGGACTGGAAGGGTTACGGTCCGGAGGAGAGAAGTTGGGTACCTGCTAGAGACATCCTGGATCACTCTCTGATCTATGATTACAATCGTCAGGTAAGGGTGTCTGGGAACGCCAGGAGGCGTTCCTAGGAGAGGGGGTACTGTCACGGTATACAAATCCATTGGTTCCTTCTCGTCTCGTGTTTATGTTGTTGTATGAAAGCACGTGTGTAGTGGGTGTGACATTCCTTGATCCGCTCCAGCTGTTCATCTCATCACCAGCTGCACCAGATCTCATCTCACTATATATTCTAACTGCCTTCTCATCCTCTTTGTCAGATCGTTTTGGTTGATGTCTCGTGTGGTGTTCCTGTCAAGTCTTCCTGCCTTTCCTGTCATCGTGTTCCCGTGGTTTCGTTGTCTTGTTGTGGATCGTCGTTTCGTGTCTTCACTTCACGGACTATTACTTCACGGATTATTACTTCACGGACTCGCTCTTCACGGACTCGCACTTCACGGACTCGCACTTCACGGACCTCTCACGCTGGCCATCAAAGTCCCTGCGTTGTCTGTCCACGCCCGTGTCTATCATCTGTTCTGTGTTCGCCTGTATAATAAACCTGAGTAAACCTGCTATTGCTTCCTTTTGTGCTTAAACGCCATGACAAACACAAAGCGGGACGGGTGCTCACCCAAGGTCCAGGTAGGCTTGAGTTCCAGCACATTCTATTATGGGAGACAAACAGGAAGCAATGCAAACATTTGAATGTATAGTTATAAATCCCAAATATATAATTATACATCACAATAATAATATTACAATGTCTTAAATGATAACACAAGTAATCTCTTGAAAAAGAGATTTTTAATCTCAATGAGTCTTTTCCTGGTTAAATAAAGGTTTTTAAAAAAAAAAAAAAATATATATATATATATATATATATATATAAATATATGGTAACACTTTATTTTAAGAGTTCCGAATTATGCATTAGTTAAGCATAAATACACTAGTAATTAATGATTAATTTTCCACAATAATGTATTAGTAAAGCATGAAAACGTCTCGGTTACGTATGTAACCCTCGTTCCCTGAGTAGGGAACGGAGACGTTACGTCGGATGACGACGAATGGGGGTTTCGCCTAGAAAGCCAATCATCTTCGTGTATTATAAAAACGAGCCAATGGCAATGAAATGCCATGGGTCTGCGGAATTTGCATAGCGTAACTCCGCCCCATCGCGTGGGTATAAAAGGAGAGACATCGGCAAAGGCAGATCATGTCTTCGCTGAGGAGCCGAGACTGAACTCAGGCGTCTACCCAGCGGTACAGCGGAAGTGGCAGGAAGAGGTAACGTCTCCGTTCCCTACTCAGGGACTAAACTAAACACACATTTCTTTAAAAAAAAAAATAGAAAGAAAAGAAGAAAAGTAAACTTTTCCCCCAGCCAACATTTGTATGCGGGGCCCATATGGGTTTGAAATGGGCTGAAAAATGGGCCCCATGTAGGATTGTCCACGGGTTACATAATGGCCCCATGTTAATTGCCCAGATGAATTTCATGTATGATTGGACTTGGTACTAGCTGGACCCAAGTGGGCAACATGCAGAAGACCCATCTCGGTCCCAACTTTAACCCAGTTGACATTTGTATTTGGGGCCCATGTGGGTTTGAAATGGGCTGAAAAATGGTCTCTGTATGGGATTGTCCGCGGGTTACATAATAGCCCCATGTTAATTGCCCAGATGGATTTCATATAGGATTGGACTTGGTACTAGGTGGGACCCAAGTGGGCAACATGCACAAGACCCATCTCGGTCCCAGCTTTAACCCAGTTGACATTTGTATGTGGGGCCCATGTGGGTTTGAAATGGGCTGTAAAATGGTCTCTGTATGGGATTGTCCGCGGGTTATATAATAGCCCCGTGTTAATTGCCCAGGTGGATTTCATGTATGATTGCACTTAGGCGGGACCCAAGTGGGCAACATGCACAAGACCCATTTCGGTCCCAGCTGCTAATATTGGTATGTGGGGCCCATTTAGGTTTAAAATGGGCTGAAAAATGGGCTCTGTATGGGATTGTCCACGGGTACCATAATGGCCCCATGGCAACTGCCCACATGGATTTCATATAGGATGACACTTATAAACAGGTGGGCCCCAACTGGGCTACATGCACAAGACCCATCTTGGTCCCAGCTTTAGTTTTTTTGTGGGTACTACAAGGTTACTACATGGGCTGAAATACGGGCTGTAAGTGGGTTTGTCCAGGGGTTCCATGTTGGCCCCAGCAACTTACTCATTTAGGTTGTATGCAGGATTTCACAGGGCTTTAGGTGGGGCCCAACTAGGAATCTCATGCATTTGGCCCAACTAGGGATCATCTGGGTTCCATCTAAATGAGTAGCAACACCACACAAACAAGTTTTAAAGCATTAGAGCACACAATGAGATTTAAATCTTTTCAAATTTCAATTTTATTGAAATTACCCATCATATTATGCTATATTCTGAAATTCCAGAGACAATATTTAAAGAAGCAGATTTATGTCAGATTAAAGAGTATCTCTTTAAATTTATATACATATTTGTTAAAATACATATTTTGAACCTGTATTTGACCCAGTCTTTACTGAAATCTTTGAACAGGAAATAAAAGGGGACAGTTAGAAGAAGCAGCAACTATACAACTATACATTTACAGTACAGCTTACACTGCAGACAGTCATGTGTGTTTCTTGCCAGTTGATCTGTGCAGTCTTCTTAAGAGCCTCCGCAAAACAAGAGGGTTTTTAGAGATTATGATTTTAGAGAAAACATGTTACTTACACGTCACAACACCTTATGGAAGAATAACTTTTACTCAGGATAAAAAACAAAAACAGAAAAAAAATTCAATTGGAATGTGTCATGGCGGGGAACAGAACACAGGAAGCAATAGCAAGTAACTCAATTTATTAATGACCAAAACAATGACACGGGCGTGGAATGGTAGCGCAGGGACTTCGATGGCCAGAAGTGATGACAGGAACCGTGAAGTGGTGAAACACAGAAGACGGAATCCACACAACCCAAACGATAATCCACAACGAAACGACAATCCACGAAGAACACGAACACCGGACGAGCGGGATAACAGGACTGGAACACCGACACAGGAGACATCAAACAACGATCTGACAAAGAGGACAAAAACCGGTGAGTATAAATAGGGTGAGGAAATGGACTGCAGCTGGTGGTGATATGATGATCAGCTGGAGCGGATCAGGTAATGACATCACACTCACGCCCACTACGCACGTGCATTCATACCACAACATAAACACGAGACGAGAAGGAACCAGAGAATAGTATACCGTGACAGTACCCCTCCTCCTAAGAACGCCTCCTGGCGTTCTCAGACTCCCTTACCTGTCGATTGTAATCATCGATAAGGGAGTGATCCAGGATGTCTCTAGCAGGTACCCAACTTCTCTCCTCCGGACCGTAACCTTCCCAGTCCACCAAGTACTGGAATCCGCGCCCCCTCCGCCTAGAGTCCAGAATACGGTTGACCGAATAAGTGGTTTCCCCATCTACGAGTCGCGGCGGGGGGGGAACCGGGACTGGCGGATTAATGTGCGAATGAAACACGGGTTTAATTTTGGATACGTGGAAGACGGGATGAATCCTCCTGTACGCCGGAGGTAAATTGAGGCGGACTGCCACCGGACTAATGATCTTGGTGACAGTGAACGGGCCAATGAATTTGGGAGCAAGCTTATTGGAGACGGAGCGGAGAGGAATGTTTCTGGTAGAAAGCCACACTTTTTGACCGACGATGTATACGGGAGGCCTTGACCGGTGGCGATCGGCCTTGGCCTTGGTGCGCGCCCCCACCTGGAGTAGAGTCTCACGGGCTCTAGTCCAGGTACGGTGACACCTCTGGACGAAGGCGTGAGCAGAGGGGACCGCGACCTCGGATTCCAGACTGGGAAAAATAGGTGGCTGGTAACCTAAACTACACTCAAACGGAGAAAGGCCCGTGGACGACACCGGTAACGTGTTGTGGGCGTACTCCACCATGGATAGTTGTTGGCTCCATGAGGAAGGATTCTTGGAGACCAAGCACCGTAACATCCTTTCCAGATCTTGGTTGGCTCTCTCAGTTTGGCCATTGCTCTGGGGATGGAACCCTGAGGACAGACTAACCGTCGCACCCAGTAATCTACAAAATTCTCGCCAAAATTTGGACACAAACTGGGGTCCCCTGTCGGAGACCACGTCCATCGGGAGGCCATGTAAACGAAAGACGTGATCTACGACAGTCAACGCTGTCTCCTTAGCTGAGGGTAATTTGGGTAAGGGGATAAAGTGAGCCGCCTTCGAGAACCGGTCCACCACGGTCAAAACGACTGTGTTACCCTGGGAGGGCGGGAGGGCGATAATAAAATCTAGCGCGATGTGGGACCAGGGTCTCGAAGGGACTGGCAGCGGTTGGAGTAACCCATCTGGAGGTCGATTAGAAGTCTTACCAGTGGCACAAACTGAGCAAGCCAAGACAAAACTGTGAATGTCACGAGCCATAAGTGGCCACCAAAATCGTTGCTTAACCAAGAAACTGGTTCGGTTGACTCCTGGATGACAAGCCACGTTGGAGCAATGACCCCACTGAATGACGTCGGACCGTAATTCCTCCGGCACAAATAAACGATTCGGTGGGCAACCGGACGGAGGCGTTACCCCTTCTAAGGCCGACTTGACCTTCGATTCGACCTCCCATGTGAGTGTGGAAACAAATAGGGTTTCGGGTAAAATGCACTCGGGAGTAGACGGGCGTTCGGAAGGCTCAAAAATACGAGATAATGAATCGGGTTTGATGTTTTTAGAACCCGGGCGGTACGAGAGAGTAAAATCAAAACGGCCGAAAAAAAGTGCCCACCGAGCCTGCCTGGAGTTCAATCTTTTAGCCGTTCTAATGTATTCTAGATTCTTATGATCAGTCCAGACGATAAAAGGTACCCCTGACCCTTCTAACCAGTGACGCCACTCCTCCAACGCTACTTTGACTGCCAACAACTCCCTGTTACCGATGTCGTAATTACGTTCGGCTGGGGACAAGCGATGAGATAAAAACGCGCAGGGATGCATCTTGTCGTCTGTAGAAGAGCGTTGGGATAGCACTGCACCTACCCCCACCTCTGACGCATCAACCTCCACCACGAACTGACGTGAAGAATCAGGGGCAATAAGGATGGGGGCTGAAACAAAGCGGCCTTTCAGTTTGGCAAACACAGCTTCCGCTGTGTCTGTCCACCTGAACGCCGTTCTGGGGGAGGTCAAGGCAGTCAGAGGTGCGGCTAGTTGGCTGAAGTTGCGAATAAAACGCCGGTAGAAATTGGCGAAGCCCAGAAACCTCTGTAGGGCCTTACGGGAATCTGGGCTTGGCCACTCGACCACAGCCTTAACCTTTTCAGGATCCATACGCACTCCTTCAGACGAAATGATGTGCCCTAGGAAAGGAACAGACTGTGCATGAAATTCGCATTTCTCCGCCTTGACAAAAAGCCCATTCTCTAGCAACCTCTGAAGCACTCGTCGGACGTGCTGCACATGTTCCTGGAGAGAAGATGAAAAAATCAATATGTCATCCAGGTAGACATAAATGAACTGATCTATCATATCTCGCAGCACATCATTGACGAGTGCCTGGAAGACCGCAGGGGAGTTGGACAGCCCGAACGGCATGACCAAGTATTCAAAGTGCCCCCTGGGGGTGTTAAACGCAGTCTTCCACTCATCCCCCTTCCTAATGCGAACCAAATGATATGCGTTACGTAAGTCCAATTTCGTGAAGACGGAAGCTCCCTGTAACCTCTCGAAAGCTGAAGACATCAACGGCAAAGGATAAGTATTCTTTACCGTGATGTTGTTCAACCCCCGGTAATCGATACAAGGTCGCAGAGAACCATCCTTCTTCCCCACAAAAAAGAACCCCGCCCCCGCTGGAGAAAAAGAAGGGCGAATGAACTTGGTTGCTAGAGAATCAGAAATATATTTCTCCATGGCCTCCCTCTCAGGAACAGACAGTGAGTATAACTTGCCCTTGGGCGGAGACTTACCTGGCAGTAAATCTATGGCACAGTCATAGGGACGATGCGGAGGGAGAGAAGCAGCACGAGACTTACTAAACACTTCCTTCAGGTCCAGGTACTCCCTGGGCACGCTAGACAAATCCCCTGCTTCCTCCTGAAACATAAAAACAGGCACAGACGAACAAGCAGACACAAGACAGGACTTATGACATTCCTTGCTCCACTCCAGCACAGTTCTTTGCTGCCAGTCTATACGGGGGTTGTGGTGGATGAGCCAGGGGTGTCCAAGAACGATGGGTGCGAGGGGTGAATCCAGTATGTAAAAAAAAATAGTCTCAGTGTGGTTGCCAGATGTGATGAGGGTAATATCTTCAGTCGTGAGTGAAATAGTGGGAAGTTCTTGACCATTAAGTGCGTGTACTGCAATCCTGTGAGTGAGGGGCTTGAGGGGAATCTGAAACTTGAGTGCAAATGATTTGTCCATAAAATTACCTTCAGCCCCGGAGTCCAAAAGTGCTCTACAGTCGTGCTGGTGGACTGACCATCTTAGTCTTACCGGGAGGAGGGTAGATGTGGATGAGGTTTTCTTGGCGGAGATCCCACCCGATAGTAGCCTCATACTTACTATCGGGCTTGACCTTTTACCGGGCAGTTGTATGCGAAATGTCCCGTACCCCCGCAGTAGAGGCAAAGGCCCTGGGACCTCCGCCTTTCCCTCTCCTCCCGGGAAAGCCGAGCTCGCCCCACCTGCATGGGTTCGTGATCGTAGACGGGACTGACCGCGTCCCTGCCGCTGGACCTAGGACCCTCGGCTCCTTCCGGTGTGCGGGTGAACGACCCTCTTCGCTCGACTCGTGAGAGTCGAGCGTCCACCCGCAGTGCCAGCTCGATTAGTCCATTTAAAGATGTGGGGAGGTCCAGGGCGTAGATCTCCCTCTGGACGCGGTCAGCCAACCCATGCAGGAACATGTCCCACTGCGCCTCCTCGTTCCATCGACATTCGGCCGCCAGGGTCCGGAACTCGATGGAAAAGTCCGCAACCGACCTCTCTCCCTGATGCAGGTCGGCCAACACCCTGGCGGCCTCTCTCCCCGCGACGGCGCGGTCGAAAACTCGTCTGATTTCGGAGGAGAGTGTCTGGAACGAGGCGCAGCATGGGTCTTGGTTCTCCCACACCGCCGTTCCCCATAGCGCCGCCTTTCCCGTCAGAAGGGTCAGGACGAACGCTACCTTGGCCTGTTCAGTCTGAAAAGTTCTTGGTTGTAGCGCAAAATGCATCGAGCATCGTGTCAGAAAGGCTCTACAGTACCTGGACTCCCCGGAATAAGCCTCCGGAACCGGTAGGCGGGGCTCAGACTGGTGGTGGAACTCTGGTGGTGTGGGGGGAACGGCTGGTGCGGGTGGCGCAGTGGGAGCTCGCATTTGTTGGATCTGCTGGGTAAGCTCGGACACCTGCGCCACCAAAGATTGTACCGCACGACCCGTGTCATTCAAATTTCTCTCTTGGGAATCCATCCTACGTATGCTGTGCCGAATGAAGTCCTCCAACGAAGACGATGGTGCACTCGCTGCTTCCATGGTTTGGTCAGATCGTTCTGTCATGGTGGGGAACAGAACACAGGAAGCAATAGCAAGTAACTCAATTTATTAATGACCAAAACAATGACACGGGCGTGGAATGGTAGCGCAGGGACTTCGATGGCCAGAAGTGATGACAGGAACCGTGAAGTGGTGAAACACAGAAGACGGAATCCACACAACCCAAACGATAATCCACAACGAAACGACAATCCACGAAGAACACGAACACCGGACGAGCGGGATGACAGGACTGGAACACCGACACAGGAGACATCAAACAACGATCTGACAAAGAGGACAAAAACCGGTGAGTATAAATAGGGTGAGGAAATGGACTGCAGCTGGTGGTGATATGATGATCAGCTGGAGCGGATCAGGTAATGACATCACACTCACGCCCACTACGCACGTGCATTCATACCACAACATAAACACGAGACGAGAAGGAACCAGAGAATAGTATACCGTGACAGAATGGTTATGGTATTTGAATGTCACTGGAAGGGCATTTGGGAAATCAATAGAGAATTACTGTTTATTTATTCAGATTATTCTGATTTCATTTTGTATTAATAAAACCAGTTTATAAAGTATGAATATGCGATGTGTTTGAAAGCATCAATTCATTCAATGATCCAAGTTAGCCATTAAAACAATGCATAAACAAAAATAATAATAATACATTGTCTCAAGACTTTTGTCATTTTAATATTAGGTAGTTTCTCACAATCAGATTCTCAGTCCATGATAGAATGAATGGGGAGAAAAAATGATACATACTAAAGTATTTTAATTATTTTGATTGCTAATGATTTATGATTGCTTTTAAACGTAAAAATATAAAAATATTATTCTTTGTCTTTGGAAAATAATTGAGGTGATCACATGTGTGGATGATTCTTAAATTTCCAGGACCTAAATAAGTAAATTTAAGTCTGCTTTTTAAAACAACGGAGGATGGTTAGTTTGTGACAACAGCAGAAAACTGCATATTCGTGCAGTGTGTGCACGGCAAAAGATTAAAATAGATTTTAAGCTTGTGACTTTTAAATGCACATCAATCCGATGACTTAGCATTCATGTAAAAACTATGTTCAGATTCATCAATCAGAATGATTTCATTCTGATCAAAACAAAACATGTCTATGTAAAGTGGCTACTGACAGCGCCAACGCAGATATAAATGTTCACTGTGATCTTACTTGACAAAGGTTTAAGACAAATTGTCATTTAGGAAAATATTGCGTGGGTATTTGAATCAAGATCAAAATCTTTCAACAACTGCAGCTCTAATTTCTGATAATATGTGGCTCTGTATATTTCTGATATGTAGAGATAGAGAAACATTAAGCTTAATTCAAAATCGTAACTACACATTGTATCAAAGGAGTAGTTCACTTTAAAATTAAAATTAGCCCATGATTAATTCACCCTCAAGCCATCCTAAGTGTATATGACTTTCAGATGAATACAATCAGAGTTATATTAATAAACACCCTGACGCTTACAAGCTTTATAATGGCAGTGGATTGCCACAATCAGATTGAAGCTCAAAAAAGTACATCCATCCATTATATAAGAACTCCACAGGCTCCGGGGGGTTAATAAAGGCCTTCTGAAGCAAAGCCATGAGTTTGTGTAAGAAATATATTCATATTTAAAAACTTTATAAAGTAAAATAACTAGCTTCCGGCCAAACGAACATACGGATTCCACTTAAGGGTAAAGCGCAACTTATGCGAGTAATGCAACGTACTGTTGATATTTACGCTACACCATGATGCACTACGCTACTTCTGACGTCACAAGTTGCGTTTTGTATGCAAGTAGACTGCGTTTGGCCGGAAGCTAGTTATTTTACTTTATAAAGTTTTAAATCTGGATATTGTTCTTACACAAACTCACCCGGAGCCGCGTGGAGTTTGTTTACGATGGATGGATGACCTTTTTTGAGCTTCAATCTGATGGTTGCAATCCACTACCATTATAAAGCTCGGAAGCGCCAGGGTGTTTATTAATATAACTCTGATTGTATTTGTCTGAAAGAAGAAAGTCATATACACTTAGGATGGCTTGAGGGTGAGTAAATCATGGGCTAATTTTCATTTTTAAAGTGAACTACTCTAAGTAAATTATGTTAATTCTAATGTTTTAAATTTTATTAAATTAAGTAAAATCAAAACACCTCACACATAACAAAAGGTCAATGGATCCATACCAGAAGTGACAGTGCAGTGTAGCAGATAAAGAACAATCCTCCACCGAATTGCCAGTAATCATCTGGATCCTTGGTCAATCTGGGGTGGGGTGGAGTGGGCTGATAAGTCCTTAAAAATATAGATTTAATTTGTACCATTAATTTAAACAATATTAAACAAAGCGTATTTAAATTTTACAAACATTTGCCATTATAAAACATTCAGGGGGCTTTTACACCGGGCTCGTTTGCTGCGGTCCGAGCCCAGGCGCGATTGTTCCCGGCGCCCCACGCAGTGTTGGTCTGGTTTCACACTCAACTTGATTCTATCGAACTCTGATGCGTTTGCGTGCATCTTACGTCATTCCAAACGTGCACGGCGCATGATAGAAAAAACGACGCAGGTCAATATATTGTGTTTTTTTTATTAATTTGGTGCTATTATGCATAGCTGAGTAACAACGCAGGTTAAGTATGTGTGTGTGTCTGTCTGTGTGTGTGTGTGTGTGTGTGTGTGTGTCGCATAAGCTGTCTTTCTGCTGCTTGCAAATGGACTCTTTTGAGGAGACAGTGGATTTCCATTAATTTGTTGCCCTGATTGCACGCACTATACGCGAATACACTGCAGACTCACTCTTGCTCGTATCCAGGTTAAATCTTATTCTCTTACGTGTGTTTTATTTAACAAGATACCAAGGGCGTAGGTTTAGGGGGGGACGCTAGGTACTAGTCCCAATCAATATTTTGAGATGACAAATTTGTCCCCACCAATATTTGGCAAGCTCCTTTCAACTGCTATTTTGATCTTTGCGCTGCTATTTGGATCACTTCCAACGGCCAGGACGACGACAGTACAAGATACGCCGTAATTTGATTAGCGGCGGGGTATCTGATATGGAACGCCAAAAGGGTAAAATTTCGCCACTAACCAAACGCGTTTCATTCTCAAAACGCCGCTTTTTACGGCGTTTAAGACGAAAAGACGCCGCAAAGTACGGCGTTCTGTGATACAAACGCCGCAAATTACGGCGTTTACAAAGCAAAAGCGCCGTCATTTTCGGCGTTTTTTTTATCCAGCCAATGACGCCGTTTCTGACGCCGCAGGCCATCCATAGTGCGCCGTCATTTGCGGCGCTTCTGTCTGACAAAGACGGTGTAAAAAGCGGCGTTTTGTATAATATTATAATCAGCCCCACCCTTTTCTTCAAAGTTCAGCCCATCTAATGAAGAAGATGTAAAGACATATGTAGTAGATTGTCGATCTGAATGGCGGTTGTCTTAAGGCCTCTGTTTTTCTAATGTTGTTAGGACTGGTGTTTGGACTGTTATCGTGTCATATTTTTATTTCTTCATTGGGCACGTGTATCCCCCTTTTTCCTTTATCATATGTGGGTATATACAGTATGATTTTAGCCTCTGTTTACATTCATGTCTGTGAAATACATTAGATTACCAAGATATCTTACTACCTTCAGTAGGGCATTGGTCTGCGTGCATGGAGAGCAGTGTTGTTTTGCTCTTAGTGACAGGGGTTCGACTCCAAGGTCCGACCGTATTTTTATCTCCGCTTCGTTTCTTTTGTATTGGTCTGTTGGTGTATGTCTTTTAAATTTCGGAAGACTACCCGATAGCTGACAACATTGAGTAGCAGGCTGTAGGCTACTTATTAAGGAAATGACAGCAGCAACTGTTTTAAGTCCGCGTACAGTACTGCTGTGGGTCCCTTTATTGCTGATTATAATGATTTAGATGGGCCAAGGTATATGCTTCACGATATAGTCCATTTCGCTTTTTAAGATAATAAGACTATTTTAGCAGTTCACAGGATACACAGGTAGAGCCTTCCTAAACGATTGAACTATTAAAACAAGAGATGACGCCAGCCCAAGCGAGGACCACCGCTGCTCTTGACCATCATACAAGACTGTAATATATTTCACATATAAATTATTTATTATCACGCTGCCATTGCCTTAAAATAGACATTAATATTGTTAACAGTGAATAATATATTTTGTACTACCTTGTTCATTCTGATGTCATATAATATAACGATTTTATGACGTTTTTTTTTTTTTTTTGTAACACTAAATAATTCATTTTCTGTAGAATCAGAATCAGAATTTCTGGCGTTATTTTTAGGAGACCATTGTGGAAAAAGGGGGCTAAAGATGGAAAATGTAATGGTCATTTTTTTGCCAAGACTTTATTCAGTAATTTTACGGAATTTTCCGTTAACCCTAAAACACAACACAATACAATGCCTCAGTAAAAATACACAGGAAAACTGTAAATATATTCTCGTATTATAATCGTATAATACATGCCTTATTTTTATGGACTGTAAATAATAAAGAGTTGTGAGATGCCTGTATTTCCATAATGGCTAATGCTACATATTTTATTAGGTTTTCTTTTAAATGTGTATTTTTAAAAATAATTATATTGTATTTTTCTAAAATAAAATCTTGTAAAAGTTTTTTTTTTATTTTTATTTTTTTTATTTTTATAAATATATCTTGAAGCAGCTGGATCTGCGGACGTCTCGTTCAAGCCATAAAAAAATAAAATAGTACGAGATTCATTAATAGACGGGGACAATTCATTGGTCTGGTTATAGGCAGACTAGTAAAATAGCCTAAAAAATCCATAACGGTTTTCTAACAGTCGGTTTTGTCCATTTTTGATTCATTATTTTAAACATTACAAATTAAAACGTTTTAGGCTATGTGTTTCATGAGAGCGAAAAGCCCGTTTCTGAAGATTCCACACACCGCTGGCTCAGGGCCGTCACCAGAGGGTATATGTAGCTACTCATTTCGTTTTCATATGGGGGGGGGGGGGGCAAGCATTTTTTATTATTATCTGAGAAACAGACATCTCACCAAAAAAAAAGATCCCGTGTTATTACTGAAGTAGATAGTCCATCATACAAACTACACCACAACCATTTTGCATTAGCCTGCTACATATTGCCTATAAACGAGGAACAAAGACGTTTCAATTCCTCCAACAACACAATGATAAAAACAATACATACAAAATAGCAATAAAATATGAAGCATACATCTGTAGAAGGGCTGCACCATATATAATAATTATCGAAATATCGCAAATGTATTTCGCAATATGCATATCGCAAACGCCTTGCAATAACTGGGGTCATGAGCAAACGACGAAGAGAAAATCACTCTCTGCTCTTGGCTGAATAACTTTTGTAGCTTTAATAAGAATCAGTATAGGCCTATATTAACAGTGAAAACTAATGTGTGTGTTTTTTTTTTTACATTTGATTGTTCAGTTTCTGTTGTTAAATAACCCTAATGTAGGATAACCTAAACCCTGTGGTTTGATGTTAAAATAGCACTTCTTATATAACACTAATGTTCACTTTATAGAAGTTGTGTTGTAGTGATGTTTTCTTGTCAGAAAAATAACGTGAAACACGTACATGGGTAGTATAATTTTAAATATATTTTAAAGATAACATATTGCATTTTTCTTCAATATCGTGCAGCCCCAATCTGTAGCATATTGATGTGTAACAAAAACATTCACTGTACAGTAGGCTACTCACCATTGAAGGCGGCTATTCTCCAAGTGATAGTCATTTATAATAATGTTTCAAAGTTTCGTTTTGTGTAATAAAGCATATTCATTTTCTGACAGGCCGAGGGTGAACAAAGACGCGCTTTAAAAACAAGTTTCAAGTTACTTTTCACCGTGACTCTCCGCTCAATATCCACTCTTTGCCAGTTTCACATTTATGTTTAAATAATAGGCTATTGTTATTTTATTTCATTTATGTTGATTAGGAATAGTGAACAGCAAGAGTTAGAGCTACATCGGATGCACAATATGACGCGAGACATGAAGTGGGTCAGACATGATTTTGACCACTTCATTAAGTTTTGTTTTGTCGAAAGACTTTCTTTAAAGTGAATTTCGTTTTGTATAATTTGTATCTTAATTCGAATCAATATTTAATCAACGAATGGACTGGATTTAATAAATAAGAAACCAAGAACATCGGGTTTGGATTAAAGTGAGTAACAAACGAACCATGTTTCCGTGGTGCATGTCTCAATTACAGTAAGCCTCTAGGAAGTTATGATATTTGTGGCTTTAAAGCAATATGCTGTATTGTATAAAGTGGTATAAATTAGGAGTGCTGAAATGCAGAAAAATCCACATCAGCTTTTTAACTATTTTTTATGGCTTGAACGAGATGTCTGCAGATCCCGCTGCTTCAAGATATATATAGCCTATTAAAAAACAAACAAAAAAAAGACTTTTTATAAGGTCTACTCCAGGCAATTCCAAATGTGCTGAGTCCAAGTTTGACTGAAACAATTCAATTCAAGATTTTATTTTAGAAAAAATACATAAAAAAACATTTAAAAGAAAACCTAATAAAATATTAATCATTATGGAAATACAGGCATCTCACAACTCTTTATTATTTACAGTCCATAAAAATAGGGCATGTATTATACGATTATAATACGAGAATATATTTACAGTTTTCCTCTGTATTTTTACTGAGGCATTGTATTGTGTTGTGTTTTAGGGTTAACGGTAAATTCCGTAAAATTACCGAATAAAGTCTTGGCAAAAAAATTACCATTACATTTTCCATCTTTAGCCCCCTTTTTCCACAATGGTCTCCTAAAAATAACGCCAGAAATTCTGATTCTGATTCTACAGAAAATGAATTATTTAGTGTTACAAAAAAAAATCCCATCAAAATCATTATAATCAGCAGCAATAAAGGGACCCAAAGCAGTAGGCCTACTGTACGCTGACTTAAAACAGTTGCTGCTGTCATTTCCTTAATAAGTAGCCTACAGCCTGCTACTCAGCTATCGGATAGTCTTCCGAAATTTAAAAGACATACACCAACAGACCAATACAAAAGAAACGAAGCGGAGATAAAAATACGGTCGGACCTTGGAGTCGAACCCCTGTCAATAAGAGCAAAACGACACTGCTCTCCATGCACGCAGACCAATGCCCTACTGAAGGTAGTAAGATATCTTGGTAATCTAATGTATTTCACAGACATGAATGTAAACAGAGGCTAAAATCATACTGTATATACCCACATATGATAAAGGAAAAAGGGGGATACACGTGCCCAATGAAGAAATAAAAATATGACACGATAACAGTCCAAACACCGGTCCTAACAACATTAGAAAAACAGAGGCCTTAAGACAACCGCCATTCAGATCGACAATCTACTACATATGTCTTTACATCTTCTTCATTAGATGGGCTGAACTTTGAAGAAAAGGGTGGGGCTGATTATAATATTATACAAAACGCTGCTTTTTACACCGTCTTTGTCAGACAGAAGCGCCGCAAATGACGGCGCACTATGGATGGCCTGCGGCGTCAGAAACGGCGTCATTGGCTGGATAAAAAAAACGCCGAAAATGACGGCGCTTTTGCTTTGTAAACGCCGTAATTTGCGGCGTTTGTATCACAGAACGCCGTACTTTGCGGCGTCTTTTCGTCTTAAACGCCGTAAAAAGCGGCGTTTTGAGCATGAAACGCGTTTGGTTAGTGGCGAAATTTGACCCTTTTGGCGTTCCATAATCTGACAGGCAGGCTACACGCGCGGGCCGGGACTACTTTTGGTGATTGCACTCACTGGCAGCGAGCGGGTCGGGTGGTGTGTGCCTGTGTGTGTGTGTGTGTGTGTGCGCGCGTGACGACGCCGACGGTAAGTTACCAGGGCTGTCTCTCTGCCTGCCATATTCAAAGGCCAGAGTAAAACATTTTAATATTTCGTTTTTTGCCCCTTTTTGTACTTTGTAGATCAGCTATGTCACCCAAGAAGAAGAAAGGGGACATACGAAGCTTTTTTCATAAAGCAGAGTGTAAGTAGGCAAAAATAACTAGTCACACAAATAGCAGTTAGTATAGTGACTGACCAGGCTTTCAAATGCAGATTCTACTGTGGAAAATAGTATTAAGTGGTGGTTACCCAGGATATTGTTACAGTTAAACCTAGCTTCTGCAATCTTCCTAGGTTAGGAGCAATAATTAGGGGTGTGCAGCACGGATAGACTCATAGAAGTCGCGCTATCATGATGGAATGCTAACTTATGTTAGCAAGTCACTGAATGTTAATTAGCCTACCTTAACTTAGAATCTTGCAGTCATAAACAGTGGATCATCTGAGACATTTTTCGTTTCTACATTCTGTTTATGTAATGTATTTGTGAGTGTAGCCTACTTGCTAGACACATGTGCTGGAAAAACATGTTGGCAATGTTAAAAAGGCAAAAGTTAACACTGTTGGTTATTCAAATATAATGAATCATTATTTGATTGATAATATCCAAATAACAATATCTGGTAGGAGGGTTAAACTGGCTAGCCATAGGATAGATTACAAAATTAATTTACCATTTTGTACGCAGGAAAAGACAGCATCAAACCACAACAGATTTACATTTATTCATTTAGCAGACACTTTTTATCCAAAGCGACTTACAATTGAGAACAATAGAAGCTGTAAACCTAGGATAACAAAATGCAAGTTTTATGACCCTTCCCAGTTTAATCTAATGCACTTTTTTTTAAGAATAGAATGGGGGGGAAGGGGGAGGGGGGGATGTCCCCACCAAACTTGAGACCAAACCTACGCCCATGCAAGATACATCATAATCGGCTAAAACGCATGCGCAGGACACTTTACTTCCTGAACAAGTGCGCACCCGAGTCTGTGTTGCTTTCACATGCACGTGAACCGCAGCACGGTTCGGGAGCAACCGAACTCAGACCACCTCCTCCAGGTTGTCTCGGGTTCGGGACCCAGTGCGCACCCGGGTTCACATGACAGCGTTCACATTAGCGATTTTTCATGCGAACCGTGCCCCGTTCCGAACTAAACTGCCAGTGTGAAAGCCCCCTCAGACAACATGAACAAATGGTCCCCAATAGCTCCCTAGGTGCCACAGAAAAAACAGCTGCCCACTGCTCCCGGTGTGTGTTCACAGAGTGTGTGTTCAATACTCACTGTTGTGTGTGTGTGTGTGTGTGTGTGTGTGTGTGTGTGTGTGTGTGTGTGTGTGTGTGTGTGTGTGTGTGTGCACTTGAATGGGTGAAATGAAGAGCACAAATTCCAAGTATGGGGACCCCATACTTGGCTACGTCACGTCATATCACACAATTGTAGCTTTAAAAAAGCTAATTGGTACACCAAAATCAAACAAACAATTACAATTAATAATTTTACCTGTAGCCACATTTATCCTGTATTGACACGTCTGAGGGTCTTTCCCTGATGTTCTTCAGTGAACTAAATAAAGGACTGATGATGGTCACATGTTCTCCTTTCTTTGTCACTTTATAGGAAGAAAGACAAAAGGATAAAAAGTTACTCAGAAAATAGTGGTGGATTTGTCTCTCTGTTGGGTGCCTGTTCTCGCCAAAAAAACTTCTTCCAGTCCTTGATATTATATATATATATATTCAGAAACTGGTATCTACAAAAACATAAGAGATTTAGACCAATAATATTTCTTTACTCTTCTGTAGATTCCAGTGTTTCAGAGTGTAAATGACTGTTTTATCAGTCACTTTACTCATTCGGATGCTTCTTCCCTAGTAAAAAATAAAGTAAATAACAAACCTAGGCAAAAATATATTTAAATCACATTTATTTTATACTTATTATACTTCAAATAATTAACATGTTTATTGACACATCACCTAAGACTTATATTGAATTTATAATTAAACTTTATTTGGAGCATTTCTTTATAACACAATGCACTTTTTTTTAATATTAAGACAAATATTTTTTTTAAATAGGCCTATCACTATTAATGAAGTTTACCTAAAGTACACTTGCAATAGTTTCACTTTAGTAATCAAATACACTTAATCTCAGCACTACTTCCAGATAACTAGAGTGCATTAAGTACAATATTTGTTGTTCTTATTGACTTTAAGTATATAATTTAGGATACCAAAGTACAATTGCAGGGTATTTATATTAAGTACATAAATATGGCAATGTCTTTGTAGTAAACTTAGCATAAAATAAATGTTTGAAATATATTTTAGTATTTTTCTTCACTAGGGTTTTCATGTGTTTGAATTATAAACTAGCTGACAACATTGACATCAGAGGCTACAACATTAAATATGTGCTAATACGCTAATCAAGATAAGCATCTTATTATAATCAAAGGTGTCCTTTGATGAAGCACACCTTTACTGTCAATGGTACACACACACACAGCTGCAGGTTGTAGTAAGTTATGTCCGTTATAAAACTCTCGTGTGTAGCTGCTACACAGAACATTTCTGGGAAATTAATGAACTCCATTAACACAAAATTTGTTTATCTGTATTATATATTCTACCTTGAACTATATTAACACTCTCATCCACTTATTGTAATACCTAATCGTTTAAATATGAATTGATCTCTGTTTGTCTAAAATGATAGTGAAAAATGTTTATCTTACCTGATATGCCAATATGTTTGCAGGACCTCACACATCAGTCCGTGTCCGACCTTCCTCTGTGTTCACATTTCAGCTCATGTTCTCCTCCGTTTACATTTCACAATGCAAATTAGTTCAAAATAAGAATTTTACAGGCATAAGGATTAAGGAAAACCTGGGTAATCTTGCCGAGCAGTAGCACATACACGTCGTCATCAACTCAAACTGACGACGTATTTTCAAAAATGACCAGTAAAAAGACGCGCACAGTTGTCATTGGCAGTCAGATTAACCAATCATGACCAAAGAAGGTGAAACAACCAATATCAATACAGGGAATGCATTACCGTCACTTTCCCGCCGGAACACGCCCCCCTCAGCCGGATTGAGTGGCAGAAGAGCTGCTGCGTGACTGGATTTAATAGGGGTAACTGCGAAAACGCAAGTAAAACAAACGATTATTAGTTTAAACTAAAGATTGGACTCAATATAGTGTTCCTTACAACTTACTAAAGATCCAGTGATCCATGGATATTAACATGCAGTCAGGAATCGTGTTTCCTGACATTTATATGTGCCTGATTTCGACACCAGGGAAATACATACAGCAAATTTCCCTGTGAACGCTTTATATAAATACAATATAGGCAGGTCTAAATCCAGGTGATGACTTATATCAATGTTATATATATATCATCATATCGTCTAGACTTAAAACTTGTATAGTTTTTTGTCAGTGTTTATTTAAAAATGTCAAATTCAGAATATACAGTGGTAAATATTTGATTGATGAGTTGTCACTGCAATATATAACAATACAATATATAGAGAATGATTTTACCACTAAATTCAGCATATTGACACAAAAAGGATAACTGCAAATCCACCTTTCGCTGCCTGGAGTCCAGTTGTTTCTATGAATTGCAGCGATCTATTCTGTAGCTTTCGGTAGTCTGTAAAAATATTCCTCATATTTCTTGTCAAATCTAGTTGTACAGTCAGTCTCAAAGCTCTTTCCCGTTTTAGACGCGTTTTGTGTGTTTTTCCACAGCATTCACACTGAAAACCAATGCTGCCGCACAGTCTTTTTGCCACTTGTGGGCGTAACCGCAGTCACTCCGGCCAACGGTGACGTCACATGCATTCCCTCTATTGATTCAGCGTGGTAATGGAAAAGTTTACTTTTCTTCTTTTCTTTCTAATTTTTTTTTTTTTTTTTTTAAGAAATGTGTGTTTAGTTTTATATGCATACTATATTATTTGATTAGTTGGTCAAATAGTGTTTTGATGACAGTGTGTGAATAAAAATGCAATCCTGCGTTTTAGGCACACACACAATTGTAAATCCAAACAAAATCACACAGAGCAAAAAAGTTTCTGCTGCACTTCTCTCTTGAGATTGAAATTATATCCATTATTATTATTATTGTTAATAATATGATTATATTTTCACATAAATTTAGATTTATGAAGTGGTGTTTTGAGCAAAATATCGTACAATGCAAAAATAATAACAAAAATAATAATTAGAAATAATAATAATTCAAAGGTTATCTATTTCTTGAACACATGACATTGAAAAAAAACATTAAGCATTAAACGTTATATTAAACGTTACACCGTGTCAATGTTAAAAAAAACCAACTGACATTATTTCAACCATATTTTAACTTTGAGGGTCAGTCATTTGCCAACTATGACTGAAAAGAAAAGTCTGTACTGTTGACCTCAAAAGAAAACTGAGCACAAAACACAATATGTTAAATGAATGAAACTGCACTTTATTCTGTATTCCTGTATATGCTGCAAATATGATTTCTGAATCTACATTGGATTTTTCCTTCAAATCATGAATTTTCATTATTTCTTTCTTTACTTGTGCTATTTCATCATCTGAACTGATGTGCCCCTTTTAATAATCAAACCCTAACCCTAACTCCAATATTCAAAATCTCTAGAATTACATTGTCACTAACCGACTGACCAGAGAACTCTGGAGTATCTCAATTGAATAAGGGCATATGGCTGTTGTGGGGTTTGATTTCTTCTACCCATCTCTAAGCCATTATATTTCCATTATTTTGATAGATAATTAGCTTCTGTAACCCGTTCTTCATATTGTACAGTGACCATTTTCTGGATATTTTGAACCATTTGTATAGATTTTACAATAACTATATGGATATAAGCATTTTGCAGTAACTGACAAAATCAGACAACTAAAAGTTGACACTTTGAATATTTAATGTCAATGACTAGGGTTGGAACTAAGGGCCCGTCCACACGAAGACGCGTTTCGCTGTATATGTATACATTTTTTATCGTATAGTCGTTTCGTCCACACAGATCCGGCGTTTTGGGAGAGTGAAACCGCTATTTTTTGAAACCGGGTCCCAAAGTGGATAAATCTGAAAACGACACCCTTGCGGTTTCGTGTGTACAGCCAATCCGTATATTTTGTGAAACGATGATGTCATCACATCACGTGTCGGCGCATGCTCAAAGTCTTCTTCTCCGTGTATAGTGTATCTCTGTGGCACAATTACAGCGCCCCATACTAGTCTTGCATATATACTACACCGTTTTCAGTCGGTTTCAATGGTTTCGTGTGGACGCAGATATTTCTTGAGACGACGCCGTGTTTACGGAGTTTTTTTAGAACGAGGAAAAAAAAAATTATCGTATAGGGAACGCACCGGCTTCGTGTGGACGTGGCCTAATGTCTGCTGAACACCAACACTCCAGGACTGGGTTTGAAGAGGCCATGGCCTATACTGTACCCACATACACTATATTGCCAAAAGTATTGGGACACCCGTCCAAAACAGTGAATTCTGGTGTTTCAATCATTTCCATGGCAACAGTTGTATAAAATCAAGCACCTAGGCATGCAGACGCTTCTACAAACATTTGTGAAAGAATAGGTTGCTTTCAGGAGCTCAGTGAATTCAAGCATGGTACCAGGTTTCCACCTGTGTAATAAGTCCATTTGTGAAATTTCCTCACTACTTGTTTTAATGATTCTACAGATATGTTATTTACAAGTGTATAGTTTATGATGTAATTTACAGATGCACAATTTATATTTATTCATTTAGCTGACGCTTTTATCCAAAGCGACTTACAATTGCTATATATGTCAGAGGTCGCACGCCTCTGGAGCAACTAGGGGTTAAGTGTCTTGCTCAGGGACACATTGGTGTCTCACAGTGGATTCGAACCCGGGTCTCTCACACCAAAGGCATGTGTCTTATCCACTGCGCCATCACCATCCCCAATTATTACATAATTCATTACAGGACCCTTTCAGGACCCATATAGAGATTACCTATGTGGGTACTACCTTGGGCCAATGTAGGCAGCCTATATGGGACTGAGCGTGTTTGTCCTTGTCTGACCCATATGGTTAATCAAAGTGGGCCCCATATGTTTTTCCCATTCATAACCCATATAGAGATTACCTATGTGGGTACTGCCTTGGGCCCATGTAGACAGCCTATATGGGACTGATTGTGATTGCCCATGTCTGACCCATATGGTTTGTCAAAGTGGCCCCCATATGTTTTTCCCACTCATAACCCAAATAGAGATTACCTATGTGGTTACTATCTTGGGCCCATGTAGACAGCCTATATGGGACTGATTGTGTTTGCCCATGTCTGACCCATATGGGTTGTTCAAGCGGGCCCCATATGTTTTTCCCATTCATAACCCATATAAAGATTACCTATGTGGGTACTAGCTTGAAGGCAGCCTATATGGGACTGATTGTGTTTGCCCATGTCTGAACCATATTGTTTATCAAAGTGGGCCCCATATATTTTCCCCATTTATAACACATATAGAGATTACCTATGTGGGTACTTCCTTGAGCCCATGTAGACAGCCTATATGGGACTGATTGTGTTTGCCCATGTCTGACCCATATGGTTTGTTCAAGTGGGCCCCATATGTTTTTCCCATTCATAACCCATATAAAGATTACCTATGTGGGTACTAGCTTGAAGGCAGCCTATATGGGACTGATTGTGTTTGCCCATGTCTGAACCATATTGTTTATCAAAGTGGGTCCCATAAATTTTCCCCATTTATAACCCATATAGAGATTACCTATGTGGGTACTTCCTTGAGCCCATGTAGACAGCCTATATGGGACTGATTGTGTTTGCCCATGTATGACCCATATGGTTTGGCCAATCGGGCCCCATATGTATTTCCCCATTCAGAACCCGTATATAGATTACCTATGTGGCTACCACCTTGGGCTCATGTAGACAGCCTATATAGGACTGATTGTGTCTGCCCATGTCTGAGCCATACGGTTTATCAAAGTGGGCCCCATATGTTATTCCCATTCAGAACCCATATAGAGATTACCTATGTGGCTACCACCTTGGGCCCATGTAGGCAGCCTATATGGGACTAATTGTGTTTGCCCTTGTCTGACCCATATGGTTTATCAAAGTGGGCCCCATATTTTTTTCCAAGTCTTATCCCATATAGAGATTACCTATGTGGGTACCACCTTGGGCTCATGTAGGCAGCTTATATGGGACTGATTGTGTTTGCCCATGTCTGACCCATATTGTTTATCAAAGTGGGCCCCATATGTTTTTCCAAGTCATAACCCATATAGAGATTACCTGTGGGTACTACCTTGGGCCCATGTATGCAGGCTATATGGGACTGATTGTGTTTGCCCATGTCTGACCCTTATGGTTTATCAAAGTGGGCACCATATGTTTCCCCCATTCAGAACCTATATATAGATTACCTATGTGGCTACCACCTTGGGCTCATGTAGGCAGCCTATAGGACTGAATGTGTTTGCCCATGTCTGACCCATACGGTTTATCAAAGTGGGCCCCATATATTATTCACATTCATAACCCATATAGAGATTACATATGTGGGTTCTACCTTGGGCCCATGTAGGCAGCCTATATGGGACTGATAGTGTTTGCCCATGTCTGACCCATATGGGTTGGTCAAGCGGGACACATATGTTTTCCCCATTCATAACCCATATAGAGATTACCTATCTGGGTACTAGCTTGGGCCCATGTAGGTAGCCTATATGGGACTGATTGTGTTTGCCAATGTCTAACCCATTTGATGAACCCAAATGGGCCTCACTTGTGTTGCCCATTTTGACCCCATGCACTCATTTCCCATTAGTGACCCAACTAGTACCCATATAGGGAGCCCACCTGTTTTTGCCCATGAGGGACCTTCTTAGCTGACCCAAGTGGGCCCCAGATAAGATGCCCATTTTGGGACCATCCCCACTTGGTACCCACGTAGCCCAAGAATAAACCATGTGGGGCCCACATATACATGTTGGCTGGGTCTGGATGTTCGAGTGAATTGAAACTGGGACCTTCTTTGAAAGCACAAGCTCTCAGGTTCGAACCCTTAGAGAAAAGACTGAACCGCTCCTATTTATTTCGGAAGAATCTTGCTTCAGAGCGAATATGGTGCGTGTATATTTTCTAATCGCTAGGTGTCAGTACACTCACTGGCTGTTACCTAGAGTGCCGCGGTCTTACTATTTGCTACAAACAACTGCGCCTTTGACACAAGTTTACAATAACGATAAGAGTGCGGCAAGTCAACAGCATTGAAGCGTGTGAAGAGGCTTTCCAGACAAGTAGCAGTGAGTTTTTGTTCTTTTTCCTAGCATTATTTTCCTTTAATTACTATTATCATCAGTCTAATAGGCTGCATTCCCACTAATTTGCAAATATATTTTGACATAGCAGACGTTTTGAAGGCCGTTCTGAATCTTCGAAGAAGGAAACGCAATGCATTGGAGGACACTCTTTTTTCTGCGCCAATACGATTCATTTTGGTGTGCGTTCCCATCCAGCATGCACGCTTTTCGAGCAAGAGCCCGGATAGCTCAGTCGGTAGAGCATCAGACATTTAATCTGAGGGTCCAGGGTTCAAGTCCCGGTTTGGGCGAACGAGCCTCTTTTGTGGAGTGGTACGTTTTCTTGTTGAGTTCTTGCTGATCTACACTGGCCTCGGGCAGCGACGCTGCAAGGGACCAAGCCAAACGACATGCCCCTTTCAGCCAGCTCGAGTCGTTGCCGAGTGGTCAAGGCGATGGACTAGAAATCCATTGGGGTCTCCCCGCGCAGGCTTGAATCCTGCAGACTACGTTCACAGCATGCGCCTGCTTTAGTTTGTAACCTTCTGGAGGCCTAGCTTAAACTTTATAAAAGGAAAAAAAGTCACTGTTACAGGATTACCCTTGAAAAGAGTTATGTTGGTAAGAAACAGGTTTGTCTGCAAGCTAAAGATGACAAGGCCTCTTTGTATTCAGGGACACGTCAGGTAGACTGGTAGCTCGCTGTGATAGTATAGTGGTTAGTACTCTGCGTTGTGCCCGCAGTAACCCCGGTTCGAATCCGGGTCACGGCAAGATTTTCTGGGTGCCATTGAAATAGAGCTCCATGTCACCACCTCTCCTAACCCCGTCCTTTAGACTACTCTTTTTGTGCACGGTGCATGCCCTTGATGTGCTCTGGATGTTCGAGTGAATTGAAACTGGGACCTTCTTTGAAAGCACGAGCTCTCAGGTTTGAACCCTTAGAGAAAAGACTGAAAACGAAACGCTCCTATTTATTTCGGAAGAATCTTGCTTCAGAGAGAATATGGTGCATGTATATTTTCTAATCGCTAGGTGTCAGTACACTCGCTGGCTGTTACCTAGAGTCCCGCGGGCTTGCTATTTGCTACAAACAGCTGCGTGTTTGAGACAAGTTTACAATAACGATAAGAACGCCGCAAGTCAACAGCATTGAAGCGTGTGAAGAGGCTTTCCAGACAAGTAGCAGTGCGTTTTTGTTCTTTTTCCTAGCATTATTCTCCTTTAATTACTATTATCATCAGTCTAATAGGCTGCATTCCCACTAATTTGAAAATATAATTTGACATAGCAGACGTTTTGACGGCCGTTCTGAATCTTCTAAGAAGGATACGGAATGCATTGGAGGACACTCTTTTTTCTGCGCCAATACAATTCATTTTGCTGTGCGTTCCCACGCAGCACACACATTTCTCGAGCAAGAGCGCGGATAGCTCAGTCGGTAGAGCATCAGACTTTTAATCTGAGGGTCCAGGGTTCAAGTCCGGGTTTGGGCGAACAAGCCTCTTTTGTGGAGCGGTACGTTTTGTTGTTGAGTTCTTGCTGATCTACACTGGCCTCGGGCAGCGACGCTGCAAAGCACCAACCCAAACGACATGCCCCTTTCAGCCAGCTTGTAGTCGTGGCCGAGTGGTTAAGGCGATGGACTAGAAATCCATTGGGGTCTCCCCGCGCAGGCTCGAATCCTGCCGACTACGTTGACAGCATGCGCCTCATTTAGTTTGTAACCTTCTGGAGGCCTAGCTTAAACTTCATAAAAGGAAAAAAAGTCACTGTTACAGGATTACCCTTGAAAAGAGTTATGTTGGTAAGAAACAGTTTTGTCTGCAAGCTAAAGATGACAAGGCCCCTTTGTATTCAGGGACACGTAGGGTAGACCGGTAGCTCGCCGTGATCGTATAGTGGTTAGTACTCTGCGTTGTGGCCGCATCCGGGTCCCGGCAAGATTTTCTGGGTGCCATTGAAATTGAGCTCCATGTCACCACCTCTCCTCACCCCGTCCTTCAGATTACTCTTTTTGTGCACGGCGCGTGCCCTTGATGTGCTCTGGATGTTCGAGTGAATTGAAACTGGGACCTTCTTTGAAAGCACAAGCTCTCAGGTTCGAACACTTAGAGAAAAGACTGAACCGCTCCTATTTATTTCGGAAGAATCTTGCTTCAGAGAGAATATGGTGCGTGTATATTTTCTAATCGCTAGGTGTCAGTACACTCGCTGGCTGTTACCTAGAGTGCCTCGGGATTGCTATTTGCTACAAACAACTGCACCTTTGACGCAAATTTACAATAACGATAAGAGTGCGGCAAGTCAACAGCATTGAAGCGTGTCAAGAGGCTTTCCAGACAAGTAGCAGTGAGTTTTTGTGCTTTTTCCTATTATTATCATCAGTCTAATAGGCTGTATTCCCACTAATTCGCAAATATATTTTGACATAGCAGACGTTTTGAAGGCCGTTCTGAATCGTCGAAGAAGGAAACGTGATGCAGTGGAGGACCCTCTTTTTTCTGCGCCAATATGATTCATTTTCCTGTGCGTTCCTACACAGAACGTACGCACCCCGAGCAAGAGCCCAGATAGCTCAGCCGGTAGAGCATCAGACTTTTAATCTGAGGGTCCAGGCTTCAAGTCCCTGTTCGGGCGAACAAGCCTCTTTTTGTGGAGCGGTACGTTTTGTTGTTGAGTTCTTGCTTATCTACACTGGCCTTGGGCAGCGATGCTGCAAGGCACCAAGCCAAACGACATGCCCCTTTTAGCCAGCTTGTACAGTACCCGCCGGCAGTAGGACTGCCAAACACATCCTAACGCTCTCCTAACAATTCCTAACGCTCTCCTAACAAGTCCTAACAAAAGTCCTAACAATTCCTAACATATCCGAACGAGGTCCTAACATGGGGTAAAACAGCCAATCAGTTCCTAAGAAACAATGTTGCGACGCATCCAATCATCAACAACTGCTGCCTCGACGCACGGTTGTCTGATTGGTGAGGGACCTTAGCCATCATACAGCGTAAGGTTGTCATGCAAATCTCGTCGCTGATTGGATGGCCACCGTTTAGTGACAGGTTACAAACTCGACGTTGACAGGTATGTTATATTAATAATAGACTTTAGGGTGAATGTTCTATAAAGTCTATGAGACAGTAGGTTTTTGCTAGCTCCTTTGGATAAACGTGGGAAATGATGTTGAAAGGGTAACATAACGACTGAGGTAACGTTAACCCCATACGTTAAAATGACCCGCTGTTGTGAATTTTTCTAAATAAACTGCGATAGCTGCCCACATTTACATTTAGTCTCTTTCTTTCTGTTACATTAACACATTCGGATTGTACTACGACATTTATTGTGTAAGGTTAATTAGACTAGATGTAAACCCTGTTTACGTAGGGTAACGTAAGCTAGCCGTTTGTTTGTTTGTTTGTTTGGCCAGTTAATGTCGTTGTCGTTTAAGAGATTTTTCTTCGATGGTGCTCATCTTAAACTATGTTTTGTGTCATTGACCTGATGTGAAAACCGTTAATGCCTGAGGTGTTTTTGTGTGCTTTTTTAATAATCTAGTGAGGTCAGCACGAAGACCCTAGTTGAAGTGTAGACCTATGGATTAACTTTCTGAGTAAAATAAATTGTGAAATTAATTAGTTACCAATCAACACATTTGTTATATGATAAGGTAGGCTATACTGTTCATTTGATAGACATATATTGCTGAAATATTGAGAAATAAAGTAGTAAATCAGTAGTTGAGTAGTATTTCCATCTGTTACGGTTCATTTTTGTTGTTTTCCATATATTGTCCCTAATATCTGCAGAAATGACAAAGACTGGGAAACCAGATGCCTACTGGGCAGGTGTGATGTCCCTGTATGCCCAGGGAAAGTACACATTTACAACTGGCAAGAGGCCGGGGTCCAGGAGATGGAGGGCGGTAATACTGCGGATTGCTGATTGTCCTTTGACCTCCCCTGAAAGGTCAAACTATTGTCCGCAAACTAGACATATTTGGGAAAAGGATCCCCAGCAAGTGTGGATACCACCAGGTAAACGATGCCATTGATTCATTAAACATGTGATGTGATGAAAATATACTGGAAAATGTAATGGAAAATGGTTTCTCCTCAGTTCTACTGTTTGTTTCCAGTGTTAAACAGTGTGAGTATGTAATTATTAGTTGAAATTGACTTTAAATGTAAACCCACTTTGATTGTTCCCAGTCAGCAGAGAAGGCAGGGACAGCAGCATCCAGTGCAGGTCAGCTGTGTCTCAGGTCAGCTGAGAGTTTACAGGCCAGTGCAGGTGCAATAGCTACAGTTTCTCAGGCCAGTGCAGCAGCTAGGAATGCTGTTGGGCTGGGTTTCGATTCAGATGTTACAATTCGATTAGATTTCAATTCGCAAGCTTTCAATTCGATTCGATTTTGATTCTCCATTCGGTTTTTTGATTTCGATTCTAAATTCTATTTCGATTTCGATTCGACTCAATGAATATATATTTAACACAAATCCTATATTTATTAAAAAAAAAGAAAAGAAAAGTGTGTGTGTGGATGTCTGTGTCTGAGCTGATGGTGGCATAGCTGACGGTAATGGGAGGTTGAAGAACATCACCTGTGAGGGACCAGGCACTGTAGGAAGCTGCACAGGTGGTAAAATGAAAGGGAGAGAGACAGGTGGTGCTGGTGCAATAGGGACAGGAAGTCCTTGATGTGATGGTGGAGCCTGGAAGATGGCCTGAGGTTGCGACCTCCCCTTGAGTTTTGCCTCCCCCAGCAGTATTTGGTGGCAGGATAAAAAGGTGTGGCTCTGACAAATTGCCGGAACAGAGAGTCGGTCCTTTCTGCATAGCAGCAGGAAGGTTCTCAGGTCCTGCCATGGGTGCTTCAGGGGCTTGGATACCCTGTTTCAATATCTCCTGTTCCTGTGACTTACCACTCCTGCTGTACCTGGGAAAACATAAAGCAACCAATTTTAATAAACATTAAAGCAATTATACCAAAGATGGTATGTTCAACTACTGTTTGATCATGACTATGATGCAACAGCAAGACACAGCTGAGATCACAGAGCAATTGATCACACCCTTGTCTCGGGTATCCTTGCTTTAGTAAAATGCCGCTGGTACGGTAGCTGTTCGTTTGTATGTGTGTTGGAAAGCTGTTTATGGAAATACGTTGTACTGATTATTGATTCTTGCAGTCTGTTGAAGACCATGTCGTGAGCAATAAATCTTGTTTTTCATAATGGAGAAGAAAGCAGAAGTTGGACTCTTGTTGATTTGTTTCTGGACCCGTCAAAGCAGCCATAGCTATATTACAGTTTCTTTCAGTCGCTAACAAGTATTTGTCCAAACAGTTGTCACATTTTCAAAACTCTAAACACAATTAGCACAGCATCGATCTTTTGTGGCCATACCATTCACACGTCATGTCGTTTTCACACAATATGCAGTCAGTGAACACATTTCCACAATGCTTACATTTTCTTAACAGACAAGCAATACCTCCCAACAAAATTATGGATTATTTTTGTAGTATTTACAAATGTTACAGTAACACACACCATCCCACAATAGCAAAAACAATATTCCAAACCTTAGATACATTATAAAGACCTCTGCTTCTGCAATGATATGAGTTCAAAAACAATATATAGCTGATAATAAACAAAATAATATTAATAATAATAATTGACCCCATGCAGTGAGAGGTGCAGTGAGAGGTGCAGTGAGAGGTGCAGTGAGTGATGCAGTGAGAGGTGCAGTGAGAGATGCAGTGAGTGATGCGGTGAGAGGTGCAGGTGCAGAGAGAGGTGAAAAAAACTGATTTGCTTTTTACTGGAATGCTTTTGAATGTGAACAGTACGGTACATGTGGAAATAAAAGTCCCAACCAAGAAATTTAGTGTAAAAACGGGGGATTGCATGTTTTGCATGCAAATACCTGTAAAACTGACACATACAAGTCTATGTAGTTTTTGTAATGTCAACAATAGCCATTATTTTGAAACCTGGTGTACTTTGATTGACTGCATGTACCTTGTGAAGTGAAAACAAGTGTTATTCTTTGACAGAATAATTTCATTTTGAGTCAGATTTCCAGTGTTTTGGGAAATTTAGTGTGTAGAGATAGATGTGTTCTGTATTGAAATAAAGAGTTAGTATATATTTAACAAAATGTGTTTTTGAGAAGAAAATCATCCATTTGGCCAATTGTGTTTTGTTGGTGTGAGTCTGTGTTAAGAGTTTCGTAAAAGTATCTGAAGTATGGGTAAGCGCTTGTTGGCGATTTAAAAAAACTGTAAGACAACCACATAAAAGACTTGAACGCTTTGTGTGGCACTTCAATTTATGCTTAGCTGGAACAATACTAATTTACTCACCATTGTGTGACTGTTGCAGTGTTAACTTCTGGGAGCTGGATGGTGCTCTCGCTCATCACCTTAGCATTGGTGAGGATGCACTCTCGGATGTGCTTGTAAGCACGCACCACCATTGTGAAGCGGGACACCCTCATTCCATCACACCGCACCACGTTTGGGTAGAGGGCACAAAGCCTTGTGAAGATGGCCTCCACCACTCGGTTGCAGTCAGGCCACTGTGCAGGACTATGAGCCCCAACGAAACACCTGCAAATTACAGCAGAATACATATTCATTTCAATGTGTGATCCTTACTCTGTTATTTTTCTTGTTTGTTTCCCCCTTTTCTAATCTGTCTGTTTTGCTTTGTGTTGTCTAGATGTTAATTTTTAATATCTGTGCACAGTTGTGTTTTGTGGTTTGTTTTATACAAAATTTAAGACAATCAAGAGCCTGTGTTTGCTAAATTTAACATACATTTTGGTGCTCTCCACACCTGGTGCCACAATCTTCTTAGTGCCTCTGAATCGTCCCTGTTTTAGGGAGGTTTGGTGACGTCTGGGTAAATGGTTTTCCTCTTGTCATACTCCCCCAATGCCTGCCATAGGGTGATGATCTTGACACACTCTTCTCCAGTCAAGGCCAGACGGTGGTCTCTGAGGCTAACCAAGAACTCTGCCAAGTCCTGCACGGCTCCATACCCCCCAATATTATCAGGTCCAACAGAATCCTAAAATAAAAGATAATTTAGGAACTTTTGATAGCAGCAATGAATACAAATATTCACATGAAAGCACAGCAAACATAACTAAGATTTTGTTTACAGACGTAAATGTACACTGGGCCCTTACATCATGTGAAGTGTTCTCTTCAGATGTCAGAAGACCAGTTTCAGCTGATAATTGGTCCACTGGAACTACATGAAAAAGGCAAACATTCAGTTTAAATTTGTATTTTTGCCTTTCAATAAGACATATATACATAGAGGTGGTGGTAATTGTTGTCACAATAACTCTATATAGATACTTTGGTAAACTCACAGCTATGTGCTCCAGGAAAGAGTCCTGGCTTTGAATGACTGTGCAGTGGGCTGGTGACAGGAGACAGAGGGACCACAGACAATGATGAAATGGAGCAGGTGACAGATGTCACTGGTGATGAAGGAACCACAGACAATGATGAAATGGAGCTGGTGACAGGAGATGTCACTGGTGATGGAGGAACCACAGACAATGATGAAATGGAGCTGGTGACAGGAGGGGTTGGAGATGATGCTGCAGACACTGATGCTTGTGAAGAGACAACAGGTGTCCGTTCTGTGTCAAAGGTGGGGACAGTGATGTCCTGAAACTCCTCAAGTTCAGCATAACTTTCATCCACTTCTATACCAACCTCAGTGGTCTCGGACTCTTCAATGGCCAACTTGTAGTCCTGCAGATCTTTACCAGTTTGCTGGTAAAGGTATTCCACTCCAATAAGCTCACCTTTAAAATATTAAAACATTGAAAATTAGATAATATACCAGGATATTATATTATAATTCAGAGGTTAAATGGATTGTGTACACTTAAACAAATGTGACAAAAAACAACAAATAGTTATCTACCAGTGTACTTTCTTGGGCCAACATAAGGGATGATTTTCTTGCCCATAACCTCCTCTGCAAGAGTATTGACAGCATGACGCAGAAGATGATTGTAGGAATGGGGCTGCTGCTCATCAGTTGTTGCTGCCACTGCCCGGTCCTCATTCCACCTTGCAAGTCCATCCAAAAGATACGCCTGGAAGAAGGTGTCACTCGCCAGCGTACCTGTAAATTCAAAAAAGAAAAATAAGACCACACAAAAATGTCATATGGATACACAAATAGCTGTTCCCATAGTTATTTTAATATATAATTAAATCAAATCTTATTTTAATAATTCAGTTAAGTCACTTATTTACCTGGGATGAATCTGTTAAGGTGCAGGTGAAATGACTCAAGCGAAGTGGAACCTCTGGCACAGCGGTAGGTTGGCAGACGGTGCCCTCCCTTCACTACAGTGCCCGTCTGCATGTAGAGCTGCACACCTACAGGATCCTGGATGCAGGCCACATGCTTCCACTGGGACTTTAATATCTCTCTCATCCGGGCTGAGTTTATTAGTGGGACTCACATAGTGTCACGACCAGCATCTCCATCAAAGGCCTGAATATGGCTCTCAATCAGCGCCAGGGTCTCCTTGGTCCCGCGAGTGGTTCTCCTGCAATGTAGGGCTAGCTCGTTACGGCTGATACGGCGCAGCACATCAGCCTCGGATGTAGGTTTCCAGTTAGCTTCTAGCTCTGCATGCTTTGCCTTCTTCAGGGCCGTCAGGTCAACCTGGTCCCACATGAAAATACAGTGGCTGAGGCGACTCATAAATGTGGCATACAACTGATGAGAGTCAGTGGTGCAACCCACAGCAAACCTCCGCATGAAGTGCCATACATCTAAACGGATGATCATTTGCTCCCACTCTTCAAACATTCTTCTCAGAAGAGTGTTGCCACAGCAGTCTCGGTCGACATACAGTACCTCGGGAGGAGCCACCCCAGCCACTCTGTATCGCTTGATGAGGCCTTCAATCATTGGCCCGAGACCAAAACCTTCACTGGCTGTGAGCACGGACATGATCACCTGTCCGTGCTCATTGCCAACATTGGTTGCCCAGGTTGCAGTGCCATAGCTGCGTCCTGCTAGTTTTCGTGCCACTTTTTTTTTTGAATCCATTTTTAAGATCTGACCATATTGTGATGTGATAGTGGCCTTGATCTCATCCAGCCTTTGCAGGACATCCTGAGCGTACCCCTGCATCAACCACCGGTGCTTAGGGACAGAAGGCATTGAAGGAGCAGATTCAAATGTCACAGGCAGGATCAGGCTACAAGTGACAGCACTGGCAATCCTCTTGCAATCTGTCAGATACTGGACTGTCTTTTGCAACCACACCTCAGTATGACATTCCTGCAGCTTGCGCTGGATCTGGCTGCTGCTGTTTCCCAGCCCTTGCTGACGCATCAAACATACTACCTCGACGTCACATGCAAGTTTTGATGTAAGAATGCAAGGGAACTGCACCCTGTGGCCAATGTCGAGCTGGGAGACGATATCATGGCTCCAGCTGATGACCTTCCTCTTACATCTTCGGCAGGCCAGGTACCAGACCTGCAAACTTGTCGCTTTTTGGCAACAAACGCCGTTTTCTTGGTCAATTGGGTCATTTATGTGAATCGCGTAGAACCGTTGAGTTTTTTGTTTTGTGTGTGTGTGTGTGGGGGGGGGGGGGGGGGGGGGGGGGATGTGGGGGCAGGCAGGCACGCCCTTTTTTCCAAGTATTTTTTCCATTATTCCAGCATTATTGGATAATTCTTATAATTGACATTTCTCTGGGCCAATCAGAATCTTAGCATTGTTTCTCTTGGCCAATCGGAATCTTAGCACTTGCGTCAGAATCTTGAAGCACACAGCGTCAACAGAGCTCACCATTGGATGAGACACCTGGCTAACACGCAATTCTGATGGAATCGAAGGAGTCTTATGTGAAATTTGAGGTAAGTCAAGCTTTTTGGAGCAAAAACAACAGCTATTTGTTTGCTTGATTCAATTAACGTTAGCTATTGCTTTTTTATGTGATATAACAATAATATTGTATTGTTGACTTGTCGTCATACCTATGAATTACGTTAAGCTATGCTAAGTGGTACCGCCAGACCCGGAGATCAGCTGAATGGTTTCTAAAACGGTAAAAAAAAGTAGCTTAATTCCCCAAATGGTGGAATATCCCTGTAACGTTAGCTAGGCTTATCGTTTCATAGCGCAGCGCATTCCACGTCCTATGTGACAGGCAGGCAGTCATTCGCGATGTGGGTAAGTTAAATGTGAGTGTTTACACACCAGCTGATGCGAGAGTAAGTGTAACATAAAGCAATTTGGCAACCGTGTTAATCTCTTGTTGCATGGGATGCGCCGTGCCGCATAACGTTACCTGGTAAATTAATTTCTAACAACATAGGGCTATTTGGATAGCTATTTAGATAAACAATCTGGCGAGCGTGTTAGGCTAATACACCAACAGCAACTTTCTGTATTATAAATGGCTACATTTTGCATACAAGTCTATCATTTGAAATCTTTACATTTGTATTGTAGCTCAGAATTCGAGTAGCCGTATATCTCGATTCGAAACACAGATCAGTCCTTGGACCGATGAGATTGGCTAACTTATCCTGTGATTTTCTATTTCAGAATGAGGGAGCTTAATGAGAAGGACTCATTATATATAGCACAGCTAGACTCAGCAGGGAGGTGCAAGTGGAGCTGGGCATGGATCAAAGTGGAAGTGAAGCAGGAAGTGAAGGGAGCAACACATACACTACCACTTTCATTGTGTTTCAAAAAAGTAGATAAGGCAGGACATGCCAAATGTACCTTATGTACAAAAGAGATCAACTATGCCAAGAATTGGGTGCATGCCCTAACATCCCACTGTGACACAGCCAAACACAAAGAGAAAGTGTTTAGCATTTTGACAAACAGGGCTATTCGTAGTCCCCCTGAAAATGCCGTTCCTGAGACCCAGGGACCAGAAGCAATGAGAGAGAGGGAGAGAGGGAAATTGCCTGTGTCCATGTTTCAGCGTGTTGCGAATGCAGAGGTTTAGTACCTAGCTACTATTTATACAGAAAATGTATTGATTTGTTGGTTGAATTTACATTATGAACACTTCACTAGCACTTTGAGATTGTTTATTCAATGTAAAAAGCACTACATATAAAATTCATTATTATTATAATTATACATGTATTTTACTCATTGCATATCAGCCATACAATATGGAGACACACTGTTTTATCATAGTAGACTATGTAGGATAGGTTGCAAGGTTACATTTTAACATGATTTTAACTTGCTTTGCTTTCAGGCAATGGTTCTTGGCACTTTGGCAGAGCACTCACTGCCATTCACAATGGCCCCCGTCATCGTCAACCTTGCACAGACGCTGGCCGAGGACTAAGTGGGACTCAGTCGTATGAAGCTGTCACGAACATCAGCAAAGTACAAAATGGTTCACGGCCTGGGGAAGACATTCTCTGACCGCATCCTCAGCAACATCACTGGGAAGTTACCATTCTCCCTCAATCTTGATGAGGCCACCTCAAGTAGTGACAAAAAGGTAATGATAGTATTAATTGTAATTCCTAGTATTTATACAGTGCTTTTGACACTTAAAGCAATTAAAGGAGAACGCTGGCCATTTTTAACCCACCCGACTGCTGTCATTAGGAAATAACGAGAACATTTGGCCACAATATTTACCGAGTATCAGAACGGCAGCTAAAGCGACTATAGGGACAGACATAACCGAAAGGGAAACTTAAGGATGTCTGTCCCTATAGGTTTGCTTTAGCTGTCGTCCTGATATTCGGTAAATATTGTGGCCAAATGTTCTCGTTATTTTTCCTACTGACAGCACTCGGTGACCTTGATCAGCAGGGATATGAGTTAAAAACGGCTGACGTTCTCCTTTAACAATGGTCTTCTCATTTATACAGGTGCTTTCCATTTTGGTCAGCTATTATAACCCAGAGAGGAAGGCTGTTGATATGGAGCACCTTGGGTCGTTTGAAATAGTTAAGGTCACCGCAGCAATCCTGGAGAATGTCCTGGACAAGTTTTTCACAGAAAACAATATCCCATGGTCCAACTTGGTGAGCATGATGATGGATTCCTGTGCGGTGATGAGAGGCAGCAAGACGGGCCTGGAAACCAGAGTGCGGCACAACCACTGCCCACAGCTTCTAGATATTGACGGGGACTCGTGCCATCACATTCATAATGCGTCAAAGAGATTTTACAGTCCTTTCAACTGGCATCTAGAACAGCTCTTCAGTGACCTTCATGTTGATCACAAGTGGGCTTCTGACCAGGTAAATTCATACAGGAGTGTAGTGCACTTGTATAGCTCTTTTCCACCTTGACAGCACTCAATGGCCTCTTATTCACCTATTCACTCTCACTCACACACCAATGGCAGCAGCTGCCATGCAGCGAGCCTGCTCATTAGGGGCAATTAGGGTTTCAGTCTCTTGCCCAAGGACATTTTGACATGTGGGCAAGAGGAGACAGGATTTGAACCACTGAGACTTTGGTCATTTGATGGCCATTAGATGGCCTTATTATTGTCTTCTGATTCATGATTATCATATGGGACTGAATGATAACTTGAGACATGTGTTCTTTCTGTTTGTCAGCGGGCTTACCTCCGAGAGATCTGTGAATACATGAGCATTCCTGGATCAACTCCAAAGAGATTCATCGAGCATCGTTGGCTGTCATGTTATGATGTTGGACTCAGCACTCAGACCATGCTTCCTGCTTACAAGGTCCTGTACTTTGTGTTCATGGAAGAAGACAAGGGTCTATACAAAGAACCTTTGGAACAACTCTATGCTGCTCACCATGTGAATGAAAAGGCCCAGAGGCGCATTCAGTCTTTTCACAAGGACCTCAGCGGGAAAGGTAAATCAATCCATTGCGGTTGTAGATTGGCTGGATAATGTGGAAAAATGAATGGGAATATTTATGGTGTGTCAACATTGGCCTGCATGTTCAATATCTTACATTTGCTTTGGTAAATCAACAAACAAGAGCTTTGATATATTCTCTTCCAGGAATGACACAGCAGGGCAGAAACCGAAAACGGCGGGTGGTCAAGAAACTGTGGCATGAAGACACCAAAACAGAGCTCCATCTCAGTGTCTACACAGGTGGCCTGGCTATTCTGAAAGAATACGTCATGGTGTTCCAGGTATATTGAAATACTGTTTCACAACTATGTTGTAATCATAAAGCTTGGATAGTTTTAAATGTTAAAATACCTCTGGGGTAGCATCTTTTATTTTATGTAACTGGCTTTAACTGTTATTCAGTGTAACTGGCTCTGTTTTACTCTGCTTGTATGGTAAAAATTCATATCCATCTCTCACTTGCACAATATTACTACCTCCACAGAGTCGTGACACCCTTGTGCACAAGTTGCATGACAAGCAGCTGCAGGTTTTTACCAATTTCCTTGCATGCTTTGTGAAGCCAGTACACCTGCCACCAATCCCCAGGACCCTGGCAGGTCTCGAACTCAAGGGAGACAAACTGCTGCCTGCAAGAGACGTGTATGTGGGTCGAGTGGCAGATAGATTCAGACGGGAGCATCCTCAACACCATGTGAGTGGTTTAAAATTAGTTAACTGACTTTTGGAGCAAAGCCATTTTATTGGCAATGATAAAGGAGCACAACTTTACCAGTGTGTTGTTATCAATATTTATACAGCTGCTGAAGCCCTTCCTGGACCAAGTATTTCAGGGATACATCGCATGTGGGGAATACCTGCAGAGCAAGCTTCCACTGGAGAGCATGACCCTGCAGTGCCTGTCTTCTGTTGACCCTATTGCAAGGGGGCACTCCAAGACTGGACGTATGCTGGGACAACTTGCGGAGATGTTAAACCAGTTTCTCCCTGCCGATGTAGATATTCAGCAAGAGGTTAGCTGGATAATGCACTTCCCTAATGTTAGTATGTAATGCTTGTTTGTGAGTCTTGTGTGGATGCTTTTGATATTGTTTCTGTTTATTTGATATTATTTGTAACCCTATACTGCTGTGGAGGTTAAATGTCCCTGGTGGGATAATTAAGTGCTTCTTATCTTATCCTAGGTTCTCCAGTATGGCGTAGACCAGAGTCTGCCAACTTACAGAGAAGGAGACGATGCTGTCAGCTGGTGGGCAGCTGTCTTTGAGACGGGAAGGTACCCAGGTCTCAGCATGGCAGTAAAGGCAGCGTTGTCGGTGTTCCATGGGCCACTGGTGGAGTCTTCATTTAGTCTTATGTCTGAAATCATTGACTCGAGAAGTGGCAGCATGAACATTTCCACTCTGAGTGCCATCCAAACTGTAAAACACGCCTTGCTGACCCGGAAGCAGATGGCATTGCAGATATTTCATAGAGAAGACCTGAAGTATGGGCCAGTGGACCAAAGGATGTGCCACAACATCATATCGGCCGGAACCAAGGACAAAGCTCTGAGGAAGCAGGCAACCCTAAAGGAGATGGAACGAATTATTATACAAATTATTAAATGTGTCATTCTCTTTAAGCCTCAAGCATTTTTTTTTACATTGATTTTTGATAAGTATGCTAATTTTTGTTGTCACGCTCAGAAACGTGTCATTTGCACATTTAAATTCTAACAACATAGGTCTATTTAGATAAACAATCTGGCGAGCATGTTGTTTTAGGTTAATACACCAACAGCAAATTTCTGTTTAATAAAGCGCTCAGAAATGTGTGAGTCCACATTTGCTGTCCACCTGAACAGGGCCTTGGAAATCCACCTCTGATGGAATCCAGATGGAAGACAGACTCGTTGTGCTGGGGAAAAAAACAAAAAATGTAATAAATACAACTAATGTAAATTCACAATAACTTCCCTTAACTTTTTTATCCCTGGAATGGAACTTGAATATTTTGTTGCATGTTTTAAATAAGTATAAACGTACATGCCAGATGTGCCATCTCAAACTTAGTTGCCTCTGCCAGCAGTGTGCTGTCATCTATCTCAATGGACACAGTCGGGCGAGTGAGGATAGCTGAGGTACCTGTGGCTGCCTCAATGGACACAGTCGGGCAAGTGAGGATAGCTGAGGTCCCTGTGGCTGCCTCGATGGACACAGTCGGGCGGGTGAGGGTGGCTGAGGGCCGCGTACGTGCCTGGGCCAAAGCTACAAAACAAAACACAGAACAGATAAACATGACTACAGAACAATAAATCCTAAAATCCAACAAAGCAATAAATACTAAACACACCAAAAAAGTGTTTGCTTACAAGGTGTGGACTTGACGGGGGAAACCAGCCTTTCAATGGTCTTGGTCAGGCTTTTCTGGTTAGGCAACTTCCTAAACAAGAGGGAGCGGAGAGAGGCGGTGGAAGTATGGGTGGAGGCAGCGTGCTGGGTGGTGGTTGTAGCGTGCTGGGTGGAGGCAGCGTGCTGGGATGTGATGGTAGCGTGCTGGGGAGGCAGCGTGCTGGGTGGTGGTGGTAGCGTGCTGGGTGGTGGTGGTAGCATGCTGGGTGGTGGTGGTAGCGGGCTCGGTGGAGGCAGTGTGCTGGGAGGTGATGGTGGCGTGCTGGGTGGAGGCAGCGTGCTGGGTGGTGGTGGTAGCGTGCTGGGTGGTGGCAGCGTGCTGGAGAGCTTTCCCAGCATATTGCTCTTCCTTCACGGCAATGGCAATTCTGCCAGAAGGAAAGAGCTCAAAATACTCCCTGAAACTCTCTTTGTTGTGGGCATGTTCTTGGGAGTCTTTGCTGCCTCCTGTGGGGTCCCTCTTCATAGCTGCCACCAAGTAAGCTGCATACCCCAGGGCATTTTCAGCCACCCACTTGAAGGTTTGCCCTCGAAATTTCACCAAACTGGATTTCAAAGAAACCCAGCAGGTGCTTTCTGTTAGCTAGATCTCCGTGGTGCCGACTTAAGCTTTTCTTGGCCTTGTCCAGCACTATGTCAGGGGACAGGGGTCTTGTGTACGGCTTTCCTTTGTTGGCCTCCTTCACCTTTGCCGCTTCCATCGTATCAGTCAGATTCAGGCTGCCATCAGCTCGTCTCCTGAAGCGAGGTTCCATCTAAATTTTTAAAAAAAAAATGTTTGAAGATATAAAGAATTTAGAGAAAGAAACAGACAAACACATTTGGTAACACATTAGTTAATACAGCCGTGCCTATTACATTACTATATTTACTCATGATCACCTTGTAATGTTGATTATATATTATGCTTTGTGTGTCTATATTTTTCTAACAGGCTTAAAATGTTGATTTACATATCAGAATCTCAGAATGATCCCAGAATAAGAGGTCATTTTTTCAATAATTATTTTACCACTATTATACCATTGTTATACCACTACTTTCCCCTCTTTGAAATCCTTTGCTCTATTACAAGTAACAGTTAAATGTAATGCATTCAAAATGTTAGCCTACTTAACGTTAGCTAAAACAAGTTAGTTTAGCATCAAAATATAGTAAAAGTACTAAAAGTAGAAGCATAATGTACACTATATTACAGTAATTGAATTATAATTAGTGATGCCTTAGTGTGTAACAATCATTTTAATGTTGCAACTGGTAAAGCTGTAGTAAACTGTAACGTTATATGCTTTGTTCTGCTTGGTCGTTTTATCTATGAATAAATTTTTTAATTATATTTTGTATTAATTACTTTAATTATTAGCTAGTCTGAGACACATGTTATTCATATAAAACAGCTATATATTTGGCACTTTACTTTTATTGACAAAAGACTGACTTTGCGAATTTTGATCCGAAGTTAATCAATGAATGTTATCCTCTTCTCCAGTCACAATTCGCAAGTCTCTAGGGGGAGGTGACTCTTGACGTTTATTGGTCAATTCTTGGTTAGTTACTTGGCTGAATCATGGTAGCGATGAGAGCCGCGATTGGCCATAAGCGTACGAAACTTGGTTGCAGCAGGGAACGTGAATGGCTGTCATAACCAAGAATAGTACGAATCTTGGCTGCAGCAGGGAACGTGATTGGCTGTCATAACCAAGAATAACCACGATTAACAGGCGGCATGAAGCGCCACAGAGCCCATGTTTTTATCAAGGCCAAGTGATGGATTTTCATCATTTGCACACCCTGTAATGTTGTACAACCTTTGAATGGCCTCAATTTGCAACCTAGAAGTCCAATGTGCTATCCATTGCACCACAGAGCCCACGTTTTCATCAAGGCCAAGTGATGGATTTTCATAATTTGCACACCCTGTAATGCAGTACAACCTTTGAATGGCCTCAGTTTGCAACCTAGAAGTCCAATGCGCTATCCATTGCGCCACAGAGCCCACGTTTTTGCATGGCAAGGCCAAGTGATGGATTTTCATCATTTGCACACCCTGTAATGCTGTACACTCAGAAAAGACAGGAGCTCTGCACAATTGAAACCGATTCAAAGTTCTGAGGCCCTCGGTCCAAGAACGATCACAAAGTGCAAAGCCAACGGAGTAGAGGCACCACTAGGATTCGAATCCAGGATCTCCTGTTTACAAGACAGGCGCTTTGACCAAATAAGCCACGGCGCCTTGTCGCCAGGACATATTAGATTGGGACACTATCCTTCAACAACAGCTCAGGGATGGTTTTCAAATGGAAGCAACTGCAAAGGAAACCTCAGTTTCACCGTTTGTGGTCAGTTCTCAGAAAAGCAAGCGATTGCAAGGGTTCACGGCCTTGCGACACAAACGAGTATCATCAGAGGCACCACTGGGATTCGAACCCGGAATCTCCTGTTTACTAGACATGCGCTTTAACCAACTAAGCCACGGCGCCCATCTCCGCTCTTTGCTGCCAGAAGGTTGACCCAGACGATCAAAACATAGAGAAAAGATGCAAATTGTGGACCAGGCTTTGGATAGCATAAAAGAGTTTGCTGACAACTGCGTGGCCTGCTAGCCTCTGTGTTTCCGTAAGCAAATGTGGTAGGAAACAAAAGAGTAATTTTGAAGCCTTTTGACTACTAGGACATTATTTAAATGAACATGTTGAAAACAGGAGCCCTCAAAAGCTTTATGTTACCTGAGGGTAACGCTGTGCAGTATGGGGTTGACAAAACAGCAAAAGTCACAACTCTGGTGGGACTTCAACCCACAACCTTTGAATGGCCTCATTTTGCAACCTAGAAGTCCAATGCGCTATCCATTGCGCCAAAGAGCCCACGTTTTTGCATGGCAAGGCCAAGTGATGGATTTTCATCATTTGCACACCCTGTATAGCTGTACACTATAATCAGGGATGGTTTTCAAATGGAAGCAACTGCAAAGGAAACCTCAGTTTCACCGTTTGTGGTCAGTTCTCAGAAAAGCAAGCCATTGCAAGGGTTCACAGCCATGCGACACAAACTGGTATCGTCAAAGGCACCGCTGGGATTCAAACCCAGGATCTCCTGTTTACTAGACAGGCACTTTAACCAACTAAGCCACGGCGCCTACCTCTGCTCTTTTCCGCCAGAAGGTTGACCCAGACGATCAAAACATAGAGAAAAGATGCAAATTGTGGACCAGGCTTTGGATAGCATAAAAGAGTTTGCTGACAACTGCGTGGGGGTGGCCAGCTAGCCTCTGTGTTTGTTGGACAGCTGTGTTCAGCAGGACTCCCAGAACCCCAATCACACGTTTATGGAGCTCCATTCACAAGAGCTGCAAAGACCATCTAAGCTATGGGAAGACAAAGGAAGTCTGGCTCTTCTCTGTGGTGACGGCCGGTCCTTGTGTGCAAGAGCCAAGAGGTTTCCGTAAGCAAATGTGGTAGGAAACAAAAGAGTAATTTTGAAGCCTTTTGACCCAGTCAGTGCTTGATTGCTCGATTGCTGTTCCTGATCCTGATCGATTGCTCCTGTCTGCCTAGCTGCCTGCTGTGTTTTGTTTGCTTCGAGGCTGTAAGCTCCGTCTAAGCCTCGTATTAGCTTTGTATTTCTTTCTGTTTTGAACCATCATTTACTACCATTTCTAGTTGTTTATACTACTAAATACAGCTTAGACAACATCCCAGATTAACCTGACATCGCTAGCTTCCGTTATTGTTAGAACAACACGCTAGTAACTCGCTAGCCTGTTAACGCGCCACCAGTGCGCTCAGTTATTTATTTATTTATTTTTTCTCTCGCGCGCCCGCGCGTCTGAGTTCATAACAAGCCCAGGTGAGTAAGAATCAGTCAACAAACACGGTGAGTAATGTCTTGTTTTGTTATTGTCACCCGAACTTCATGTTACATGTTTAGCATAGCCTTCCCCGTCGGCAATATAGGGTTTATATGTGATAAATGCAAGGAGACAGTCAGGCTGACGGAGAAGATTTCAGAATTAGAAACACACATCCAAACTTTAATTGAGGATAGTAAGTGTGCTAGAGCTTTAGATTCTACTTTGGATGCGCCTAGCATAGTGAACTCTTTACATGATTCTGTTCCGGCTGAATTATTGCCTGTGCAGCCAGGCAGATGGGTGACAGTGAGGGATCGCTCTAGTCACGGATCAAAAAACCACTCTTCCGTTCCGATTACCACAACATATCGATTTGCCCCACTCAGTGAAACACCCACTGAGAATTCTGTTGATTGTGCCCTGGTAATTGGCGATTCTATTACACGTAACGTGAAAATAGGTACACCAGCCAACATAGTCACATGTTTGCCGGGAGCCAGAGCGCCTGACATCAAAGCAAATTTAAAAGTGCTGGCTAATGCTAATCGTAAATTCTCTAAGATTGTTATTCACGTCGGCACTAATGATGTTCGACTCCGCCAGTCGGAGATCACCAAAATTAATATTAAAGAGGTGTTTGAACTCGCAAGTACGATGTCAGGCACTGTAATTTGCTCTGGCCCCCTTCCTGTTCGAAGGAGTAATGAGATAGTTAGCAGATTGTCATCACTCAATGGCTGGGTGTCTAAGTGGTGTCCGCAAAATAATATAGAATTCATAGACAATTGGAAAAGTTTTTGGGGCAAACCTGACCTGTTGAAAAGAGATGGTATTCATCCCTCCTGGGATGGTGCTGCTCTTCTCTCTAGTAATTTGGCTCATAGTCTTAGAGACAAAACATGACAATCTGGGGCTCAGGTCAGGAAGCAGACAAACAGGCTAAACCGACCGTCTGCTAGCGGCCTCGCGTCACCAAGGTCAGATAAATCCCATCACATAGAGGCTCTTTCACCTAGATATCATCATATAGAGACTGTGTCTGTTCCCCGAATTTGGAAATCCAAAAAACATCCAAACCGATCTAAGGTTAAAAATGTAAGTGATATTCAACAAATAAAAAATAGATATAATACAGATGAGCAAACGATAAAGCTTGGGTTGCTGAATATTCGATCCCTTACTTCAAAAGCACTCATAGTTAATGATATGATTTCAGATTATAACCTAGATGTGCTGTGTATGACAGAAACCTGGCTAAAACCAGACGATTACATTACTTTAAATGAGTCCACCCCGCATGATTACTGTTATAAACATGAACCTCGCCTGAAAGGCAAAGGGGGAGGTGTCGCTGTAATTTATAGTAATATTTTCAAAACCATTAAAAAATCTAGTTTTAAATATACTTCTTTTGAAGTGTTGGTGCTTAATATTATATAAAAATATATAATGTAAACGATAAAACAAGTTTGAGAATTCTGCTGGCAACTGTATACAGGCCACCAGGGCACCATAAAGATTTTATCAAAGAATTTGCTGACTTTCTATCAGAATTAGTATTGACTGCAGATAAAGTCCTAATTGTTGGTGATTTTAATATACATGTTCATAATGGAAAAGATGCAATGGGATTGGCATTTAAAGACATTCTTAACTCTATTGGAGTTAGACAACACGTGTCAGGACCTACTCATTGTCGTAATCATACTCTAGATCTAATATTATCACATGGAATCAATGTTGATGCTGTTGAAATTCTGCAGCAGAGCGACGACATCTCAGATCATTATCTAGTCTCATGTAAATTACATTTAGCCAAGGCTGCAAGGCCAACTCCGTGTTACAAGTATGTTAGACCTATCACTTCTGCCACTAAAGATTGCTTTATCAATAATCTTCCTAATCAGTTTCATTGTCTCAGCATCCCAGATAGCTTAGAAGAACTTGATATTGCAACAGAAACTTTTAACTCTCTCCTTTCCAGCACTTTAGATACAGTTGCTCCGTTGCGCTTAAAGAAGATTAAAGAAAATAGTCCAACACCGTGGTACAACGAGCACACCCGGGCCCTTAAGAGAGCAGCCAGAAAAATGGAGCGCAACTGGAAGAAAACAAAACTAGAGGTATTTCGGATTTCATGGAAGGAGAGCTCGATTGCTTACAGAGAGGCTTTAAAAGCTGCTAGATCTGCTTATTTTTCAACCCTATTAGAAGAAAATAAACATAATCCAAGGTATTTATTTGAAAAAGTGGCTACACTAACGAAAAAGAAAGCTTCAAGCCCAGAAGTTTCCAAGAAACACAGCAGTAATGACTTTATGAACTTCTTCACTTATAAGATTGATAATATTAGGGACAAAATTATAACTATGCAACCGTCTACTACAGCATCGCATCAGGGAGTGCATTATAGTCTCCCTGAGGTAAAATTTGATTTATTTGTTGCCATAGGAGAGGAAGAATTTTGCAAACTCGTTAATTCATCTAAATCGACAACATGTATGTTAGACCCTATACCGACTAAACTACTGAAAGAGATGCTTCCAGAAGTCATAGATCCTCTTCTTAACATCATTAATTCATCTTTGTCTCTAGGATACGAACCAAAAACCTTTAAGCTGGCTATGATTAAACCGCTTGTTAAAAAAACGCAACTCGATCCTACAGAATTAGTCAATTACAGGCCGATCTCAAATCTACCTTTTCTGTCAAAGATACTAGAAAAGGCAGTATCCTCACAACTGTGTTCCTTTCTTAAAAGAAATGGTATCTGCGAGGATTTCCAGTCAGGATTTAGACCGCACCATAGCACTGAGACAGCTCTCATTAAAGTCACAAATGATTTGCTCTTATCATCCGATCGTGGTTGTATCTCTCTATTAGTGTTACTTGATCTTAGTGCTGCATTTGACACCATTGACCACAACATTCACTTAAATAGACTAGAAAACTATGTTGGCATTAGTGGAATTGCACTAGCATGGTTTAAATCATAATTATCTGACCGCTATCAGTTTGTAGCAGTAAATGAAGAGATGTCTTATCGATCACAAGTTCAGTATGGCCTACCACAAGGCTCAGTACTAGGACCGTTGCTGTTCACTCTCTACATGCTACCTTTAGGAGATATCATTAGGAAACATGGAATTAGCTTTCACTGTTTTGCTGATGATACTCAGCTCTATATTTCTTCCAAACCTAACGAAACTCACCAATTCACAAAATTATCGGAATGCATAGTTGATATTAAAAATTGGATGACTAGTAATTTCCTACTACTAAATTCTGAAAAAACAGAGATTCTAATTATTGGACAAAAAACGTCCACACGTAATAACCTAGAATACCGTCTAACACTTGATGGCTGCTCTGTTAAGTCTTCGCCGTCAGTTAGGAACCTGGGTGTGCTCTTTGATACCAATCTTTCATTTGAAAGTCATGTGTCTAGTGTCTGTAAAACCGCATTTTTCCATCTTAAAAATATATCTAAATTACGTCATATGCTCTCATTGACAAATGCGGAACAACTAGTTCATGCGTTCATGACATCAAGGCTAGATTATTGTAATGCTCTACTGGGTGGTTGCCCTGCACGCTTAATAAACAAACTACAGCTAGTCCAAAACGCAGCCGCTAGAGTTCTTACCAGAACCAGGAAGTACGACCATATTAGCCCGGTTCTGTCAACACTGCATTGGCTCCCTATTAAACATCGTATAAATTTTAAAATATTGCTGATTACTTACAAAGCACTAAATGGTTTAGCTCCCCAGTACTTGAGCGAGCTCTTAACGCATTATAGTCCTTCACGTCTATTGCGATCTCAAAACTCCGGCCAGTTGATAATACCTTGAATATATAAATCGACTGCTGGCGGTAGATCCTTTTCCTATTTAGCACCTAAACTTTGGAACAATCTTCCTAACATTGTCCGGGAAGCAGACACAGTCTGTCGGTTCAAAGCTAGACTAAAAACACATCTCTTTGACCTAGCATTCACATAACACTCTATAGACTTCTATAATTTAATATTAGGCTGCTTAGATTAGGTCAGCCGGAACTGGGAACACTTCCCTCAAATCCTGATGTACTCGTTACATCATAAGAAGAATGGCATCTACGCTAATTTTAGTGTCTTTGTTTATCCCGAGGTTTTCCCGCAGCCTGCCGGATCCAGGCCGTTTCCAGATCTGACGAAGGACTTTCGCCTGGACCCGATGACAATGCAGTGCTGAAGTGCCAACTAGCCTCTCCCTATGGAGGATCCCTATACCACTCTACAGATAAAGCGTTGTGGAATTTTTCGGTTCGCGTACCTACCCAAAGTGATAAGATAAATAAAAAATTCTGCATCAAAATTTATAGACAAGTAGTTTGTTTAGGCATGGTTTGTAAGGAATTATAAACCTGTCTGTTTAGAAGTCTGTTTAGAGAGTACGGTGTTGTCTTAGCGGCCCCTAATTTAGTAACAAACTATCATTTAGACGGAAGTGAATCAATCAAAACTAACTTTAGCTGGAAAAACATTTTTCAAGAGCCACTATAAAACCAAACCAATCTCTGTTACCTTAAATTATATCTTTATCTCTGTAAAGCTGCTTTGAAACTATCTACATTGTTAAAAGCGCTATATAAATGAGGATGACTTGACTTGACTTGACTACTAGGACATTATTTAAATGAACATGTTGAGAACAAGAGCCCTCAAAAGCTTTATGTTACCTGAGGGCAACGCTGTGCAGTATGGGGTTGACAAAACAGCAAAAGTCACGACTCTGGTGGCACTCGAACCTACAACCTTTGAATGGCCTCATTTTGCAACCTAGAAGTCCAATGCGCTAACCATTGCGCCACAGAGCCCAAGTTTTTATCAAGGCCAAGTGATGGATTTTCATCATTTGCACACCCTGTAAGGCTGTACAACCTTTGAATGGCCTCAATTTGCAACCTAGAAGTCCAATGCGCTATCCATTGCGCCACAGAGCCCACGTTTTTACATGCCAAGGCCAAGTGATGGATTTTCATCATTTGCACACCCTGTAATGCTGTACACTCAGAAAAGACAGGAGCTCTGCACAATTGAAACCCGATTCAAAGTTCTGAGGCCCTCGGTACAAGAACGATCACAAAGTGCAAAGCCAACAGAGTAGAGGCACCGCTGGGATTCGAACCCTAGGATCTCCTTTTCACAAGACAGGCTCTTGGACCAGCTAAGCCACGGCGCCTTGTCGTAAAGAAATATTAGATTGGGACACTATCCTTCAACAACAGCTCAGGGATGGTTTTCAAATGGAAGCAACTACAAAGGAAACTTCAGTTTCACCGTTTGTGGTCAGTTCTCAGAAAAGCAAGCCATTGCAAGGGTTCATAGCCTTGCAACACAAACAGGTATCGTCAAAGGCACCGCTGGGATTCGAACCCAGGATCTCCTGTTTACTAGACAGGCACTTTAACCAACTAAGCCACGGCGCCTAACTCTGCTCTTTTCCGACAGAAGCGTGACCCAGACGATCAAAACAGAGAAAAGATGCAAATTGTGGACCAGGCTTTGGATAGCATAAAAGAGTTTGCTGACAACTGCGTGGCCAGCTAGCCTCTGTGTTTCCGTAAGCAAATGTGGTAGGAAACAAAAGAGTAATTTTGAAGCCTTTTGACTACTAGGACATTATTTAAATGAACATGTTGAGAACAAGAGCCCTCAAAAGCTTTATGTTACCTGAGGGCAACGCTGTGCAGTATGGGGTTGACCAAAACAGCAAAAGTCACGACTCTGGTGGCACTCGAACCTACAACCTTTGAATGGCCTCATTTTGCAACCTAGAAGTCCAATGCGCTAACCATTGCGCCACAGAGCCCAAGTTTTTATCAAGGCCAAGTGATGGATTTTCATCATTTGCACATCCTGTAAGGCTGTACAACCTTTGAATGGCCTCAATTTGCAACCTAGAAGTCCAATGCGCTATCCATTGCGCCACAGAGCCCACGCTTTTGCATGGCAAGGCCAAGTGTTGGATTTTCATCATTTGCACACCCTGTAATGCTGTACAACCTTTGAATGGCCTCAATTTGCAACCTAGAAGTCCAATGCGCTATCCATTGCGCCACAGAGCCCACGTTTTACATGGCAAGGCCAAGTGATGGATTTTCATCATTTGCACACCCTGTAATGCTGTACACTCAGAAAAGACAGGAGCTCTGCACAATTGAAACCCGATTCAAAGTTCTGAGGCCCTCGGTACAAGAACGATCACAAAGTGCAAAGCCAACGGAGTAGAGGCACCGCTGGGATTCGAACCCAGGATATCCTGTTTACAAGACAGGCGCTTTACCAGCTAAGCCACAGCGCCTTGTTGTCAAGACATATTAGATTGGGACACTATCCTTCAACAACAGCTCAGGGGTGGTTTTCAAATGGAAGCAACTGCAAAGGAAACCTCAGTTTCACCGTTTGTTGTCAGTTCTCAGAAAAGCAAGCCATTGCAAGGGTTCACAGCCATGCGACACAAACGGGTATCGTCAGAGGCACCTCTGGGATTCGAACCCAGTATCTCCTGTTTACTAGACAGGCACTTTAACCAACTAAGCCACGGCGCCTACCTCTGCTCTTTTCGGCCAGAAGGGTGACCCACACGATCAAAACATAGAGAAAAGATGCAAATTGTGGACCAGGCTTTGGATAGCATAAAAGAGTTTGCTGACAACTGCGTGGGGGTGGCCAGCTAGCCTCTGTGTTTGTTGGACAGCTGTGTTCAGTAGGACTCCCAGAGCCCCCATCACACGTTTATGGAGCTCCATTCACAAGAGCTGCAAAGACCATCTAAGCTACGGGAAGAAAAAGGAAGTCTGGCGCTTCTCTGTGGTGACGGCTGGTCCTTATGTGCAAGAGCCAAGAGGTTTCCGTAAGCAAATGTGGTAGAAAACAAAAGAGTAATTTTGAAGCCTTTTGACTACTAGGACATTATTTAAATGAACATGTTGCGAACAAGAGCCCTCAAAAGCTTTATGTTTCCTGAGGGCAACGCTGTGCAGTATGGGGTTGACCAAAACAGCATAAGTCACGACTCTGGTGGGACTTGAACCCACAACCTTTGAATGGCCTCATTTTGCAACCTAGAAGTCCAATGCACTATCCATTGCGCCACAGAGCCAACATTTATATCACGCCCAAGTGGTAGATTTTCATCATTTGCACACCCTGTAATGCTGTACAACCTCTGAATGGCCTCAATTTGCAACCTAGAAGTCCAATGCGCCACAGAGCCCATGTTTTTATCAAGGCCAAGTGATGGATTTTCATCATTTGCACAACCTGTAATGCTGTACAACCTTTGAATGGCCTCAATTTGCAACCTAGAAGTCCAATGCGCTAACCATTGCGCCACAGAGCCCAAGTTTTTATCAAGGCCAAGTGATGGATTTTCATCAATTGCACACCCTGTAAGGCTGTACAACCTTTGAATGGCCTCAATTTGCAACCTAGAAGTCCAATGCACTATCCATTGCGACACAGAGCCCACGTTTAATAATATATAGGCCATATAATAAATCTACTGTAGGATCTAGGAAAAATCTTATTTTAATTAAACCTGAAAATCTAAATATCAGTGAACAAAAAAAAATTCTAAAGCTAGGTCTTCTAAACATTAGATCGCTCACACCTAAGGCGGTTATTGTAAATTAAATGGTCACAGATAATAGCTTCTATTGTACTTTGCCTTACTGAAACCTGGCTTAAACCAAATGAGTATTTCGGTCTAAATGAGTCTAGTCCACCAGGATACTGTTATAAGCATGAGCCCCGTCTGATCGGTCGTGGCGGCGGTGTTGCAACAATCTATAGAGATATTCTTAATGTTACTCAGGAAACAGGTCACAGGTTTAATTCGTTTGAAGTACTTGTACTAAATATTACGCTCTTAGATGTAAGAAAGAAATCCCTATTATCTCTAACCTTGGCTACTGTATATAGACCTCCAGGGCCCTATGCTGATTTCCTAAAAGAGTTTGCAGAGTTTCTCTCAGATCTATTGGTCAATACCGATAAAGCAATAATTGTTGGAAATTTTAACATACACAAGATAACACAAATGATGCGTTAGGGACTGCGTTTACAGATTTATTAAACTCTTTTGGGGTCAAGCAAAACGTCAGTGGTCCCACTCATCGTCTAAATCATACACTAGACTTAAATATATCTTATGGAACCAATCCAACTGATATAGATATTATACCGCAAAGTGACGATCTCACTGATCATCACATGGTAACTGTTGTGGTTTTCAATCTTTCTGAAAAATAACTTCGCAGAGATCTTTGATGCCAGAAATAATTAGACTTTATTTTCGAACGCCGTCCCGTTCCATAGAACGGCGCTCTAACGCTCTCTGGCCCTCTGGCCTTCCAGTGCGCGCTCCCGAGTACATTTTGGTTCAGAGTTATATACATACTTCTTCTACATAACTTGTATAATACGTACTGCTGAAATTTGTCATGTTGCGCCACGTTATTGACCAGGCAGAACAATCGTTCCAACCACTATAGATAGATTCTCAAATAGCTTACCTGATCTATCTCAGCTGCTCAGTGAACCCAAACAAACAGATGAACTAGAGGAAATGACTAGCAGTTTGAGCACCATTTTCTCTAGTACATTAGATATTGTTGCACCAATTAGATCAAAAAAGGTTAGAGAGAAAACTAAAGCACCTTGGTACAACAGTGCTACGCATGTTATCAAGAGAGAAACTCGTAACTTAGAGCGTAAATGGAAACAAACTAATTTAGAGGTCTTTAGAATCGCGTGGAAAGACAGTATGTCACTTTATAAAAAGGCTCTAAAAGCAGCCAGGGCTGAGCATCTCCACAAACTAATAGAAAATAACCAAAATAATCCAAGGTTTTTATTTAACACCGTGGCTAGACTAACAAATATACAGACAACACCAGAGCAAAATATTCCGTTACAGTATAGTAGTAATGATTTTATGAACTACTTTAATGAGAAAATAGAAAGCATCCGTAACACAATTGTAAATGTACACTCTTTTATGGTCTCTTATGATTCAGCCTCAATTATCGCCCCTCTGGAACAACTACACCGCTTTACAACTATAGGACAGGAAGAGCTAAATAAACTTATCATTGCATCGAAACCAACAACATGTTTATTAGATCCAATACCCACTAAACTACTGAAAGAAGTGTTACCTGTAGTGGAAGAGCCTCTTCTCAATATTATTAACTCGTCTTTATTTTTAGGTCATGTTCCAAGAATATTCAAGCTGGCAGTAATACAACCTCTCATTAAGAAACCGCAATTAGACCCAAATAACTTAGCAAATTACAGACCCATTTCAAATCTTCCATTTATGTCTAAAATATTAGAAAAAATTGTGTCCGCTCAATTGTGCTCTTTCTTGCAAGAAAATGAGATATATGAAAAATTCCAGTCAGGATTCAGACCGCATCATAGCACAGAAAATGCGCTAGTTAAAATTACAAATGATTTACTTTTAGCTTCTGACCAAGGCTGTATCTCAATACTAGTTCTACTCGATCTTAGTGCTGCGTTCGACACTATCGATCATAAAATACTCCTGGATCGACTACAAAACTACACTGGTGTTCAGGGACAAGCATTAAGCTGGTTTAGATCTTACTTATCAGACCGTTATCATTTTGTCTGTTTAAATGGGGAAAAATCAAAGATAACGTCAGTAGACTATGGAGTGCCGCAAGGATCGGTGTTAAGCCCTCTGCTATTCTCAATGTATATACTCCCACTTGGTAATATTATAAGAAAACATGGAATTAATTTCCACTGTTATGCTGATGACACTCAATTATATATTTCATCACGGCCAGATGAAAACACTAACTTATCAAATTTGACAGAGTGTCTCAAAGATATAAAATGCTGGATGACGCGTAATTTCCTGCTACTAAATTCAGATGAAAAGGAGTTGTTACTTATTGGTCCAAAAAACTACCCACAAACTCACTTACAATACAACTTTAATATAGAAGGATGTCCTGTTACTTTATCCACTACAGTTAAAGACCTGGGTGTTATACTAGACCGCAACTTGCCTTTCGAAAATCATATTTCATATGTTACAAGAACAGCCTTTTTCCACCTTAGAAACATTCCAAAGCTACGTAACATGCTATCTGTTTCTGATGCAGAAAAGTTAGTTCATGCATTCATGACATCGAGACTAGATTATTGTAATGCTATATTAGCTGGCTGTCCTGCATCCTCAATAAACAAGCTACAGTTAGTGCAAAATGCAGCTGCTAGAGTTCTTACTAGGTCAAGAAAATATGATCATATAACACCAATTTTATCATCTCTACACTGGTTACCTATCAAGTTCCGTATCAATTACAAAGTACTATTGACCTATAAAGCCCTAAATGGTTTAGCTCCTGTGTATTTAATGGACCTTCTATCGCCCTACAATCCATCGCGTTCTTTAAGATCACTAAATTCGAGGTTTCTGGTCATTCCTAGGATATCTAAGTCCACTAAAGGAGGAAGGGCGTTCTCACATTTAGCTCCAAAACTCTGGAATAGCCTTCCTGATATTGTTCGAGGCTCTGACTCGCTGTCCCAGTTTAAAACTAGATTAAAGACGCATGTCTTTAGCCAAGCATTTACATAATGCTTACTTTTTATACCACTGCTGAATCAGATCAAATGCATTTAATATTATAAAACTTGAAGAGTCTGTAGGTTATTTGTATAGGTTGCATAGTATTTACAGTCATTACGTTCCTGTGTATATTGCGTGAATGACGGGTGGTTGGGTAGATATTGTGTTTTGCGGTAGGTGGTATGCCATACGGAACTGTTGCCACTGAACCTGCTTTAACGACGACAGTGGGGCTCGACAGCCTTAGTCAAACGGGTCGGCGCGTATGGTTGGGCTGCAGAGAGATTGTGGTTGGGTCTCAGCAGCAGGAGGGATGTAGAGGTCAGTAAGCAGGGCTAAGTTGAGTGGGGGACGGAGGGGGGTGACTCTGGGACACAAGAATCACTGTCTTCATGTTTTTTTATAATTTACGCCCGTGTTATGGAAATCATTATGAACAGCAGCTACATAATTATTTTCCCTTTTTGCTTTTCTGCTGTTATCTCGGGACGCGAGTCCCGAGAAAAACGGCGTTCGTCAGCTCCAGTTTGTATCCAGCCTTTCACGGAGACTTCAGATACCCCAATCACAAAGCCTGTGAAGAGACGACTCAACACCGGCGATATGGACCCTCTATGGTGGACGGCACTGATCCTCAACAACTCGCCTCAACACCGGCGTGATTACTTGGACTTCCAAAAGATGGAAATGGATAAATATTCTAAATGTTCCGATCCAATCTGACTTGTAATGCTGCCCGAATCATAAATCATGCACTGTTCCTTCGTTGGCCAGAGGAGAACTGGCCCTCCGACTGAGTCTGGTTTCTCCCAAGGTTTTTTTCTCCATTCTGTCACCTGATGGAGTTTTGGTTTCTTGCCACTGTTGCCTTGGCTTTTGGCTTGCTTAGTTGGGGACATTTATTATTCAATAATATTATTGATCTGCCTTACTTAAGGTGGACGTTGACACAATTTTCTTTTAGAAACAAACTCTGTTATATTATTTTCATGTTATCACTGTGAAGCTGCTTTGATACAATCTGTATTGTAAAAAGCGCTATAAAAATAAAGGTGACTTGACGGGACTCGAACCCACAACCTTTGAATGGCCTCATTTTGCAACCTAGAAGTCTAATGCGCTATCCATTGCGCCACAGAGCCCACGTTTTTATCCAGGCCAAGTGATGGATTTTCATCATTTGCACACCCTGTAATGCTGTACAACCTTTGAATGGCCTCAATTTGCAACCTAGAAGTCCAATGCGCTATCCATTGCGCCACAGAGCCCACATTTTTATCAAGGCCAAGTGATGGATTTTCATCATTTGCACACCCTGTAATGCTGTACAACCTTTGAATGGCCTCAATTTGCAACCTAGAAGTCCAATGCGCTATCCATTGCGCCACAGAGCCCACATTTTTATCAAGGCCAAGTGATGGATTTTCATCATTTGCACACCCTGTAATGCTGTACAAACCTTTGAATGGCCTCAATCTGCAACCTAGAAGTCCAATGCGCTATCCATTGTGCCACAGAGCCCACGTTTTTGCATTGGAAGGCCAAGTGATGGATTTCCATCATTTGCACACCCTGTAATGCTGTACACTCAGAAAAGACAGGCCCTCTGCACAATTAAAACCCGCTTTAAAGTTCTGAGGCAAGGCCAACGGAGTAAAGGCACCGCTGGGATTCAAACCCAGGATCTCCTGTTTACAAGACAGCGCTTTGACCAGCTAAGCCACGGCGCCTTATCGTCAAGTCATATTAGATTGGGAAACAATCCTTCAACAACAGCTCAGGGATGGTTTTCAAATGGAAGCAACTGCAAAGGAAACCTCAGTTTCACCGTTTGTGGTCAGTTCTCAGAAGAGCAAGACAATTGCAAGGGTTCACAGCCATGCGACACAAACGGGTATCGTCAGAGGCACCGCTGGGATTTGAACCCAGGATCTCCTGTTTACTAGACAGGCACTTTAACCAACTAAGCCACGGCGCCTACCTCTGCTCTTTTCCGCCAGAAGGGTCACCCTGTAGATCAAAACATAGAGAAAAGATGCAAATTGTGGACCAGGCTTTGGATAGCATAAAATAGTTTGCTGACAACTGCATGGGGGTGGCCAGCTAGCCTCTGTGTTTCCGTAAGCAAATGTGGTAGTAAACAAAAGAGTAATTTTGAAGCCTTTTGACTACTAGGACATTATTTAAATGAAAATGTTGAAAACAGGAGCCCTCAAAAGCTTTATGTTACCTGAGGGTAACGCTGTGCAGTATGGGGTTGACAAAACAGCAAAAGTCACAACTCTGGTGGGACATCAACCCAGAACCTTTGAATGGCCTCATTTTGCAATCTAGAAGTCCAATGCTCTATCCATTGCGCCACGGAGCCCACGTTTTTGCATGGCAAGGCCAAGTGATGGATTTTCATCATTTGCACACCCTTTAATGCTGTACACTCAGAAAAGACAGGAGCTCTGCACAATTGAAACCCGATTCAAAGTTCTGAGGCCCTCGGTCCAAGAACGATCACAAAGTGCAAAGCCAACAGAGTAGAGGCACCGCTGGGACTCAAACCCTAGGATCTCCTGTTCACAAGACAGGCTCTTTGACCAGCTATGCCACGGCGCCTTGTCGTAAAGACATATTAGATTGGGACACTATCCTTCAACAACAGGTCAGGGATGGTTTTCAAATGGAAGCAACTACAAAGGAAACCTCAGTTTCACCGCTTGCTCAGAAAAGCAAGCCATTGCAAGGGTTCACAGCCTTGCGACACAAACGGGTATCGTCAAAGGCACCGCTGGGATTCGAACCCAGGATCTCCTGTTTACTAGACAGGCACTTTAACCAACTAAGCCACGGCGCCTAACTCTGCTCTTTTCCGACAGAAGGGTGACCCACACAATCAAAACATAGAGAAAAGATGCAAATTGTGGACCAGGCTTTGGATAGCAAAAGAGAGCTTGCTGACAACTGGGTGGGGGTGGCCAGCTAGCCTCTGTGTGTGTTGGACAGCTGTGTTCAGTAGGACTCCCAGAACCCCCATCACATGTTTATGGAGCTCCATTCAGAAGAGCTGCAAAGACCATCTAAGCTATGGGAAGACAAAGGAAGTCTGGCACTTCTCTGTGGTGACGGCCGGTCCTTGTGTGCAAGAGCCAAGAGGTTTCCGTAAGCAAATGTGGTAGGAAACAAAAGAGTAATTTTGAAGCCTTTTGACTACTAGGACATTATTTAAATGAACATGTTGAGAACAAGAGCCCTCAAAAGCTTTATGTTACCTGAGGGCAACGCTGTGCAGTATGGGGTTGACAAAACAGCAAAAGTCACGACTCTGGTGGCACTCGAACCTACAACCTTTGAATGGCCTCATTTTGCAACATAGAAGTCCAATGCACTAACCATTGCGCCACAGAGCCCAAGTTTTTATAAAGGCCAAGTGATGGATTTTCATCATTTGCACACCCTGTAAGGCTGTACAACCTTTGAATGGCCTCAATTTGCAACCTAAAATTCCAATGCGCCACAGAGCCCATGTTTTTATCAAGGCCAAGTGATGGATTTTCATCATTTGCACACCCTGTAATGCTGTACAAACCTTTGAATGGCCTCAATTTGCAACCTAGAAGTCCAATGCGCTATCCATTGCGCCACAGAGCCCACGTTTTTGCATGGCAAGGCCAAGTGATGGATTTTCATAATTTGCACACCCTGTAATGCTGTACACTCAGAAAAGACAGGAGCTCTGCACAATTGAAACCGATTCAAAGTTCTGAGGCCCTCGGTCCAAGAACAATCACAAAGTGCAAAGCCAACGGAGTAGAGGCACCACTAGGATTCGAATCCAGGATCTCCCGTTTACAAGACAGGCGCTTTGACCAGCTAAGCCACGGCGCCTTGTCGTTAAGACATATTAGATTGGGACACTATCCTTCAACAACAGCTCAGGGATGGTTTTCAAATGGAAGCAACTGCAAAGGAAACCTCAGTTTCACCGTTTGTGGTCAGTTCTCAGAAAAGCAAGCGATTGCAAGGGTTCACGGCCTTGCGACACAAACGGGTATCATCAGAGGCACCGCTGGGATTCGAACCCTAGGATCTCCTCTTTACAAGACAGGCTCTTTGACCAGCTAAGCCATGGTGCCTTGTCGTAAAGACATATTAGATTGGGACACTATCCTTCAACAACAGCTCAGGGATGGTTTTCAAAATGGAAGCAACTACAAAGGAAACCTCAGTTTCACCGTTTGTGGTCAGTTCTCAGAAAAGCAAGCCATTGCAAAGGTTCACAGCCTTGCAAGACAAATGGGTATCGTCAAAGGCACCGCTGGGATTCAAACCCAGGATCTCCTGTTTACTAGACAGGCACTTTAACCAAATAAGCCACGGCGCCTACCTCTGCTCTTCTCCAACAGAAGGGAGACCCAGACGATCAAAACATAGAGAAAAGATGCAAATTGTGGACCAGGCTTTGGATAGCAAAAAAGAGTTTGCTGACAACTGCGTGGGGGTGGCCAGCTAGCCTCTGTGTTTGTTGGACAGCTGTGTTCAGTAGGACTCCCAGAACCCCCATCACATGTTTATGGAGCTCCCTTCACAAGAGCTGCAAAGACCATCTAAGCTATGGGAAGACAAAGGAAGTCTGGAAATTCTCTGTGGTGACGGCCGGTCCTTGTGTGCAAGAGCCAAGAGGTTTCCGTAAGCAAATGTGGTAGGAAACAAAAGAGTAATTTTGAAGCCTTTTGACTACTAGGACATTATTTAAATGAACATGTTGAGAACAAGAGCCCTCAAAAGCTTTATTTTACCTGAGGGCAACGCTGTGCAGTATGGGGTTGACAAAACAGCAAAAGTCACGACTCTGGTGGCACTCGAACCTACAACCTTTGAATGGCCTCATTTTGCAACATAGAAGTCTAATGCGCTAACCATTGCGCCACAGAGCCCAAGATTTTATCAAGGCCAAGTGATGGATTTTCATCATTTGCACACCCTATAATGCTGTACAACCTTTGAATGGCCTCAATTTGCAACCTAGAAGTCCAATGCGCTATCCATTGCGCCACAGAGCCCACATTTTTATCAAGTCCAAGTGATGGATTTTCATCATTTGCACACCCTGTAATGCTGTACAACCTTTCAATGGCCTCAATTTGCAACCTAGAAGTCCAATGCGCTATCCATTGCGCCACAGAGCCCACGTTTTACATGGCAAGGCCAAGTGATGGATTTTCATCATTTGCACACCCTGTAATGCTGTACACTCAGAAAAGACAGGAGCTCTGCACAATTGAAACCCGATTCAAAGTTCTGAGGCCCTCGGTACAAGAATGATCACAAAGTGCAAAGCCAACAGAGTAGAGGCACCGCTGGGATTCGAACCCAGGATCTCCTGTTTACAAGACAGGCGCTTTGACCAGCTAAGCCACGGCGCCTTGTTGTCAAGACATATTAGATTGGGACATTATCCTTCAACAACAGCTCAGGGATGGTTTTCAAATGGAAGCAACTGCAAAGGAAACCTCAGTTTCACCGTTTGTGGTCAGTTCTCAGAAAAGCAAGCCATTGCAAGGGTTCACAGCCGTGCGACACAAACGGGTATCGTCAGAGGCAGCGCTGGGATTAGAACCCAGGATCTCCTGTTTACTAGACAGGCACTTTAACCAACTAAGCCAGGGCGCCTACCTCTGCTCTTTTCCACCAGAAGGGTGACCCACACGATCAAAACATAGAGAAAAGATGCAAATTGTGGACCAGGCTTTGGATAGCATAAAAGAGTTTGCTGACAACTGCGTGGGGGTGGCCAGCAAGCCTCTGTGTTTGTTGGACAGCTGTGTTCAGCAGGACTCCCAGAACCCCCATCACACGTTTATGGACCTCCATTCACAAGAGCTGCAAAGATCATCTAAGCTACGGGAAGAAAAAGGAAGTCTGGCGCTTCTCTGTGGTGACGGCTGGTTCTTGTGTGCAAGAGCCAAGAGGTTTCCGTAAGCAAATGTGGTAGAAAACAAAAGAGTAATTTTGAAGCCTTTTGACTACTAGGACATTATTTAAATGAACATGTTGCGAACAAGAGCCCTCAAAAGCTTTATGTTTCCTGAGGGCAACGCTGTGCAGTATGGGGTTGACAAAACAGCATAAGTCACGACTCTGGTGGGACTCGAACCCACAACCTTTGAATGGCCTCATTTTGCAACCTAGAAGTCCAATTCGCTATCCATTGAGCCACAGAGCCAACATTTTTACCAAGCCCAAGTGGTGGATTTTCATCATTTGCACACCCTGTAATGCTGTACAACCTCTGAATGGCCTCAATTTGCAACCTAGAAGTCCAATGCGCCACAGAGCCCATGTTTTTATCAAGCCCAAGTGATGGATTTTCATCATTTGCACACCCTGTAATGCTCTACAACCTTTGAATGGCCTCAATTTGCAACCTAGAAGTCCAATGCGCTATCCATTGCGCCACAGAGCCCACGCTTTTGCATGGCAAGGCCAAGTGTTGGATTTTCATCATTTGCACACCCTGTAATGCTGTACACTCAGAAAAGACAGGAGCTCTGCACAATTGAAACCCGATTCAAAGTTCTGAGGCCCTCGGTCCAAGAACGATCACAAAGTGCAAAGCCAAAAGAGTAGAGGCACCGCTGAGATTCGAACCCTAGGATCTCCTGTTCACAAGACAGGCTCTTTGACCAGCTAAGCCACGGCGCCTTGTCGTAAAGACATATTAGATTGGGACACTATCCTTCAACAACAGCTCAGGGATGGTTTTCAAATGGAAGCAACTACAAAGGAAACCTCAGTTTCACCGTTTGTGGTCAGTTCTCAGAAAAGAAAGCCATTGCAAGGGTTCACAGCCTTGCGACACAAACGGGTATCTTTAAAGGCACCGCTGGGATTCGAACCCAGGATCTCCTGTTTACTAGACAGGCACTTTAACCAACTAAGCCACGGCGCCTACCTCTGCTCTTTTCCGACAGAAGGGTGACCCAGAGGATCAAAACATAGAGAAAAGATGCAAATTGTGGACCAGGATTTGGATAGAAAAAAGAGTTTGCTGACAACTGCGTGGGGGTGGCCAGCTAGCCTCTGTGTTTGTTGGACAGCTGTGTTCAGTAGGACTCCCAGAACCCCCATCACATGTTTATGGAGCTCCATTCACAAGAGCTGCAAAGACCATCTAAGCTATGGGAAGACAAAGGAAGTCTGGCACATCTCTGTGGTGACGGCCGGTCCTTGTGTGCAAGAGCCAAGAGGTTTCCGTAAGCAAATGTGGTAGGAAACAAAAGAGTAATTTTGAAGCCTTTTGACTACTAGGACATTAATTAAATGAACATGTTGAGAACAAGAGCCCTCAAAAGCTTTATGTTACCTGAGGGCAACGCTGTGCAGTATGGGGTTGACAAAACAGCAAAAGTCACGACTCTGGTGGCACTCAAACCTACAACCTTTGAATGGCCTCATTTTGCAACCTAGAAGTCCAATGCGCTAACCATTGCGCCACAGAGCCCAAGTTTTTATCAAGGCCAAGTGATGGATTTTCATCAATTGCACACCATGTAAGGCTGTACAACCTTTGAATGGCCTCAATTTGCAACCTAGAAGTCCAATGCACTATCCATTGCGGCACAGAGCCCACGTTTTTATCAAGGCCAAGCGATGGATTTTCATCATTTGCACACCCTGTAATGCTGTACAACCTTTGAATGGCCTCAATTTGCAACCTAGAATTCCAATGCGCTATCCATTGCGCCACAGAGCCCACGTTTTTACATGGCAAGGCCAAGTGATGGATTTTCATCATTTGTACACCCTGTAATGCTGTACACTCAGAAAAGACAGGAGCTCTGCACAATTGAAACCCGATTCAAAGTTCTGAGGCCCTCGGTACAAGAACGATCACAAAGTGCAAAGCCAAAGGAGTAGAGGAACCGCTGGGATTCGAACCCAGGATCTCCTGTTTACAAGACAGGCGCTTTGACCAGCTAAGCCACGGCGCCTTGTTATCAAGACATATTAGATTGGGACACTATCCTTCAACAACAGCTCAGGGATGGTTTTCAAATGGAAGCAACTGCAAAGTAAACCTCAGTTTCACCGTTTGTGGTCAGTTCTCAGAAAAGCAAGCGATTGCAAGGGTTCACGGCCTTGCGACAAAAACGGGTATCATCAGAGGCACCGCTGGGATTCGAACCCTAGGATCTCCTCTTTACAAGACAGGCTCTTTGACCAGCTAAGCCACGGTGCCTTGTCGTAAAGACGTATTAGATTGGGACACTATCCTTCAACAACAGCTCAGGGATGGTTTTCAAATGGAAGCAACTACAAAGGAAACCTCAGTTTCACCGTTTGTGGTAAGTTCTCAGAAAAGTAAGCCATTTCAAGGGTTCACAGCCGTGCGACACAAACGGGTATCGTCAAAGGCACCGCTGGGATTCGAACCCAGGATCTCCTGTTTACTAGACAGGCACTTTAACCAACTAAGCCACGGCGCCTACCTCTGCTCTTTTCCGACAGAAGGGTGACCCATACGATCAAAACATAGAGAAAAGATGCAAATTGTGGACCAGGCTTTGGATAGCAAAAAAGAGTTTGCTGACAACTGCATGGGGGTGGCTAGCTAGCCTCTGTGTTTGTTGGACAGCTGTGTTCAGCAGGATCCCAGAACCCCCATCACACATTTATGGAGCTCCATTCACAAGAGCTGCAAAGACAATCTAAGCTATGGGAAGACAAAGGAAGTCTGGCACTTCTCTGTGGTGACGGCCGGTCCTTGTGTGCAAGAGCCAAGAGGTTTCCGTAAGCAAATGTGGTAGGAAACAAAAGAGTAATTTTGAAGCCTTTTGACTACTAGGACATTAATTAAATGAACATGTTGAGAACAAGAGCCCTCAAAAGCTTTATGTTACCTGAGGGCAACGCTGTGCAGTATGGGGTTGACAAAACAGCAAAAGTCACGACTCTGGTGGCACTCAAACCTACAACCTTTGAATGGCCTCATTTTGCAACCTAGAAGTCCAATGCGCTAACCATTGCGCCACAGAGCCCAAGTTTTTATCAAGGCCAAGTGATGGATTTTCATCAATTGCACACCATGTAAGGCTGTACAACCTTTGAATGGCCTCAATTTGCAACCTAGAAGTCCAATGCACTATCCATTGCGGCACAGAGCCCACGTTTTTATCAAGGCCAAGCGATGGATTTTCATCATTTGCACACCCTGTAATGCTGTACAACCTTTGAATGGCCTCAATTTGCAACCTAGAATTCCAATGCGCTATCCATTGCGCCACAGAGCCCACGTTTTTACATGGCAAGGCCAAGTGATGGATTTTCATCATTTGTACACCCTGTAATGCTGTACACTCAGAAAAGACAGGAGCTCTGCACAATTGAAACCCGATTCAAAGTTCTGAGGCCCTCGGTACAAGAACGATCACAAAGTGCAAAGCCAAAGGAGTAGAGGCACCGCTGGGATTCGAACCCAGGATCTCCTGTTTACAAGACAGGCGCTTTGACCAGCTAAGCCACGGCGCCTTGTTATCAAGACATATTAGATTGGGACACTATCCTTCAACAACAGCTCAGGGATGGTTTTCAAATGGAAGCAACTGCAAAGTAAACCTCAGTTTCACCGTTTGTGGTCAGTTCTCAGAAAAGCAAGCGATTGCAAGGGTTCACGGCCTTGCGACAAAAACGGGTATCATTAGAGGCACCGCTGGGATTCGAACCCTAGGATCTCCTCTTTACAAGACAGGCTCTTTGACCAGCTAAGCCACGGTGCCTTGTCGTAAAGACGTATTAGATTGGGACACTATCCTTCAACAACAGCTCAGGGATGGTTTTCAAATGGAAGCAACTACAAAGGAAACCTCAGTTTCACCGTTTGTGGTCAGTTCTCAGAAAAGCAAGCAATTTCAAGGGTTCACAGCCGTGCGACACAAACGGGTATCGTCAAAGGCACCGCTGGGATTCGAACCCAGGATCTCCTGTTTACTAGACAGGCACTTTAACCAACTAAGCCACGGCGCCTACCTCTGCTCTTTTCCGACAGAAGGGTGACCCAGACGATCAAAACATAGAGAAAAGATGCAAATTGTGGACCAGGCTTTGGATAGCAAAAAAGAGTTTGCTGACAACTGCATGGGGGTGGCTAGCTAGCCTCTGTGTTTGTTGGACAGCTGTGTTCAGCAGGATCCCAGAACCCCCATCACACATTTATGGAGCTCCATTCACAAGAGCTGCAAAGACCATCTAAGCTACGGGAAGACAAAGGAGGTCTGGCTCTTCTCTGTGGTGACGGCCGGTCCTTGTGTGCAAGAGCCCAGAGGTTTCCGTAAGCAAATGTGGTAGAAAACAAAAGAGTAATTTTGAAGCCTTTTGACTACTAGGACATTATTTAAATAACATGTTGAGAACAAGAGCCCTCAAAAGCTTTATGTTACCTGAGGGCAACGCTGTGCAGTATGGGGTTGACAAAACAGCAAAAGTTACGACTCTGGTGGGACTTCAACCCACAACCTTTGAACGGCCTCATTTTGCAATCTAGAAGTCCAATGCGCTATCCATTGCGCCACAGAGCCCACGTTTTTGCATGGCAAGGCCAAGTGATGGATTTTCATCATTTGCACACCCTGTAATGCTGTACACTCTAATCAGGGAGGGTTCTCAAATGGAAGCAACTGCAAAGGAAACCTCAGTTTCACCGTTTGTGGTCAGTTCTCAGAAAAGCAAGCCATTGCAAGGGTTCACAGCCTTGCGACACAAACGGGTATAGTCAGAGGCACCGCTGGGATTCAAACCCAGGATCTCCTGTTTACTAGACAGGCACTTTAACCAACTAAGCCATAGCGCCTATCTCCACTCTTTTACACCAGAAGGGTGACCCAGACGATCAAAACATAGAGGAAAAGATGCAAATTGTGGACCAGGCTTTGGATAGCATAAAAGAGTTTGCTGACAACTGCGTGGGGGTGGCCAGCTAGCCTCTGTGTTTGTTGGACAGCTGTGTTCAGTAGGACTCCCAGAACCCCCATCACACGTTTATGGAGCTCCATTCACAAGAGCTGCAAAGACCATCTAAGCTATGGGAAGACAAAGGAAGTCTGGCACTTCTCTGTGGTGACGGCCGGTCCTTGTGTGCAAGAGCCAAGAGGTTTCCGTAAGCAAATGTGGTAGGAAACAAAAGAGTAATTTTGAAGCCTTTTGACTACTAGGACATTATTTAAATGAACATGTTGAGAACAAGAGCCCTCAAAAGCTTTATGTTACCTGAGGGCAACGCTGTGCATTATGGGGTTGACAAAACAGCAAAAGTCACGACTCTGGTGGGACTCTAACCCACAACCTTTGAATGGCCTCATTTTGCAACCTTGAAGTCCAATGCGCTATCCATTGAGCCACAGAGCCCATGTTTTTATCAAGGCCACTATCCTTCAACAACAGCTCAGGGATGGTTTTCAAATGGAAGCAACTACAAAGGAAACCTCAGTTTCACCATTTGTGGTCAGTTCTCAGAAAAGCAAGCCATTGCAAGGGTTCACAGCCTTGCGACACAAACGGGTATCTTCAAAGGCACCGCTGTGATTCGCGGTACCCAGGATACCCAGGAACTCCTGTTTACTAGACAGGCGCTTTAACCAACTAAGCCACGGCGCCTACCTCCACTCTTTGCTGCCAGAAGGGTGACCCAGACGATCAAAACATAGAGAGAAAATGCAAATTGTGGACCATTCTTTGGATAGCATAAAAGAGTTTGATGACAACTGCGTGGGGGTGGCCAGCTAGCCTCTGTGTTTCCGTAAGCAAATGTGGTAGGAAACAAAAGAGTAATTGTGAAGCCTTTTGACTACTAGGACATTATTTAAATGAACATGTTGAGAACAGGAGGCCAAAAAAGCTTTATGTTACCTGAACGCGTGCCCTTGATGTGCTCTGGATGTTCGAGTTAATTGAAACTGGGACCTTCTTTGAAACCACGAGCTCTCAGGTTCGAACCCTTAGAGAAAAGACTGAAAACGAAATGCTCCTATTTATTTCGGAAGAATCTTGCTTCAGAGAGAATATGGTGCGTGTATATTTTCTAATCGCTAGGTGTCAGTACACTCGCTGGCTGTTACCTAGAGTGCCGCGGGCTTACTATTTGCTACAAACAACTTGCGCCTTTGATACAAGTTTACAATAACGATAAGATCGCCACAAGTCAACAGCATTGAAGCGTGTGAAGAGGCTTTCCAGACAAGTAGCAGTGCGTTTTTGTTCTTTTTCCTAGCATTGTTTTCCTTTAACTACTATTATCATCAGTCTAATAGGCTGCATTCCCACTAATTTGCAAATACATTTTGACATAGCAGACATTTTGACGGCCGTTCTGAATCCTCGAAGTAGGAAACGCAATGCATTGGAGGACACTCTTTTTTCTGCGCCAATACGATTCATTTTGCTGTACGTTCCCACGCAGCACACACGCTTCTCGAGCAAGAGCCCGGATAGCGGTGCCGGGAGAACGAGAGACTGTCAATTGCCATCCAATCATGTATCACTATTGGCATCTTTCCATCTTTGTTCACAGCCAATCAATAAAGCCTGATCCCATCATCTCCGTTTCCCAGCTTCCAATTACTATGATCCATTTCCAACTTTTTTTTTTATACGTATGCATCAATCACGTATCAGTATGTGTATCTTTACCTCACAGTTTACAGCCAATCAATAAATTCCATTTCCGAAATCTCCGTCTCTTTGCTTTTGTTGACAACCAATCACTGTCCTTCATTCCCAAAAACCCTCCATCTACCTGACGGGGCATCGCCAGAGGTTAAGTGGTTTCCAGCGGTTTTGAAAAAAAAGTTGAAACTTTACAGGTGTCAAAGTACTGGGTTTACTTTGGATTTCACGTTACTACATCGAGGTAAGAAACCGACAATGTTGTTATATTTAGTTCAGTGACTTGCACTAGTTAGCTAGCGTATTACGTACTAACGTTACAAGAACGTCTTATTTATGTAGCAGAGGTCAAGGGTAGCGGCCCGTTTCATTATTTTTAATGAATGTTTACAGTTTTACATGTTTATATCAATATAATTACTATCGTGCATAATGTATGTTATTACGTTGTTATGCTTACATTAAATTGGCTAAAAATAGCTAGCCTATCATATAGATTACCTCGTACCGCTATATGGCTGAATTATGCATAACGTTAACGTTAATTAGCCTACAGTTTTGGGCGCCAGTTTTTACCAGAGGTAAAATAATTTGTGTCTGTTCATTTCAGCTGTAATTCAATACATAGGCTAACCATAAAACTGCGCCTTTATTAACATTAACATTACGTTGTATGACGTAATATGGGCCTTGTGTTGTTTAAGAGGGCTATAATCGATAATAATCATAATGTGGGCTAATTGTAAGTCTATGTAATCGAAATGGTATGTAATAATCTGATTTTTATGGAGTTATGGGTAACACTTTACTTGAAGGGGTGTGCATAAGACTAACATGACACCTTCATAATCATGACATGACACATGTTATGAATATGAAGGAGGTTTCATGCATGTTTATGACAACTGTCATTAAGTGTCATTCGCTCAATTATGACATTTTTAATGCAAATATGACATTGTTTGAGATGTCTTTGTTATGACACCTTGACATAAACCAATACATCATAACCTGTCAGTGTCTTTGTCATGACAACTTGACATTACTAAGACAACACAACCTGTCATAAACATGACATAGCAGATTAATTATCAAACTTAAGAAACCACTTAGCTTTATTGGTTAACATTACATTAAAGGGTCAGGTGGTTGGTTTTGACATTGGCTGTCATGAGGCCATTATAACTGTTTAATGACAAATTCAATTTGTACCACTGTAGTTGAGGTCACGAAAAATATTCATGACACAGTTATAATGGCCTCATGACAGCCAATGTCAAACCCAACCACATGCCAGTTTAACTTAATTTAATGTCAAGTTGTCATGACAAAGACACTGACAGGTTATGATGTTATGGTTTATGTCAAGGTGTCATAACAAAGACATCTTAAACAATGTCATATTTGCATTCAAAATGTCATTATTGAGCGAAAGACACTTAATGACAGTTGTCATAAACATGCATAAACCCTACTTCATATTCATGACATATGTTATGTCATGGTTATGAAGGTGTCATGTCAGTCTTATGTACACCCCTTCAAGTAAAGTGTTACCGAGTTATGTTATGGCATATACCCACACACAACAATATACCTTCCTCACTAAATATCAAACTATAACCTTGTCCAAAAACACTAAAATATGTGCTATGTGAAATAAATGTATGAAATTGATTAACTACTCTACTGAATAGTCACAAACTTTGTATTTTGCCACACGCTATCTTTTATTGGAAGATGGCTTCCAAGCACAAGAAGCACAGGGCTATGAGTGAGGGTGAATGGATGACCCGCCTGCGCAGATTTGCCACACAAGGGGTCTGGCCTTCTGAGGAAGGAAACAGACCGGCACCACTCCAGAAGAAATGGCATGACCTGTTTTAGAAGGTAAACTTGGGCATGTATATAAACACAGGGAAGCTATGTCATATATAGAGGGAGCAGATAGTTATGATTCACTGTCATATGTTACAGATTGAGAAGTGTCCACTGCAACACAGGGGGCAAATGTCTCTGTTTGGGGGGACACAGACATGTGACTGTGGTTTCCATACAAAAAAGGTATAAGTGTTTCATAAAACTGTAATGTGTTGATGGTGTATTGTGTATTTTTGAATTTAATTTCCTTTTCTGTGAAACTGTAGCCTTCCAGTTTGGCCCCTGTGGCCCCTGTGTCATCCACACCATCCACGTCACCACCTGTAACACCAGGGCAGTCAGGAACAACATCTGGAAAGGCACCTTTAAAGCCTACTTTAACTTTGGCATCGGTAAATGCATGTCTTTGCAGATATTTATGTTATCATATGTTATAGCATTTTAAAATGCTTCACATAATGTTACTAATTTCTTTTTGTCAGTTTACAAAGCCACGGTATGGTGGGGCCCATGGTGCAGCTTTAAAGCCAAACCTAGGTGTGACAAGGACGCATGCAACCAAGGTATATAGTCAAAAAAATGAAATTTCATTCCATAAAGATATGCTGAGTTTATCTAATCATTGTTACTGCAATACCTGATAATGATATATTATTTCATTCAATATTGTAAACTGTGTTCTCTTAATCTTGCAGCCTATTAGCACTTCTGCATTGTCCAGCCCTGCATCTAGGACACCATCTCCTGCTCGCAGTCCCAGGCTGTATATTCAGACCGTCTCCCCCCTGTCTCTTCCTCCTTCTTCTGTGTCTGAAGCCACCTCTGCTTCCTGTGCTCCAGGAGCTGCTTCTAGAGTTGTGAGAAACTCTTTCATTTAATCATTTTCTTCACACTAATATTGTTGGATCACATAAATATGCTACATTTTGAACAAACATTCCTCATAAGTGGCTTGTAATCATATCTACTGTATGTGTTTGCCTTTTTTAATACATAAGGAAGTGTCAGCCGCTGCCTCCTCTGGGACGTCCTCTGCTCCTCTAACCCCTGTGATCAGCTCCACCTGTGTTCCCTCTGCTGCTCCATCTGTGGCTGGATCCTCTGTTCAACCTGCCGAGGATAGGGTGATCGCTCCAGGTTCAGAGTCTGGATGGCTTCCCGCAAAGTTGATGAAAACCTTACCACCACAGGATCAGAAATGGATTTCAGCAGCTTTGTGGAAGCAACATCGGCTTCGTACTGACCTGAAGCTGTGGTATGATCCACCAGAGCCAGCTCTGATCTATCACCGATCTATCTCACACACCGGCTTCTACTGTGGATGCCATACCACCTCTGGAAGGTCAGGCTGTCCTGTCCTGTGTGTGGGAGACAGCTCACAGGCTATGGGGCACACAAGAGAGCCCGTCAGGTTCTGGATGTGGACCAGTACTACCTAATGATCACGGAGACTCTCTGGTGCAGTGGGTGCAAAACGGCCTTAACCCTCTGGGGACGGATTGGGCGGTACCGCCCAAAATGGCATACTTTTACAAATGTGTCATTATCTTAAAAACTATTAATGATAGAGATGTGCGGCCTTTTTTGCCGTCTTCCTCAGATTCCGCTGAAAACAGTGATAACAAACTTACCCGGCTTGTATACACACTTCCTTGTTGCGCAATACCACTACGTCAAAGGCCAATGAAATCGATGTTGTTTGTCAGATTCACGAGCAACAACCAATGGAAAAATTGCCGATGGAGGAATATTTTTCTTACCCAATCAGAGGAAGGTTACTATGACGTATTCTAGCAAATCGGAGGACACTGTAGCCGTGCAAGGGGTGGTACTATATACTATTACGCAAACAGCGTTGAGTGGCAGAGACTACAGAAAGCGAACGGACGCGTCGAGTATAAACAAGGCTTTACGGAGCGAGAGCACACAGAGATATGAGAGAGAGACAGAACAATTATAATATACACATACAATTATAGAATTATTTATTGTTTTAACACTTTTATGATGGCAAGGAGTAAACGATTTAGGTAGAACAAGCTCTGGAACAATTACTGGAGAGTGACGGGGAGAAAGCATTGCTTAGAAAATTCTAAGCATTCCTAAAAAAAACGCCTGGGACTATTTGTAAATAAAGTTAAAATTTTCATTGTTCTTTACACATTTTATTTAACAATTACACATGTCTGTCAAGCAAAGGCTTTGACAAATATATTTTTTGTTCAAAAACTGTTCACCATTGTTGTGTGATGTGTGATTTTCAGAAATAAATGCCAAAAATCGAATTTCCGTTTTTGAAATTCTCTAGTTTATAATACATTTTCACTCATACTTCCTTTATAAACATATTACATGCGTGCTTAGGTTAGATTAGGGTCTTCTGAATCCATAGATACCAAACACATAGTGTTCCATCTCCATTACATATAGTTTATAAGCCCAAATGTAAAAATAGAGAAAACGGACCAAAAAGAGCTTAGTCCCCAGAGGGTTAATTTCCACCAGCAAGGCCATCTTGGACCAGCTGGACTTAGCCCACAGACTGGAATTTAGGCTGATCCTAACTCGAAAGTGAGTATACTGAGATTACTTAGCTTGTGTAACAAATGTTTGTCATTTAAAACACAATTGAGATGAGCTGGTTTTAATGTTTGTGTCTTTCTGTCTCTCTTTCCCTTTGTTTTATTCAGGTATGCCTGTGACATGCGGGTCATAAGGTTCCTGAGGGAGAGGGCCCTGGGCAACAGCCCCTCTCTCATAGTGAGGCAGCTGCGGGAGAACCACAGCGAGGAGTGGCCGATCGTCTTTGCCGATACCTTGGTGCCTGCTCAGACTTCATCTCTCAGCCAAGCCTGCTCCCTGTGAGGTTTCAGGAGCCACCTGAGCCCGAAACTATCCCCTCCCACAGGTGGATGCTGGCTGTTTATGGGCGAGATATCTTGTGCAGGATTGACCACATTAAAGCCAGCATAACGTCCACATATGGCTGCATTCTGAAGATGGACTCAACCAAAAAGGTAACTATTTTTACATTTCAATCAAAAGAATTGAAAATACACCATTAGTAGTAGTACAGTAGTATGTAGCCAGAGGCGGCGTAGGTGGTCGTGGAGGATGGACCAGAGGCGCTGTGAGTGGTCATGGTGGATGGACCAGAGGCGCTGTGGGTGGTCATGGTGGATGGACCAGAGGCGGCGTAGGTGGTCGCCCATATATAAATAATATGTATATAATAATATAATATAATATAATAAATAGTAATGTTCCATATATAAATAATTTAGCATCACTCACTGTCTTTTCTGTGTGATTACAGATCACAAAGAAGCTGTCAGGGTTTGCAAAGGGGACAGCTATGTGGCTAACATCTGTTAGCAATGAGGTGGGCCAGATCCTCATTAGTGTTCTGACAGCTCAGGAGGGTCCAGCCCTGGACCGAATGGCAGCTTACCTCATCCGGAGGTACACTGATGCGGGTGTGGCTCCGCCTCAGCTCCTCTATGTGGACTGCGACTGCTGTCGGGAGGGCACTGGGCAGACCAAGCTCAAGCAGCGATTTGGTGGGTGGCCAGACTTGGTGGTGAAGCTGGACATCTACCATTTCATGCGGCGACTGGCAGCTGGGTGCACTAAAGATGCACATCCTCTTTACCCCATTTTCATGGCACGCATGTCTTGCTGCATTTTTGAATGGGACAGTGGGGATGTGTCTCTGCTGAGGCAGGCCAAGATGGAGCAGCTGAAACATGAAGGTGTCCCTGGTATCACCGACACTATGGTGGACCAAAGGATCACCAAGGATGAATTGGCCCTGGACTGCCGAAGGCGGACAAGAGGAGAGCAGCAGACCATTCTGATGATCGAGCACCTCCTCAGCGAGCTGATGGGGGTAAAGGGTCGAGACCTTCTTGGTGTCCCTCTCTTGGACCAGGAGAGGATGCAGCACATCTGGCAAGTCCAGATGAGGCACGTAAAGTGCATTCAGGATGAACCAGGTGTGCTGCTCTACACACAGACTGGCACCACCACCAAAGATGGTATTGTGCTGCCAAAATACAGATGCGCAAGGGGCTCCACATCACTGGAGTGTCACGGAACACACACTGGAGGCAGAAAATCCAAAAGCAGTAATTTAATATAAAAGGGCAATCCAAACTCTTAGTCATCCAGGCAGGGGTCAAAAGTCCAATAAGGCAATCCAAAACATAAAATACAAACGAGAACCAGTCTGATACAAATAACGGAAGTGTGGGGACATAATACAAGGACTCCGTGACACATACTGAAACAGACAGGGTTATATACACAGGGAATCGACAATGATAATGGGGAATTGGCTGAGTGCAATGATCAGTGATAAGAAACAGCTGAGTGCAATGATGAGACAAAGGATCGTGGGAAATGTAGTTCATAAGTGAAGGACACCGTGGGAAAGGAGGACATCTAGTGGACATCAGGGGAACACAAACCCAACACTGTGACATAACCCCCCCTCTACGGAGCGGCTACCAGACGCTCCATGACAACAACAAGAAACACAGAAAACACAACACAATATAATACAAGAGGTTCAGGAGGGAGGTGGAACGGTGGAGGATCAGGGGGAGGGAAGGTGGGCCAGGTCCATGAAGGGAGACAGGAACAAGGAGTGAGGGTTTAACCGGGGACCGGGGCAAAACAAAAAATCTATCGGGCATCCAGGGGTAAACACAAAGTCTATCGGGATGCCAGGGCGAAACGCACAGTTCATCGGGAGGCCAGGGCGAGACGCAAAGTCCATCGGGCGGCCAGGGCGAGACGTAAAGTCCATCGGGCGGCCAGGGCGAAGAAGACCTCTCGGGCGGCCAGGGCGGCAAAGACCCCTCGGGCGGCCAGGGCGGCGAAGACCCCTCGGGCGGCCAGGGCGGCCCCTCGGGCGGCCAGGGCGGCGAAGACCCCTCGGGCGGCCAGGGCGGCGAAGACCCCTCGGGCGGCCAGGGCGGCGAAGACCCCTCGGGCGGCCAGGGCGGCGAAGACCCCTCGGGCGGCCAGGGCGGCGAAGACCCCTCGGGCGGCCAGGGCGGCGAAGACCCCTCGGGCGGCCAGGGCGGCGAAGACCCCTCGGGCGGCCAGGGCGGCGAAGACCCCTCGGGCGGCCAGGGCGGCGAAGACCCCTCGGACGGCCAGGGCGGCGAAGACCCCTCGGGCGGCCAGGGCGGCGAAGACCCCTCGGGCGGCCAGGGCGGCGAAGACCCCTCGGGCGGCCAGGGCGGCGAAGACCCCTCGGGCGGCCAGGGCGGCGAAGACCCCTCGGGCGGCCAGGGCGGCGAAGACCCCTCGGGCGGCCAGGGCGGCGAAGACCCCTCGGGCGGCCAGGGCGGCGAAGACCCCTCGGGCGGCCAGGGCGGCGAAGACCCCTCGGGCGGCCAGGGCGGCGAAGACCCCTCGGGCGGCCAGGGCGGCGAAGACCCCTCGGGCGGCCAGGGCGGCGAAGACCCCTCGGGCGGCCAGGGCGGCGAAGACCCCTCGGGCGGCCAGGGCGGCGAAGACACCGGCTCAGGAACAGCAGACACCGGCTCAGGAACAGCAGACACCGGCTCAGGAACAGCAGACACCGGCTCAGGAACAGCAGACACCGGCTCAGGAACAGCAGACACCGGCTCAGGAACAGCAGACACCGGCTCAGGAACAGCAGACACCGGCTCAGGAACAGCAGACACCGGCTCAGGAACAGCAGACACCGGCTCAGGAACAGCAGACACCGGCTCAGGAACAGCAGACACCGGCTCAGGAACAGCAGACACCGGCTCAGGAACAGCAGACACCGGCTCAGGAACAGCAGACACCGGCTCAGGAACAGCAGACACCGGCTCAGGAACAGCAGACACCGGCTCAGGAACAGCAGACACCGGCTCAGGAACAGCAGACACCGGCTCAGGAACAGCCGACACCGGCTCAGGAACAGCAGACACCGGCTCAGGAACAGCCACAAGAACTGTAATAGTCACAAAAACAGACACACACACAGAAACAAACACTGGCTCTGGAACAGGCACTGGCTCTGGAACAGGCACTGGCTCTGGAACAGGCACTGGCTCTGGAACAGACACTGGCTCTGGAACAGACACTGGCTCTGGAACAGACACGGGCTCTGGAACAGACACGGGCTCTGGAACAGACACAGGCTCTGGAACAGACACAGGCTCTGGAACAGGCATTGGCTCAGCCTCCGGCTCTGGAACAGGCATTGGCTCAGCCTCCGGCTCTGGAACAGGCATTGGCTCAGCCTTCGGCTCTGGAACAGGCATTGGCTCAGTCTCCGGCTCTGGAACAGGCATAGGCTCTGGAACAGGCATTGGCTCTGCCTCCGGCTCTGGAACAGGCATAGGCTCTGGAACAAGCATTGGCTCTGCCTCCGGATCTGGAACGGGCAATGGCTCTGGAACAGACACTGGCTCTGGAACAGACACAGGCTCTGGAACAGACACTGGCTCTGGAACAGACACAGGCTCTGGAACAGGCATTGGCTCAGCCTCCGGCTCTGGAACAGGCATTGGCTCAGCCTCCGGCTCTGGAACGGGCAATGGCTCTGCCTCCAGCTCTGGAACAGCAGACACTAGCTCCGGCTCTGGAACAGCAGACATGGGCATGTCCAGGATCCGAACCAGACGCTCCAGATAGTCCAGATCCAAGAAGGCAGATGGCACTGGCTCTGCCTCCGGCGCTGGAACGGATACTGGCTCTGCCTCCGGCTCTGGAACAGGCATTGGCTCTGCCTCCGGCTCTGGAACCGGCAATGGCTCTGCCTCCGGCTCTGGAACCGGCAATGGCTCTGCCTCCGGCTCTGGAATGGGCACTGGCTCTGCCTCCGGCTCTGGAACGGCCATTGGCTCTGCCTCCGGCTCCGGCTCTGGAACAGCAGACACTGGTTCCGGCTCTGGAACAGCAGACACGGGCATGTCCAGGATCCGAGCCAGACGCTCCAGATAGTCCCGGCCCAGGAAGGCGGACGGAACGTGAACAGTCTCTCGCTGGGCAGACGTGACGTGAACAGTCTCTCGCTGGGCAGACGTGACGTGAACAGTCTCTCGCTGGGCAGACGTGACGTGAACAGACTCTCGCTGGGCAGACGTGACGTGAACAGTCTCTCGCTGGGCAGACGTGACGTGAACAGTCTCTCGCTGGGCAGACGTGACGTGAACAGTCTCTCGCTGGGCAGACGTGACGTGAACAGTCTCTCGCTGGGCAGACGTGACGTGAACAGGCTCTCGACCACCTCCTCCACTGCGACCTCCACGGGTTCCACGAAACTTAACTAATCGGGTCCCCTTAAAAAACTCCATTCTCTCCCGCTCGGTGGCTGGGGAAGAGATATTGAGAAACATACCGCTGGATCTTGTGTGACGGAGTCCTTCTGTCACGGAACACACACTGGAGGCAGAAAATCCAAAAGCAGTAATTTAATATAAAAGGGCAATCCAAACTCTTAGTCATCCAGGCAGGGGTCAAAAGTCCAATAAGGCAATCCAAAACATAAAATACAAACGAGAACCAGTCTGATACAAATAACGGAAGTGTGGGGACATAATACAAGGACTCCGTGACACATACTGAAACAGACAGGGTTATATACACAGGGAATCGACAATGATAATGGGGAATTGGCTGAGTGCAATGATCAGTGATAAGAAACAGCTGAGTGCAATGATGAGACAAAGGATCGTGGGAAATGTAGTTCATAAGTGAAGGACACCGTGGGAAAGGAGGACATCTAGTGGACATCAGGGGAACACAAACCCAACACTGTGACATGGAGTCCTTTCATCTACACCTGAACAGGTTCATTCCAGGTCAGTATAAATCATTATTCATCAGAAATATTAAGGGTGACACAATGAATGTCTTTCAAATAGCATAGCAAAAAAAAAAGTAATGTAACGTTATTGATCTTATCTAAAGGAACAAGCGCCAACAGCTTAAATTTCCAGCTGTACCTCCTGGAAGGCTTGAACAGCTGGAATCAGGACCGTAAAATGGCATCTCTGGCAAGCACACCTCCGTCCCTGTTAAGCTACTCCGGGGACTTGGTGCACTGTGTCAACACCCACAGTGTTAAGGTACTTGGAAGACAGCTTGTACCGTCTTTTCAGCCACCATCTGTCTATACTGGTGAGTTTCAGCTTTAAATTGCTTTTTATATTGCATAAAAATAGAATATTTATATTATTTTTCTGAAAACTGATTTCCCTCTACTGTGTTCTCCTGTCTGTCCCAGGTGAACTCATAGGAATAGATTACCTGTACCGTCAAACAGGGCAGGCCATGCAGGACGTGGATCCTGACTCTGAGGTGACAGAACAGATGTTGGAGGATCAGGGCACGGAGGAGGAGTTGGAGGATGAGGGATTCGGAGATGTCAGTTTGGACCTTAACCTGGATCCCCCCATTGAGGTGCTGGACCTGTCCCCTGGCTCATCACCCACCACAATCAGCGTAGCCAGCACTCCTGCCTCTGTCCAGACTGGGTCTGCTAACACCACCACAGCTGCACCTAATCAACAACTGGTAACTATTCTTAATAATAAAAGTACAAGCAGTATTATTTGTATAGCACTATTAACTTTATTTGTATAGCGCAATGAAAAGAAAAATAGAAACAAACTAAATACCATTAATACAATCTAAAGAGTAAATAGATTAATAAAAAAGCAAAGTAAAAAAGATAAATTAAATTCCAAAAACATGTTTTTCCCCCTTTTTTCAGTCTTACAACTGGATGACCAGGGTGCCCTCTGGTCCATCCTCTGCCACAACCTCTGGTCCATCCACCATGACCACCCACGCCGCCTCTGGTCCATCCACCATGACCACCCACGCCAACTCTGGTCCATCCACCATGACCACCCACAGCGCCTCTGGTCCATCCACCATGACCACTCACAGCGCCTCTGGTCCATCCTCCACGACCACCTACGCCGCCTCTGGTCCATCCACCATGACCACCCACAGCGCCTCTGGTCCATCCACCATGACCACCTACGCCGCCTCTGGTCCATCCTCCACGACCACCTACGCCGCCTCTGGTCCATCTGCCATGACTGGTCCATCCTCCACAACCACCCACGCCGCCTCTGGTCCATCCACCATGACCACCCACGCCACCTCTGGTCCATCCACCATGACCACCCATGCCGCCTCTGGTCCATCCACCATGACCACCCACAGCGCCTCTGGTCCATTCACCATGACCACCCACAGCGCCTCTGGTCCATCCGCCACAACCACCCACACCGCCTCTGGTCCATCCAACATGACCACCCACGCCGCCTCTGGTCCATCTGCCATGACCACCCACACCGCCTCTGGTCCATCTGCCATGACCACCTACCCCTCCATCCTTCCTCTCCCGACCACTCTCACTGTCTCTGTTGCTGCAGCCACTTCTCCTCCAGCAGTGCAACCAGTGCCTGAGCAACCGCTGGTAAGACTTTTTGTAACAAGTACATTGTGATGGTTGTGTTGTTCTTCTGCTTGTGATATTGTATCTTTTTAACATTGATTAACTCTTATATTTTACCAGGCTGTGGATGAGCGCGGTGTACCAGGGATAGAGAGAGTGGATAACCTGGCAGGCTACTTGGTGGGGCTTAGGTCGGAAACTGGGCAAACTCTGAGCCACCAGCAGGCCAGTACCATCATTGCCCTATGGCAAAGCCTGCTTCCGTATGACCAGCAGAGAGTGGCGTACGCTGCCCGGCACCAGGTGCGTCTCACAACAGGACGCTTCAGGTGCTCAAAAACCAAGCCTGAATTCACGCCTGGTGTGGACAGCATGACCCGTTGCGTCCTTGGGTCAACAGGATCCCCTGCTCAGTGGCCAGACTGTTGCTGCCTGGTAGAGTCTATCTTCGTTAAACTGTGTGATATTCACAGGAGCCCAAAAAAATTGGGAAAAAAAATCGCAGCATTTTGCATCATATAATTGCGTAGGCTTGACATCGGGATTGCGATATGATTAATCGTGCAGCACTAGTTGAGGTTATTTTATGATTAAGATAAAACAAATATAAAATCTCACATCATTAGCTATTAAATGGAGTTTGCAAGCTTATTAACAGTGGAGGAAAATTAATACTGGCTTTTGGGTAATAGATAAATAAATATGGAAAAAAATGCGATTTGAGGTATTTGAATTGAGAAAAAAAACATTAATCGAAAAATTACATTTTTTGCCCAGCCCTACAGACAGGTGTAGGTCAGAAAACTCCAGCTCTGTGCAGAATGAGTGAAGGGAAGTCTATCACATGCTCGCTGTGTAGTTAGGAGGTGATGTGCGAGGACTTCACGCAGCACCTGTCAGACTACCACACCCAGGAGCAGTGTGAGCAGTGTGGTACAAAGGCCGGGGGGGGCGTTTGGATTGTTACAGCACATAGAGGAATGTCACCTTTTGACTTGTCCAACAGACCTCCCAGATGTTGCTGCTGCTACCACTCCCATAGCCCAAGAGACGACACTGCAACCCAGTGACCAACCCGATGTTCCTGCCCCTGTTCCTGCTCCACCCACAGCCCATGAGACGTCACTAGCACCACCACGACACCCACTCACTCTGCAGCCTCCTGAGGTAAACTGGGTGAATTTTCTACCCAAGCAGTTCACCAGAGTCATCCAGCCAGCTGACCAGGAGTGGATCGCCCACATTTTATATGACAGTACTGGACAGCTGAAACAAAACCTGTCTCAGAACTGGTTTCATAATAGATTGATTTAGTGAAAACTGAATATCTTTATTTATTAAAATTGAAACCCCTCTTTGTTTCCTGTTATAAGTTGAAGCATATATTTTGTCAAATTGTTTGAATTTAAGATCCTGTGATTCTGTGTCTGTTAAATGTGTTTCTTGTAAGAAGCAAATATCAGCCTTTAATTTTATTAGATGATTAATAACTGTAAGTCTTTTGGATTGGTTACGAAAGCCGCGTATATTCCATGTTATTAAAATAAGTGGTTGCATGTGTGTATGTCAGGTATATCCGAGTTGTTGTCTTAGTAGATATATATGAGTTAATAGTCATATAAAGTGATAGAGAAAGAGAGGGAGTAAGAAAAAGGGAAAAAGTGTTTGTGTGAGGGGATATGACGTTTTTGTTTTTTCTTGTCAGTTTTGAGTGTACGTGTGTCATATCAGTTCCCTTTCAAGGGAACTCGAGCTGCGTCAAACGCTGTGGGAACGCCCCTGCGTTGTGCGTCATGAAGCACGTATGGAATCAGCCCAATGGAGAGATGGAACGTTATAGGCGGGTGACGTCATCGACCAGGAAACTATAAAGCACCCCATAAACACAAGCGCAACAGCTTTCTGTGCCTTCAGTCGCGCTATATGTTAATCTGTCCCTGTGTGAATATTGACTGTCTTTACATACTCTGCACCACACAAACAATTTATATATATATATATATAAATTATATATATATATTATATATAATATATATAAAAAGCTTTCCTTTTAGACACTCCTCTCTCCCCCCTGGGTTTATTTGGTGATGCTGTAAATTCTGTCATCGATAAATTCCAGGAGAAGGGAAAAGCAAACAACAGCTTTTAAGAAATTTCTCCCTTTAAAAATTCATGTCCCTGGGGCTGCTGGGCGGGAGCAGCCCCGGCCGTCTGCGAGCTCATCATATAGGGCGCTGAAGCAGAGTGTCACGTCTCGTGCTCCCCCTGCTGGACAGTGGGCTCAGCCGCGGCACTCTCAGCCGAAATCTCCCAGTAATAGAACTGATCTGAGGACAGTTATATTAGCTAAGAAGGCTTCGGCTAAGAAGAAGTCCTGGCGCCACGGCGGGCAGGACACTGAGGGTGGTCCCCACTGAGGCGGAAAGGTGTTCACCTCTTTCTACGGTGCCCATTCTTCCTCGGTGCCCTCAGGGCCCCGTTCTGCCAACCCCGCCCTCCATGCCGGGGCGCAGACGGTCCCAGCGAGCGATTTCCCGAGGGATGCTCGCTCCCTCTGAGGAGGGTTTCAGAGCGGTTAGACCAGTTGTTCCCTGCCGGTGTGCCGTTACAGGGCGCTGCGTTTGCTGCTCAAGTTACACCAGAAGCCAGTCTCGAGAGACTGGTACCCTTAGTAGAATTTCTGGCAGAGTGGAAAAGCCTTCCAAAAATATCTCATTGGGTCCTGCAGACAATAGAAAGGGATTATGCTATCCAATTGAGGTGTCGTCCACCAAGATTCAGAGGGGTTCTGCCTAAAGTGGTGGGCCCCGAGCAGGCTCTGGTTATGGAACAAGAGGTGAAAGCACTCCTTCAAAAGGAGGCTATAGAACGGTTTCCTCCTCCCAGTGTTGAGTCAGGCTATTACAGCCGATATTTCATCGTTCCAAAATAGGATGGGGGGTTGCGTCCAATTTTAGACCTGCGCCTATTGAATCGCTCGGTAGGGAAGCCAAAATTCAAGATGCTCACTATCAAGCAGATCGTGTCAAAAATCAGATCCGAGGACTGGTCTGTCACGATAGATCTAAGGGACGCGTACTTCCACATTTCCATCCTTCCACAACACAGGAAGTTCCTGAGGTTCGCCTTCGGGGGCGAGGTGTACCAGCACAGGGTTCTTCCGTTTGGCCTAGCTTTATCTCCCCGCACTTTCACGAAATGCATGGACGCAGCACTAGTGCCCCTGAGGCTTCAGGGTGTTTGTGTCCTCAATTACATCAACGATTGGTTGATTTTAGCTCAGACAGAGCAGATGGCGATTCGACATTGAGATGTCGTTCTCGTTCATATCAGGAAGTCGGGGTTGAGGCTGAACGCAAAGAAAAGTGTATTATCTCCTCAGAAGACCACTTTTCTGGGTGTCGTTTGGGTTTCGGTTTCGATGCAGGCGCGACTCACTCCGACCCGCATCGTTTCGATTCTCTCAGCTGTGAAACAAGTAAAGCTAGGCCAGCTACTTACTGTAAAACAGTTTTAGAGACTGTCGGGTCTGATGGCAACAGCGTCGGACTTTATACATGAGATCGCTACAGTGGTGGCTCAGGACCAAGGGATTCTCCCCGAGGGGAAATCCGCTCCACACGGTCAAAGTCACGCGGCGCTACCTTCGTGCTCTGGTCATGTGGAAAGAAACTTGGTTCCTATTCAAAGGGCCTGTGTTGGGGGCTCTTTGTCGTCGCGTAACGCTAACGACGGATGCTTCCCTCACAGGGTGGGGGGCGGTCACGAGTGGTCGTCCAGCCCAAGGGCTTTCGCAGGACCATCATCTATCACGGCTTATACATTGTCTAGAGATGTTGGCAGTGTTCCAGGCTCTGAAACACTTCCTAGCAGACCTGAGAGGTCATCATGTGTTAGTTCAGTCAGACAACACGTCGGTGGACTCTTATATAAATCATCAGGGGGGCCTGCAGTTTCGCCGGCTTTACAAGTTGGCCCGTCAGATCCTCCTGTGGTCCCAAGGGAGGTTACCATTTCTGAGAGCAATGTATCTTCCTGCGTATTTGAATTCGGTAGCAGACTCCCTGTCGAGACAGGGGCCGAGGCCGGGGGATTGGAGACTCCACCCCGAGGTGGTGGAGCTCCTTTGGTTGAGTTTCGGTCGCGCCGAAGTGGACCTATTCGCTTCAAAGGAGATCATGCATTTTCATCTGTGGTTTTCCATCAGCCATCCGGCCCCTCTGGGGTTGGACGCTATGGTGCAGCCGTGGCCGAGGTCACGTCTGTTCGCCTTTCCCCCGATTGCTCTGCTACCTGGAGTTCTGGAGAGCGTTCGCCGGGACGGGGTCAGCCTACTATTAGTAGCCCCGTTCTGGCCGGCCTGAGTATGGTTTGCGGACCTAATTTCTCTCCTGGACGGCTCTCCCTTGGAGCTCCCGGTCAGGAGGGATCTACTCTCTCAGGGGGGCAGCATGATATTTCACCCCCGCCCTGTATTGTGGGCTTGGCCTCTGAGGGGGCCCAGCTCATGAACTCTTGTCTCTCAACCGAGGTTGTTGAGACCATTCTTCACTCCAGAGCTCCATCCACGAGGAAGCTTTCTGCCTTGAAGTGGAAACTCTTCACTTCTTGGTGTGGAGAGCACCTGCAGGACCCAGTTAACTGCCCAGTTGGTGCAGTGCTGGAATTCCTGCAGGAGCGCTTCTCCACAGGGCTATCCCCCTCCACACTAAAGGTGTATGTGGCGGCACTGGCTGCTTACCACGTCCCTTTCAGTGGAGTTTCTCTTGGGAGACACCCGCTTATAACTCGTTTCCTTCGTGGCACACTGAGGCTGAGGCCAGCAGTTCGTACGAGGGTGCCGGCCTGGGATCTGGCCATCATATTAAAAGGTCTTTCCCTAGCTCCTCTTGAACCTATCGAAGAAGTTCCTGAGAAGTTTCTCACGTTTAGGACTATCTTTCTTATTGCTATCTCCTCACTAAAGAGAATCGGAGATTTGCAAGCTCTGTCGGTTTTACCCTCGTGCCTAGAATTTTCGCCTGGCCTGGTTAAGGCTTTTCTGCATCCTAGACCAGGTTACGTTCCCAAGGTCCCTGCTAATGTTGTTAGACCTACAGTTCTGCAGGCCTTTTGTCCTCCACCATTTCTATCGTCTGACCAGGAGAAACTTAATTTACTCTGCCCTGTTAGGGCGTTAGACGCCTATGTCCACAGAACTGCCCTGTGGAGGAAGTCAGAACAACTATTTGTGTGCTTTGGGCCACCCAAGAAGGGGTGTCCCGAGTCTAAACAGAGAATGAGCAAGTCGGTGGTCGAGGCTATCTCACTTGCCTATGAGTCGGCTGGTCAGCCTTCACCTTTGGCTGTACAAGCCCACTCTACCAGGAGTATGGCGGCTTCTAAAGGGGGCACAGGTGCTCTCATCCTCTGTGCGCTAGTTCTCACATGGCGGTCACTTGGTCCTATGGCGACGTGGGTATTAGCGTTCCCACAGCATTTGACGCAGCTTGAGTTCCCTTGAAAGGGAACGTCTCGGTTACGTATATAACCCTAGTTCCCTGATAGGGAACGAGACGCTGCGTCATTCCACCATACTCCCGGCATTCCCGCTAGCGCTTCCTTCAGGCCTATCAGAAGCTGTTGCACTTGTGTTGATGGGGTGCTTTATAGTTTCCTGGTCGATGACGTCACCCGCCTATGACGTTCCATCTCTCCATTGGGCTGATTCCATACGTGCTTCATTAGGCACAACGCAGGGGCGTTCCCACAGCGTTTGACGCAGCGTCTCGTTCCCTATCAGAGAATTAGGGTTACATACATAACCGAGATGTTTTGAGTGTATGTGTGTCATATCTCGCATAACATGTTTTCCATAATTTTTATTTGAGTTTTAATTAAGTAGTAGTAGTGGTATAGAAAAAAATTGTGACATCCTGAGTAACGTGACCATTGAGAAATTTTTTTTTTCTCCTTGTGGTATCAAACATGAATACAAAACAAACAACCAGACATTAGGCAAAGTGACTTTACACATATAAACAAAAACAAACAGAATGACAAGACGTAAACGAGTAATATGCAAAGAAAGGCTTGATCATGCCCTATCAAAGAGAGAGAGAGAAGGAAAGAGAGAACTCGAGCACAGCAAGTATAGACGATGGGCTAGCTAATTCGGTCAGCTAACAGAGGTGTACGAAAATATATCATAATTGTGTATTCATTCAGCAAAGCCACGGTGTTATTTCAGGGCTTCGGAATAATCGTCCATTTAAATAGAGTTTGTCAACTGTCAAGACTGCACGTATGTTGTTTCTTCGGTTTTCCTTTAATTTGGGTAGAGAGTTTTCCTTTGTTCGTTTATCTCCCGAGGGAATTGATCATTCATTCCAAAATTGGTGTCCTTGAGTAGTTTCCTTTTTTTTTTTGACCAGGTCTTTTTGTCGACAGTGTTCAAATTTTGCGATGTAGGGCCTAGTTTTTTCCTGCTGTTGTTTGCCGAGACGATGATCTCGCTGAAAGGTAGGCTAATGCTTTGGACAACATCATTGTGTAGTTTGAGTTGAGATCGCATGAAGTTTTGAATGCATAACTCTGGATTATCGGGTGGTGTTTCTGGAATGCCTGAGAAGATGAGTTTATCACGCATCGAGCGAGTTTGGATGTCTATATACAGTCTTGTATATTAAGAATATATCAAACAAAAAACTTTCATATTTTTTTAGAAAGGATGTGAATTAAAACAACCACAGCAGGCAACAAGTTGATAAATTCTGTTAAATTAAAATTTACCAAATTATCCATTTGTTTTCTGGCAGGGAACACATGGAACGAATCACCGCTCCACATTTGGTAACCGTGTTTACTCCTTTCTTTTCAACCATTGGATTTAGGATTTAAAATATCGCTGTTGTATTTGCACGTCTGACGAAGCGCTGTTGAATATAGGTGATAAACTACGCCGCAAAATTTATAAATAAAATGCTTTCTTAAAAATGCAAAAGCATGCATGCACGTTTTCTTAATATGATAATTAAAAACCAACAGACTGATGAAAATGCAGGCATTCTCAATGTGCGACGTGCGGGACAAGGGTTAAAAATGCTGTGTGGTACACAACACTGTCACGGTATACAAATCCATTGGTTCCTTCTCGTCTCGAGAAGGAACCATGTTTCCATGTTGTACAATTCCATACAAATTTCCATGTTGTATTTCATGTTGTTGTATGAAAGCACGTGTGTATGGGGTGTGACATTCCTTGATCCGCTCCAGCTGTTCATCATCTCATCACCAGCTGCAGCCGATCTCATCTCACTATATATACTCACTGCCTTCTCATCCTCTTTGTCAGATCGTTTTGGTTGATGTCTCGTGTGGTGTTCCTGTCAAGTCTTCCTGCCTTTCCTGTCATCGTGTTCCCGTGGTTTCGTTATCTTGTTGTGGATCGTCGTTTCGTGTCTTCACTTCACGGACTCCACTTCACGGATTATTACTTCACGGACTCGCACTTCACGGACTCGCTCTTCACGGACTCGCACTTCACGGACTCGCACTTCACGGACCTCTCACGCTGGCCATCAAAGTCCCTGCGTTGTCTGTCCACACCCGTGTCTATCATCTGTTCTGTGTTCGCCTGTATAATAAACCTGAATAAACCTGCTATTGCTTCCTGTTGTGCTTAAACGTCATGACAGAACGATCTGACCGTACCATGGAAGCAGCAGGGGGATCACCCACCACCTTAGAGGAGTTCGTTCACCACAGTGTAAGGAGAATGGATTCACAAGAGAGAATTCTAGGTGACACGGGTCGTGCGATACAAACCTTAGCAACGCAGGTGTCCGAGCTCACCCAACAATTCCAACGTCTTCAGACTCCCGCTGCGCCCCCCACACCAGCCGTTCCTCCAACACCACCAGAGAATCACACTACAACTGAGCCACGCCTACCGGTCCCGGAACCCTACGCGGGTGAGTCTGCATTCTGCCGAGCATTCCTAAGCAGATGTTCTATGCATTTCGCGTTGCAGCCCAAAACGTTCAATAATTAACAGGCCAAGGCGGCATTCGTTATTACCCTGTTGACCGGGAAAGCGGCATTATGGGGAACGGCGGTGTGGGAGAATCAAGACCCATGCTGTGCCTCGTTTCAGACACGCTCCGCGGAGATGAGACGAGTCTTCGATCGGGCCGTTGCGGGGAGAGAGGCCGCTAGGGTGTTGGCCGACCTCCGTCAGGGTGAGAGGTCGGTCTCGGATTATTCCATCGAGTTCCGCACCCTTGCGGCCGAATGTCATTGGAACGAGGAGGCGCAGTGGGACATGTTCCTGCATGGGTTGGCTGACCGCGTCCAGAGAGAGATCTACGCCCTGGACCTCCCCACCCCGTTGAATGGGTTGATCGAGTTAGCTCTGAGGGTGGACGCTCGACTTATCAGAGCAGGAGGCAGAGTCCCGTCTATTCGACACTCGGGAGGAGTAGAGTCTCAACGGTCCAGCGGCAGGGACGCGGTCAGCCCAATCTTCGATCACGAACCCATGCAGGTGGGTCGAGCTCGGCTTTCCCGGGAGGAGAGGGAGAGGCGGAGGTCCCAGGGCCTTTGCCTATACTGCGGAGGTGCGGGACACTATGCTTACAACTGCCCGGTAAAAGGCCAAGACCGATAGTAAGTATGAGGCTACTATCGGGTGGGATCTCCGCCGAGAAGACCTCATCCACATCTACCCTCCTCCCGGTAAGACTGAGATGGTCAGTTCACCAATACGACTGTCAAGCACTTCTGGACTCTGGGGCGGAAGGTAATTTTATGGACAGCACTTTTGCACACAGATTTCAAATTCCTCTCAAACCACTCACACAGAGGATTGCAGTACACGCTCTAAACGGTCAGGAACTTCCCACCATTTCATTCATCACTGAAAACATCACTCTCATTACTTCAGGCAATCACTCAGAGACTATTTTTTTTTACATATTGGATTCACCCCTGGCACCCGTCGTTCTCGGACATCCCTGGCTCATCCGTCATAACCCCCGAGTGGACTGGCATCAGAAAGCTGTGTTGGAGTGGAGCAAGGAATGTCATAAGTCTTGTCTGATGTCTGCTTGTCCGTCTGTGCCTGTTTTTGTGTTACAGGAGGAGGCAGGGGATTTGTCTAACGTTCAGTAAGTCTCGGGCTGCTTCTCTTCCTCCGCATCGTCCCTATGACTGTGCTATAGATTTACTGCCAGGTAAGTCTCCGCCTAAGAGGCCATGGAGAAATGTATTTCTGATTCTCTAGCAACCAAGTTCATCCGTCCTTCCTCTTCTCCAGCGGGGGCGGGGTTCTTTTTCGGGGGGAAGAAGGATGGGTCTCTGCGACCTTGTATTGATTACCGGGGGTTGAATAACATCACGGTAAAGAATACTTATCCTTTACCGTTGATGTCTTCAGCCTTCGAGAGGTTGTAGGGAGCGTCCGTCTTCACGAAATTGGACTTACGTAACGCTTATCATTTGGTTTGCATTAGGGAGGGGGATGAATGGAAGACTGCTTTTAATACCCCCAGGGGGCACTTTGAATACTTGGTCATGCCTTTCGGGCTGTCCAACTCCCCAGCAGTCTCCCAGGCACTGATCAATGATGTGTTGCGAGACATGATTGATCAGTTCATATATGTCTATCTGGATGACATATTGATATTTTCTTCGTCTCTCCAGGAACATGTGCAACACGTCCGACGAGTGCTTCAGAGGCTGTTAGAGAATGGGCTTTTTGTCAAAGCGGAGAAATGCGATTTTCATGCACAGTCTGTTCCTTTCCTAGGGTACATCATTTCGTCTGAGGGAATGCGCGTGGACCCTGAGAAGGTTAAGGCTGTGGTAGAGTGGCCAAGTCCAGATTCTCGTAAGGCCCTACAGAGGTTTCTGGGGTTCGCCAATTTCTATCTGCGTTTTATTCGCAATTTCAGCCAACTAGCCGCGCCTCTGACCGCCTTGACCTCCCCCAGAACTCCGTTCAGGTGGTCAGATACAGCCGAGGCTGTGTTTGCCAAACTCAAGAGCCGCTTTGTTTCAGCTCCCATCCTCGTTGCCCCTGATTCTTCACGTCAGTTCGTGGTTGAGGTTGATGCGTCAGAGGTGGGGGTAGGAGCAGTTCTGTCCCAACGCTCTTCTGCAGACGACAAAATGCATCCCTGCGCGATTTTTTCTCATCGTTTGTCCCCAGCTGAACGCAATTACGACATTGGTAATAGAGAGTTGTTGGCAGTCAAGTTAGCGTTGGAGGAATGGCGTCATTGGTTGGAGGGTTCGGGGGTACCTTTTATCGTCTGGACCTATCATAAGAATCTGGAGTACATCAGAACCGCTAAAAGACTGAACTCCAGGCAGACTCGGTGGGCACTTTTTTTCGGTCGTTTTGATTTTTCTCTCTCGTACCGCCCGGGTTCCAAGAACATCAAACCCGACTCTTTATCTCGCATTTTTGATCGTTCCGAACGCCCGTCTACTCCCGAGTGCATTTTACCGGAGACCCTATTTGTTTCCACACTCGTATGGGAGGTCGAGTCGAAGGTCAAGACGGCCTTAGAAGGGGTAATGCCTCCGCCCGGTTGTCCACCGAATCGTTTATTTGTGCCGGAGGGATTACGGTCTGACGTTATCCAATGGGGTCATGGCTCCAACGTGGCTTGTCATCCAGGAGTTAATCGTACTAAGTTTTTGGTAAAGCAACAATTTTGGTGGCCACTTATGGCTCGTGACATTCACAATTTTGTTTTGGCTTGCTCGGTTTGTGCCACTGGTAAGACTTCCAATCGACCTCCAGATGGGCTCCTTCAACCGCTACCTGTCCCTTCGAGACCCTGGTCCCATATCGCTCTAGATTTTGTCACCGCCCTCCCACCCTCTCAGGGTAACACAGTCGTTTTGACTGTGGTGGACCGGTTCTCGAAGGCGGCTCACTTTATTCCCTTACCCAAATTACCCTCAGCTAAGGAGACAGCGTTGACCGTCGTTGACCACGTGTTTCGCTTACATGGCCTCCCGATGGACGTGGTCTCCGACAGAGGACCCCTGTTTGTGTCCAAATTCTGGAGAGAGTTGTGTAAATTACTGGGAGCGACGGTTAGTCTGTCCTCAGGGTTTCATCCCCAGAGCAATGGCCAAACCGAGAGAGCCAACCAAGATCTGGAGAGAGTGTTGCGATGTTTGGTCTCCAAGAATCCTTCCTCATGGAGCCAACCACTGTCTATGGTGGAGTACGCCCACAACACATTACCAGTGTCGGCTACGGGCCTATCTCCGTTTGAGTGTAGTTTAGGTTACCAGCCACCTATTTTTCCCAGTCTGGAATCTGAGGTCGCGGTCCCCTCCGCCCACGCCTTAATTCAGAGGTGTCACCGCACTTGGACTAGAGCCCGTGAGACTCTACTCCAGGTGGGGGCGCGCACCAAGGCCAAGGCCGATCGCCACCGGTCAAAGCCTCCAGTTTACGTCGTTGGTCAAAAAGTGTGGCTTTCTACTAGAAACATTCCTCTCCGATCCGTCTCCAATAAACTTTCTCCCACATTCATTGGCCCGTTCACTGTCACCAAGATCATTGGTCCGGTGGCAGTCCGCCTTAATTTACCTCCGGCGTACAGGAGGGTTCAACCCGTGTTTCATGTTTCAAAAATTAAGCCCGTGTTTCATGGTCGCATTAACCCGCCAGTCCCGGTTCCCCCCCCGCCGCGTCTCGTAGATGGGGATACCACCTATTCGGTAAACCGTATTCTGGATTCTAGGCGGAGGGGGCGTGGATTTCAGTACTTGGTGGACTGGGAGGGTTACGGTCCGGAGGAGAGAAGTTGGGTACCTGCTAGAGACATCCTGGATTACTCTCTGATCGATGATTACAATCGACAGGTAAGGGTCTCTGGGAACGCCAGGAGGCGTTCCTAGGAGAGGGGGTACTGTCACGGTATACAAATCCATTGGTTCTTTCTCGTCTCGTGTTTATGTTGTTGTATGAAAGCACGTGTGTTGTGGGTGTGACATTCCTTGATCCGCTCCAGCTGTTCATCATCTCATCACCTGCTGCACCAGATCTCATCTCACTATATATACTCACTGCCTTCTCATCCTCTTTGTCAGATCGTTTTGGTTGATGTCTCGTGTGGTGTTCCTGTCAAGTCTTTCTGCCTTTCCTGTCATCGTGTTCACATGGTTTCGTTGTCTTGTTGTGGATCGTCGTTTCGTGTCTTCACTTCACGGACTATTACTTCACGGATTATTACTTCACGGACTCGCTCTTCACGGACTCGCACTTCACGGACTCGCACTTCACGGACTCGCACTTCACGGACCTCTCACGCTGGCCATCAAAGTCCCTGCGTTGTCTATCCACGCCCGTGTCTATCATCTGTTCTGTGTTCGCCTGTATAATAAACCTGAGTAAACCTGCTATTGCTTCCTGTTGTGCTTAAACGTCATGACAAACACAAAGTGGGACGGGTGCTCACCCAAGGTCCAGGTAGGCTTGAGTTCCAGCACATTCTATTATGGGAGACAAACAGGAAGCAATGCAAAATATATACTGTATGTTCATTAGTGACGTGACAAAAATCAACCTTTCAAAATTTGCATTTAAGGAATAAATAATATGTAAAAATAATGTATTAGTAAAGCATGAAAACGTCTCGGTTACGTATGTAACCCTCGTTCCCTGAGTAGGGAACGGAGACGTTACGTCGGATGACGACGAATGGGGGTTTCGCCTAGAAAGTGTATTATAAAACGAGCCAATGGCAATGAAATGCCATGGGTCTGCAGAATTTGCATAGCGTATCTCCGCCCCATCGCGTGGGTATAAAAGGAGAGACACCGGCAAAGGCAGATCATGTCTTCGCTGAGGAGCCGAGACTGAACTCAGGCGTCTACCCAGCGGTACAGCGGAAGTGGCAGGAAGAGGTAACGTCTCCATTCCCTACTCAGGGAACGAGGGTTACATACGTAACCGAGACGTTCCCTTTCGTAGTCAATCCGAGTTACGTCGGATGACGACGAATGGGGGTCCCTGTGAAATCACGCCACCTTCACAGCTGTCTTCCAGTGCCCTGCGAAAGTCTGATCCCCCTGTCGTGATACTGGCACGGACGAAGGAGTCCTACTTAACACAGGAATACCAAGGTACACTGGGAAGCATATCTCAGAGGAAATATGCCGCAGCATGCCTACCCGTAGGGAGGACTTAGGATACACATATGGCCGGAGGGCTACATATGGAGGAACGCTGGAGTGACCAGCCCGTGGGGTGGCAACTTTCAACTCCAGGAGAGGCAAGGTGGCTTGCCGAGGGAAAGACACATGCTCAAGGAGGCTTACAGTGGGAATACACATGTGGGGGTTACTTAGGGGAGGAACCATGCACACGGAGGCACCTAGCCGACGCACAGGCAATAGACACTGTCGCCAGCATCAACAGTGCTGGAGGAACTCAGGGCTTCAGAGAGGAGGCTCACCTGAGGAATTATCGCACGTATTCAGTCCGTGGAGTGGAGTGGCGAGCAAGCGAAGACACCTGAGCGGGTCCGGTACTAGCTGACTGGAGCGAGTACACGAGAGGACATAGGCTCCACTCGGAGATTATAAAATCTGGTGAATGTGTTGGGTGTCACCCAGCCTGTAGCTCTACAGATGTCTGCCAGCGAGGCGCCATGCGCTAGAGCCCAAGAGGAAGCCACACTCCGGGTGGAGTGGGCTGTCACACCAAGGGGGCACGGTCGGCCTTGCTGTTGGTAAGCCAAAGCAATGGCGTCCACTATCCAGTGGGACAACCTCTGCTTTGAGAGAGCCTTTCCCTTCAGTCTCCCACCAAAACAGACAAAGAGCTGGTCTGAGGTCCTGAAACACTGAGTCCTGTCTACGTAAGCACGGAGAGCGCATACTGGACAGAGCAGTGCCAAGGCTGGGTCTGCCTCCTCCAGGGGCAGCGCTTGCAGGTTCACCACCTGGTCCCGGAAGGGAGTGGTGGAAACCTTGGGCATATATCCAGGCCGGGGTCTCAGGATCACGTGAGAGTGACCGGGCCCGAATTCCAGGCACGCTTCGTCAACGGAGAATGCGTGCAGGTCCCCTACCCTCTTGATGGAGGCCAATGCAACCAGGAGCGCTGTCTTCATAGACAGGAACTTAAGCTCAACTGATTGCAGAGGCTCAAAGGGAGCCCTCTACAAGGCATTTAACACCACTGAGAGGTCCCAAGAGGGAACGAGAGGAGGACGAGGAGGATTCAGTCTCCTCGCTCCTCTCAGGAACCTGACGATCAGGATGTGCTTCCCCAGAGACTTACCTTCCACTGCTTTGTGATTTGCAGCGATAGCGGCTACATACACCTTCAGGGTGGAGGGAGACAGCCTTCGCTCCAGCCCATCTTGCAGGAAGGAAAGCACGACACTGACCGAGCATCTCCTGGGGTCTTCTCGGCGAGAAGAGCACCAGTTGACGAAGAGGTTCCACTTCAACGCATAGACATGTCTCGTGGACGATGCTCTAGCGGAAGTGATGGTAGCCGCCACCGCTGGTGGCAGGGTACTCTTCCCGTCCAGGAGCCACACGTGGAGCCTCCAAAGATCGGTTCGAGGGTGCCAGAGGGTGCCCCGTCTCTGAGAAAGGAGATCCTTCCTCAGAGGAATTGGCCAAGGAGGTGCTGTCGCGAGGAGTATCAGTTCGGAGAACCAGGTCCGGGTGGGCCAGTACGGCGCAACCAGAACGCCCTGCTCCTCGTCCTCCTTGATCTTGCACAAGGTCTGTGCGAGAAGGCCCCCTGGGGGTAACGCATATTTGCGTAGGCCCCGCGGCCAGCTGTGCGTCAGTGCATCCGTGCCGAGGGTGCCCTCGGACAGGGAGTAATACAGGGCGCAATGGGACGAGTCGTGGGAGGCAAACAGGTCTATCTGTGCGTCCCCGAACTGGTCCCGAATCAGCTGGACTGACTGGGCATGGAGTCGCCATTCGCCGGAGATAGGCCGAAACCGTGACAGCTCGTCGGCTGCAAAGTTCCGATCTTCCGGAATGTGGATAGCACGAAGGGACCTCAGGTGCTTCTGACTCCATAAGAGGAGGTGGCGTGCGAGTTGCGACATACGGCGGGAGCGTAGACCACCCTGACGGCTGATGTACGCTACTGTTGCGGTATTGTCTGAACGGACTAGTACGTGTTGACCCAAGAGCAACGTGCAAAAACGGTGCAGGGCAAGGCGTACTGCCAGCAACTCGAGGCAATTGACATGCAGAAGGCGCTGGGGTCCTGTCCAGGAGCCCGGGGCAGCATGTCCGTTGCACATGGCGCCCCAGCCCGTGGAAGAGGCATCTGTGGAGACAACAACATGCCTGGAAACTCGTTCTAGGGGAACTCCGGCCCGTAGAAAACTGAGGTTCCTCCACGGGGTGAAGGTCTGACGGCAGGTCGGAGTCACTGGGACTCGGAGCGTGCCATGATGCCATGCCCACCTCGGTACTTGATCGCGAAGCCACAGCTGAAGCGGTCTCATATGAAGCAATCTGAGCGGCGTTGCCGCGGCTGCAGATGCCATGTGCCCCAGGAGCCTCTGAAACAATTTCAGTGGGACCGCACTCTTGCCATCGAACTGTCGAAGACAAGTCAGCAGTGAGTGTGCGCGCTCGCTCGTAAGATGCGCAGACATGGCGACCGAGTCGATCTCCATACCGAGAAAAGAGATCCTCTGCACGGGTCAGAGTTTGCTCTTCTCCCAGTTGACCCGAGGGCCCAGACGGGCTAGGTGCCGGAGCACTAAGTCTCTGTGTACGCAAACCTGATCTCGAGAGTGAGCTAATATTAGCCAGTCGTCGAGGTAATTCAGGATGCGAACCCCGTGTTTGCGTAGGGGAACAAGGGCTGCCTCAACGACCTTCGTAAAGACGCGAGGAGACAGAGCCAACCCGAACGGGAGAACCGCGTACTGGTATGCCTGCCCCTCGAAAGCAAACCGGAGAAACGGTCTGTGTCGAGGTAAAATGGAGACATGAAAGTCCTTCAGGTCTATCGCTGCAAACCAATCCTGTGGCCGCACGCATTCGAAAATGCGTTTGGCTGTGAGCATCTTGAACGGCAGCCTGTGAAGGGAGCGGTTCAAGAAGCGCAGATCCAGGATCGGCCGTAACCCATCGGTCTTCTTGGGGACAATGAAGTACGGGTGTGTAGAACCCTGACTTCATCTCGGCTGGAGGGAAAGTCTCGATTGCATCCGAGTGCGCTCAGCGTTCCGCATATCGGCCAGGTTCAGCCACAGGTGACGCTCCTGGACCACAGAGGTGGCCATCACCTGACCCAGGGAGCGTGAGGCCACTTTCGTCGCTCGGAGAGAATGGCCGTCATCTCGGGATCTGATACGGGCAACGCTGGTACTCCAGAAGGAGGCAACGCAGCCGCATCGTCACTTCCCGATGACTCCTGCCCGCCTTGTGATGCCGCGATCGACATCGAGTCCTCCTCTGGAGCGCCGAATGAAACACGCGGGGCATCAGTAGATGGACCCGGTAGAATCACCGCAGAGCTCGCGGGTTGCAACACTGTGGAGGGGGGCGTGGTCCGAGGACGCATCGTCGGATTGTTCCACACCGTCACCCTCAAGTCACCCTGTCCACCAGCCGAAGTACCACCTCTTGTGGAGGGTGTAGATAGGGGTGTGGATGAGGGGACTCTCTCTCGAATGAGATCACTGAGTCTCGACCTTAGTGTTGCGATGGCCATGTTCCCACAGAAGGAACATGAGTCATCCACAAGCGCTGCTTTAGCGTGCTCTAAGCCCAGACAGGCAAAGCAGCGATTGTGCCCATCAAAGGAAGACAGGAATCGACCGCACCCAGAAGAACACGGGCGAGACATCTTTAAAAAGACGTGCCACGTGCAGCTCTTTTAGAGAGGAAAAACTCAGCGATGCTGAGGCGACCAGGGAGAAGCACACAGACTGGCAGATCACTGCTCAGATCCCAGGCAATGTGAAACTCGCTGGGTACCGCCGTCACACCAACACCGGAGAGTTCGCTCGTCTCGAAGAAGATGATGTCACAGAAAACTCGGGATTTGGCTTGTGGAGTGAAGAGAAGCTCTTGGCTCCGAAGCGAAAACATGATCTGCCTTTGCCGGCGTCTCTCCTTTTATACCCACGCGGTGGGGTAGAGATAAGCTATGCAAATTCCGCAGACCCATGGCATTTCATTGCCATTGGCTCGTTTTATAATACACGAAGATGATTGGCTTTCTAGGCGAAACCCCCATTCGTTGTCATCCGACGTAACTCGGAGTGACTACGAAAGGGAACACTATTAATTACTGATTAACTTAACATATTGTTAGGTCATATTAGCCATTATTTACAATTTATTAAACATTTGAAGGATCCACATTCATGCATTAAGCAAAAATAAGCTAGTAATTAATGATTAACTGAATGTTCAGTAAATGCATTTTAGCCATTATTTACAACTTAGCAAAACATAAGCTATATTATTTTTGTGTAGTAATGTACTTAGTTATATTTCACCATCAGTGATTCATCATTTATTAAGTTAACTGAACAATATGAAACCAGTGACTATGTTTAATTAGTGCGGGTTTTAAAATTATAAATTGCTAAAATAGTGTAATAAAGACAATGCCCCTGTTCTGAAGTGAAAGTTCTCTTCATTAATTATGCCACTTATTTAATGATATTTAAGTTTATTGACCAGAATAAGCCAATAATTATGGCTAAACTGCCACTAATACAGTACTAATAAAGACAGTTTGACCCCGTTCTAAAGATAGGTTCTTATTTACACTATTGGTTTGTTTAGTAGTTATTCTGCAACATGATCTCATGAGAATACGTGTGTATTTTTTTGTTTATTTCTACAACACGTACATTTACTTACATATTCACACACTAAATGTACAATATTGACAGCACTAAAATCATTTCGCTCTGTTTGTGACTTCTGCTGCAAACATGTTTCCAAGGATTACGTTAATAATAATAATAATTCATTACATTTATATAACGCTTTTCTCGGCACTCAAAGCACTTAGCCATTAAACAAGACTACACTTTAAAATCTTGAAAAGAATAATATTCCTATAATTGTTAAACCATTATTCATCATGTTCTTGTATCGTACATTAAAGCACACACAGAAAGGACACACAGAACCAGGGAGCTTCTTGCTGTGAGGCGACGACTCTCCTCCATTTATCTCGTCTGATGGGGGCGTGGCACATGCAAATTACACTCGCCAATTATCATTGACCTTTTCTGAAGTATCAGAGGTCTTTGGGACTCACAACTACATCAACACAACAACGAAGATAGGGAACTGGAATTATCCTTTTTTTGTTTTTGTAAAATGCAGCAATCACAGGTTGTTTTTCACAGAATAAAAAAAACACAAATCTTTATTTGCAATTTAAAGAAGACTTGTGGTTTATTAATTATAACTGGATGTCTTTCTGTCATTATAGATTGAGAGAACATGTTTCCTCAAAGTATCAGTGACAGACATTGTGTACATTGAGTTTTGTTCAGGGGAACCTAAGTCTTATAATAATAAAACAAAATCAATTCTTTTTTATATAATGACCTACAATATCCAAGGCTTGAATACACTACATGACTTTTGCCCATATTCAACAAGTCAGCCTGCCGATTTTGGGCAGTCGGAGTTGACAGATTTCACAGAAAATCTGGTAATGTATGATGGGTATTTTGAGCAGATTTTAGAACAGTATTGTTTTTATCTGTCACGTGTCTCCTAGCAAAGAGGTGTGTGTTTCTGCATGAGATTGTGTCTGGAATGACTTGACAGTCTACCAGTGTATGATGCCCAGTTTTCCCTCTGCAACCATCTCGTGCAAGTATATGATGTCAAGTGTTTTAAAATCTGTTCAGATTTTAAAAGTCCTCTAGTGTGATCCCGTCTTAACACATAGCAGAACCAGTCTCTTTATTATCCGGTCCAAACACATCAGATCATGCTCTGCGTGAGTCATTCAGGCTAACACACCACCAATGATGACAGCCACTACGACTCCAAGGAGCACACAACAGATAATAATCACGGTTTTCTTCTGTATTTTTGAAGAGTTCAAGAAAAAAATACAAACATGGGGAAAACAGTCCAGGCAGCAAGAAAAGTAGAAAAGAAGAGTTACTGTAATGACCCAGGCAGAAATCTCATTGCATATTTAAAGATTCGAGGAGAGCAGTTTGAGGATGTTGGGGGTTTTCCATTCATTTATGACATGTTGTAGATGAATTTACAGATAGTGTGACATGCCACAACCTTTATACCGGTGCAATCTGTTGCACGGTGCAGTTATAATACGTGCAGACTAATGTTAGAGATTAAGATCTAATAGAAAGCAGCGATTAGCTCAACACTGCTCTCCTCGATGGCATCAGTTTGAATATAAGGAGTGTAACGACTGCGTAACACTGTTGATCCATCATCCCAGCTCTCATGCCACAACACAGACATGTAACACACATCAATGCAAAAACACAACACAAACAGAAGTTGGGAAATAAATAGTGCCTATAAAAAGTATTCACCCTCAGCAGTTCCCATAGAAAAATGTAATATATGGCCATATATGTACTTATATTTTAAACGGCATGACATATATCTATACATATATATGACTTATCTGAGAACACAATATATGTCTGCAAAATATATGAACATTTATGTGTCCAAACATGTGAAGAAAATATTTGAGTTCATCCATATATGATACCATATATCTGCTTATATTACAGTATAGTATCGGTTTCTTGCATATATGGACAACATTAAGTACAAATATGTGACACATATATGGGAAAATATATGGCACTTACATGAAAACGGCCATTTTTGCTATATTTTGAAATCTAAGTTTCATATATGTCTATGTGTTTTATATATATATGAATTTTGCATATATTCTCATATAGGCAGCAGACACACATGAGCACTGACATTATTTATGTAATTTACATATATTGACGTATATTACATTTCTGTATGGGTATGTATGTATGGAGCACCAAAATATCACTGGGAAAAGCAAGCAGTTTTTTATCAGTCACTTAAACAGCTACATGGAGATCATTTGTGTGTAATACACTGATCACAGTAAAAATGAACCTCTATCTGGAAGGTTCAGCATTGAGGCAGAACATACAAGTGTCCTCCTGGAAGTTAGTTTTTTCTTTGCATTTGTTCGTTGGGTTGGGAAGTCGTAATTACGGCATCAGGTATGTGCGCTCAAGTCATTTTGGTCAGAGCAAGATGGCGATGTACCTTTTCTACAAATCATTCAGCTTTTAACTCGACTTCTTCAAAATAATAAATAAAGGAAGCGCATTAGTTGTGTTTTTGCATTTTTATGTCTTTATTCAATTTATGGTGTTGTAAATTGAATCGTTATATATTCTAGTGTACAGTACTACTAATGTACAGTACTATTGTATTTTGTACATGCAACTTAGTTTTATTGTAAATAAAAAATAAAAAAAAGATTTCATTAATTCCAACAAAATGACCAGCAATACAGATGCTGCATCTATTGCACTCACCATATTTTCTCATTGACACTTTATGGAAGACTGTGACCACTGCTAAAAATGTCTGATACAGCGAGACCGAGACTGAGCTTTGTGACCATCAGACTAATTTGCCATGTTTGTTGTACTGTAAGTATATAAACCTGATGGAGCCTAAGTCAGAGTCCAGATCTCAAACAATGAGCTACAGTATCCACACAGAAACACTGCAGATTATTGATATGGGAATAATTACTGTAACAAATAATGACAAACTTCTGTAATATTTCTTGATCAAAGTAAAAAAAAAAAAAGTGAATACTTTTTCTAGGCACTGCACACTGTAGCCCATCTCACAAACCAGCTCTTTTCATCGTATTACACACTCAATCTGTACATAATTTCCCAGCATGCCTGTGTCTTTGTTCTACTGAATTTATATGCTATATCACAAATAAGAGAAGATGAAAACAGATGGTCCTGAGCTCCAGCCTGCCACAAGCTACTCGCTTTGTAATGTCTGAGAGCCACTACAGGTGAAGTCTCTTGGTTAGCTCAATCCAATGGCTAGAGAGATGATGAGGATGAGAAGACAGACGGACACACAGCTGCCAATCACGATCAACTTCTGTGGAGGACATGGACAGAAAGCAGAGATCTTCATTTCTCATCAATTCATGATATCTTAGTTCTGACAGGATCACAAACCTTATCAACCGTTTGACATTCAGGTTTAGTCCACCCAGAAATTAAACTGGTCATCAATTACTCCCCATCATGCCCCCATTCGATTATATTTACTGGGACTGGTAAACCACGGGTAGCCTACTAGTTTCAGTAGGATGTCACTCTTTCCTTAAGTGTGAAGATTTTCTTTCTAGCAGGAAACCCAGATTGAATCTCATCCCAGATTCAATGCTCGCATGTCTTCAAAGATAACCCAGATTGTTTCTTGTTGACAGTTAAGGATGTTAGATTACCCAGGGTAAGGCTGCGCTTTAGCCATTAATAAGTTCTTGCTTAAACTGGAATGTAAATCCACAATATAGGCTTAGTAACTGGTTGAACTATTTGTTCTCAAGGCAGAACGTAGCTAGTAGGTCGTAAGCTTTCCGTACAAAATATGACGTTTACCCTCAATGACCCAAGAACAGCGTTTAAATACGTGCGCAGAAGTTGAGCAGAACGATGTGAATTTATTAGTGAGCTAGACTGAAACTTGTTAACGCTCACAAATTACAGCCAGTCATCAAATTATTATCTTAACTTTTCGCTCATATACACAGGGAAAACAAATGCCATTTAAGCATGATATTTGAAAAAGATATTTGCAAAACACCACTCATCTTGCCGCAGGTAGTTTCCATTCTTGAGTCACTGTCTCATGTGATGCTGCTGCAGGTTGGGCCACGTGTGAACATATTCTGGGCATCTTGCTGTACGTGGCTCACTGAAACACTGCAGCTTGCAAGAATTACCATTAAAGTCATCTGCCATTGTCCTACTGGACCTGTCCTCTGCTTCAGACATGGTGAATCATCAGTTCCTCCTGTCCAACAACCTCACTGATCTGGTCAGCATGGGAATAGCCGTTTGCTGGCTTGAGTTGCTCCAGTTCTTGATGTGTTCAAGCCTGATGAGCCTCAGCTCATTGCTCATGTCTTTGGATGAAGGAACATCCCCGTCAGCTCAACCCTGCAGATCCATTTTCCCCTGCATGTCATGGAAAACTGTGACTGGTTGATTCTCATGTAAGATTGTCTTTTTGCGTATAAGAGGTGGCCAGAGAACGTCAAAGAAACTTTTACTTTATGTTTATTATTGTGTATTTAGAAAGCTCTTTACGAATGAGAAAACAAATCGACACATCAACATTAGAATAATGTTGACAGCACACAGACAGCGCTTCACATAACAGTATAAGGAGTGGGAATGAAAAAAGGCGGGAAGTGAGACAGATGTGCAAATGCTCATGCAGGACGGATGCCAGGCACTGACGTATCTTTCACTCACCCTTCGTGTATTACTCTGGTACTTTACAGCCTTTGTGGTCTCTTGCACTGCGTCCCTAATGAAATCCACTGTGAGCTCCACATTATACTCTATACGGTCTATCATCTCTCCCTGACCAGAACAGAAGATGGACGGCAACAGAGAAGGAGGAGAGAAAAAGAGAAAGGTGATTTCACAGGAGTTTAATGGATTGTTTGCTATATCTCACCGTCCTGCTAGTCTTCTGGACTTTGACAGCTGCTTTGGTTTCCTCTTTGGCTTTTTCCACATATTCCTGAGCACTGCAGACATTCTTCTCTATATTGTTTATTAACTCTCCCTAAAAGAAGACAGGAAAATACAGCTCACTAAACCATTGATCTAGCAAACACTAAACACTAAATACAACTTTTGTTGTATCAATTCCGCAGAAATTGTCTAAAGTAGTTAACTTATGTTAACTAATGAAACCTTATTGTAAAGAGTTACCAAGCCGCTTATACCAGTCTCAGAAGACACAGCAGTCCAGCGCAGTGGCTACACAGTGTCATGCTGGAAATAATACAACATCTCTATTGCAATCCCCTTTATGTTGCGGTTGTTGATGTTTTTTGCCGTATACATAACAACACAACTTCATTGCCATAGAAACCATACGATGTCATACGATCTGAACAGTTGCGATACACAGTGTGGACAGACAATAATTTAGATCAGATTTCCAATCGGATACACAAATAATCGGATTGGGACTGACAGTGTGAACGTAATCTTAGTAACATTAAAGCAGTGTTGCTGTTAATGAGTTAATTCATTTCTTAATTAAGGACCCAGAAATAATCCGTGTGACAACAGTGGTTCAACCTTCATTTTATGAAGAGACGAGAATACTTTTTGTTGCGCAAAAATAACGACTTTATTCAAAAATGTCTTCACGTCTGTGTCAGTCTCCTAAGCTGTTTACGTTGTAAATATTTTTTGTTCAATAAATATACAGTAATTAAAATGTTAATATCAAAAAATATTTTAAAAATACATAAACAAAAAAAAAACTAAATTATCCTAAACGTGGATATTTTGTTGGTTTTATCACATTTGTCACATACGCAAAGCTGATTGAAATTCAGTAAATAATTTCAAGCTCAAGTTAATTTCAATAAATAATTTTAAATTGTGAAAGGCTCAAATTTGGGACAACCAAATTGATTTAATCCTGAATGCAATTCAGGTGCCTTACATACAGGATAATTCTATGTTAATGTCAAGCGCTGGTTGCAAATATGTGCTAATGTTGCCAACTGTTGCGCAATTATTACAGACTAGTGCAGCACGATTTATCAAATTGCAATCGAGGTGTCAAGCCAGAGCCGGCTCTAGGCATAAGCGAACTAAGCGGCTTCTTCTTCTTTCTTTTTTTTCTTCTTTTTTTACATATTACATAACTTAAGTGACATAAATTAATGCATGAATGTGAATGAATGAATAATTCAAAACAAGAAAATTCTAAATTTTATGATCAATATACCTGCCTACAACTGCTGCTTTGTCTGTCAGCATTTGAAACATGCGTATAAACACCTCGTGTGCATTTAGTCAATTCTTGCGCAACTGCGCATAGTTACAGTAGTATTAAAGGGCACCTATTATGCCCCTTTTTACAAGATGTAATATTGGTCTTGGGTGTCCCCAGAATGTATTTGTGAAGTTTCAGCACAAAATACCCTACAGTTAATTTATTATAACCATTTGAAAATGTCATTTTTGGGGCCTGTTTTAAAAAGAGCTGTTTTGGTGTGTACCACCTTAAATGTAAATGAGCTGCATATCCACACAAACTGTGATAACGTTGGCGCAATCTTTTGAAACTACAAACACAAATACTGTGATAACGTTTGCTACGTACAAACGAAATTACATTTATGTGATGTTTCTGTCTGCACAATATCCCTCGTTCTACAGCTTCGTGTCGATGTGCTGGCCTTTGTATAAACATAGCAATTTTGATGTCTTGTCTTTACAGAAAACATGCACGGTTTTTAATACAATATCTTTAAAAAAAATATTTATAAGCGTCTGGTTACACACTATACAAACAAGGTTTAAATTATTACACAGACATCCTACGACGACGACACCAACTTTAGACGCAGTTGTTGTTGAATTGGCTGACATCGACTGAAATTACTATTTGCTCAAAAATCATAAAATACACTTACTTCTACTGGAGGTGATGTTGGATCGCGAACAGTAGGCAACGATCCACACTTGAGGATTAACTTTGAAGCAAGACCTGCTTTGAATTGACCCTCGTTTACTAAACAGTCAGTCAGAAAATTATTTGCACAAACAAACGTATTTTGGAAGTTTAAGTGGCGCCTTTATTTCTAAATAAAATCCATCCACTGCGTTTTCAGTGGCTCTGATGTCAGAAGTAAGTGAAAACTACTATGTACATTATTACATCGCACAACAGAATACTTATGTTTCTGAACACCGGGTGTCGTTGAAACAATGGAGGATGGTGAACAGATCACCGAGGGCGGGATCTATGCCAAAACCACAGTGTCAATCAAACCACGTCGGTGGGGCTTGCTCAATTCTACGTCACATTGAGCCGAATCTTAGAACAGCTCGTTCTGAGACAGTGCTTATGATTTATTGAGATTGTAAGTTGAGCTTCTTTGATTGTTTATCATTCAAGGGCGGTTTTGCTCACACACTGCCAACACACATTTATGTTCAAACACCATGTAAAAGTGAATTTTGCATAATAGGTGCCCTTTAAGCCATGTCACAAAAAAGGACGTATCCCTCTGGTGCCGAAAAGAGAAAAAAGAAAAGGACAGAGGAAAAGAAAAAAAGAGCAAGATAAAGGTAAGTTTGCGTGATTATTTAAAGTAACGTTATGTTTTGTGCAGAACAAATTGTGCTCACTTGATGTAGCAGCTGGTCATGATCTTATATAAGCCATCACCAGAGCTAAATCCCCAACATCAACAGTGAAGTGTCTCCCATTAATATACATTCATAAGTAATGATGGTAATTGAAGACTAAGTGGACTTGCTGTTATTAGTATTAATAACAAAGTACAATGATGTCATCAGTGACTTTGCTTCCAGAAAAGATAGGAAGTAAAGATTTTGAGGACAGTTACACTGTGAGATAGTTGAGAAATAATAATATTTTCACAGTTTTCAACAATAATTGTCATTGTTGAACCCTTGCTCTTATTATGTTTCTGATTTCTCAGTCTTGTCATTATTTTAGCAAATAATTTATTTGATATGTTTTGAGACCGTTTGTTTTTAGAAGCTTCAAAGAGTAAAGTAAAAGTTAAACGTTTTAAAAACAAAAGTGGAGTACTGACACACTTTCATTATTGAAGTATCTATTTTTTTGTAACATTCTATTTTTGATCATATCAATGTTTGTCTATTTTAGTTTTATTTTGTTGTTGAAGATTGCACATTTAATGCACATTTGCAAATAATTGATTTAATATGTTTTGTGACAGTTTTTTCCCCAGAACTTTCAAAGAGTTAGTAAAAGAGTAAAGTAAAAGTTAAAACTTTTTTATTCAAGTATCTATTTTTATTAAGTATTTATTTTGTATTAATACATAACCTCACTATTTTGATTTATAATGTAACATTATAGCATGATATTTGTGTCAATAATCATCAAGCAAAAGTGACTCCGCGTGGTGAGAGGGGCCCCCAAATCTAATTCTGCTTAGGGCCCCCAAAAGGCTCGGGCCGGCTCTGTGTCAAGCCTATGCGATTATATGACGCAAAATGCTGCAATTTTATGAAATAAATAAATACATATGCGTGACACGCTATCAACACTTTCCACACGCTCTCACGACACACATCCATTTTCTCACGCAAAGGAACATCACGGAGCAAAGAGGACACTGACCCGGCAGACTACATAGAGCAGTTACTTTTGGTGTTAAACTATTTCTCAGCTCTCAGATTCTCTCAATTTTATTACGTCATTAAAACAATAGCGTTTTGGCGCTTGTAAATGCGACGAGACAGATAGTGTCGTGAACCGAACATCTCTTACTCTTTAGCCTACTAGTTAATAGTAAATAACCCCGAATGAACAATAGGTGTGTTGAAACATACAGTAAAACTAGCCGAAATGTTTATGCCTCATACATAATATCAATCAATCAGTGTTTTTCAACCGCAGAGAGAGGTCAATAAAACAGCTGGAGAACAATGTCACATAACGTCACATTACCTCAGAAAAGCCATTTAGTGATAGCACGTTAGTTGGCTAGACATATTATAGAGAGGAGTATTTTGCTAAATATGTGCACTATATTAAATATTTAGTATATTTTTACTTGTATCATTAAAATATTGTAACATTGTTATTATAGCCTAGTAAAAGCCACATTATATTTAATTTGAGCTGTTATTTTTAACCTTTAATAATAATACCAGCTGACAGGGTCTCTGTATGTTTACTGCATTAGGTTAGATATTTTATTTTCTTGAGAAAAAATTATGTTTAACATTAAGTGTACCTAATATTTATCCAAACGAATCGATATTGAATCAAGATCGGAATCAAATCAAAAGATTTGAATTGAAATCGAGAAATTTGCATCAAGCACTAATAAAAACAGTAGCCTACAGTCATTGTACCATGTAAACGTTGTCACATAGTTGTGTTTAGTTGTCACTAGACTTAACAATTGCATAACATATGTGTTTAGTTACCAAATGTTCTGACAATCACACTACACATCCTACTTAAATGTCCCTGTTTGTCTGGAACGAATGTTCAAAATATCTTATTTTCATGAGCATACAAATGTTCTTATTTATTGTTCTATTTATTTTATGCTGTCGTACTGAGACAATGCAACATCGATTGTTCAGGGAGTTGTATCTTTCTACACTGAAAAAACTGATTCTGACCCCTTGTAAATGTTACATGTTTTTATCTGGTTAATTTCACTGATTTTAATGCGATTTTTAACCCTACTTATGTTTTATTATTAATTTTCAAATTCACGGCTTTTGTTGAATTACATGAACGGTGAGTGATTAACATCCGACGAGAAAAGTTTCTTACAACAAACACACGAGTCTGCAGCCGACACTTTCAAAGTGAAGACGTGATAGAGGCTCTGACTCCAGCTGGGCGGAGACGTCTAAAGAAGGGAGCTGTTCCAGTGCTTTTTCAATGGAACAATTTCAGTCTGCCAGCTCCACGGCCCGGAGTTTGGGAAAGGACCGAGCATCCCAATACAGAAACCACGCACGATCAATCTGTGGAATTGGACTATCCTCCTGACCATGACTACTGCGACAGTAGTGAACCTCCTGCGCTGGTTATGTCTCTTAACCGCACTGAAGAACTTCATGAAGAGATAGCAAGACTCAGAAACATAATAGAGGAGATATCTATCAGCAACAAGTTCTTCTTGGAGCGGTTTGCTGGATCAGATGATGACATAAGGTTCTTCACAAGGTAAATTAAAATTTCCACTGAGTTTAATATAGACGTTTTAGAGCTTTCGACATTGATTCATATTATTAAGCCTATCTGTTTAAATGTTGCATGTGTGATGTGTGTTGTTGTAAGCTACTGGAAACCTTGAATTTCCCTCGTGATGAGAAAAGTATCTATCTAAAACTATCTAGATCTTTCTACTAGTGCATTGTATTTTAAAATACTGAGAAGAGCAGTAAGCATAAGGACTGACGTGTGTGTGGTCCAGTTTCTGACCTTAGTGCCTAAATGTTCCAGGATGTTTACAGTAACTGTCAATACGGATGCTAACATGCTTGCAATTTAATGTTGTCTATGGGCACTTAATGTAATGTAAAGAAATGTAACACCTATGTCCCACAGATTTGCAAGTCAAGCCCACCTGATGGCCTTTTGGAAGGAGATAGAACCAGCCACCTGCAAGATGGTACGGGTGACAAGAGCACGAAGTATGAATGATGAGGTCCCTCACACTGGTAGTGCAACAGTGAATATATTTTACAGTTGTTCTTACAAAGCAAGATATATTGCATAATCTTATCAAATCATTACATCTAATCACCTTGCTAAATGAATCCGACATCGAGGATGCTATCCAATATAGGCAATTTCCATCGACGACACCCTCAAGATACTTATTACTGTGATGTCAGCCGCTTTCAAACTGTGTATGAGAGACGCAGCGGCGCGAATTGCCAGTTTAAATTCGACGTTTGACGTTAATTTTGAGTTTTATTATTTCATTTGATGATTCAATTTCTTACTTAAATGCTGTTTTTAGTGTTAACTTGTACAGTTCTCTGTCCATACTGTCAAAATCAGTCAGAGTAGCAGTAGCCTGACATAACGCTAGTAGTCTACAGCGGTACCATGCCAGTAACGTCATCGAACACGGCTGCGCTCTAATAACAACAAATGTTCATTTCAGTATTGGGGAAAACTTCATATACGTTTTGTTTTTAACATTATTTTTGAATTAGTTTGTTTACAATTTTAATAACCAACATGTTTTTGAATTATATTTTGTTCTTGCAATATGAAGCAATGTGCGTTCGTCAAATTTAAACTGGCAAGGCGCGCAGCCGCGTCTCATACACAGTTTGAAAGCGGCTGAAAGCACAGTAATAAGTATCTTGCGGGTGTCGTCGATGGAAATTGCTTATATTGGATAGCATCCTCGATGTCGGATTCATTTAGCAAGGTGATCTACGGTGAAGGTGAACATCGATAACAACTATGAGGTGAGTGGAACTTAATTGTTTACAGCACCCGCCGGGGTCACATTTATGCCACAGTGATTTTGCAAACAGGTTATTCGGTCCTTGATGGAATCGGATGTGTTATATTCGCTTGTTGGACAGATCACAATGCATTAAGACCCCCCTCTAGATCTGTTAAGCTCTTGAGATGCTATTTTGCTGGAGCTGTCAAGGTAGCCTACCATGCCAGTGACGGCACGGCTTAAGATAGCTGCGCCCTAGTAACAAAACAACAAACTAACATCACTGTTTTCCCCCTTGTGACTACTTTCAGTAGTTTTAAGTGTCCTACCACAAATAACAATGATAACACATCTGTTATATCACCTTTACTTCCTATTTCGTTTCAGTTCCCCTTTAAGGGAATGGAAGTGAGCCCTGCTCACCCTCCCGCCACTTACACTGCGCCCTAACTACACACGCCGCGCCGCCACGACACAAGGTATCTTTTCCATGTTAATCAGAGTTTTGTCCTAACCATCCGCGATGGCGACACGCGACGATTCTAATTTAGAAACGGTTTCTATTTTTCTGTTTTGCTGGAACAACAAACACAAAGTGTGGCAATGATAATCTCAGGTACTGTTTATGTGCTTTATTTATTATTAAAAGCATGCAATGTGACTTTGAATATAATTTAGTGCTCCAGCTTTGTAGCTGTAAAACAGATCTTGAAATTAAACAAATGGAAACAAGAATGTACAAACTGTGAACAAACAAGTGTATTCTTTGACAAAGATTGTTTTAGTAACTCAGTAGCCTATGTATTTTTAATAATGTTTAAATGTTGTAATATTTGTGAATTTATGTAGCCTACTTATCCATTTTCTTGCGAGTGCCGTCAGGATTACTCCCTGGTGCTGTGCACTTGCCGCGAGACTCCGCCCACACGCTTGATTGGCTGTGAGTTTTGATTGATGTTGACACATCTTGCAGTCGCGTCACGTCTAGTGTGGACTGACAAATTATTTGTAGCTGAAATCGCAGCATCTGGTAAGGACACGGTGTTAGAGTGAGTACTGTCTGGATTTATTGGACAGTGACCTTGTGTTTGGAGAAGTGAATACCCTGCATCCCTTGATTCTTAACTGAATATGTATCGTCTTCATCGGACCCGCTGGCCCCGCCCTCATTCCCCCACCACCTCTCCAAACTGCCACTAATGACTTTGTGTTTCATCAGTCACTGTGTATGTCTTCAGTCCCTTGTGACCCCAAACACCCAGTCATTGCTACCGCCCATCAGCCCCTCAGCAACACCTCGGTCCTGCTGGGAACCATCTCTTTCTGTGTGTGGGAAGTCCGTGGCTCCGCCTCCTGCCTCTGCACCCTCCACTCCTCGTCCCGGCTCCTGCGCCGGGACTTCTTCTTCCCTCTGTCTACTCTTACCATCAGACATTTGGCCTCGCTGAGCTCCCTTGGACCATTAACTCAACCTGGGTCAGACATCAACATGCCTCCAACCCTTCGGTACGCCTCCACCCCGCGAGTGAATATGCGTTAAAACAACATTGCGAAATTTGCTGTCTCCAGCCTGTTTCCAACCAATTGACCTTTTACCAATATAATAGTGTGTGTAATGATGTAATTCATTTAAAAATGCATTGTCGCATACGTTTTGTTGTATCGCTAAAAACATGGCCCTCAAGTTACATTTACATTTATTCATTTAGCTGACGCTTTTATCCAAAGCGACTTACAATTGCTATATATGTCAGAGGTCGCACGCCTCTGGAGCAACTAGGGGTTAAGTGTCTTGCTCAGTGACACATTGGTGTCTCACAGTGGATTTGAACCCGGGTCTCTCACACCAAAGGCATGTGTCTTATCCACTGCGCCATCACCACCCCCCCCCACCATTTCCATTCATAATTTCACGAATATCGCAAATGATATCGTACCTTGAATGTTTGTAAAATGCAGAGAGACAATTGGAATTTGCCAGTTTACTGCTTACTATTTTCATGAATAATAAGCCTATTACTAAATTAGGAAATATTAGGAAATCAAAAATCACAGCGTAGTGGGACAGCTTGTCTGACAGGACTGCATGTAACAGCCTTTATTTGACAAACCCCATAGGTTTGGACCAGTAAAACTGACCTGGCCATAAAATTCAGGTAGGGCAGATTCTGGGTCTTAGTTTATGATAAACATTTTATACGCTTTATATTCTAATCACTGAACACATCAAACACACTCTGGCAGAATTCTATTGTCCTTGCATTATCCTGAGGCTGGCGCTCTAATGAAGATTGACAGACTTTAGTACACATGACAAACAAATAGAATGCCATCTTAGAATTGCCTTAATGTTTTATTTCATTAGAATGTTGTTTTAGAATGTTGCAAGCTCGGAATTCCAGTGAGGAAAACAAAATCATTTCTATTGTCAGATAAAAATATAAAACAAACACAACAGAACTTCTGTATATAAAAGCTATTCACATGAGCACATTTAAAACTAATGCCAACTAGTTACTGACCTGATGCAGACACAGCTGAAGCGGACTGATATCTTCTTGGTCTGGAGAGAGGTTTACGTAAAGTCACATGAAAATAAGTGGGGCAGATTTCTGCCCCAATGGCTCTCTATTACCCCTTTTCCACCAACAAGAACCAGGTGCTGGTTCAGAGCTAGAGCTAGTGCCGGTTCGGAGTTGGTTCGACTGACGAGCTTTCAAAGAACCGGTTTGCCTTTCCACAGGCTAGAGAGCCACCACAGCGCCAGATCTTACGTTACTGTATACATCTCATGCTGCGAGAGATACCAAAAGCAGGAGTCGTATGCTCTCCAATCACTCCCGCAGCTCCGATCAGTCCATGCCGCTCCGATGCATCTCGAACAAGCCTTCCATCAAAAATGGCGGTCGTTGCGTTACTATTTATGCTCATGGCTTTGCAAACCTACATCGGTATCCAAACACGGCGAATCCAGCACGTTCGTGCAGCTCGCCGTAACTTGCATTAACGGAGATTACAATCGAGCTGCTATTAGCACGATTAGCTGCTATTTAAAAAATGGCAGTCACAAGTTTCTGTTTGTCTTGTTGGTCATGGTAACCCCGCCCCCAGCCGCTGACGTAAGCGGTTCTTACTTCTAGACCAGCAATGATTTGGTGCTACTTAAGAACCACTTTTACTGGTTCGGAGCTGGTGCTTTGGTGTTCGAAAAACAAAGAACCGATCTGAAACTAGGCTCTGGCTCCGAACCAGCACCAGCTCTGCCTTGGTGGAAAAGGGGTATAGTGTGCGCTGCAGTTCCATTTTTCACCACAGATTTACATGGTAAATGTGAGGGGCGCTGTAAAGCTAGGAACGCCTCCGAGACCCACTGCCCCACTTGGTATCATGAAGACATGCCTGCCGAATCAATGCGCTACATTTGAATATATCCTGTTCACTTTACGACTTAAAATAGTCTAGAAAATCCAAAAAATATTTGATGTAGAATGCTGAACACATTTATAATTTATTTATTAATTCAGTAAAAAAGTTTTTTTGCGACATTTGCAGTATTGACTGTAAAGATTGTATCGACATTTGCATACAATTATCGATAATTGGTATTTCCATAAGCTATATCGGTAAACACTGTGATGCGCTAAACCTTTTTTCGACTATCAAAAAGATCATTGGATGGAAACCTGGCTTATGTTAACGGTTGTGTTTTGTTTGCCTGCCTTTTTGGATTTCCTTCAGTGTGGATTATTAAAGACTTTTGATACTTATTCCTTATCTTCGTGCATTTTTATACAGCCAGTTGTGACACACTTGCCTAAAATTATCCTAACTCACCATGTCATCTTCCATAGTACTGCATAAGTTACCTTTGACAACAAATGCAACAAGCAATCGGCACAGTAAGATAGAGAGCTATCACCAAAATAAAACAAAATGTAATAAATCCTCATTATCCTCAAATCCTCATTACATAATTGCATCATCACAAAATCAGAGTGTGCATTTCAGCAGAATATGATGACAAAGGGCCCTGATAGTTCCCATCTGATATATGCATATGTTTTAATCAAATTTGTCTGGTTAAAAATATTGTACTTTTATATTATTATTAGTTGCTGTGCTTGTTGTTAAACAATTACTAGAAGGGAGTAAGTCATCCTTCAAACTATAGCCTATTAGTAAATGGTAACATGCCGTTTTTATGTAGACTATATATACCACTGTTTATACCACTGTTGAATCAGATTGAATGCATTAATATCATGAACAGCAGCTATGCTAATTATTTCCCATCTGCTCTTCTGCTGTTATCTCGGGACGCTAGACCCGAGGTAAATAGTGTTCGTCAGCTCCAGTTTGTATCCAGCCTCTCACGGAGACTTCAGATCCCCCAACACCTGCGATGAGATGACTAAACGCCTGTGAAGAGACGACTCGACGCCTGTGAAGAGACGACTCAACCCTGGCGATATGTTATGCCCTAAATTACTACATGATTAACTAACTGTATTTTTTCTATGTACATTTCTGAAATGCACTTTCTGTAAAGCTGCTTTGAAACAATATGTATTGTGAAAAGCGCTAACAAATAAATTTGAATTGAATTGAATTGAACTATAGTCCAGAAGACATTTTTTCTCAAGTTTCTCACAGTTTTAAATAAATAAATATTTATCTGCTTAGGTGTTATAATAGTGCTAAACCATGTTTACACCAGATGCGAGCAGCGAATTGCGACACGTCAAGAACATTTACCTTTACAATTAGTGATTCTATCTACATATTTTATGTAAATGTACTGCAGTAATGCATGTCTTCAAAGACTTGTCTAGATTACTCAGGATAAGAAGATCGATACATAATCATACAAAATAGGTTTTTGCTACAATTCCAAAATAAGTGAGCTACTCAAATTATACAAGTAAAGTACCAAACAAAAATGTATTTGTAAAAAAAAAAAGATTGATTTCTTTATATTACACTTATTCTTCTTTATTACAGCCTCAATGATTATTTGTTCAGTGTGATCAGCTCTACTCTCACCTGGCTTTCTACCAGCATGGCCATATCCATGAACATATCATGCAGCTCACGGATGTTGCTCTCCAGTTTGATGATTTCATTGCGTTGCGTCTCAATCTCGTTCATGGCCTGTTCAGTGATGTTGCAGTCCATGATGATCTGTAGGGGAAAAAAATTAAAGATATTAGAAAGTGGCGATGCTGAAGTTTTCCAACATAAGTCTGCTTCAATCAGTAGCTGGTTTACTGAGCGCAAAAACAACAAGAAAAAAGTGCAGTATGCTCTGAGAAGGTGATGGAAAACTCATATCTCACAAAATATGAACTTTTGCAGCTCTAAAGACCCAGCAAATGTGTAACTGTTCTGTAAGGGCCACACAATTGGTCCAATGACTGAATCCAATGGTGTGGTTTCCTGCACGTTCCGTCTTTTCAGTGAGCAAAGTATCAGAGTCTTGCGGCCATGTACACGGATCTCACAGACACAAACTCGTTAGTCTGAGTCATTCGACAGAGGTAATTGACTAATACAATTTAGATGGGTGCCCATGCTTGCTTTTCCGTAAAAGTACTTAAGTTAGTCTCAGTAGATCTGTACTCATTTCACAAGTTCACACTTAAGAATGATCAGAGAGTAAATGGTTATGCGTATTTGGCGTGCTGTCCGGGGGGAGGGCTCTAAGCTCGGAAATCGGGCCCGAACCCACAGTACTCCCCCCGTATCTCTGGTTAGGAAAATAACCAGGCAAGTGTGAGGAGATGGGGTGGTGGCGGGATGCTGAAAACTGTCGAGAAATAAGGGTGAGTCGACTGCGTATATTTATAGGCCTTACTCATGTTGATTGAGTGGACCTGTTGATTACTGATTGCTGACAGCTGGTTGGAATGACTTGATTGTTTGATTGTTAGAACGTGTTCCTCCCGAACCTCGTTAATAAAACATAATTTCATAAGTTCACACTTACGAATGATCAGAGAGTAAATGGTTATGCGTATTTGGCGTACTGTCCGGGGGGAGGGCTCCGAGCTCGGAAATTGGGCCGAACCCAGAGTATTCCCACAAAAGCTAAGTGAGCAAAGGACAGCCGCCAGCTTTAAGACCCCCCGAAAAGAGCACAGAGATTGGCGGGCTGGCATTTCGAGGAGAAGCCTGGTTGTTTGACCGGGAGAGCTCTTGCAGCGTCCGACAGGAGTTCAATACTTAGTGTCGGACGGGTAAGTCCTGCTGGCATCCGGGATGGTAAGTATGGATGTTCAAACAGGAGGGTTCTTGCAGCAATAGTCACGGCATTGGAACGGGTAACCCTCGCCTGTTAGGAAAGATAAAAACGTAAATGCTTGACCGGAAGCGTCTCTGGGAGATCAATACTCGCTGGACGGAAAAAGAGAAGACATGGATGCTTGACCAGGAAGCCTCTCGCTGTTTTTGCTGGAAGCTCAATACTCACTGGACGGAGAAGGAGGAGACAAAGATGCTTGACCTGGAAAACTCTTGTTGTGTACGCTGGGAGATCAATACTCACTCGACGGAGAAAGAGAAGACAGATGCTCGACCCAGAAGGCTTTCGCTGCGTCCGCTGGGAGATCAATACTCTTTGGACAGAAAAATAAGACATAGATGCTCAACCAGGAAGGCTTTCGCTGCGTCCGCTGAGAGATCAATACTCACTGGACGGAAAAAAAGAAAACATAGATGCTCGACTGGAAAGGCTCTCGCTGCGTCCGCTGGGATATCAATACTCGCTGGACGGAGAAAGACATAGATTTTTTTATTTATTTTTTTTTTATTTATTTTTTTTACCCGACAAGGGTTTGGTGGGCTTTTTTCATATAGAATCGGTTGGTCCTGATGTAGCTTTGGAAAGCGTCCGAGGACCATCTTCCGAGAGCTTGGATTTTCTGCTGGGAGAGGCCTTTTTGGGCTGCTGAGGTTGCTGCCCCGATGCGGAATGAATGGCTGGAGAAATTTTTGGCTGGGATGCCTGATTGCTGGAGAACGGATTTTAGGTGCTTTTGGAACCAAAAGCGTGTAGCGGGTTTGTTGGAGTCGTCTACGAATAGGGGTTCGAGAGGGGATTTCGCGTCAGAGTTTCTCAGTTGGAGGTATGCCAGTATAGTTTGGTATGGTTGAATTGGTGATGAGAAGTTGAAAATGTATATGAAATGACCTTTTTTGGTTTGGTCTGTTTTGCTTTGTTTAATCAGAAAGGAGATTGTTTCACTTTCAAGTACTGACAGGTCTGAGATGCTTGATTGGACTTTTGGGTCAAATCTGGAAGTGATAGCCAGTTCTGAGCATCTGAGAAAAAGCTAAAATAAACATGGCGTTGTGTGTGCGAGAGGTATTAAGGGATTGGTACCGTGTGCGGAGGGTATGAATACATTTAGTAAGAATATCTAATGTTATTGGTTGTCTGGTGTCCGGGTGGGTGGGCTGCGATCGTTGTATGCCTTTAATTAGGAGGGAGGTTTGTGAATTATTTATCTCTGGGGAGGGGGCGCCGTGTATCAATTTGTAAAAAAAATGGATGCTGCTCAGGTAGCCTTTGATGGACCCGACTTGGAGTCCTTTAACACTGTTAAGGTAAGAGATGAAGGAGGTTACTGAAAGGAGAGAAAAATCAGGGAATGGCATGTTATAGGAAAAGTGGAAGGCTTTAAAACATCTCCATGCGGTCACGTAGGATTGGAGAGTTCTGCATCTGTGAATAGCTGGATGTCGATGGGGGAGGAAATGAGGTTCTTATAAAAAAAAGATAGACCGTTCCACTGTTTAAAGAATGTTATCCATAGCCTGAGTTCGCCTCAGCATGCTGGAGTTAGGGAAATAAGCTCCTCTAGTGCGTGAACTGAAGACGCAAGGAGAGGAGATGAGAAATGAAAGGGCGGCCTTGTGGAATGATGCGCATGGCGAAGTTTAAGTGGCCGAGCAGGGATAGGAGTTCACGTTTGGAACACTTTGAACTGTCTATGAGGGTAGATGAGATGAAAATAATTCTATCTATTTTTTCCTTGGGCAGGGAGGCCTGGTATTTAACTGAATCTAAGTTAATGCCAAGGAACTCGATGGATGTGGCGGGACCCATGTTTTTTTCTTGGGCGGTGGGGATTCCGAGCTCGGTAAAAAGGTTTTGAACTGTGAGGATCTGAGCTGCTGGAATGGCGTCGGGAGGCAAATTATTAGAAAATCGTCCAGCAGGTGAACGAGGTGAGGAATTGCGTAATTGTTTGACAAAATCCAGCAAACGGCTTCAGATTGAATGTCGAAAATTTTGGGGCTGCTTTTGCATCCAAAAGTTAAGCGTACGGCAAAATAGAATTTCCTATGCCAGCGCACTCCGAATAAGTGCCATGAATCCATGTGAATGGGCATCACTTTGAAAGCCGAAGTGATGTTAATTTTTGCGAGCCAAGCGCCCCGACCCATGATTTCTGTCAGGTCGATTGCGTGATCTACGTCATGGTATTTGAGAGAAAATTTGTTGAGTGAGATCAGGCTGTTAATGCTTGGGAACAGGGAATTTTGCGGAGCTGACAGATGGACTATGAGGCGTTTTTTACCTGAAAAATTCCTCGTAGCCACTCCAATGGGGCTAATGCAAAAAACTTTGAATGGAGGAGCGTCAAAAGAGCCAATCATGAAGCCTGACTCGACTTCTTTTTTAATCAGGTTGTCTACTATGTCAGGGTCAGCAAGAGCCGATTGGAGATTATCGTAGACAATGTTTTGGGAGAGCTGGCATTCCACTCCAGGTTTAAAGCCATGTTGGAGGCCGGACAGCAGATATTAAGTGAAGTCAGTGTCCGGGTGGTGAGCTAGTTTGATAGATAGGCGAGAAATATTCAATAGAGTCAATAAATATTTTTTTGATTTTTTATTGACATCTTTAAACACGGGCCATACAGGACGTGAATGAGCACCGCCGCAGCAGCTGCAAATGTCCAAATACCGACAACGCTGCCTGGTGCACTTGCCGATGTTGAAATTGTTGCAAGGCTAGATGTTGTCAGTAGATGTTTTGGTGTTGAAATTTGTGTTGAGTGCTCCCTGGTTCCACTGGGAAACCCTTACAGCGCACTTTGCTGAGAAGAGTTTGTGATGCGTGTAAAAGTGCCCTCCTCCGTAGGACAACGCGAGCTCGGCTATGAGCGCTAAACAGTCGTTCAGTTCGCGCCGCCTATGAGGGAAGGCTGAAAAAATGGCTTCAGTGAAGCGGCTAAAGGCGATAGAAAATTCAGAAAAAGAAAGTAAACGTGATAAATGTGTTTTTTGTTTTTTTAAGGTGACTGAAAAATCCCCGCAGTCTAACTGGTGGTTAGAATCAGAGGCGGGAAGCAGAGAAAGTAAAAGTGAAAGGTCAATGTCTGTACCTGCCAGGATCTGTGCTCGGATGTTGTGAGCCACAGGGGGCGGTTCTGAGGTGACGGCGTTTGAAGGGACGGGCAATGGTGTAGCTGTAAAAAGAGAACATGTGATTTTATATTTAAAAAAGAGCTGTATGGGAGAGAAGCTGGGGCTGTGACTATTGGCGGAGGCAGCCTCACGCTTAAGTCTGCCTGTGGGGCTTGAGGAGGAAAATTGAGGGAAGCATAAGGGGGAAAGGAAGGGTAGAAAAGAGAAGCGTGAGCCTGTGTTGCAAACGGAGGCAGACTCGCGCTTGCTTGTGCTGCAGGCCACTGAAATGGGGAAGGGTTAGCGGTAGTCGCTGGAAGATGATGAAATGTCTGGGCCTGCGCCGCTAGTTGAGGCAGCCTTCACGCTAGCATCTGCTATGGGAGCTGAAGGCCACTGCAGAGGAAAGAAGTTAGAAACCTCGGGAAGAAGGAGCTGGGAGGATAAGCGGGGGCCAGCGGGCCCATCTGTATATGGCACTTTGGCAGGAAGAGGCGCGCTGACATGCTGAGCTGCGATGGGAGGCGAATGAAGTCTCGCGGATGTGGAATCCGGGGCGCGGCCTAGGCTCGCTGAGGGCCTGGTGCTGTGGCCTGCTGCACGCCGAAAACCGGATCTTGTACGGGAGGAAGGTGGCGGTGTCGGGCGAGGCGAATCCGGGGCCTCCCGAGTTTTGCCCTGCCTGCTTGCCGCCTTGGAAGCTGGGGTGGACTTAGGAAAGAGGTTGGCTAATTGCAAGGTAACATACAGATTGTACAGTTGTGCCTTTTTCATCCTGCGTATGGGCTGAATGTAAGAATTTATCAGCGCTTGCCTGCCTCCAAGGGCCGGGTGATGGTGACGGAGGGACCGCAGTACAGCCGAACTTGTCGTCGGAAGGAGATAACTCAATCTGGAACATCGTAGCAGTGTGGTAAAACCAAATGCTGAAAACTGTCGAGAAATAAGGGTGAGTCGACTGCGTATATTTATAGGCCTTACTCATGTTGATTAAGTGGACCTGTTGATTACTGATTGCTGACAGCTGGTTGGAATGACTTGATTGTTTGATCATTAGAACGTGTTCCTCCCGAACCTTGTTAATAAAACATCATTTAAAGCAAGACTATCTCTGGCCAGAGGTCATGACCACTAGCATAGATATTAGCCGATAGCCTTTTGTGGCACGTCTCCTAGACCCATATCAAGAACTGGACCGTGGCTCACCTTCAGTGTGTTCATAAAAGTAAAGCCATCCATTTCAACCACAAGATTATTCCAACTTTTTATTATTCCAACTGACTAACATAGTATCTTTGTTATGAACAGTTAATGATGCAGTATCCACTCACCCCTGAAGTGAAGATGGGGTTATCACTTTCTAACACACTCTCCAACTCCTCATTTGTTGTATTTCTTCCGGCTACACAGAAAAAAACATGATATTAATAGCTTGATTGTGCTATAACACATAAAGCAGCATATGTGTAAATGTTTGTCTTTATACTAGCTGATGTAAAATAATATATTAACACATATACAATGTATATTAGATGATTTTTGTGAATATACTATCTATAGTGGCTCTTCCACTGTCAGGCCAGTAGCCCCACAGCACTACCCTAAAACCCCCACACACCTCCATACAACGACGTCACACAACCATTTCACCAGCTGACGGAAAACTAGTTAGATCACAAAATAAGCATGACGGAAGCGAACTGTTGGTCTTTACTTAAAACTCCAGCATCGGTATTTGACCAATGTTTTACAATAAAAAAATGATACAGTGACAGTAAATTCAGTTACAGCCCGACAGGGGAAACACGGCTTATGTGTGGCCTGGGCCTGCTGTGCCAAACGGCTTCATATCTAGTGGATTGACTAGACTTATGTGTGTCTGTATCAGAGTTATATTTACTAGTGACTTTAGCAATGTGAACCTAGTTTGAGTTACTATTGACATAAACCAGTTATTTGAGTCAATATGGCTCAAAAGTAACTAATTACAATGCATGACTTTAACAAATTATTTCACATCGCAAGCTTCTAGATATGGATGAAATTACCTTTCAGCATGAATTTTCCTGGGTTTCAACAGTCTATCCAAACATATGGTCATGTGACAAACAGCAAACCTCAGGATAACATGCACATCTGCACTCTTCATAAAAAGCTGTGCTTGGCTGTAACCTCACAGCTCTTTTCTTCCTGCTGCTGTTATTGATTCAAAACGCATGTTTTCATGCCAGCTTAGATTATATGCTTAACTATTCACTCCTTGCATCATACAAAACTTGTCAAACATGTGTATGCTTGCTTCATTAATAAATTGATAAATGCACATCATACAAGATTGTTTAATGATGTGGAATAATAAAAGTTAAAGCCGTAATGAAATCGTAGTAGCCAAAGATTTTATCTTCCTTATATTGACATCCGAGTGTATGGTGGGGACTTGGTTTTATGGATCAGTTAATGATTGGATTTTGAGATGTGGGCGTACATTCAGCCAGATAAACATGGGTTTAAGCACACTAAATGATTGAAGAATATTGCACTCATCACCAGAACTCTGTTGAACATTACCAGATTAAACTTAAAAAAATCAAGCATAGGCTATGTGTAACGGAGGCCAGCTAGTAGTTGCTGTGCGAGTAAACCTCACTCCTCTGATCTCAATAGACGCTCTGGCGACAGATGCTAGAGGCTGCAGTCTTTAGCCTCCTTGTTAGAGCGCCTGACTCTCATGCCGGAGACCCGGGTTCAAGCCCCGCTCGGAGCGGGTCGAGTGGGACCCGGGTGAAGGGGGGTTACATATGCATGAATTAATTATTAACAATATGATCTATAACATGCACTTAAATAGATACATTTTAATTTCATGTCAACTTGTGTTTATATTATTAGGATTTTTCTTACACACACCTGTTATTTCCCTTTAGAAGATATTTAAGCATCCCCTGGGGTCATATGCATTACCATCATGATGGCTGTGTGTGCTTTTTCCCAGCTAACAAAAATGTTCTTAGAATGTTTTGCTAACATTCTCATTAGGCTATGAAAACCTTATTTCTGAATATTTTTAAACATTGAAAACGTCCAGTTATTTTAATCTATTAATAATGTTTTTTCTTTGTTAATGTGGACGTAAAAGGAATATTCCATTCAATCATTTTGACAATGTTATTAAACTGTTATTTCTGAATGTTTTTTAAAGGTTGAAAAAGGTTTTTTAAATGTAGTAAGAATGTATTTTTGGCCAACCCGTGTGTGAAATATAGTGTGAAAGTCTAGATTTAAGTTATAACACAAGAACAAGCTGTGATTTATTTATTTGCTCTGTTATTTAAGGGCTGTTTTTGTTTGTATCAGTTAGCTCATCTTCACTTAAATTAACTTATTAATGTATGCTGAATCAAAGCCAATGTTTAAATTTATACCTTCATCGGGGCCTTGGATATGAATACTGTCTTAGTTGAAAACCACTTTTTGCACATTTTCATACATCACAAGGCATCCTAATGATATTATTCAGTCATCAGGCCATCCTCTGTGTTACCTGTTACCCGTGTTTGCTTTATTAGTTTAAGTCCCCTTTTGTGGTTAAATAAAAACACACCTGGCAAAGAACAAATTAAGAAATTCAAATTCCAGTATCTCTAACAAATTATATCTAAGCTAAATAATAACATATACTAAGCATGTAAAGAACAACAAATATTTATGTTTTTTTTCTTACAAGCTTAGTTTTTCTTTTGCTTTTACAGGTAAGGTCCTATCTTTAAGCATTTTGGTTTGTCCTGTTGGATTTCTGTGTTTTTATGTAACCACAAGATGGTGCCTCAATTAGTAAAGCAAACTCAGGTAACAATACAGGTGACACAGATGATGAGTTGATGACTGATGCATGTTATTCTATATAGGATGAATTAAGAGCAGTTTATTTTGCTACTCTAATCTAATTTATGAAGAGACAAGTTAATCCACTACAAGAAAATAGCTCTTAGAAAATGTTTACCCTATCCTGACCATAATTACTGATTAAAAATAGACATGTTAAAATAACCAGAGATACTTGGGGACTGTGATAGGTGGTTAGGACTGTTTTTAACAGGATAGTCACCTTTATTTGACAGTTATGAGACAGGAAATCATGGGAGAGAGAGAGGATGTGACATGCAGCAAAGGACCGGGATTCGAACCATGGTCGGCTGCGTACATATACACATTAACTTTGCTATGCCATGGCCACCCCACACACCCAAAAAATGTCCTGGATACGCCACTGCAGAGTGTTTACATTTTTTCAGAGTTTAAACGTTTTTAAGTGCATTAAATACGTAAATTACAAAAATAACAGATAAGACTTTACTTTAAGATTCACATTTTACTCTAGTGGTACACTACAGAGGCTCTGGGAAGTACACAGTCCAAAACATGAAATCATAAAGAGCAAAGATTACATTTTCTAAACCAAAAACACAACCCATACAAACATACAACTAGACTGCACAAAAGTCAAATCTAACAAAACATGTGGAAAACAACACAATAGAAAAAGAAAACACCACAAAATTCTGCTCTGTGTATATGAATCGTTTCATGTGGCATTTCAAACATTGTTATTTTACAGTGATGCTTCAGACTGAAGAGAGACCGTAGACTGTAACGGTTGTCAGGAGATGCTAGATGTTTGGTTTAACGATGGCATGGAATGGAGTTTATGCGCAGAGTTGTGAGTGATAGAAAGACAATGAGAGCATTAAGTTCAGAATCAGATGAAATGCTGTTACTGAAGGGAAAGTCCTGATTGATTAGCGTAATGCATTAGGTTCAATCCTAGCTAACAAGGAACCCAACAAACAGAACGTTCCCATATGGTTGTTTTTTTGGGAACCAAATAAGAACATTCTCTGTAGTTTTTTTATTTTATAACCCTAAAGAGAACGCTCCCATAACGTTCTTTAAAAGTTATGTAATGTTAGGACAAAACGTTCTTTAAAACATTTTAAAAACATTCAGAAATAACATTTTTCTAACATTTCAAAAATGATAGAATGTAATGTTCCTCTAACGTTCACATAAACCAAGAAAAAAAACGTTCTTAATACTTTTTAAAAAAGTGAAGTTTTGAACATTCAGAAAAAATTCAGAAATATAGTTTTCATAACATTTAAAAAATGATAGAATGGAATGTTTTCAACGTTTAAAAAACATTATTTAATAAAAAATTATTTTAACTACAGTATGAAAACATTATAAGACATTATTTTAGGAAAGTTTTTTACTAACATTAACATACTGTAACTTCTACATAACATTAGTGAAAGTTATGGGAACGTTCAACTTTATCGACACAAATAGTCTATAAATAGGCTGTCTTTGACTTCACTTGAACGAGGGTTAAATTACTCGTCAGGCTACAGAAGAATACCATAATTCCGCTGCTCAATTATGCCTAAGACATCGAGAGTCACGCAGACCTATAACAACTCAGCCACAACACAAATATTTGTGAATAACATGCCTAACACAGAATGGAATTTGCACCGCAGCGCCACCACACCTCGATGCTCATGACAAGAATAGCATACATAGTTATCTTTATTGAATTAGGTTTAAATCGCAGCCACGCATGAATGAATGAATGAATGATATTTTTGCTATTTTACACAATAATACTCCATTATGATCACATTACACAAAACTGAAATTGCACATTAAAATAAAACATTGTCAATATTTTTTGAGACCCCCCAAAATTTCACAAATCACGTTTTCAGGGGAGCCCATGTCTTATTAAGGGGAGCCGAGCCCTGGGAAACGTTCCCTGTTAGGGCTGGAGCATCAACATCTGGGAATACACTGTGATTTTTAAACAGACTATCCTTTTAAGAACAAAAAATCCTTCATGTATGTGTTTAATTCAGAATAAGGTTCCTCACCTTATCACATCAGTTTATCTTTCCATATGACAATGTAATTCTGCTATAGCAACATCAATCACTTGCATCTTATGCATTTATTTCTTTATCCATTCATGGTATTCATTTGCTAATTGTCTTCATTGTGTTGATAATCGTTAAGGACACACTCCTTTGCTGGTGCCCCGAGATAAAAGTAGGGAGGGATAATTTGACACTTACATTCACCGTAAGTGATGAGTGACCAAAACTCACAACATCATTTGGTGCCTTGTGTTAAAATCACTAAAATGGGAACATCAAGCTAACAATACTATGAGGTCAAGATCAGAGTTTATATGCAATGGTCAAATGGCAAAAAACAACAAATGGAGCAAATGTTTTGCAAAAAGACTGCAATTAAGGATAATTAAACAAATAAAAAATCTACTGATGAAACTGCGGCCCTTTTTAAATTAAGAATAGATAATCACTATCCTGAAACAATGAAGTGACATACACCATTGTTAATCCTTGACAATCTCTAATTTAGTAGCTCACTGAGTTAATAATGAACAGTCTGACGTGATCACAGATCTCTGATCTGTATGTACCATGACTCAGATTTGATTAAACACTGAATACACTAAATACAGACCTTCACTGCAGATGTTGTCATGGCATGTGTGTTTTGAGAGCTGGGCGACCCAGCTGGCCAGCTTTACTACATGGTAGTACTTATTCTAGTAAGCAGTAACAGACTGAAAACACAAGCGGTCTTTCACCCAAGCTGGCAGGATGATTATGGTTCCAGCTTGAAGCCAACGACACAGAAAGGCCCAGCAGACAGATGGGGTCAGCTGTTTCCAATCTGGGGGCTCAGGGTAATGAAAAGGGGGATGCGTTAGATGAGAGTGAGGAGTTGGGGTGGAGGAGGGATGCTGGAAAACTGTCGTGGAACAGAAGTCAGTCAGCTATAATATATATAGTGATGCTCCAACACAGTTTTCAAAGCACTATTGTATCACACACAAACTGATGCTTGTATCGAAATGAAAACACCACGTGATTGATAACGGTTGAAGCTTCTAACGTCATTTAGTATTGGAAGATGGGGACAGCTGGTTTGAAAAAATTGGCACTTCGCGACCCCACCTGATGCGTAAAAGAGGGTTCATTTCGAGATTAAGACACGCTAATGACTGCATTTTGAGAGAGAGAGAGAGAGAGAGAGAGAGAGAGAGAGAGAGAGAGAGAGAGAGAGAGATCAATGGAGAATGGAGAATGGTGTTACACGAGGAGGAAAGAGAGGTCGATCCGTAGTTTGGGAGCATTTCGACATGAATACCCAAGTAAGGTAGGCTAATGTATATAATAATGCTTCTACAAAAATTGTATTGATGTTAATATTTTTCCAGGTTTAATGCTAGCTTTGTACTCAACAATTGGGGAACAACATCAATACATCCTCAATATTGATGCACCTTAGGGCTAGGCATACAGATAGCCCTATACCCCCACCCTATGGTGCAGGTGCTGCAGCAAGGTCTAATCACAGTAAGTAGCCTAACTTTTATTTTAAGATTATACAGTGGTGGCCAAAATTATTAGAACATAATATATTTAAGAGGTCCAGTTATTTTCCAAGAGGACAATGACCCTAAACATTCTTCTAACTATTTCCCGAACGACCTGCGATGGAAGGAATCTGCTGGAATTTGGGGCGAGTTGGAAAATAAACTGGACAGATCGATTGTATATTCAAAGGAAAGCCTTTAGCTTCAGTTGCAGAAGGCATGGGATAACATTAGTGTTATAGCTCTCAGGAAATATATGGACACTATGTCAGAGATATATGCTGTTGGACACCAAATATCACAGTTAAAAGTGGATAAAAACAGTACGACTCACTTCATCTGATATTTGTTGTGCTCAGAGCAACCATCTGCATTTTTCATGGACATTATGAAATGAAATCCTGTTTTGGGGGCAAAAAAAAGTCAATATTTTCAGATATGTCAGGAGTTCTGATAATTTTTGCCACCACTGTATACAATGGAAATTATATATATATATATATAAATAAACTTAACTACATTTTTTAAAAATGTTTTAATAGGGTCCAGACAAAAAAAGCTGGATGAGGCCCTTGTCCAGATGGTTGTGAAGGACACTCAGCCATGTTCTGTGGTTGAGGATGATGGCTACACGGCTTTGGTTAGCCTGCTGGACCCTGCCTACATCCCCCTCAGTAAGAAAGCTCTGAAGGCTATGGTAGCACATAGAATAACATATTCAGAGTGGTAGCTCCCAGCCATCGTTCTGTGCATGGCCAAGTTCCCCAAGACCCACACAGCAGGTCACATCTCAGAGGCAAAAGCCACTCATTCTCTATACCCTAGGGCGCAAGATCATGGGTCACTTCAGATCCATGTCCACGAGGACATACTGTGACCTTTACAAGTGCCTTGGGATTCTTGGGCCTCTCCACCAAGCCACGGGGGAAATGTCAAAGGAGAAAAGGGTGTCAGGATCCAAAGTGATCCCAATGATCAGAATGCTGAAAACATCCATTCGAGAGATGAGTACCCAAATGACATCAGATGTGTGCTCACGACTGGCTGCAAACCTGCTCAAACAACTGAATGAGAGGTTTGTCACACAAAAGAGCTGCCTTGCTCTGGCAACACTTTAAGACCCATGTTTTAAAATGGTTGTTTTTATTAATGACGCCTGTGCCCAGACTGCGATGAAAAATCTAATTTCACAATGTGCAGCAATCATCAAGGCCTCTAGGCCTGAGAGGCAACCCCAAACACCAGCACCGCAGGCTCAACCAACACCAGGACCCTCAGCAGCACCAGCAGGGTCTTCAGCAGCAGCATCAAACATTGTGGTGGTGGTAGACCTATGGAAAACCCCAGACAGGCATTCGAGTGTTCGGCAGGGAAACAACATTGCCACTGCAGACGCTACAGTGGAAGTACAGAAGTACCTTGGGGACCCCATTCTGCCACATTGTGTTGATCCACTTGAATACTGGTCTAGACAGAATATGGCCTATCTACACATCCATGACCTGGCTAAACACTACTTGTGTACACCTGTATTCTCTGTCCCATGTGAGAGAGCATTTTCCAAGGCTGTCTGTGTGTGTGTGTGTGTGTGTGTGTGTGTGTGTGTGTGTGTGTGTGTGTGTGTGTGTGTGTGTGTGTGTGTGTGTGTGTGTGTGTGTGTGTGTGTGTGTGTGTGTGTGTGTGTGTTGTTTACTCACTAATCTCCAGCTGTCTCTGTATCCGTCTTTTACAGCGTTCCCTGTAATCTGATTGTGTTGCATTATATTCAGACATCACCTCCACAAATTTACGTGACAAGGTGGAGTGCTGAAAAACAGAGACCACTTATAATAATGTACACAGAACCACATGTATGTGCCAGTCATCAGTGAGCAGCAGACTGACGTGTTGGCATGCAGAGTCTCACCTGTGTTTTCCGTATCCTCAGATCAGCTGATGGGCATTCACTGTTTACGGCCTCCTGCTCTATGGTCAGCTGGATACCTTAAAAAAAGAGGAGATATCCCTGTGGCTATTCATTTACATGATCTAAAGACAGTAATGATCAATAAATAAGAAGCAAACTTGTTCCAAATCCCTCTGGAATGTGTTATTGTGTGTATTGCTATCAGTGCCATGATGTTGTGGGAGAGATCCATCAAATAATACCACAATCGCTGAATGCTAATGATATGAACGGCTCTCTATTTCTAATGCCAAAAAGCTCAAGCATGTGTTCATGACTCAAGTTTAGATTATTGTAATGCACTACTTGGAGAATTTCCTTCAGGGTTATTGAATCAGCTACTGAACCAGCTGAAGCTTCACTAAATCTGCTGTCTACTGCAATTCAGACACATTAAAAATACTGCTAATTACTTATAAAGCTTTAAACCCTTATCACACTACAGTCCATCAAATACTTTGCAATCACAAAATTATGGCCATGTTAATGGTACCCAGAATATCAGAAAATCTACAGTAGGGGCAGCCCCTTTTCTGTCTGGCTCATAAACTCGGAAGTAGCCTTCCTATACCACTGTTCGGGATTCAGACAGTTTAACTTTAAACCAAAGACTCATCTCTTGAGTAAGTCAGCTCACAAGTTATAAGAACGAAGCCAGTGCTGTGTGTGACTCAGGTAAAGAGAGAGGTCACTGAAATCATGCGGTAATTGTTTCTCTGATGCTTCTGTGTATAACAGTAACAGTTGCAGTTTAAATGCATGTTTTTGAGGATGAAGGACTCACTCTTTAACTTGGAGCGCACTTTATTAGCCAACTTCTTGATATCTGTCATTAACTCCTCCAACTCTGCTTTTGCTTCTGTTGGAAAATAAATGAGAGAGACACAGAATGTTTATATGCACAAGATGTCTGATCTTCAACTACTGAAATATTCCAATATTAATGAAGTGTAATGTAGACTATTCAGCATATTTGAATAAGGTAACACATTATTTTCCAACTCTTCTCTTCTAGAAACACTGAAGATGTCCATCATTTAATACAATGTATTTTTTTTGTAATTTTGTACAGTCTTTTAATGCAGTGTTTTCCAACCCTGTTCCTGGAGGCCCACCAACACTACACACTTTCAAACTCCTCTTCCGACTCATCAGCTCGATAATAGAGACTCCAAGACCAGAAATAGAGGGGTCAGATAAGGGAGACATCTGGAAGAATTCTGTTGAAATGCGTGATTTGGCTCAAACTTGTTTTTATTTAGCCAGAGTCAGAGCGTCCACCCTCAAGGCACATCTAAAGACTTATATTGACTGTCTAGTGGCACCATTCAATAAGCTAATATTTTCTAATAATGGAAAAGATACTTGAGCTTTGATGCACTATAACCAGGGAAGTCCCAGGGACAGGCATAGCCTTAAAGCGCCCCAAGAGAGACGCTGTCAGCTTCTTATCTAGAGAAAGCTCTCAGGGAGAACTGACCAAGTGGAAAATATTAACTTGACCTTCTGTAGTACCACTACATCTAGAGGGAGATTGAAACCCTCAACTCAAAGGCCGCAAAGTACTGCACATGTGAAACGAATTTACAGCGTGGATAGCAAAAGTGCAGCTGTTTTGGTTTGGGATTCATTGTTTCCAAGGCTTAAACATGAGCCAACATGAGTCAAACTAAAACTCTTGCAACTTTTTTTTTTTTTTTTTTTTTTAATACTTGGGAAATATACTAATATATAGTTAGTTTATAAAATATGAATATACTGGGTAAATAGTGCTTGTTAACCTTTTGTTCCATGAAGTTACAAGGTAAGTACAATAAAAAATACATACACACAATCTGATATCACTGACTCTGAAACCTTTACTTGAAAAACAATTAAATTAAAAACAGATTACAACACTTCTTATTCGTTTAAAACTAGTTTTTTTTTTTTTAATTAACATTTCATTTCAAATGCTTAAGTCTTGAGAGAAAGCATGTTTCGAGGGTTTTTTTTCTCTTGCTCGGCTTCTTCCTCCTTTTGTTCCTCTTCTTCTTTTTCATTCTTTCCACTGATGAATCTTAAGAAGGAATCCTATGTCTCTTGCTATTCTGTATTATGTATTAAAAGAAAATACCGTACACCCATAAATAATTTCATAATTTATGCATCTTTTATTCATCATGCCTTCTGAGATGTATACAACTTTCCTGCTTCTGTGAAATTAGCGTGAGACTGAAGTGCTATGCTATCCATCAATACTTCCTGTGTCAGTACAGAGTACAGTCATTTACTGTGGTAAATTAAAGAACAGAGAAGCCCTGCTGTGGTTGTAGGAGAACACTGGCATTTAGTGTGTCAGTCACAAGAACACAACCCGACCAGACATGAACCCAGTGTGATGTCTACAGTTGGACCACATCTGCTTGCACAGAGAGTGTTTTGGTGCAGTTGTGGCTATAGAGTAGAGGTTCCCAACCCTGATCCTGGAGCAATCCACACTTTAGATGTGTGAACATGCTACATATAGGTAAATTTAGATTTTTATGTTAATTTTAAGGGGTTAAGGGGTCATGACATAGACTTTATTATTATTATTATTATTTTAATATTATTTATGTTCCCTGAAGTTCACTTATAATGTTAATAGTTTTTGCATAAAAAACAAGGTCTATATATATGGGGAAAACCATCATTTATAAACAAAGCATTATAAAATAATTTACTTACAGTTTGTGATGCAGCTGCTGTCAGATCCAATACAGTCGGCTGCTTCATCTGTCAACCAAAGCTGATAGTAATGGCTTCTATTTGCTTTTGAAACAAAGCTCACATCCAGTGTAGGCAAATGTCAGCCATTAAGAGACTGAACGCCAGTGGACAGGGTCTATGGTGTGATGATGTATAACTATTGGTCCATGTCTTGCTCTGGAGGCGGGCATATGCAAATATGTTTCCCCAATGTGACATCACAGATCCCGCAATATCAAAAAATCTGTTTTGGGAGCTTTATTTAAAAAATGCTATGTTTATAACAAGGAGGACGTTTTAAGCTATAAAACATGCAGGATATTTTTAGTACAAATACCTCTTATAGGCAAATTTTATTTCTAATGTCATGACCCCTTTAAATACAGCTGTCTTGCAAACACGTCACAATATTAGAAAGGCAAGAGAATGATATAGGAAATTATGTAACCAATGTAGTAACAAAGTCTGCAAACAAATGCACTAAACATTGAGCTTTTACACACACAGAAATTCAACTCGTGAGTACTTCTCTCCAGATTTAATTCCACCTGCTCTGATGTCTTGAATGCCGTGGCACCTTTAAGATCACCGCGACAAAAAAAAAACACTTAAAAAAAACATTAAAAATATTACTGAAAAAAAAAATATATAAAAAAAAAATACTTTTTAATATTATAAATGTTACTTTAAATCCATCGACTGTACTCTCTCTGGGGGTTGCATCCCCGTCATGTGATGAGTTTTTATTTTTCTTTGAAAACAAAATAAGAGATCTTAGACAGAGTATAACTTGCACGCCCTCTACAATCTCTCTTAATTTCTAATAACCATCTCTTAAATGAAACTGATGCTGTGTCATTTAGTGAGTTTAACTCAGTTACTGAGGCGGAATTGTTAGAAATAGCTAAGCAGCTCAAGCCTTCTGGCTCACCACTGGATAGTCTTCCTTCTTTTTTATTCAAACAATCATTGATGGCTCTATATCTTCCGATTATAATAAATCGCAGTCTAGAATCCGGCATTATGCCTGACTGCTTAAAGCATGCATTGATCCGTCCAATGATTAAAAAATCGAACCTGGATTCATCTGTTTTGACACATTTTAGGCCAATTTCTAATTTGCCATTTGTTTCTAAATTTCTTGAAAAAATTATTCTATTACAGTTACAGAATTATTTAGCTGAGAACTCATTATTTGAAAAATGTCAGTCTGGCTTTCGAAAATGTCACTCCACAGAGACTGCATTGGTCAGAGTTCTTAATGATATTTTAATTACTTGCGACTCTGGTGATTTTACAGTACTTATTCTTCTCGATTTAACAGCAGCGTTTGATACTATTGATCATACTATCCTAATTGCCCGTCTAAGGCACTATGTTGGTATAGGAGGTACAGCTTTGAAATGGTTAATATCATTTTTAACAAATAGGAGTTTTTCAGTTAAGATGGGCGAACGTTATTCGAGTATAGCACACCTACACTACGGAGTTCTGCAGGGCTCTATTTTAGCTCCATTATTATTTTCTTTATATATGCTTCCTCTTGGGTCCATTTTTAAAAAACATGTGAAACGAGATTTTTTTAAGCCTAACGTCTCTTACAGTATGCCTAGAGGAGGTAAAGGCATGGCTTTCTTTAAATTTTTAAATTTTTAACGAAAAGAAAACCGAAATCATTATGTTAAGCCCATCTGAGCTATCAAAACCTTTAAATTTAAATCTGGGTGAGATTTTGGTGTATTTGAAACCCTGGGTGAAAGATTTGGGTTTTGTTTTAGACAACAATCTAAAATTTGATCGTCAAATAAACTCTGTGATAAAATTTGTTTTTTATCAGCTACGTCTGCTTGTTAAAGCAAAACCGTTTCTCTCATTCAAAGATCTTGAGAAATTAATTCATGTATTTATTTCGACGAGATTGGACTATTGTAACTCGTATCTTGTTTACAATTTGTCCAAAATGCTGCGGCCCGTTTTCTGTGCGGAAAAGAAAAGAGAGAGCATATTACACCAATTCTAAGATCATTGCACTGGTTACCGGTGTGTTACAGAGTAGAATTTAAAGTATTACTTTCAGTTTATAAATCTTTGAATGGATTAGCACCAATGTATCTAGTGGAATTATTAATAGAACAAAAGCCTGCAAGGTCTCTTCGCTCTTCAAATCTGGCCTTACTGTCTATCCCAAAATCCCGGCTAAAGCGCAGAGGAGATCGAGCGTTTTGCATCGCTGCACCTAGACTTTGGAATACTCTCCCAATTAGCTTAAGACAGGCTCCATCTCTAAATATTTTTAAATCCAAACTTAAAAGATATTTATTTTCAAAAGCTTTTGATTAAAGACTGTGTTTTTATATCTGCTTACATGTTACTTAAATATAAAGTTCCTTATTGATTTGTGAGTCTATGTGGAAAGCACATTGGTCAACAGCTGTTGTTTTTAAAAGTGCTATATAAATACATTGTCATTGTCATTATCTGTTATGTCTGAAACCGAGTGAAAATTTCACTTCAGTTCTTACTGAGACACATAGACTACGTTTACATGCAGCCAATAACCCATTCAAAACCGGGATATTAGCAATAACCCGGTCACGCACGGCCATGTAAACACCGGCAAAAACCAGAATATGCTCATATCCCGGATTTTAAAAACCGGGATATGATACCTGGGGTACCTCGTTTCTAATCCGAATTTTTGGTCATGTAAATGCGTATCGGCATATCCCCATAATGATTTGTGTTCTGCGAATGTTCTATTCACAAGGAATCTTGGTCTTTTGAGTAGAGGAACTTCTCGGCGCATACAAAAACCCGCGTGCATTATTCCGGAAGTAAACATGGCGAGATGCAGCACAGCATACTTTTGGAGCGAGGTCAGTATCAGCACCAAAGCGAAAACGAAGGCGATCGCTATCTGCCCCAAACTATTCATTATCCGCGTGCTGCTGCTGCTGTTGTTGTTGTCTTTGGATACAGGAAGAAGAATCGGAAATGACGCATATTGCGTCTTAAGGTTGTCCGTATGTCCAGACGCTAACCGTGCGTCGCCGTTTACATCGGGATATTACAGTTCCATGTATACAGGAGTAACTCTCTCTGCTCACGCATGTAAACGGGTTATTCCTAATGTTTCAGAAACACGAATAGTGACCTTAACCCGACCATAACCCGAAGATTGGCTGCATGTAAACGTAGTCATAGATGTTTTGTAACGGTGAAACTGAATAAGAGGACTGTGATCTTTTCCATGTGCGTTTCTGAGTTTATGGAGGCTGCTGATGAAAGACTTTATTGTGAGTGTTTAACAGGGTCTTACTCTCATCTGGGTTTGGAGAGGCCAGGATGGTGCTGTGGTTTCTTTTCACTTCTTCTACTTTCTCTGTCAGAGAGTCAATGAACCCTCGAATCTCCTCTACCTGAGAGAGGAGAGGGAAATCAGAACTGATCAAACACATATTGTCATTAACACTAAAGTAACACCCACGTCTATACAAGCCAATCATATAATGACCACGTGGTGCTGAGCAATCGTAGCACATTATAACTTCAACCAATTTCAAAGGATTTAAACTTCTACCTCAACCTCATTATTCATTATGGTGAAGGAATAAGACCCAGAAAAAGATCTCATTTCACAGAAACTCAAACACAGAGATGCAGTGTGCCTGCTACATTAAACACAAGTAACCATATGTGAAACCAGACTTAGCTAAACTATCCACTCAATTAAATCATAGTATGCAAATGTATGCATGTGTATCTTAAATAAGCTATAACATGTATATAAAATTATAATAATAAAAAACTAGTATATTGAAGCTGCCAGCAAACCCATATAACTGATATTCATGGCACAAGTGAAGTGGTTAAAAGAAGCAATCAGTGTTATTTCATAAACAGAACACAACTGCAGACTTTATTAAGCTCTTCTGTGTGCCTGCTCTATAGCAGTCTGGATGTGTCTGATGTAATGTGATGTGATGTGTGGTCTTCATCTTGCATTATTATTATAGTCTTTCCATGTGTGGTTGATTAGGAAACCGAACCCAGTATAACTCAGGACATCTGTGTCATGGGTCGTCTGTGCAGTTTTTGTTTTTTGAGATCGGTTTCAATTTCTGTGTTTAGTTCTGGAATTTTTTTGGTCCCATAGGTACTCTTGGTTGATTGATTGGTCCCACTTTGTTTTATTCCTCATTTAGCCTGTTGTTTGGTTCAGTTCTTTGTATGTTCTCATCGTGTATTATGTTTGTTTGTGTTCCTGTTTGTCTTTCCAGGGGGGTATCCAGAAAGCAAGGTTAGCTTACCCAGGTGTAACACAATTCGTTGTTACAGGAAGAAGGAGGCGGGAACCTGGGAACATTTAATGACTTTAATAATAAAATAAACAAATTGAAAATAAAGACAGCAGCCCCTCATGGACGACTGCTGTCATACACAACAAAACAAACACAAGTCCAGGCCTGGCCTGTCACGGTAGATGTATTTGCTGGTCTCTTCTAGTCTCGTGTTTATGTTGTTGTATGATTGCACGTGCGTGTGGGCGTGAATGATTGGCACTCCTGATCCGCTCCAGCTGATCATCATTTCATCACCAGCTGTAATCAATCTCACCACTCTATATATTCTTACCACTGTTTCCTCATCATTGTCAGATTGTTGTCTTGATGTCCTTGTTGTTGGTGTTCCTGTGTTCTGTCCCGCCTGATGTTCCTGTTCTTCGTCGTCTTCGCCATCATCGTCATCATCACCGTGCGTTTGGGTTTGAGTCTTTGTTGTCTTCACCTCTTCACTGCACTTCTCCACGGATCCTGATCATCGAAGTCCCTGCATCACTCAACATCGGCTAAACTGTGTTGTTCCCTTGTATCATTATTATTATCTTCAATTAAAAGAGTAACTCGCTTTTGCTTCCAGTATTTCTTGCAGCAGACATGACAGAACGATCTGACCATCAAATGGAAGCAGCGAGTGCATCCCCGTCATCCTTAGAGGATTTTATCCACCACAGCATTCGGCGAATGGACGCCCAAGAGAAATCGGCGACACGGGTCGCGCAGTGCAAGCCTTAGTGACGCAGGTGTCCGAGCTCACCCGGCAGATCCAACACCTGCGTGCTCCCGCTGCGCCGCCCACACCGGCCGTTCCCCCCACACCACCAGACAACACATCCAAGTCAGAACCGCGCCTACCAGTACCCGAGGCTTATGGAGGAGATCCTACTCATTGAAGAGCATTCATCACCCGCTCTTCCATGCACTTCGCACTGCAACCTCGCATGTTTAACACAGAACAAGCCAAAGTAGCCTTCACTTTAACCCTGCTGACTGGGAAAGCGGCTCTATGGGGGACCGCGGTGTGGGAAAATCAAAACCCATGCTGCGCCTCGTTCCAGACCCTCGCCGCCGAGATGAAGAAGGTTTTTGGCCGGGCTGTTTCGGGTCGTGAGGCAGCCCGAACTCTGGCAGAGCTGCGACAGGGGGGAAGATCTGTTTCGGATTTTTCCATTGAGTTCCGGACCTTGGCGGTGGAGTGCGGCTGGAACAAGGAGGCGCAGTGGGACATGTTCCTGCATGGGCTGGCTGACCATGTCCAGAAGGAGATCTATGCCCTGGACCTACCCAACACCCTTAACGGACTGATAGACCTGGCTCTGCGGCTGGACGCTCGTTTGTCCAGGGTCGAACGTCGAGCCCAGTCCACCCGTACCTTCGTAGGTATCGATGTTCCTCGGTCCAGTGGCAGGGACGTGGTCAGCCCCAACTACGATCCGGAGCCCATGCAGGTGGGTCGAGCTCGGCTTTCCCGGGAGGAGAGGGAGAGGCGGAGGTCCCAGGGCCTTTGTCTCTATTGTGGGGGATCAGGACATTTTGCCTACAGCTGCCCAGTAAAAGGCCCACCCCGGTAGTAAACTTGAGGCTACTATCGGGTGGGATCTCCGCCAGGAAGACCTCATCAGCTGTGACATCTACCTCCACCCTTCTCCCGGTAAGACTAAGATGGTCAGTCCACCAGCACGACTGTCACGCACTACTGGATTCAGGGGCCGAAGGTAATTTTATGGACTACAGTTTTGCTCAAAAGTTTAAAATTCCCAGCAAACCACTCACTCACAAGATCGCTGTTCAGGGACTCAACGGACAAGAACTACCCACCATCTCCCTTTCCACTGAAGACCTCAACCTCATCACCTCTGGCAACCATTCCGAGACTATTTCATTTTATATTCTGGACTCACCCCTGTCACCCAACGTCCTGGGACACCCTTGGCTCATCCAACACAATCCCTGAGTGGACTGGCATCTACGTGGCAAATACGTGCTGGAGTGGAGCAAGGAGTGCCATAAGTCTTGTCTTGTGTCTGCTTGTTCGTCTGTGCCTATGTCTGTGTTACAGGAGGAAGCAGGGGATATGTCTAACGTGCCCGTGGAGTACCTGGACCTGAAGGAAGTGTTCAGTAAGTCTCGTGCTGCTTCTCTACCTCAGCATCGTCCCTACGACTGTGCTATAGATTTACTGCCAGGTAAGTCTCCGCCTAAAGGCAAGTTATATGCTCTCTCTCTTCTGGAGAGAGAGGCTATGGAGAAATACATTTCTGATTCTCTAGCAACCAAGTTCATCCGCCCTTCCTCTTCTCTTCTCCTCTTTTTTGTGGGGAAGAAGGACGGCTCTCTGCGACCTTGTATTGACTACCGGGGGCTGAACAACATCACGGTAAAGAATACTTATCCTTTGCCGTTGATGTCTTCAGCTTTCGAGAGATTACAGGGAGCATCCATCTTCACAAAATTGGATTTGCGTAACGCTTATCATTTGGTTCGCATTAGGGAGGGGGATGAGTGGAAAACTGCTTTTAACACCCCCAGGGGGCATTTTGAATATTTGGTCATGCCGTTCGGACTGTCCAACTCCCCAGCGGTTTTCCAAGCAATGGTCAACGACGTGTTGCGAGATATTATCGATCAGTTCATATATGTCTACCTGGATGACATATTGATTTTTTCCCCTTCTCTCCAGGAACATGTGCCACACGTTCGACGAGTGCTTCAGAGGTTGCTAGAGAATGGGCTTTTTGTCAAGGCGGAGAAATGCGATTTTCATGCACAGTCTGTCCCTTTCTTAGGTTACATTGTGTCGTCTGAAGGAGTGCGGATGGACCCTGCGAAGATTAAGGCTGGGGTGGAATGGCCAAGCCCAGATTCCCGCAAGGCCCTGCAGAGGTTTCTGGGGTTCGCCAACTTCTACCGGCGATTTATTCGCAACTTCAGCAAACTAGTCGCACCTCTGACTGCCTTGACCTCCCCCAGAACTACGTTCAGGTGGTCGAACGCAGCCGAAGCTGCGTTCATTAAACTGAAAGGCCGCTTTGTTTCAGCCCCCATCCTTGCCTGATTCTTCACGTCAGTTCGTGGTGGAGGTCGACGCGTCAGAGGTGGGAGTAGGTGCAGTGCTGTCCCAACGTTCTCCTGTGGACGACAAAATGCACCCTTGCGCGTTTTTTTCACATCGACTATCACCCACCGAACGTAATTACGACATTGGTAACAGAGAGTTGTTGGCTGTTAAGTTAGCGTTGGAGGAATGGCGCCACTGGTTAGAAGGGTCGGGGGTACCTTTTATCGTCTGGACCGATCATAAGAACCTTGAATACATTAGAACCGCTAAAAGATTGAACTCCAGGCAGGCTCGGTGGGCTCTGTTTTTCGGTCGTTTTGATTTTTCCTTGTCCTATCGGCCGGGGTCTAAGAACATCAAACCCGACGCGCTATCCCGTATATTAGATTTTTCCGAGCGCCCGTCTACTCCCGAGTGTATTTTGCCTGAAACTCTATTTGTTTCAACACTCACATGGGAGGTCGAATCGAGGGTCACTAAAGCCCTAGAAGGGGTAACGCCTCCGCCCGGTTGCCCACCGAATCGATTGTTTGTGCCGGAGGAATTACGGTCTGACGTTATTCAGTGGGGTCATGGTTCCAACGTGGCTTGCCATCCAGGAGTTAATCGGACTAAATTTTTAGTTAAGCAACGATTCTGGTGGCCACTTATGGCTCGGGACATTCACAATTTTGTTTTGGCTTGCTCGGTTTGTGCCACTGGTAAGTCTTCCAATCAACCTCCAGAGGGGTTACTTCAGCCACTGCCGGTCCCCTCGAGACCCTTGTCCCATATCGCTCTAGATTTTGTAACCGCCCTCCCACCCTCTCAGGGTAACACAGTGGTTTTAACTGTGGTGGACCGGTTCTCGAAGGCGGCCCAAATTGTTCCCTTACCTAAATTACCTTCAGCTAAGGAGACGGCGGTGGCAGTCGTAGAACACGTCTTTCGGTTACATGACCTCCCGACAGACGTTGTTTCCCACAGGGGACCCCAATTTGTGTCCAAATTTTGGCAAGAGTTTTACTGGGGGCGACGGTTAGTTTGTCCTCTGGGTTTCACCCCCAGAGCAATGGTCAAACCGAGAGAGCCAACCAGGATTTGGAGAGAGTGTTGCGATGTTTGGTCTCCAAGAATCCTTCCTCGTGGAGCCAACAACTGTCTATGGTAGAGTACGCGCACAACACATTACCAGTGTCGGCTACGGGCCTATCTCCGTTTGAGTGTAGTGTAGGTTACCAGCCACCTTTATTTCCCAGTCTGGAATCCGAGGTTGCGGTCCCCTCCGCCCACGCCTTCATCCAGAGGTGTCACCGCACATGGACTAGAGCCCGAGAGACTCTACTCCAGGTGAGGACGCGCACCAAGGCCAAGGCCGATCGCCACCGGTCAAGGCCTCCCGTATACGTCGATGGTCAAAAGGTGTGGCTTTCAACTAAGAATATTCCTCTCCGTACAGTGTCTAATAAGCTCGCACCCAAATTTATTGGCCCGTTTACTGTCACTAAGATCCTTAGCCCGGTGGCAGTCCGCCTCAAATTACCTCCAGCGTACAGGAGGGTTCATTCCGTGTTTCATGTTTCCAAAATTAAACCCGTGTTTCATTCACACATTAACCCGCCCGTCCCGGTCCCTCTTCCACCGCGGCTCGTAGATGGAGAGACCACATATTCAGTTAATCGAATTCTGGACTCTAGGCGGAGGGGACGCGGATTTTAGAAATTGGTGGACTGGGAAGGTTACGGTCCGGAGGAGTGAAGTTGGGTTCCTGCTAGAGACATCCTGGATCACTCCCTTATCGATGATTACAATCGACAGGTAAGGGTGTATGGGAAAGCCAGGAGGCGTTCTTAGAAGGAGGGGTACTGTCACGGTAGATGTATTTGCTGGTCTCTTCTAGTCTCGTGTTTATGTTGTTGTATGATTGCACGTGCGTGTGGGCGTGAATGATTGGCACTCCCGATCCGCTCCAGCTGATCATCATTTCATCACCAGCTGTAATCAATCTCACCACTCTATATATTCTTACCACTGTTTCCTCATCATTGTCAGATTGTTGTCTTGATGTCCTTGTTGTTGGTGTTCCTGTGTTCTGTCCCGCCTGATGTTCCTGTTCTTCGTCGTCTTCGCCATCATCGTCATCATCACCGTGCGTTTGGGTTTGAGTCTTTGTTGTCTTCACCTCTTCACTGCACTTCTCCACGGATCCTGATCATCGAAGTCCCTGCATCACTCAACATCGGCTAAACTGTGTTGTTCCCTTGTATCATTATTATTATCTTCAATTAAAAGAGTAACTCGCTTTTGCTTCCAGTATTTCTTGCAGCAGACATGACAGAACGATCTGACCATCAAATGGAAGCAGCGAGTGCATCCCCGTCATCCTTAGAGGATTTTATCCACCACAGCATTTGGCGAATGGACGCCCAAGAGAAATCGGCGACACGGGTCGCGCAGTGCAAGCCTTAGTGACGCAGGTGTCCGAGCTCACCCGGCAGATCCAACACCTGCGTGCTCCCGCTGCGCCGCCCACACCGGCCGTTCCCCCCACACCACCAGACAACACATCCAAGTCAGAACCGCGCCTACCAGTACCCGAGGCTTATGGAGGAGATCCTACTCATTGAAGAGCATTCATCACCCGCTCTTCCATGCACTTCGCACTGCAACCTCGCATGTTTAACACAGAACAAGCCAATGTAGCCTTCACTTTAACCCTGCTGACTGGGAAAGCGGCTCTATGGGGGACCGCGGTGTGGGAAAATCAAAACCCATGCTGCGCCTCGTTCCAGACCCTCGCCGCCGAGATGAAGAAGGTTTTTGGCCGGGCTGTTTCGGGTCGTGAGGCAGCCCGAACTCTGGCAGAGCTGCGACAGGGGGGAAGATCTGTTTCGGATTTTTCCATTGAGTTCCGGACCTTGGCGGTGGAGTGCGGCTGGAACAAGGAGGCGCAGTGGGACATGTTCCTGCATGGGCTGGCTGACCATGTCCAGAAGGAGATCTATGCCCTGGACCTACCCAACACCCTTAACGGACTGATAGACCTGGCTCTGCGGCTGGACGCTCGTTTGTCCAGGGTCGAACGTCGAGCCCAGTCCACCCGTACCTTCGTAGGTATCGATGTTCCTCGGTCCAGTGGCAGGGACGTGGTCAGCCCCAACTACGATCCGGAGCCCATGCAGGTGGGTCGAGCTCGGCTTTCCCGGGAGGAGAGGGAGAGGCGGAGGTCCCAGGGCCTTTGTCTCTATTGTGGGGGATCAGGACATTTTGCCTACAGCTGCCCAGTAAAAGGCCCACCCCGGTAGTAAACTTGAGGCTACTATCGGGTGGGATCTCCGCCAGGAAGACCTCATCAGCTGTGACATCTACCTCCACCCTTCTCCCGGTAAGACTAAGATGGTCAGTCCACCAGCACGACTGTCACGCACTACTGGATTCAGGGGCCGAAGGTAATTTTATGGACTACAGTTTTGCTCAAAAGTTTAAAATTCCCAGCAAACCACTCACTCACAAGATCGCTGTTCAGGGACTCAACGGACAAGAACTACCCACCATCTCCCTTTCCACTGAAGACCTCAACCTCATCACCTCTGGCAACCATTCCGAGACTATTTCATTTTATATTCTGGACTCACCCCTGTCACCCAACGTCCTGGGACACCCTTGGCTCATCCAACACAATCCCTGAGTGGACTGGCATCTACGTGGCAAATACGTGCTGGAGTGGAGCAAGGAGTGCCATAAGTCTTGTCTTGTGTCTGCTTGTTCGTCTGTGCCTATGTCTGTGTTACAGGAGGAAGCAGGGGATATGTCTAACGTGCCCGTGGAGTACCTGGACCTGAAGGAAGTGTTCAGTAAGTCTCGTGCTGCTTCTCTACCTCAGCATCGTCCCTACGACTGTGCTATAGATTTACTGCCAGGTAAGTCTCCGCCTAAAGGCAAGTTATATGCTCTCTCTCTTCTGGAGAGAGAGGCTATGGAGAAATACATTTCTGATTCTCTAGCAACCAAGTTCATCCGCCCTTCCTCTTCTCTTCTCCTCTTTTTTGTGGGGAAGAAGGACGGCTCTCTGCGACCTTGTATTGACTACCGGGGGCTGAACAACATCACGGTAAAGAATACTTATCCTTTGCCGTTGATGTCTTCAGCTTTCGAGAGATTACAGGGAGCATCCATCTTCACAAAATTGGATTTGCGTAACGCTTATCATTTGGTTCGCATTAGGGAGGGGGATGAGTGGAAAACTGCTTTTAACACCCCCAGGGGGCATTTTGAATATTTGGTCATGCCGTTCGGACTGTCCAACTCCCCAGCGGTTTTCCAAGCAATGGTCAACGACGTGTTGCGAGATATTATCGATCAGTTCATATATGTCTACCTGGATGACATATTGATTTTTTCCCCTTCTCTCCAGGAACATGTGCCACACGTTCGACGAGTGCTTCAGAGGTTGCTAGAGAATGGGCTTTTTGTCAAGGCGGAGAAATGCGATTTTCATGCACAGTCTGTCCCTTTCTTAGGTTACATTGTGTCGTCTGAAGGAGTGCGGATGGACCCTGCGAAGATTAAGGCTGGGGTGGAATGGCCAAGCCCAGATTCCCGCAAGGCCCTGCAGAGGTTTCTGGGGTTCGCCAACTTCTACCGGCGATTTATTCGCAACTTCAGCAAACTAGTCGCACCTCTGACTGCCTTGACCTCCCCCAGAACTACGTTCAGGTGGTCGAACGCAGCCGAAGCTGCGTTCATTAAACTGAAAGGCCGCTTTGTTTCAGCCCCCATCCTTGCCTGATTCTTCACGTCAGTTCGTGGTGGAGGTCGACGCGTCAGAGGTGGGAGTAGGTGCAGTGCTGTCCCAACGTTCTCCTGTGGACGACAAAATGCACCCTTGCGCGTTTTTTTCACATCGACTATCACCCACCGAACGTAATTACGACATTGGTAACAGAGAGTTGTTGGCTGTTAAGTTAGCGTTGGAGGAATGGCGCCACTGGTTAGAAGGGTCGGGGGTACCTTTTATCGTCTGGACCGATCATAAGAACCTTGAATACATTAGAACCGCTAAAAGATTGAACTCCAGGCAGGTTCGGTGGGCTCTGTTTTTCGGTCGTTTTGATTTTTCCTTGTCCTATCGGCCGGGGTCTAAGAACATCAAACCCGACGCGCTATCCCGTATATTAGATTTTTCCGAGCGCCCGTCTACTCCCGAGTGTATTTTGCCTGAAACTCTATTTGTTTCAACACTCACATGGGAGGTCGAATCGAGGGTCACTAAAGCCCTAGAAGGGGTAACGCCTCCGCCCGGTTGCCCACCGAATCGATTGTTTGTCCCGGAGGAATTACGGTCTGACGTTATTCAGTGGGGTCATGGTTCCAACGTGGCTTGCCATCCAGGAGTTAATCGGACTAAATTTTTAGTTAAGCAACGATTCTGGTGGCCACTTATGGCTCGGGACATTCACAATTTTGTTTTGGCTTGCTCGGTTTGTGCCACTGGTAAGTCTTCCAATCAACCTCCAGAGGGGTTACTTCAGCCACTGCCGGTCCCCTCGAGACCCTTGTCCCATATCGCTCTAGATTTTGTAACCGCCCTCCCACCCTCTCAGGGTAACACAGTGGTTTTAACTGTGGTGGACCGGTTCTCGAAGGCGGCCCAAATTGTTCCCTTACCTAAATTACCTTCAGCTAAGGAGACGGCGGTGGCAGTCGTAGAACACGTCTTTCGGTTACATGACCTCCCGACAGACGTTGTTTCCCACAGGGGACCCCAATTTGTGTCCAAATTTTGGCAAGAGTTTTACTGGGGGCGACGGTTAGTTTGTCCTCTGGGTTTCACCCCCAGAGCAATGGTCAAACCGAGAGAGCCAACCAGGATTTGGAGAGAGTGTTGCGATGTTTGGTCTCCAAGAATCCTTCCTCGTGGAGCCAACAACTGTCTATGGTAGAGTACGCGCACAACACATTACCAGTGTCGGCTACGGGCCTATCTCCGTTTGAGTGTAGTGTAGGTTACCAGCCACCTTTATTTCCCAGTCTGGAATCCGAGGTTGCGGTCCCCTCCGCCCACGCCTTCATCCAGAGGTGTCACCGCACATGGACTAGAGCCCGAGAGACTCTACTCCAGGTGAGGACGCGCACCAAGGCCAAGGCCGATCGCCACCGGTCAAGGCCTCCCGTATACGTCGATGGTCAAAAGGTGTGGCTTTCAACTAAGAATATTCCTCTCCGTACAGTGTCTAATAAGCTCGCACCCAAATTTATTGGCCCGTTTACTGTCACTAAGATCCTTAGCCCGGTGGCAGTCCGCCTCAAATTACCTCCAGCGTACAGGAGGGTTCATTCCGTGTTTCATGTTTCCAAAATTAAACCCGTGTTTCATTCACACATTAACCCGCCCGTCCCGGTCCCTCTTCCACCGCGGCTCGTAGATGGAGAGACCACATATTCAGTTAATCGAATTCTGGACTCTAGGCGGAGGGGACGCGGATTTTAGAAATTGGTGGACTGGGAAGGTTACGGTCCGGAGGAGTGAAGTTGGGTTCCTGCTAGAGACATCCTGGATCACTCCCTTATCGATGATTACAATCGACAGGTAAGGGTGTATGGGAAAGCCAGGAGGCGTTCTTAGAAGGAGGGGTACTGTCACGGTAGATGTATTTGCTGGTCTCTTCTAGTCTCGTGTTTATGTTGTTGTATGATTGCACGTGCGTGTGAGCGTGAATGATTGGCACTCCTGATCCGCTCCAGCTGATCATCATTTCATCACCAGCTGTAATCAATCTCACCACTATATATATTCTTACCACTGTTTCCTCATCATTGTCAGATTGTTGTCTTGATGTCCTCGGTGTTGGTGTTCCTGTGTTCTGTCCCACCTGATGTTCCTGTTCTTCGTCGTCTTCGCCATCATCGTCATCATCACCGTGCGTGTGGGTTTGAGTCTTCGTTGTCTTCACCTCTTCACTGCACTTCTCCACGGATCCTGATCATCGAAGTCCCTGCGTCACTCACCTTCAGCTGCACTGTGTTGTTCCCTTGTATTAATATTATTATCTTCAATTAAAAGAGTAACTCGCTTTTGCTTCCAGTATTTCTTGCAGCAGACATGACATGGCCTCTCTCGATCTTCACTGTCATCGCTCCTCCTTTTATGCTTCTGCTCCTCCGTGAGAGCAGGAGTCCCTCATTATCAATCATGCCACTGGCCTCGCGCCGCGCTCTCATGGCCCTCGACCTTTTCCTGCTCGTCACACCTGGTAAGTCATATAACCTACTTTCTGGAATACCCCTGTTTCTCCTGAGTGCCTTTAGTTAGTTAGTTAGTTAGTTAGTTAGTAAATACAAAAGTCTAAGGCCGATTTGCGAATAGTGCCTCACCTCAACTCTCTTTCTTTCAACCCTAGCCCTGATAGTCTGGATAAGTTTGAGGATTTTCAGTGTATTTCATTAGTAAATAGGCAATGTAAATATGCAAACCTGCTCAAAGAACTCGTCCATGAAACCCTTTTCAATTACAACGACCACCTCATCCGCCTCTTCTGGGTCTTTTCCCTGATGAACAGAAATACAGCTAGTAAGTGAAGTAGTTCAGGAAAATGATGAGAAGAGTGTTGAAGTGGGGAAATCTGAAGTCACTTGTACTTTAGAAACAGCTAGTATTGGTGATAAAAGTGATTGACTGCTTTTTGTTTAACAGACGGAGGAAGAGGGAGTTGGTCATGAAATGGAGAAGGAGGTGAACATGATGATATGTCAGATATCCTTTCTCATTGTACAGATGAACAGATGTACATTGTAAAAGAAATCAATGGTTTTCTAGATGATCCGTTTGGCAGAACATTTTAAGAGAGGGAGTTTTTCCCAAATGTTAACAAGTTGTTAATTTTAGTAATGAAAATACAGAAATCAGGTTTTGATTAACTTTGCACAAGAAAAAGGTTTAGAGTAAAGAAAATTGTAACAAAATTAAGGAGAGGACTAATAGTCTGTTTAATGTCACAAAAATTGAATCTTCTCCGCTGTTTTGAAATTCAAACAGTAAATGTTGGTGCTCTATAATACTAGCCTGGTCCCACCAGACTCTCGTACATTTCATTTGTAAATAGAGTCTGGCACCGCTCCATTGACAAGCGTTAACTTCCTTGTAGGCGGGTACTCAATTGAAGTCTAAAACTATTGGATCTGCCCAGAGTCACTCTGGATCTGCCATAACCAATCGCTAACGTTTGGTCGTGACGTATTGTCATGTTGGTGTCTGTTTGATTCTATTCTGTTTAGTTCTTCTGTTTTGTCTTTAGTATTAGTCACATGTCTTTTTTTCCCGCCTCTCATCTGTTTCCATGCCACCCGTCATTAGTCCATCATCATCACCTGTGTATTGTTAATCACCTTCATCTGTGTCACCTGGTTTATGTTCATCAGTGTCTGTATTTAGTTCCCGCTGTTTAGTCAGTCTTTGTCCGTTCTCATCAGTATAGCGTCAAATGTTACCAGTGATTCGTCCGTCAGTCTAACGTTGTTCTGTGACCGATCTGCCAACAGATCTGTGAGTACTTGTAAATAAAACTTGGATTTGAAGCTTCAGCCTTTTCGGCATCATCTACCTGCACAAACCCTGACACGCATGTCATGTCGAATCCCGTGGGGAGGAGAGCCACAACATCATGGCCACCATCAAAACTAAGCAAAGATTGTTCTTGCTCCGGCTTTAACTTCTTGATATTCGGCAGCGTTGCTACAACGGACCGAATGGCTTCGCTCGCATCTTTCTTTCGCATCTTTCATCTTTCAGCATGATAGCACAAGAGAGAAATTCAAATGTTAATTTCCTTCGTTTTCTCAGAGAGTTGCCCTCTCTTCCAGTTCTTCCAGTTTCTCCAGTCTTACAATACCGAGCTTGAAGCCCTCTCCTCGGACAGCATACTAATACACATACTCTTTAATCTGTCTGATTATTTGGGAGTGTGAACTTGTGAAATGATTTTTTATAAACAAAATTCGGGAGGAACACGTACAAATGATCTCTCCCATCAGCAGGAGAAGACGCCTATATACGTAGCTGACTCACCTATGTTCCTCAACAGTTTTCTGCATCCCTCCAATACCTCCTCACTCTTGGCTGTTTTCCTATTCCAGCCAGAGATACGGGGGAACTACTCTGGGTTCGGGCCAAAATACCCAGTTCAGAGCCCTCTCCAACAACAATTAAAATATGATTCACCAAATAATTGCATTAGGAGAAGAAAACATAAAAGAAGAAAAAAAGTAAAGAAAAATAAATGTATGCATGCCATAGAATCACAATAGCAAAAATGTGAATGCACACAGTATAACTGCTGCAAATCGGAAGTAAAAATTAAAAGTTAAAGTGTTTTAGTAGAGAAATGGAGTTGTTAGCAGAGCAAAACCACAAACTACATGCCCTTATGTACCTTCCATTTATGATTGAACTAATCCTTCAAGTGTGTAAATTAATAATTATATCTTGTGCATGTAGTTTGGGTATGCCTTTCCTTTTTTGTGGAATTTAATTTTGTTTCCTTCTCGCTAATTCTCTTTTGGAGTTTTGATCCTCATTCTGGGCCTGTCTGATCTGTTACATAAGACTTCACTTCAAAAGGATTCTGCAGTCCTGCAAGCCGATGGTCCAGAGACAGTGTGAAAGATGCTCAGGACAGCTTATTTACAGCTGTTTATCCCGAGGTTTACCGCAGTCCACCGGATCCAGGCCTTATCCGGATCTGATGATGGACCGGCACCTGAACACGACGCCTGGACAGTCCTGAAGTGTCGACTAGTCTCTCCCCTGTGAAGGCCTCCTTCCCTTCCCTTTACCTCTCTACAGATAAAACATTGTTGGGATAATTCCGGTTCACGCGTTTTCAAGCCATCAGGCACTGTTTTGTGCAAATGAGCGGCCGGATCGCATTAAGGGTTTTCTGTAAGAACGGTGTCGTCAAGGCCGGCGATTGCTAGAGGTGAACTAGGCGATTGCCTAGGGCGACAAATGTGTTGGGGGCGTGGGCGCCCTCTAGTGTTTGCCCTTAGGCCTCCTTCCCATTAATCATAGAATTAGAATGACAAGCAAAATAAAACATATTTATTAAACATGATCATCCTAGGCCCCCTCAGCCACACGTTTAATTTCTTGTCAACCTGATCATTAGATTGAATTGATGATTATTGTCAATCATTTCCTAATGGGGGGGGGGGGGGGGTACGCTACGTTACGTTACGTTAGGCAAGTGCTCAGCTGCTGGCGCATTGATCGAAAAAGAAAGCGGTCTAAACCCTCTGGTGCACAAGGAAGAAAACGGAGATGGGAAGAAGATAAAAAGAAAGCCCAGTATAGAGGTAAGTCTTCTCATCTCAGCCATTAAAGTTTTAAACGAAATAAATTTATTTAGTATTGTGTATCACCTAATATTGGACGTTTCATTGCTGTCACTAAGCTATCACTAGCTAGCTAGTTACTTTGCTAGTTTGCTACGTATTACTAGCAAACGTAACTTCACTGATAACCTAGATCAGTGGTTCTTAAACTTTTTTCGTTGCGTCCCCCCCTTAATATTTTTTTTACCACCCCCACCCCCAAGATTTAATAAATAAAAACAGAAATATTTCTTAAATAAAAAGAAAACGTGCAAAGAACAACACCTGCAATAGTTTCACTTTGTAATGTCATTATTTCATATAACAGTAAGAGGGAATAATAATACAGTGTTATAGTAATATAATAATAATATTACAGTGATGCTTTGGATGAGCAATATATAAAAGCGCAAATATATGACTGCTTTTGACAGCACCTCATTGCACGAGCTCAGCTTCTTGTTCGTCTTTTTACCGGAACACACACAGCAGCGGAGTGGCGAGTTCACAGTAGCAGCTTGAGTTTCAGTCTGCTGAAGAAGTGCTTTTCCACAGCGAGCAACTACTATGTTGGGCTTGTTCAAGCGGTGACAAGTCAACGGTCAGAAGAAGAACGATTCAGTGTACGGCTGTTTTTTTTCTTTTCCTTTTTTCGGCTGATCTCCCGCACCCCAGAGCGACGGAGTCAGAGTCAGAGCTTCTTTGTTCTTGTTTCAAAGAAAAGTTTAACTTCAAATCCTCCAGAGTCGCGGCCAAAGCCGAATCAAAAGACTGCTATTCACAAGCAGCAGTAGCCATTCTTTGTTTTCAAGTAGCAGTGAACCGCCGCAACTCTGTCGTCATTATGTTAAGCCCACCCGCCGACTCTATACACGATCCGATTGGCCAGACCAGTTTTTGGTTTTTCCAGCTCTAAAGTCAACGGAGAGTTGCTAGACCACAATGGCTGCAAAATAATTTTTGCTGCTGCTAGGGTGCGTCTAGATTTCTAGGCTACAGTTCTCCTCCAGGAATATACTATATTGTTTTTTTTTTTTTGTATTGTGTTTTTTTTTTTTTAATTGGCCATGGCCAGATGCACTCAGACATATTTTCAGGAGTCTCAAGTAAAATATCATTTGATGATACCATCAACGAATTTGCCATTCGGAAGATCAGACGAGTAAAATTTTAATGCTGCGTCAATTTTGAAAGTGAATAGAAATGCCAGAATCAACTGTTCATCTTTTATTATTTGAGATAGGGATAGAACTACAAGAACTGCAATCTTTTAATTTTGTAGTGGTACGTAGGGCTGGGTACCGAGTTCGGTACTTTTTAGGTACCGACCGAATTGCCTCGATACTACCGAGTACCAAAACATGTCTTGTTTTTCGGTACAAAGTTTCGGTACCTAAGTGGTTAATCTCGTCAACGTCAGTGAAACAATAAACATGCAGCATGATTGGCTGTGGCGGAAAAACACTACTTTACGCAGCTGCCCATAGACGTTCCTCTGCCTCGTCGCACGTGTGGCTGTAGTGAGTATGTGTGTGCGTGTGTGTAAGCGTCCAACCCAGATAGATAGAAAATATGTCCCGACTCGATGCCATAAGCACACAATGCAATATTTTCTACAAGATAATTGACCTTTGGCTAAGCCCCGCCCCCCTTAGTTACTGTTGCTACGTCCGTCAAACTTCGCCTGGGCTCTGGTGTTTGCTATCAACATGGCTTATGCTGTGACAGCTCTTCCTGATGAAATTTTATCCAACTTTTATAAATCAGCAAATAAAGTGTCCGATAAAAGTAGGCAAAAGGGGCTGCAATATGCGTTCGAAGGCTATATCCATGACATACAGGTGAAACACAAGGAACAACAAGGCATCCAAATAGAGGCAAAAGCATACCGGTCACAGTCAAAAAATGAACCACCGCATATCCTACTGATCGAGACGGAGGCTGGGACTAACAATATCAAAGAGCAACACTGTTCATACAAAGCTGGGTAGGTTTTTATTCACTTCTATAATAGTTATTACAAAGCAAACGGACCAATGTTACGCGAGTATAACGTTGTATTTATTAGCAGCGGTAGGGTATCAACAATCGGTATGCTACAGTAGATAACGTTAACGTTAGCTGACAAGGTGATGTTTTGGTTAGCTCCACAGGGTTTTAATAAAACTGTCTAACTAGTATAACTTCACAGTAAGGTTAAAAGCAAAATTTACCTTAGAGCACACAAAGGTGTGCTTCTCGATCTTCGAGGGGTTTTGCTGACTGTGAGGACGTCCACACAGTTTAATCCAAAGACGACAGTTGTCAGGATTTGACTTCGGTTTTGGGAAGGGAAAAAAATGGACACCCCCCTCCAACCTCTCTGGGAAACGCGTATCGGTGTTACAAATGCCCCAGGCACAACGTTTAACCAATGTTTTTGATAATCCTAAGACGATAATGGCCTGCCGAGACCAAAATTATGAGATGCTCGCGTTAAAGTCAATGGAGCGCTGTGAAAAAGTGTCGGACCTCTGTCGGAGCTCGTTCTTGGCTGCGCTGTGATTGGTCAATCTACATTCTAGGGCGCAGGGGTGTGAAGTAACGAATTACAAATACTCACGTTACTGTAATTAAGTAGTTTTTTTCAGAAATTGTACTTTTTTGAGTAGTTTAAATTTTTTGTAATTTTACTTTTACTTGAGTACATTTTAAGTGATGTATCGGTACTTTTTCTCCGCTATTTTCCTTCTGTTTGTGGTCGTTACTCGTTACATGCTTGTTTTAAATGTATTTTATTTTTATCCATCAACGTGATTGGATTGAGTAAGCGGTCTCGTGACTGTCATCAAATCAAATTAAGCATAGAAAACTTTAACCGCCTATTCCTGCTGTTACTCGTGACTGCTGTGGAGGTGCATTCTTCACGCATCAATCCAGATATCAATCCTCTAATAAGGTACAGTTCACATTTCTGCTTAATATGATATTTATATAGGCTGGCCTGTCTACAGGGCCTAACATTTGGTCTGAGGCTGTGGGTATTGCGTGACGAGTTCATAATGCGGTGAATTCCCGCTCCCATTTACTTCAAAATCACATTATAGAGAGACGCGCGTCACGATCTGTGCACTGCCGCGTCTCGCGCTCGCCATGCCGCCAGATTCAGAATCAGTGTGAACCATGGCGTTAACTTGAACTGCATTTCTGTCAGTGCGTGACTACAGCTCGTTAATAAACAACGTTTTTTTATTGATCCATTACAATCCGTCTTCATTTGGCAAGTGCACTTGCGCAAAACATTTTTTCATGTTGAACTTTTTTTTTTTGTGTGTGTGTGTGGATGCTGCTGATAAAACAGCTTCACCCAGACTACAAAGAGACATGCATTTGTGTGTGTGTGTGTGTGTGTGTGTGTGTGTGTGTGTGTGTGTGTGTGTGTTTGTGTTTGTTTGTTTCTTTTGTAAAAGTTTCCTGGATATAACTTCCCTATTTAACTTCCCACACACGCAAATCAATCCACAAATACACGTGAGATATCCACACACACAAAGCAATCCACAGATGCACGGGAGAGATCCACACACGCAAATCAATCCACAAATGCACGAGACAGATCCACACACACACATAGCAATCCACAAATGCACACAAGAGATCCACACACACACACACACACACACACACACACACACACACACACACACACACACACACACACACACACACACACAGCGATCAACGAATGTACGCGAGAGATCCACAAACACAGCAATCATGCATCATTGTCCTTACTCACATTGCTTTGCTCACAATTCACAATTGCTTTATCTGTACCTGTAATTTCATGCACAGCAACTCACGTGACTTTTGAGACTGTTGTTCCGCGGCCTTGTTTCACAAATGCACACAAGCAATCTGTCCACATTACCTACAAGGATGCGATATGGTGTTATTACGTGCAAAAGTTTGAGATTTGCCTCAGTTGCTCTTTTTGTGGTGAATCAGATTAACCAGTTGTTCATCTTTTTTGATCTGTCTATTTACTAAAAAGCTTTGGCTTTTTGAAGAATGTCAGAAGTGTTGGAGTGACTATAAGAGCATTTTTGTTTGTTCATCCATTGTTTAAGTCATAATTTACATTTACATTTACATATATTCATTTAGCAGACGCTTTTATCCAAAGCGACTTACAAATGAGAACAATAGAAGCAGTTAAACTAACAGTAGGACAACAATACACAAGTGCTATAACCCCTCTCAGTTTAACTTTAGTCTATTTTTTTTTTAGAATAGAATAGAAGAGAAGAGAAAGTGTTAGTACTACTGAATCAAGTGCTGCCGAAAAAGATACGTCTTCAGCAGTTTCTTGAAAGTGGCTACTGACTCAGAAGCTCTGGTTGAGTTAGGCAGTTTGTTAAATATTCTTTGTAGCATTTTTGTATGTGCAATTTATTAGAGTGTATCTTTGGCGAACAGGACGAGGCCGAGGGACGTGAGAGAACGGAGCGAGGCCGGTGGTGCGAGTGTTAATGAGCAGCACTTGTGAGCACACCGGTCTCGCATATCTCACGGAGGAGCGGAAGCATAAAGGAGGAGCGACGATGTTGATGTTCGAGAGAGAAACAGGCCTGTATTTTGGTGTGTTTGGTTTTTGTGTTTTATTTTGGGTAACCAGCAGTCGTCCGCGAGGGGTTGCTGGCGGATCCTTTTATGTTTATTTTCAGTAGTTTTCGGTATTTTTGGTTTGTTTGTTTGTTTGTTTTATTTTAATAAAGTATTTTGAATGTTCACCGGTACCCGCCTCCTTCTTCCCTGAACTTTCCTACACTGGTGCCGAAACCCAGGAAGAGGGAGGAACGCGCTGTCAGAGAGTCCTCGCTGTGTGGGGAATCCGTGGTGCCATCGAGCATGGTGCGCGAGTGGCCGCCGCTCACCGTGAGCCGGAGCCTGCTGCCATCTGCCGAAGAAGGGGAGGAGCAGGGAGCGGGGGACTAGCGGCCATGGACGCTCGAGGCGGTGCGCTGGAGTTAGTTGCCGGGGGGCCGGTCGAGCTCGCTGCCGGCCGCCTGGGAGTTGGAGGGGCGGCTGCAGTCCGGGAGGGAGCGGAGGAGTCACCGCCGCTCGTTGAGGGCTGGAGCCTGCTGCCATCTGCCGAAGGAGAGGAGCAGGGAGCTGGGGACTCACTGCCAGCTGCCCTAGACCCCAAGGAGCCGTCACCATCCACCGGGTGTCGGAGGAGTGTCGAGCCGTCCACCAAGGGCTACCCAGTGTCACCGCCAGGCGCTGTGGAGGAGATCCCCCAGCTGGTGGAGGACCAGATGGCAGCGCGTTGTGGGTGCCGGACCAAGTTTTTTTTTTTTCTCCTCTCTCCCCTCTCTCATTCTGTCGCTCCTCATGCTTCCGTCTCGGTTTCCCTCGGCTCGTTGGTCCATACCCCCCAGGGATCACCCCCGCCATGGGGGGGGGGGGGGGGGTAGGCACAGTCTTGTGGGTACCCCCCGGCCTGTGAGGGGCGATGGGGGTATATGGCGAACAGGACGAGGCTGAGGGACGTGAGAGAACGAAGCGAGGCTGGTGGTGCGAGTATTAATGAGCAGCACCTGTGAGCACACCGGTCTCGCATCTCTCACGGAGGAGCAGAAGCATAAAGGAGGAGTTTCGACATTGATGATCGAGAGAGGAACAGGCCTGTGTTTTGGTTGTGTTTGGTTTTTGTATTTGTATTTTATTTTGGGTAGCCAGCAGTCGTTCGCGAGGGGCTGCTGGCGGTATTTTTGGTTTGTTTGTTTTATTTTAATAAAGTATTTTGAATGTTCGCCGTTTCCCGCCTCCTTCTTCCCTGAACTTTACTACAGTATCATTTAAGTCATAATCTGCTTGTTGAAGTGTTGGAGTGACTATAAGAGCATTTTTGTGGCACAAAACTCAATCTCGCCTAGGGCAACCAAAGGGCTAGAGGCAGCCCTGGGTGTCGTATTAGCGGCCCCTAAGTTAATAACTAATGAATGTTGCGATGGAAGTGAATCAATCAAATCTAACTTTAGCTACACAATAACTTTATTCTAGAGATGCTGTAAAGCCAAAACAATCTCTGTTACTTTATTTTCCTATTATCACTGTAAAGCAGCTTTGAAACAATCTATATTGTTAAAAGCACTATATAAATGAAGGTGACTTGACTTGACAGATGACAGAATTGTTATCACTTGGTTCATCACAAAAGTTTATCATTTTAGCACGTTTTGAAGTCTTGCCAATTTAAACATTCAAGTGATTTTAAACCATTCAAGCACAATACGACGCGTTAGAGAACTCAATTCATTAATCACGTTGTTTAGAATATTAGACACTATTAATATTGGTATTAATAAATAATAATAATATTAATAAAAGAGAACCAACTGCCGCTGTAGTAGCCACTGAATCCAGCGGAAAGCGCTGCATCTGTGTACAGCTAAATGTCTTGCTGTCAGACATAGTCATTATAGAAGAAGGATATGCCGTTCCATGAAGACAGAAATTGCTGCCAGAGGCGAATTTGCATTTTCAAAGCTGTGTCCAAAGTGACTTTGTCTTGGAGATAGGGGATTGTTGCTGCTTTTGATTGAGCCTGGGTGATTGAGCCTGGGTTCTCCCAAGGTTTTTTTCTCCATTTTGTCACCTGATGGAGTTTTGGTTCCTTGCCACTGTCGCCTTTTTTTTTCGCCTTCATTCGCCATTGGCTTTTGGCTTGCTTAGTTGGGGACATTTAACATTTAACATTTAATTTTGAATTTAACAATACTATTACAACTTTACTTTGCTGTTATCTCTGTAAAGCTGCTTTGAAACAATTTGTATTGTAAAAGCGCTATATAAATAAAGGTGACTTTACTTGACTTGACTTGATAGTAGGTTGGAAAGGAAAGATTTCCCTTGGGGAATTATTCTGATGGCGTAGTTAAGGTGACCAAAGAGGGCTAACAGCTGTTGCTTTGTGCATCTATCTGCTAGAAGATAATTCAATAGGAGCAGTGAAATGCGTTGTATATTTTCGGGAGGCAGAGATGCTTGGAAAGAGACAGAGTCTAGGGTGATGCCTAAGAACTCGATGGAAGAGCATGGCCCTAAAGCCTAGTTCAGAAATGCCTTTAAAGAGGTTGGAAAGTCTGGAGTGTGGAGGTGCAACAATGAGGAAGTCGTCAAGAAGGTGGAGGACATAGGGAAGACTGTGGTTATTGATGAGAATCCAACATAAGGCTTCCGTGAAGGAGTCGAATATTCTGGGGCTGCTTCTGCAGCTGAAAGTAAGGCAAACTGCAAAATAATAAGCCTTTCTTTCCAGAGTAAGCCTTCCTTTCCAGAAGGTTCCAAAGAAACACCAGAAATCTGGACGAATGGGCATGACTTTGAAAGCGCTGGTGATGTCTGCTTTTGAGAGCCATGCTCCATGGCCTGCCTTACAGATAAGAGTGATGGCTTGATTGATGGATGCATATTGCATGGAGAAGTCTGGGGCTGGAATGATGCTATTAAGTCTGGGGCTGGAATGTGTGTGCCGTTGGGGGAAGATAGGTCGATGATTAATCTCTTTTTTCTAGAGTATTTCCTGGTGGCGATGCCAATGAGACTGATGCGAAAGGGAGAAAACAGGGGTTCTTTGAATGGGCCTATCATGAATCCTTCCTGGACTTCTTTGGCAATTAATGCATCAATGGTATCTGGTTCGGTGTGAGCAGACTGGAGGTTATGGGAGAGATGAGAAATGTCGGAATTTATCTCTATACTTGGGTGGAAACCAATTTTTAATCCATTGGAAAGGAAATCAACAAACTCTCAGTGGCTAAAAGGCTCCTGTCTGCCTTGCTGCTGAGTGGTTTGCGTATGTAAGCTCTGTAGAGCTTTCTGTCTTGAATCTTTATTTACTTTCATTCGTTGTTGTTTATATTGCTAAATATAACAAACTCATCGACACACATTAATCTGACATTGCTAGCTTCTATCTGAATCTGTATCGCTAGCACAACACGGTAGTAATTCGCTAGCCTGTTAACGCGTCATCCGTGCCTGCCATTTATTTTTCTCTTGCGCACTCACGCCATTCGTGCCTGGCGTCTTTTTTCCCTCTCTTTATTAGTTTCTATACTACTACTTTAGATACTATTTTGGATGCGACTAGCTTAGTGAACTCTGTACATTGTTCGATCCGACTGTAGAGCCTGTGTGACGCTGTAGTCGCAGGAAAAACACTGCTCTTCCGTTCCGATTACAACATTAAACAGGTTCTCCTGAATTAGTGAAACACCCACTGAGAATCCTGTTTAAAGTACCTTAGTTATTGGCGATTCTATAACACGGAACGTGAAAATAGAGCCACCAGCCTCTATAGTCACATGTTTGCCGGGAGCCAGAGTGCCTGACATCAATGCAAATTTAAAACTGCTGGCTAATGCTAATCTTAAATTCTCTAAGATTATTATTCACGTCGACACTAATGATGTTCAACTTCGCTAGTCGGAGATCACTAAAGTTAACGTTAAAGAGCTGTGTGAACTCGTTAGTACGATGTGAGGCACTGTAATTTGCTCTGGCCCCCTTCCTGTTCACCGGGGTGATGGGATACTTAGTAGACTGTCCTCACTCAATGGCTGGCTATCTAAGTGGTGCCCGCAAAATAATATAGAATTTATAGACAATTGGAAAAGTTTTTGGGGGAGACCTGACCTGTTGAAAAGAGATGGTATTCTTCCCTCCTGTGCCGCTCTTCTCTCTCTTGTAATATGGCACATAGTCTTAGAGCTCAAACATGAATTGGGGCTCAGGTCATGAAGCAGACAGACTGGCTAAACCGACCGTCTGCTAGCTGTTTCACATCACTGAGGTCAGATAAATCCAATCACATAGAGACTCTTTTACCTAGATATCATCATATAGAGACTGTGTCTGAAAATACAAAAAACTCCCAAACCCATTTAAGGGTAAAAATTTAATTGATGTTAAACAAATAAAAAATAGATAATGTACAGATGATCAAACGATAAAGCTTGGGTTGCTGAATATTCAATCCCATACTTGAAAAGCACTTATTGTTAAACGGTAACTAAACACTAAAACAACTTTTTTTAGGTAATGATGGAATAATGGAGCTTCATAAATACTGTTCATTGATTCGAGTAAATTTTTTGACATTTGGTTATCTGTTTATTTATTACAAGGACAATGCATATTAACAAGACAAGTCAAAATATGCCAGAGTTAGCCAAAAGGCCAGATGTACAATAGGCAACCTAAAAATACAATGCAAATACAGCAATTTAATCAAAACATAACAAAATACAACAAACCCTACAATTTCCAAAATCACAGAGAAAACATAAATAAAAAATAAATAAAAAAATCAATGTTGACATATTTGCATGTTAAAAAGCCAAGTTTTAAAAGAAGAACGAAATCCATTATAACTATTTAATTCTCTAACTGACTCTTAATTCTCTTTTGAGGCTTTAATAGAGAAGGCAGACTGACTAAAAGCAGTTTTTCTGAAATGAATAACACAATCCCTTCTAAGTGTATCTCTAGTGATACGACTGTTATCCGATCTTAAACTCAGAAACTCACTAAGAGGTGGTGGGGCCAGGCCATTAAGAATTTTATAAGCTAAACAGCCATTTGAAAACTTAAAAGTTTTCCCAACTCAACAAATTGTATTTTGATAAAATCTTACAATGATGAAAATGACGTGGTTTCTTGTAGGAGTGTAAATCGATTATACAGCCGACGATTGGATGCATCGATGCGTCTGCAAGAGTATCGATTAATGTGTTTGTTTTGCCGCCTGTCTATTTTCAGCATCCGCTCATATGCGTACAAACGATTGTTGTTATGCACTGGGCTAACGTTAGTTAGTCACCGAACTTAACTGCCAGTGTGAATGCACCCTCAGTCACTTAGGGTGTACTCACACTAGCCAGTTTGAACCGTGCCCGAGTGCGTTTGACCACCAAAGCGGGGTTCGTTTGACTAGTGTGAGTGCTCCGAACCGTGCCCGGGCGCGGCTCGATTAGCCGGCCCTGGCCCGCTTGGAAGAGGTGGGCCAGAGCACGGTTCAGTTGGACTTGGGCGCGGTTCGCATGCAGTGTGAGCCCTAACCGTGCTGGACCACGGAACAGGACGCGTGATGTACGGGAACTGTAGTCCGTAATCAAAGCTGCAAAGTCCTTGCTGCACTTCAGCTGGTACCTTGCAAACCTCTTCATACGAGCAGCACGATTACGTGAAAATTTTCGCGCCACTAAGGCGACACATCTGTTTAACAACAGGCTGTGAGAGGGCTGTGGACCACCGTGGACCAAACGACACAAAATTATCCACAAAGAAAACAGAGCGATGGACTCCATTGTGTTCAGAGAGTCCCGCTCTTCTTGTTTATCCCGAAACCGTCGCACCATAATGACGTAAGCGTGCTCCGGCACGAATGCTGAAACCCTATGTGAGTGCAGGCCAGAGGGGGAGTGGGGAGGGGCAATCGTACTCGGGCCCGGTTCATGGCAACCGTGCCTAGTGTGAGTACACCCTAAGTCGGCGAATTCCAAGCTAGCAGTTAATAAGGTAAACAAACAGGCGCTAACGTGTACAAAAGGCTACTTCAACAGCTTTCTTGAAAAGTTTAGGGTGCTTTCACACCAACGCGGAACGGAACGGGCCGGGTTTGCATGAAAAATCGCTAATTATGTAAACGCTGTCTGTCATGCGGACCCGGGTGCGCACTGGGGTACCAAACCCAAGACTGTCTGGAGGAGGTGCGCTGAGTTCGGTTGCACTCGAAACGTGTCGCGGCTGACGTGAATGTGAAAGCATCACGGACTCGGGTGCGCACTTGTTCAGGAAGAAAAGTGACCTGCGCATGCATTTTAGCTGGTTATGATGTATTTAGTTAAATAAAACACATGTAAGGGATGATAGTGTTGATAATTTACCTTGGATAAGCGCGAGAGTGAGTCTGCAGTGTATTCGCACACACATAGCGCGTGGACTCAGGGCAACACATTAATGGAAATCCACTGTCTCCTGCTTTTGCAATCAGCAAAAAGCCAAATGCGACACACAGTAAACCGGTGTTGTTCACTCAGCTGTGCATAATAGCACCAAATAAAATAAAATAAACACAGTATATTGACCCGCATTCTGTTTTCTATCATGCGTCGTGCACGTTTGCGATGACGTAAGATGCACGGAAACGCACCAGGATTCGATAGGTCAAGTTTTGAACTGTATGCAGTAACTGTTATATTTGCTGTTCTATTTGCAGTGCATTGAGCACAACATAGACATTATGTGAATAGAATACTGTTCCTGTATTCTCAATAAAAGGCAAATTATAAACATTTTTGTTGATTTATTTGAAACTTAATAGATATGATGTAAAAATATCGATTATTGAATCGTATCGAATCGAATCGTATCGCGGGGAATTCTGAAGTATCGAATATAATAGAATCGCTGGCTTAAGAAATCGGTATCGTATCGAATCGTCATGTAGACTCCGATTTACACCCCTAGTTTCTTGTCAAAAATGTGTGCGTTTGTTTATATATAGTCTGTATTGGTAGCAAGGTGGAGTGGTTGGCCTGAGACCAAGTAGTTAGACAATAATTCATATGTGAAAATATCATATGCATAAACATTTTAGCAGCTTGGGTAGACATTGAATTCCTGATATACCGAAAATTAGATAAATTACATTTTATTTTCTTAACAGTATTTGAAATCTGAGAATTAAACTTAAGTTTGGAATCAATGATAATACCAAGATATTTAAATTCTGAAACAATTTGAATTTTTTCACTGGTAATAAAAATGTCCGGATCAACTGAGAGTTGGTGGTTTTACTAAAAAACATTCCAACTGTTTTGGAAAGATTTAACTGAAGGCTACAGTGGTTTAACCATTCACTAATTTTAACCATAGCGTTTGTAAGTTTGGCTGCCACTGCTGCTTTTGAAGTTCCATGTATATATAAAACAGTGTCGTCTGCATACATTTGAACTCTGACTTCTGGGCACGCACGCGGCAAGTCATTAATATACATGCAAAACAAAAGGGGGCCCAATATAGACCCTTGAGGCACTCCAGTGGACAGCTGAAGAGGTTCAGATTTGTAGCTGCCAATACGTACAGTTTGTGATCGTTGAAAAAGTTAAGATGCTACCCACTTTAGAGCATTATCTGAAAAATTAAAATGAGATAATTTAGACAGTAAAATATTGTGATTAATAGTGTCAAAGGCTTTCCTGAGATCTAAAAAAATAGCTCCAACAATCTTGTTCCTATCAAGCAAAGATTTAATATTTTCGATAAAAAAACAGTTCGCTGTCTCAGTGGAGTGATTTAACCTAAATCCAAATTGAAAAGAATGAAGGGAAAATACTGAATTATTCAAGTGATCCCTAATCTGTTGAGATACCCATTTTTCTAAAACCTTAGATATTACTGGCAAAATGCTAATAGGTCTATAATTGGAAATAATTTGTCTGTCTCCCGATTTAAATAAAGGGGAAACAATAGCTAATTTCCAAGTATTTGGGAATTCCCCCACAGAGATCGATTGATTTATAATTTTTGTGATGGGGATAATCAATGATGAACCTAATTCTTTCAACATTGTATTATCCATACCAAAGACATCTTTTGCTTTAGAAGTATTAAGTGAACTGATTAAGGATTCCATATTTCTTTCAGAAGCGCTGGAAAACACAAGGCTGTGCTCTGACGACAAGATATGGCACTTACTAATATCTATGTGTGAAAAACCCTGTGCAATAGATGCAACAGAGTCTACAAAATAGTTGTTAAAAGCTGTAGCAACCACAGTTGGATAAGAAATACATTTCCAATCCAACAAAAGATCAACAGGTTTTCTTTCTTTATGTTCCTTTATGTTCCAATGTTTATAGTAGTCAGAAAAAAGTCAGCCCTTGACTTTCTTAACTGAGATGTAACTTTATTCCTCAACATTGCAAAACGTCTCGGTTACGTATGTAACCCTCGTTCCCTGAGTCGGGAACGGAGACGTTACGCCGGACGACGACGAATGGGGGGTTTCGCTTAGAACACCTATCGACTTCGAGTATTACGAAACGAGCCAATGGCGATGAAATGCCATGGGTCTGCAGAATTTGCATAGCGTATCTCCGCCCCACCGCGTGGGTATAAAAGGAGAGACACCGGCAAAGGCAGATCATGTCTTCGCTGAGGAGCCGAGACTGAACTCAGGCGTCTACCTAGCGGTACAGCGGAAGTGGCAGGGAGACGTAACGTCTCCGTTCCCTACTCAGGGAACGAGGTTTACATACGTAACCGAGACGTTCCCTTTCGTAGTCACTCCGAGTTACGTCGGATGACAACGAATGGGGGTCCCTGTGTAATCACGCCACTTCACAGCTGTCTTCCAGTGCCCTGCTTAAAACTGAGATCCCTGTCGTAAGACTAGCAAGGACTCCTATTTAACACAGGAATACCAAGGTACACTGGGGAGCATATCCCATAGTTTAGAGGAAATATGCAAAATATTGCCAGCCCTAACGGGGGGGACTTAGAGAATACACATATGACCCGAAGGATGCATATGGAGAACACTGGGGTGCCAGCCGCAGGTGGAATATTTCAACCCCAGGGGTGGCAAGGTGGCTTGCCAAAGGAAAGACACATGCTCAAGGAGGCTTACAGTGGAAATACACATGTGGGGGTTACTCAGGGGAGGAACCATGCACACGGAGGCACCTAGCCGACGCACAGGCAATAGACACTGGCGCCAGCGTCAACAGTGCTGGAGGAACTCAGGGCCTCAGAGAGGAGGCTCACCTTAGGAATATATCGCACGTATCCAGTCCGTAGAGTGGAATGGCGAGCAATCGAGACACCTGAGCGGGTCCAATACTAGCTGGTTGAAGCGAGTACATAAGAGGACACTGGCTCCACTCAAAGATTATAGAATCTGGTGAATGAGTTAGGTGTCGCCCAGCCTGCAGCTCAGCAGATGTCTGTTAGCGAGGCGCCATGCGCTAGAGCCCAAGAGGACGCCACACTCCGGATGGAGTGGGCGGTCACACCAAGGCGGCACGGTCGACCTTGCTGCTGGTATGCCAAAGCAATGGAGTCCACTATCCAGTGAGACAACCTCTGCTTGGAGAGAGCCTTTCCCTTCAGCTTCCCCCCATTACAGATAAAGAGCTAGACTGAGGTCCTGAAACACTGCATTCTGTCTACATAGGTGTGGAGAGCACATACTGGACAGAGCAGTGCCAAGGCTGGGTCTGCCTCCTCCGAGGGCAGCGCTTGCAGGTTCACCACCTGGTCCCGGAAGGGAGTAGTATGAACCTTGGGCACATATCCAGGCCGGGGTCTCAGGATCACGTGAGAGTAAGCTGGCCCCAACTCCAGGCACACTTCGTCAACGGCTTTGAGGGTGGAGGGAGACAGCCTTCGCTCCAACCCTTCTTGAAGGAAGGAAAGCACGACACCGACCGAGCATCTCCGGGGGTCTAGCGGAAGTGAAGGTAGCCACCACCGCAGGTGGTAGGGTACTCAAACCTGCCTGGTCCCGCCCAGGAGCCACACGTGGAGGCTCCAAAGATTGGGACGAGGGTGCCCAAGGGTGCCCCGTCCCTGAGAAAGAAGGTCCTTCCTCAGAGGAATGGGACAAGGAGGTGCTGTCGCGAGGAGTATAATTTCGGAGAACCAGGTCCGGGTGGGCCAGTAGGGCGCAACCAGAAGGACCTGCTCCTCAACCTCCTTGACTTTGCGCAAAACCTGCGCAAGAAGGCTCACTGGGGGAACGCATATTTGCGGCCCCGCGGCCAGCTGTGCGCCAGTGCATCCGTGCCGTGCGTGCCCTCGGTCAGGGAATAATACAGGTCGCAACGGGTCGAGTCGTGAGAGGCAAACAGATCTATCTGTGCGTCCCCGAACTGGACCCAAATCAGCTGTACCGACTGGGGATGGAGTCGCCATTCTCCAGGGAGGGGCTGAAGCCGTGAGAGCTCGTCGGCTGCACAGTTCAGGACTCAGGGAATGAAAATTGCTCGAAGCGACCTCAGATGCTTCTGACTCCATAAGAGGAGGTGGCGGGCGAGTTGCGACATACGGTGCGATAGTAGACCACCTTGATGGTTGATGTACGCTACTGTGGCGGTATTGTCTGATCGGACTAGTACGTGTTGACCCCAGAGCAACGCCCGGAAGCGGTGCAGGGTAAGGCGTACTGCCAGCAACTCGAGGCAATAGACATGCCATACTGCTCAACACTACATGCGAGAATCACTGAGCTTCAGGAGCAACCTTGCTCAACACCTAAGTGTGAAGAAATTCACTGAACCTCAGGAGCATTTCTGCTCAACACCTGTGTGTGATAAATCTCACTGAATTTTTCAGGAGCATTTCTGCTCAACATGAGAGTGTGACAGCATGTCCATTGCGCATGGCGCCCCAGCCCGTGGAGGCATCTGTTGAGACAACAGCATGCCGTGAAGCTCGTTCCAGGGGCACTCGGGCCCGTAGAAAACTGAGGTTCGACCACGGGGTGAATACTGACGGCAGGTCGGAGTAACTGGTACTCGGAGGGTGCCGTGTTGCCATGCCCACCTCGGGACTCGGTCGCGAAGCCAAAGCTGAAGCGGTCTCATATGAAGCAATCTGAGTGGCGTACCGCGGCTGCAGATGCCATATGCCCCAGGAGCCTCTAAAAAAAAACTTCAGTGGAACCGCACTCTTGCGCTTGATAGTCTCAGGCAAGTCAGCAATGGCCGAGTGGAGAAGGCGACCAAGTCCAAACCGAGAAAAGAGCTCCTCTGCAAGGGGCAAAGTTTACTCCTTTCCCAGTTGACCTGAAGGCCCACACGAGCTAGGTGCCGGAGCACTGGGTCCCTGAATTCGCAAACCTGGTCTCAGGAGTGAGCTTAAGACAGTCAGTCACCGAGATAGTTCAGGATGCGAACCCCGTGTTCCCATGAAGGAACAAGGGCTGCCTCAACAACCTTTGTGAAGGCGCGAGGAGACAGGGCTAGCCCGAATGGGAGAACAGCGTACTGATATGCGCGCGCCCTGACAGCAAACCGTAGGTATGGTCTGAGTCGAAGGAGAACGGAGACATAAAAGTAGGCGTCCTTCAGGTCAATCGCTGCAAACCAATCCTGTGGCCGCACACATCCAGAAATGCGTTTGGCCAGGAGCATCTTGAACGGCAGCCTGTGAAGGGAGCGGTTCAGATGAGTAGGTCCAGGATTGGGCGTAACTCACCAGACTTCTCCGGGACAATGAGGTAGGGGCTGTAAACTCGGACCTCATTTCGGCTGGAGGGACAGTCTCAATCGCACCCTTCGCCAGTAGGGTAGCAACCTCCGCTCACATGATAGGGGCATAGCCACCGACCAAAGTGGAGCGGACTCCCCTGAAGCGGGGAGGAGACCGTGCGAACTGAATCGCATAGCCGAGCCGATGGTTCGCGCGACCCAGCGGAACAGATAGGGAAGCTCTAGGCAGGCTCCCAACTGTGCCAGCGGCGTCAAGAACCACAGACGTCCCCCCGGTGGTGCAGCGAAGCGGAATGACCGGCCCAGAAGTGGACGGCATAGCGGCCAGGTGTGGGGGCAAGGTCATAACCGCACCCTGACAGAGGAGGCCAGGGAAGGACCAGCGTTCCACGGGGGCCTGCTCTGTCAGGGGTCTGGCGACAGAGGGGGACAGGGGCGAAGCGGTCCGTGGACGGCACGCCGTGTCAACCGCCTATGGGACAGAGGGGGACGAGGAGAGCACAGCTTGTGGGCGGCGCTCTGTGTCGTCTGAGAACTCTGTATGCTCAGAAACGAGAGAGTCAGTTCTTTCTGAATAAGGATTCTTCCCCAGCCCTCCACCGGGGAAAGGAGTGGCCCTGCTACCAACTCCTGGAAAGAACTGAGTCTCATCTCTGAGCAGCCCATCTCAAAAGTGCCGCTTAACCGGCGTTTAGCGGGGGCGGGGCTGGAGAGGGCTGAGGCATCCCCCATCCCACGGTCTTCCAGAGCTAGGCCCGGGTGAACGGGCAGGGTTGGAACCGTGGGAGGGAGCCTTCGGCGGTGGGAAGCACTCTGAGGACATAGTAGCATGGCAACAGAGCGTTCAACTGGGGGAACCCCAGTGTACCCATGGGCAGCGACCCCTGAGGGGAGGAAAGGCGGATGAGACGAACGAGAGCACCCGTGATCTCATCATGCACGTCCGGGAGGAAAGATATTGGGGTTGTCCGTGGACGCGTCGGCGGCCTTACCCAAAACCAATCGTCCCGGGAAAGCATGGCCGTCATCTCCGGATCAGACTCAGGCACAGCCGAATGCACACCAGAGGGTGGCAGCTGTGACGAGTCGTCATTTCCAAAAGAATCAAGCCCACCTAGTGGTGCTGCTACAGACACAGCATCATCCTCTGTAGCTTCAAATGAAAACACACGGGCCACCCGAGGGTAGACTCGTGGAATCATCAGTTCGCTAGCAGGCACCGTCATTAAAGAGGGGGGGCTGGGGCTTGGACACAGAGTCGGCGCCTTGTTCCAGACCAACACCCTCATGTCACCCTGGCCACCAGCCGAAGATCGGGTGGTGGATGAGGGGACTCTCACTCCTTGTGAGTTCACCGAGTCTCGACCTATATATGACGCGATGATCACGTTCCCAGAGAGAACATGAGTCATCCACGAGCGCTGTTCAAGCATGATCAAAGCCCAAACACACTAGACAGCGCTAGTGCCCATCAGAGTCCGATACCAGTCCGCCGCAACCAGAAATGCACGGGCGAGCCGTCTTCAAAAAGACGTGCCGCGTGCAAGCTCTTTTATGAGAGGAGAAAAAACTCAAGCGATGTTGAAGCGCACAGGGAGACACACACACTGGCAGATCACTGCACAGATCAGCAGGCACTGTGAGCTCACTGCAGATCGCCGTCACACCAACACCGGAGAGAGAAGCTTGTCTCGTAGAGCGAAGTCAGAGATGATTGTGGAGTGAAGAAATACTCTTGGCTCCGAATCGAAAACATATCTGCATGTTGCCGGCGTCCCCCTTTTATACCCACGCGGTGGGGCGGAGATACGCTATGCAAATTCCGCAGACCCATGGCATTTCATCGCCATTGGCTCGTTTTGTAATACTCGAAGTCGATAGGTGTTCTAAGCGAAACCCCCCATTCGTCGTCATCCGACGTAACTCGGAGTGACTACGAAAGGGAACTGTGTTTATCAGTACTTAATTTTGAATTATTAGCCTATTTTGCAAGATCACGTTCTTTCATCATATTAAAAATGTCGGCATTAATCCATGGGAGACTATTCTTATAATTTCTGTTTCTAAATTTTTGGGTAAACTCCTTAATAAAATACTGCAGTCTACTTGTAAACACTGTACTTCCATCATGTACATCTTTCTCAGCTAACAAATTACTCCAGTTAAACCTGTTTATTGTATCTATAAAATGATCCCATACTTTGTAGGGTATTCTAGATACTTATTTCTCCTTAACAGCTGAAACACAAACCTTCTACTATCTAACTTTCTTGTCACCAGAACTAAATTATGGTCCGATATCCTGTGATCATATCAAAGGATTTTGTAATTCTTTCTGGCTTATTGCAAAGGATTAAGTCAATCTGCGTTTCAGTATTATGAGTTTTTCTTGTTGGACCCTTGACTACCTGTTTAAATCAAAATTGTCACATATTTGTTTATGATTTTCCTGGCTACTCTGTCTTCCCAATTAGCATTAAAATCCCCCATTATTAATACATCTTTTTCAAAGTTGCAACTTAGAAGCATACAACGAAAATTTTCATAAAATCAACTTTGGCAGACGGAGGGAGATAGATTACAATCAAAATGAAAAACATTTGTGGCGATAATATAATTTTCAATCCAATACATTCCAAGTCACTATTTGACAAGTTAATTTCCTCACATTGAATGTTTTTTTTTATATACACCAAAACACCACCACCTTTAGATCTCACTCTATCATTTCTATAAATTTGATAACCTGGTAAGGTGATAGCTGCATAAGGTGAATTCACATGAAGCAAAGTTTCGGACAGACATAAGAAATCCAAATTAGAGTCCATTAACAAATGTCGGATTTGTTCATTTTTAGACATGAGACTACGTCTGACGTCAGAGGGTACCAGCTAACCACGCCATTGCCTACAGAGAGTCTCAGCTGCACGCCCCCCTCGCTGGGCTCTGCACACTTTTACACCATTTTTCAAATATTGCCAGTGGGTGGAGTCAGGCTCTGACAGGGGTTTAGTTACCCTTTAATGATATGATTACAGATTATAACCTAGATTTGCTGTGTTTGACAGAACCCTGGCGAAACCAGACGATTACATTACTTTAAATGAGTCCATCCCCCAAGATTACTGTTATAAAAACGAGCCACGTCTGAAAGGAAAAGGAGGAGGTGGTGCTGTAATTTATAATAATATCTTCAGAATTAATGACAAGTCTATTTTCAAATATAATTATTTTGAAGTGTTGGTGCTTAATGTAACACTATCTAGTATAAATGATAAATCCCGCTTGACATTTGTGCTAGCTACTGTATACAGGCCACCAGGGCACCATACAGAATTTATCAAAGAATTTGCTGACTTTCTATCAGAGTTAGTACTAGCTGCAGATAAAGTCCTAATTGTTGGGGATTTTAATATACATGTAGATAAGGAAAAAGACGCATTGGGATTGGCATTTAAAGACATTCTGAACTCTACTGGAATAAGAAAACGCGTGTCAGGACCCACTCATTGTCGTAATCATACTTTAGATCTAATATTATCACATGGAATCAACGTTGATGCCATTGAAATTCTGCAACAGAGCGATGACATCTCAGATCACTATCTAGTCTTGTGTATACTCCATTTAGCCAAGGCTGCAAAGCCGACTCCGTGTTACAAATATGTTAGAACCACAACTTCTGCCACTAAAGATTGCTTTATTAATAATAAACCTGATCAGTTTAATCTGTTCAGCATCCAAGATAGCTTAGAAGATCTTTATAGTACAGTAGAAACTTTTGACTCTCTCTTTTCCAACACTTTAGACACAGTTGCTCCTTTGCGCTTAAAGAAGATTAAAGAAAATAGTCCAACGCCATGGTACAACGAGCACACTCAGGCCCTTAAGAGAGCAGCCAGAAAAGCGTAGCCAGAAAAACTGCTAGATCTGCTTTTTTTCGATTCTCTTAGAAGAAAACAAACACAACCCTAGGTATTTATTTGATACAGTGGCAAAATTAACAAGAAACTTCTACTTCTGAAGTTTCCAAAGAGCATAGCAGTAATGACTTTTTTATACTTCTTTACTTGCAAGATTGATAATATTAGAGAGAAACTTATAACTATGCAACCCTCTACTACAGTATCGCATCAGATAGGGCATTGTAGTCTCACTGACGAAAAATTCCGTTCATTTGTTGCAATAGGAGAAAAAGAATTGTCTAAACTCGTTAAATCATCTAAATCAACCACATGTATGTTAGATCCTATACCGACTAAGCTATTGAAAGAGATGCTTCCAGAGGTCATAGATCCTTTTTTCTTAATATCATTAATTCATCTTTGTCACTAGGATACGTACTGAAAACTTTTAAGCTGGTTATTATTAAACCTCTTATTACAGTAAAAAAACGCAACTTGATCCTAGTGAATTGGTCAATAACAGGGTGATCTTGAATCTACCCTTTTTGTCAAAGATACTAGAAAAGGCAGTATCCTCACAACTATGTTCCTTTTTTAGAAAGAAATGGTATCTGCGAGGATTTTCATGAGGATTTAGACCGTATCATAGTACTGAGACAGCTCTCATTAGAGTCACAAATGATTTGCTCTTATCATCCGATCGTGGTTGTATCTCGCTATTGGTGTTACTCGATCTTAGTGCTGCGTTTGACACTATTGACCACAACATTCTTTTAAATAGACTCGGAAATTATGTTGGCATTAGCATGGTTTAAATCATACTTATCTGACCGTTATCAGTTTTGTAGCAGTAAATGAAGAGATGTCATATCGATCACAAGTTCAGTGTGTGGAGTACCACAAGGCTCAATACTAGGACCGTTACTGTTCACTCTGTACATGCTACCCTTGGGATATATCATTATGAAGCATGGCATTAGTTTTCACTGTTATCCTGATGATTCATGATGACTGTCTTTTATTAAATATGCAATAATTGATATGCTTATAGATAATAATTGTTGTTACATGTGGCAAAAAGATAATATAATTGGGGTTGGTGCCCAGATTACAAAATATCCGGGGGGCCCAGGAACCCTAGCATTGCCACTGCGTCCAACTTTATCCTTGTTTTGGAGAAGGATTTGGCTCAGAACTAAAAACACAAATAAAAAGAAATACAAACATGGTGGAGTTTGTGAGATGGGCATTTAAGTAGAGAGACTCTAAAATGGGTTTGTTATTAATGATCAATGTATAACCCGATGGAATAGATGCATTTAAATTTATCCGTGTTATATTTTATCTGCAACAACATTGTGAACTTCTTTTTAAACATTGTTTTTAAATATTTTAAATACCAGGACAATAGCAAAAAAAAAAAGAGTTTAAGTAGGTGAATTGGGACGCAGACAGCAGACAGTCACTTGCTTCGTTCCTGAATGAATCAGCCTTTGAAGGAACGGGTTGAATAGATTAATGACTCACTCACTAAGAAAGTGATTTGCCGCCACCTACTGGCTGTTATAGTTTCATATTTAAAGTATCATTTCATATATTTTTTAAATTATTTCAATATTCAAAATCTAAGTTATAAAACATTAATCTCATAGCATTATTTATGCAATTGTAATTGCAGTGTAAATAGATATAAATGCTTTAGATGCAACTTCTGAATTTGACATAACAGATGATGCATACATCTAATGTTAGAAAAAAATTGCCCCTTATTAAATGTAAAAATAAACCTGGAAGTCAGTTTAATGTGGCAAATACAGTCCCTTAATGAAAAAGTTAATTTATGTCACTGCTGTGAACTGACCGGCACACAGAATATGAAAAGCTTTGGGAGTCAGTTGACCATGACAATGACTAAACCAGCAGAAACACACTCAGAAGAAGAGCAGTATCAAAGCATCTGACACACAGACGGTCAGTTTTACCGCTCATAACTTCTGCTGCCCTCAACCTGTTATTCACACCCATGATCCATGAATATGGGCGATAACAAGTGTTCATTTATGCAATGTGTCATATGTAATGATACTAGCAGTGGGCTGCTGTTTTGAACCTGACATGAACTACAGAAGTGAAGCCAGTATGTCAATACATGAGACACAACCAGAATCACAACAGGACAGAATCACTCTCTAGTCCTCTGTTTGTTCAGTGATAGTGAGGAAAGACTGGTTAATAATTAATGTGCTCAACTCTGATCAATCCATATAGAAAAACACACAAATGAAGCTTCATTTATTATGTAAAGATCCAGCCAGTCACATCTGGTCAGTGAACTTTATTATGTTAAATCAGTTTTCAGCTGCTGATGGCGTGATTCAGTTTTGTACCACACGTACAAAAAAACCCATTAACATTAACATAAGTCTCAAAGAACGTGGTAAACAAACATCTCAGCTCTTTTCACGTGCAGACAAACTCAGGAATTAACATTTTCTGAATGTGTGTATCATCAGTCTTTCAGCTCAACAACGCCATGAAATCCGTCAGTGTGATAGTAGGCTACATAATAAGACAAATATATGTTTATAGTGCATTCTCATATTCACCAACTTCAAACACAACTCCTTAATGACAACTATTACATGACAAAAATCACTATCGATCTAAAATATTCTGAGGATTGATAAATATGAAACCTTCAAAAAAGCTCGTTGTCGACATTATGAGCTATGCGTGCGTGCATCATATCATCAATATAAAGTTCGTTCTGACTGAAAAAACTCAACTCATATACTTACATGTCTGAGCTCTTGCGTGCGGTCCCTCATGTTTCATTCAGTCAGTCTGACGCGTTTATCGCTCGCTGAGAAGAGCGTCATTTTTAAGTGAGGTGAGGCGCGTCCCCTTAACCTCACCCAAGCGCGCGACGCGACGCCTCACTCCACATACTAGAAGTACCAACAATATATTGTTTTAATGCTCGAATAACAATAACATAAAGAACATTATCCAGGGACAAATACATTAAAACGAACAACAACAATAGAAAAGTTCAACATGATTAACATACACACAGCTTACAACAAATTGAGAAGTTACATTTACATAATAATAATAATAATAATAATAATAATTAATTTTAAAAAAGGTGAAAGAAAAATACAGCTGAAGAAGGCATTATGATGGGGTGAGTGGCAAAACGACATGACAGGAAAACTCCAACTGTTCATGCAATAACACAGACATTGATACACTAGCAAAAGCATCTAAATTAATGGATTTACTTTAAATGTTTCTTCATAACATTTAAGAGAATCTTTTTTTTATTATTATTTATAAAATAAAGAGATTTAAGAAGTCTTAAAGTTTTAAAGTGGAGATGGGATACCATTTGCAAACTTCTTATGAAGAATTTGCCATATAAACGACAAAAAGAAAAATGAGCAATATACTCCAGGGATTTATTTTTAATGTCATTATGATAAAAAAAAGTATTTTAAATGAAAAGAGCGTGTAACATTTACAGAATCAAATACATGATAACCCCTATGGGTCAGACTAAAACTGTTTGGATACAAGACAACCAAAAACAGATGTGTAAATGTCTGCTCTGCTTGTTTACAGAAAAAAACATGAGCTATCAGTGTCCAAATATTTAGAAATATTAGAATTGACACACTATATTTTATGTAAAATTTTTGAAACGGGTTCCCTTTGACTTGTTGGAAATACAATATTTTCCAAGCAAAAGCCAGGCCCTTTTCTAGTATACCAAGGAGGGACCTCCAATAGAACTTTCCATTTGGAGAAATTTTCCCTTTCCCTTTATATTGACTTAAAGGGACAGTATGTCGTTTTTCGCAGCTAGGGGTCGCTAACCTCTTCAAAAAAATAACAGAGGCATAGATTGATGACACAGTGAATGAGTGGAATCATGGAACTTGTCGTCATGCCGATGGATTTAATAATGTTTATGGGAAATAATGTTTATGGATGAGTGAATACATTGAGGTTTTTTATCATGACTGTGGTATGAAGCAGGTCGCGATTGCTAATGAGAGACAGATATCAGCGCCACACGCGAGTCCTGCGGATATAAAGGAATGTGGACATTTCATTCTACCACAAGTGCTGAATTACTCACACAGGTCAGTTTATTAGACGAATGAAACTTGTGAGGGAACGCAGCGCTGTTTCACTTGATGTACACTATCACACTAAACTGCATTTCAGTGTGTTGAAAGTTATAACGTTATTCCATGTGCTAGTTTGTCTGTATGAGACTCGCAGTAAGCTAGATCAATATTAGAATACTGATCATATTTCATCATGCTGAGCTTTATAACATTGATTCGTTTTATGTACATTTGCTCTCCTGTCTAATAAAGCACATACTAACATGATTAAGAAAGAGCACAGATGACGCCACTCACCTTTGAATGATAAGATCGCTGTGTATGTAGAAAGAGCACATGCCGCATGTGTGTTCACATGTTGAATTAAATCTTTTTAGTGTTACCACTCCTGTTTTTAGACAATTGTTTATTTTTGTTTTGAGATCAAAAATGGCATACGCAAAAAAATATTCAGACTTATAAAAGCGTGCGTACGCCAGAACCTGCACAGAATTGACTTTATATATCCCAGTTAGCGGCAGATTGTGCGCACATGCGTCTCCTCCCCGAAACAACCATATATGAGCTTACAACGCCTAGTTTTACTATGCATATCCTCATCTGCATATCATTTGCATATGATTATTCATCCACGTGATAACATGTTTAACGGTACAAGACATTAGGAAAATATGAACTATGGATTTGCCGTCACATCAGTTACATTAATAAAAATAATTTAGTAGCCTATCCTTGCCTTGTTTTTGAATAAATAAATCAAATAGTGTAAAATAGATTTCAGAGAAAGTTGTTCTCAATCTTTTCCACTGGCCAAAGAGTATTTTTAACTGATTTATGTTTTTAATGGAAACAGATAGACCTTGTTGTGCATTATTTGCACAAAACTATTTTCTCAGACAATCTGCTATTATCATGATAAGCAATTATCTCTGTAGTTAAAACATTAAAACACAGCATGCCAGAGGAAAAGTGTCCGAAAGCATTGCATCCACAACAAATATTTCTATTTATTGAATATAAAAATGTTGTAACTTCTCAGTAATGATTTCATGTAATTTAAGTGTTTAACTCCATTAATCAGAATGGCGTATTTAATCTAAATGTTTATATCAGAAGTAAAACATAGTTTAAATCATTCTTTTATTTATTTAAACTGTTATTGTGAACATGAACCGTATATATGATTAGGACTTATAATGAAGATTTACGGTTCTAGATGCGTTATGTTATGCGTCAGTTTCACCAAATGCCCCAACACGCTCGCTGGCACGGTCATTTAAGAAGGGATGGATTTTTGCTTCATGTGATTGAGGCTTGGTGAGTGAAATTATATTCATATTATCTTTCTCTATGTATAATTTTCTTTAGATTTTCTGTCTAAAAGTGACCAAAAAGACATTTATCTCCAGCTCACCATCGGTGTCACCCAACTGCGCCATCTCCAAAACGTTTGTACGCATGGATCAGAGTTTGCCTGCAGGTGCGCAAATTTTCAAAAAAAAATTTATAAATCACAACTTGTGCGTAGGAAGTAGGGTACGCTTCTTTCAGGGCCTGTTTTGTGCGTTCGCAACGGTTATAAATGAGGCTCCAGGATAGGCTCCACAGTGGGCTCGGGATCCAGGATGAACATGGCCTCTGCCAATCGCTCTGGCTCTGTGTTCATGCCGGGCTTGTGCTCAGACTCAACGGTGGGCTCTAGCTTTTGATCCGTTGCAGGATTTTAGTTTAAATAAATTGAATATGTCTGCCCTTTTCACTTACAAACGTACAGGACATGTTTTAGTGCCACTTCAACAAAATTAAAGGGATGCACATCAGGGGTATAGTTGATGTTTTATGTGTTTTTGATTATATTTGTGTATTTTTTCATTATCTTTCTGCCAACAGAGAATGATAGGAAAAGTAGTTTGGATACACAAGCTTGTTGCTGTCATGGTGTGGCCCAACAAGGTGAGGAGACAAGGATCTAAATGTAACAGTTTCATTTTAATAAAAGAAAACTAAACAACTTAAGGGCTAAATGAGGAACCAAACAAGACACAGGTAAACATAATCAGTAACGAGGGAAAACAAATCAGAAACTATGAGAGCCAAATAAACAAAGACAAACTAAGCAAAGGAACTCTATACAAAGGATCAAGTATAACAAATGTGACAGTCACATCATAAACCACATAACTAGTATTTTCTTAAGCAAGCTTTACTGCTGTTTATCATCTATGGTAATCCTACACAAAATCTATACAAACTCAATTAAAAATCAAACCCACTTTCTTAAGTTTGCTTTTTCAGGGCCCCAAAACACTGTTGGCGCGTAAATTAACGGCCAATACAAATAAAAAATGTTTTCTGTTTTTAGTTGCAGAAAGAAGGATGGAGGGAAGGTGGTCTGGTCTGGTGTCAGTGTTTGATTTTTGCCGTGGTTTCTCTTCTTCTGTGCCTCCAGAGATTTATCAGACTACTGCCAGCTGTGATCTACACACACTGTCTAAACATGTGCAGTAGTATAGTAAACTACTGTACTGCACATGTGCAATAGTTTAATCACTTTAGTTGTTTAGTTGCACGGTTCTATGAATATGCAAATGAGCCCCACCTCCACTCACTCACTCAGCTCAGAGATCCACTCGTTGACGATCACACGTTGATCTGATTGGTTACAAGGTAGTTTGTGACGTCAGAAACACCAGCGATTTAAAACCGTGTTTTTGAGACTGTCTTTGGTTCACTGCAGTTTTAAGGAGAAAATACTCAGCAATGCTGTCGACTTATGAATTTACACATGGTTTGTCTTAAAGCATATTAAAAACAACACATAGACATATGAACAACATTAAAAGCTGGATTTTCACAACAGGGGGACTTTAAAGTAACACATAATTACCTCATCTGATACCACAGTAATATATCTGCATGCTGCATGCTAATTGCATGCTGACACAGAAACAAACATGCAATGAAGTTCTTACGGGTAATAGTTTTCCAAACTTTTCTGTTTGGAACTGTCATTTCTGTGTTATGGGCGTGAGTCATTTGTTGAATGAAACACTTGATACTATGGATGCATAGATAGTAAGCCAGTAGAAGAAACAACAGCAGAATTGCTATTTCCTTGATCCACAGCCAGGGTTTACCTAACAAGTTTCCGAACCATGAAGAATTATCTTCAGTCATCTAGTGTAATTTTGCTGAAAGATCAAGAATGTCTTATTGGACCATCAGGTTTGTGCACAAGTGAGTCCTGGAATGCAGCCATCTGCATGTGGCATGCAAACGTACTTTCCAGCAAACAAGGCATTTGTTGACATATCCATTAGCTCTAAGAATATGTTGTTTCTGGAGTCCACACTTTGTGCGATGTCCATGATGGTTAGTAGTATGACAATCTTGATCATGTTGATTGATGACTGAAGATTCCGTATGTGAGTCTCTGCGTTGTGTATTTTTTTCTTTCGTGATAGTTGGTTCGGCAGTGGTTCTAGTCGTTTTATTGAGGTTCTGGCTTCATACGCAGGGGAGGAGGTTGGTGCGTATGGGTCTCGGGACAGCCATCAAGTGGTATCTGCACAGAAGAAGAAAGAAAACAAAAGACAGTAGAGCAGTATTTGTTCAAACACTAGGGTTGTAAACTTTTCCGAGTCTGCTATTGTTGTTCCCTCTTTCCCTATTTCTTAATTCCTTTGACACCTAAGGAACAGTGAGGTAAGGATGGACTAGTGGATGGGGAAAGCCTATGAGGGAGTCTTCACCCGAGGGTTAACCCCCGACGCCTGTTGCATTCGGTTCCCTGGGCTCCTCACTTGTTCCGTCTCCTATCCTATCCCTGTACGTGGGGGAGCAACTTTACAGTGTGACACATGGGTCCAGGTTTTCCTTCCTTGACACAATACTGCAGCTGCTGTAATCAACATCACTCGATGCGGTCCGATCAACAAACAACTAAAATTCTGAATTCTCTATGGGAGTTTCTTTTACTTCCCTCATAGGTGTGTATGTAAGTGTAACACAATCGTGAGTCATTTCTCCTTCATCCTCTAACACAAATTCAGTCATTGCAGACATCATACATGAGGATGGGTTTGTGACAGGTGCACGCTGTAAAACAATTTTCGGGGCTGTGGGGGTAGTTAACCAATTTCCCCAACGGGAGGAGGTGACAGAAGTTTATTTTGCTTGATTCATCAGTGTGGACACTGCATGAAGGCATTTTACGTTTACAGTCTGACCTAACACCATTACTGATGAAGGGCCTGTGCCTGTAGCATAACATTTAAGGCTGTGAGTCTACTTAACTAGTGTTCCCCAAAGGAAGGGTGAGACCGTCACTTTCCTTTTGTTCTATTAAACAAAAATAAGTCTTTAATCTTTGTTGTAAGTTACTGGGGAAATTAAGCACTCAGCCCAAATGGTTAACACCTCAACAAGCAACCCCACGCGTTTAATGACGAGGGGAGGGGCTGCTTCAGAGTAGCAAGTAGACTGAGTAGAAGTTGAATAACAATTTTAACTTGTCTAAAGTTCTTTTTTTTCCTACACTCTTTTCCCCAATGTCAATGCTTACTACAGTAATAACTTTTAATACTCTTAAAATACTCAATTTTTTAATACTCAGTAAATACTCTTGCCTTGACATCAGAGTCTCTTTCCCAAGTAGCTAACCTCTCCAAGTTTTTTTGCAGGGTTCTAGTGAACCATGTGAAGTCTAAGAAAGGCAATGCTTTTCTATGTTCTGAAAAAAGACCATCAAACCATGTGCGAACTAGGGGGCCATTATCATCTAGCACCTTCTCTGAAGTGTCAGCTATACCACTGTATGCTGCAGCTATACCACTGTATGCTGCAGCTGACTGACAAAATCTTTCAGTGTACTCACTAACAGTCTCATCCTTCTTCTGTACACAACTAGTGATCTTTGACCAGTCCATGTTTGGTCCAACAATGTTCTTCAATGCTTTCAGAACTCCCTCTCTCAATTCGTCTTTTCTGGCATGTTGTATTTCAGAAGTAACAGCAGACTCAAAACTCTTGAATTCAGATTCAGTTAGAATTTGTGACATCAGCTGTGTGACTTCTGCCAACGACATGTCGTAGAGACGCATTTTACTGATCAATACTCTTCTAAATTCAGAAAAATGTGTGCGTGCTGAGGGTAAGCTCTGGGATAGTCTCTCTATATCCTTAGGTCCAAGCGCTTTTGCGACCGTTTGTTTTTGGACAACAGAAGGGTTGGGAGGAACACTTTCAGTTCCCTCAATTCCCTGAGATCTTCTTGCGACACATACCTTTACTGAATCTACAGGCTCATCAGTTACTGATTGAATGGCTACATCTGTTTCAAAGAAAGCTTGTAAGTCAGGATAAATCTCATCTGACTGTTGGTCTTCTGAGTCACATTTGGTTGAGGCCTTGTTATGGCCCACCTTTTTCATGAGACAGGAAACTTGGGAAATTTGGGTGTAGTATTTGATGAATCTCTGAAATTTGAGCGGCAAATAAATTTAGTGGTTAAATCCTGCTTGTTTCAGCTAAGACTGCTATCAAAAGTAAAGACATTTCTCTTTCTCTCTCTTTCTCTAAAATTTTGAAAAAGTAATACATACATTGATTTTCTCAAGGCTGGATTACTGAAACTCACTGTATGTTGGGACAAGCCATTCAGCAATGTCACGACTACAACTACTACAAAATGCGGCAACTAGACTTCTGACGGCTGCAAAAAAACGGAATCACATAACGCCTATTTTACGTTCCTTACACTGGTTGCCAGTGCGTTATAGTGTAGAGTTTAAACTTTTACTTTTTCTTGTACAAATCTCTAAATAGTCTGGCTCCACTCTACTTGTCTGCTCTATTGACTGATCATCATCCGACTAGATCACTACGGTCATCAAATCAGAGACTCTTATCTATCCCGAAGTCAAAATTGAAGTCTAGGGGGGACCGTGCCTTTTCTGGAGTTGGCCCCAGATTATGGAATGAATTGCCCATTTCAATTAGAGTAGCCTCTTCGGTATTTGTTTTTAAATCCAAGTTAAAAACTTTTTTGTTTGATCAGGCATTTAACACATGCTAAAGCATTCCATTCCATTCTATCTCATCTTTTTTTTTCAAACTGGTGAAGCACGTAACCTAGCTTATAGTCTCCTATTTAAATTTATACTTGTACTGCTGTTTGTTTTTATGATTTTTATTAATATGTAAAGCACATTGGACAATGTAAATTGTATTTAATGGTGCTATATAAATAAATTACCATACCATACCATACTTGAGTGAGCAATTATTTGTTCTGTTCTTTTAACTTAGCAGTACACCTGGCTTGTTCTTGTGCAATGGATAAGCTAAATTCTCTGTGACAGCAGATAATGCCTTTAATGTTTTTCTTTCTGATACATGCACCTAACACCTTCTTGCATTCTTCAATAGACCATACTTTTTCTGGGTGAACACCAAATTTCTTTGTCAAATCCAATCTGACTGATTCAGTCACTATGGAGTCCGCCTGCTCCCCTAACAATGACTTGAACTCACTGTCTGTCCATAAAGAGGTACCTAGTCCCCCTTTCTCAGTAGTTGGAACCAGCCTAGCATTCCTTCTAACCATTTTGTAATGTTTTCCTGACACATTACTTCCCTGACAAAACAGATGATAAACCAATAACTTCTCTGAGAAAGCAAAGAATAACTAGTTATGAATACTCATCATAATGTATTTAACCTTCCCTGGCAATCAGAGAAGAACCAATTTGCTAACGCACTTTTAACAGTTATTAAACTTTCCTGATTAAACAGAGGATGAACCTTCTTCTCAAGCAAAGTAGAGGATAAACTACTGTTAACACACTGTAGCTGTTGTTAACCTTCCCTGGTTGACCAGAGGATGAATCTTCTCTGACTACACAGAGGATAAACGAATATTAACATGTAATGCTAATCTTCCCTGCCTAAACAGAGGATAACTTTCATCTCTAAAAGAAAACTTTAGAGGATAACTCAGTTAACCAAACTCTACAGCTGTCTCTTAACTGTTCTCTGACGGCACAGAGGATAACACATTTGTACTGGTGTCAATGGTTCTTTTGGATAGAGTAACACTCACCAACTGTTGGTTGTATAGAAAGATTCAGTCTGGAACTCAGTCAGATCTTTGTTGAGCTTGAAGTTTCAATCTGGATTCAGGTGAGTAGCTCTATCCGGGTCACGGTGCCAAAACTGTTGGAAACTTTTTCTTCAGAGACCAGGAGACGTTGGGATATCTTTCAAGCAGAAGTTACTCTTTATTGAGGACTTTGCTGTTGCAATGCTGTAGTCATCCAAGTCTAACTCAATAGCTCAAGCACCGTGTTTATACCTTTCAAGGGGGAGGGATTTACAAAGAGGTGGAGACACTCTGAAACAAAGCATGTAAATGAAGGACAGAAGTCAGCCCTCACCCGCAAATTACACATGATTTGCGGGTGACGGGTGACCCGCAAATTACACACGAGAAAATATTGAGCCTTGTTACTGGTGTATATCATGGTGCATGGCTTACCATCATAAATTTATCAATTCCCAAGATGGACTTTATTTGAGAGAGAGGGGTGTCCCAGAGGAGAACCTGACAAAAAATGGAGGAAGACAAGAAATGTCACTTGCTAGATGAACACGAGGTTTACTGTTCCAGTTTTATGGTGAAATGGTCTCACCAAAGATGCATGTTTCATAGCACCGTTCAACACACAACGCAACCAGTAGGCTAATGTCTGATTTGCGAATCAACTAGCCACAAATTGATTCGAGAAGTCCCTTCTTGCTTCAAATGCTCCACCATCATCTCCATCCTGAAGAAACCCAAAATCACGAGACTAGATGACTTCAGACCGGCTCCCTTATTTCTGTGGTTATGAAGTCATGAGAGACTGGTGCTGGCCCACCTGATGCCTAGTTCACTACAGGATTTTAAGCACGATTTGCAAATTAACGAGCTTGCCGACAGGTCGGGCTGTAATCACGTGTAAAACTCGCCAATCTTTATGTGTGAAATACTGAACGCTGCAACGCCAGACAAATATCTAGCATGCTAAATATCTGGAGCTGTCGGCCGACTCGATAGCCTGTGGTGTCGCGGCGAGCAACAGCCAATGATCAGCTTATCACATTACACATGCCTTTTGTATTTGTAGCCATCGTTGCCAAACCACAACCCGAGCCGGGAGCTGCTTTTCCATTATAAAGATGTTTTACTCCTCAACTCTCTGTAGCTCAGACGATCCCTGCTGCCCGCGTGTGCTATCCATCCTTTCACACTTATCCTTGTTTTTTCCAGGTTCTAAACGGATCATTGCGCAAACAACTTTTTTTTGCACCGCCAATTTTGTCCCGGCGTCCATTTTCAAATAGACAACTCCTATTTCGCATCATTTCCCATTCCACTTCTCGCGTGTGTTTTGAAACATCGTTTGGGGACTGGGTCGAGTCGTTGGGTGACCGTTGTTGTCAGCTCGTGTAGTGTGTGTGTGAGCCCGTGTTGCAGATCCTGTACGTAGTGTGAACACCACAACGACTGCAAGACTCCAGAGCAAGTCCTGTAGTCTGACCAGCACAGCGATCTGCAGATGTTTACAGTTGTGTAGTGTGAACTAGCCATGAGGGACATCCCTGGACCCCTGCAGTTTCTTATCGAGCAAACCGGTCTGTGTGATGCAGTCAACATGGGACAGTCACAGTCAGGGACGTGCAGAGAGTTCCTCAGGGACAGGGGCTCAAATGTAAAAAATAGGGGCATATAAATATGTACATATATATATATATATATATATATATATATATATATTAGTATTATAAGTATGTACTGCTATTTTTAATGTTTTTTAAAGAAGCCTTTTATGCTCACCAAGGCTGCATTTATTTGATCTAAAATACAGAAAAAAACAGTAATATTGTGAAATATTACCACAATTTGAAATAATTGTTTTCTATTATAATACACTTTATACTATTATAACATACTAACCCTTGATACTTTTTTTCAGGATTCTTAGTTAAAAAAAGAACAGCATCTTAAAATAGAAATATTTTGTACCAATATACACTACCGTTCAAAAGTTTGGGGTCAGTCATTTTCTTTCTTTTTTTATAAATAAATTAATACTTTTATTCAGCAAGGATGTGCTAAATTGATATAAAAAAGTGACAATTAAGACTTATAAAAAATTTCTATTTTAATTTAATGTTGTTCTATTTATTTAACTTTTTATTCATCAATGAATCCTGATCCTGAAAGTATCACAGGTTCAATAAAAAAAACTGTTTCCAACATTGATAATAAATCAGCATATTAGAATAATTTCTGAAGAAGCATGTGACAAATGAAGAGTTATGGCTGTTGAAAATCCAGCTTTGCATCACAGAAATAAATGATATGTATTTTTAAAGTATATTAAAATAGAAAACTATTATTTTAAATTGCAATATTTTTTTTTAATTTAAGTAATTTTTACTACTTACCATTAATGCTACTTTTGGTGCTGTTTTGTGCAGTGCTTTGTAGTCAATTAGCATCCACTGTTTCAACGACGCAGATTCAGATCGCTTCATAAATGTGATTTTCAAATGATTTATGAATGACCAGAAAATTACTGCTCCACTTCACATTGTCCAATGAAATTTGAACTTCTCGTGCCCTGCATGTGCCAGATGACGATTGGTCGGTGTGTTATACTTGACAAACAGGCTTCAATGAATTATGTGATATTTTAAAATATGTGATATGTTGATCTTTAATTGAATTGACACACTACCTTTTATTATTGAAAAAAAAAAGTAAAAAATTTGCCGTCGTGCCATATAGGCCTACTCTCTGAAAGAACCATATTTGGCTCGAGAGCATCGGTTCCCGAGCAGTGTGTGGAATACGTTTTACACAGTGCATTTTCATTCAAAAACGCATAACCTTTGCTACGGTTGCGCCTGCTGTCCACACACACACACACACACACACACACACACTACTCCGGAGTTTTCGACCCTCGAAGGGAGACTGACCTCTTCAGTCAAGTCCGAAGCAAGACAGTCACACGCAAGTGATGCAACCCATAACGCGTTAAGGCAACGACACCTCAGACTGACAGAAGCGTAAAAACAGAGACGCAGAGGGGGGAGAGAGAGAGAGAGAGAGAGAGAGAGAGAGAGAGAGAGAGAGAGAGAGAGAGAGAGAGAGAGAGAGAGAGAGAGAGAGAGAGAGAGAGAGAGAGAGAGAGAGAGAGAGTGAGAGAGAGAGAGAGAGAGAGAGAGAGAGAGAGTGAGAGAGAGAGAGAGAGAGAGAGCGCTTCAGAACTCCTGACCTGATATTTAGATACACTATTCATTAAATATATTTGTTTGACAGGGAAGCTGTGCTTTTGATGTCTATGTGTGCACGTGCCTGGTCACAGTACTCATCCTGCACCAGCTCGACAGACGTGGGACTTTCAGTATCCATCATCCCAGATATACTCCTGACTAAAGTAACCCAGCTCTCTGTTCCTGCTACAATATCATGTTAACATGGTGCAACATCTTATAAAGCATCAAATCCTAAACAATCCCAAATCTCTTTCATTCACACAAGTGACAGTTTTTTGTTAGTGAGCTGTTTTTGATGAATATGCGCTGGAGATAATGCACAGCTCCAGGTTCATGCTAAATGTGCACCACAATGGTTTACATGCACATTTATTAAGGAATCAACAATTGAGAAGATGAAATCTGGTTTATTAAAGCTTCTGTAAATTCAGACATAAAATCCAGATAGTGATCTTATAAGACAGGGAGTCCATGAATTGTCTCCACATGGCTTTTCTATTGTTTTGCGATGTATTTCCTCAAAGCACATAGTTCTGGTTCTGGTTTCCTGTGACTGGTCAGAGTGTGTGACTGGATCCAGTGCTGACGCTCATATGAAGCCGTTGAGGGTCAGAAGTGAGGTCTCCTGTGACGTCCGGTGTATTTAGTGTCGGCTCTTACATCCCTGAGAGAAGCAGAAGAACACAACACTCACCACAGCTGAACACACAACACATCAGACGAGCTACAACCGCTAAAGTCAATCAGAATCCGTGTATCATTCGTTCAGTCGTTTTTGATCTAATATTAAAAGTTGAAAAATGAGAAAACAGTTCCTTTTTCATTTAAAAAAAAAAACTTTTTCGTTCTGAGGTAGAAAAATGAATAAACCGCTTGAATATTCGATTTCTACACGTGGGCGGGAATGAAACGCCCCTTTCCTCAGATAACATGGTAACATGGTTCACAAGAAAGCTCTGTTAACTCGTTTATTGCTCGACACAACCCGTACCGGGGAAGAGCCTAAACAGAGCTTTCTTGTGAACCATGTTACCATGTTATCTGAGGAAAGGGGCGTTTCATTCCCGCCCACGTGTAGAAATCGAATATTCAAGCTGTTTATTAATTTTTCTACCTCAGAACAAAAAAAATCAAGCTGAATTCTTGTTTTTTTGGAAAAAAATAAAAAAACGAAAAAGGAACTGTTTTCTCATTTTATAATTTTCAATATTAAATCAAAAAACGACTGAACGAATGATATACGGATTAATCAGCAGTTTCTAAAAATTCATTCTCATTTAGTGCTTTCATTTTCTCAAAGGATTCGCAGTGTCACAGTCTTTCATTAAAGGGATAGTTCACCCAAAAATGTAAATTCTGTCAGTATTTACTCTCCCTCATGTTGTTCAACCCCGTAAGACCTTCGTTCATCTTCGGGACACGAATTAAGATATTTGTAATTAAATCTGAGAGCTGGATCACTCCTCCATAGGCTTCTAAGGGATTGACACTTGCCAGCCCCGAAACGTTATTAAAGACATCGTTAAAATAGTCCAAGTGACTACAGTGGCTCAATCTTAAGTTTATCAAGCGACGAGAATACTTTTTGTGACGTACAACAACAGAAGCGCTGCGCTGTTACACTAGTGAACTGACTAGAGGCCCACAGAGAAGGAAATGAAGAGTTGAAATAAAGTCGTTATTTTTGTTTGTTTTTTGCGCACAAAAAGTATTCTCGTCGTTTGATAAACTTAAGATTGAGCCACTGTAGTCACTTGGACTATTTTAACGATGTCTTTAATAACGTTTCGGGGCTGGCAAGTTTCTATCCCTTAGAAGCCTATGGAGGAGTGATCCAGCTCTCAGATTTCATCACAATTACCTTAATTCGTGTTCCGAAGATGAACGAAGGTCTTACGGGTTGAACAACATGAGGGAGAGTAAATACTGACAGAGTTTTCATTTTTGGGTGAACTATCCCTTTAAAGACCAGTGTCCAAATCCTTGACTTTGACTTCTCGATCAGAAACAGAACTGAAGATAAGAGTTGATATATTCAGTACGACGGTGGATGTAGCCGGTAAATAAGGGTTTAAAATAACCCAAGCTGAAACACACCTCCCCTGCCGGCGGCGTCTCTCCTTCTTCTCCACGATCCAGTCTTTACTCTTCTTCACTGACTTTCCTTTCATATTTTTGAAACGGGACCTTTCATGAGAAAGAGCAGATGTTGAGGAGACATACATGACGTTTCAGGAGTCATGAATATAGAGTACAGTGAGTGTGTGCTGGAGGACTGAATGAAACACGCATGGGAACTGGGATTTAAAGCTCTGATACACACAATATTGCTTCTCTTCGTGTTCTGCTATGAATTGTTCAATGCGTGTGAGGCTCGTGTCACTCCATTAATGAAGCGTATTGTTCTGAGGACACTGCTCTCTAATGGAGCCTTTCATACTCTGATAGTTTTGACAATAAAAGATTATATTATAACTAATACATATTTCCACTATATCCTCCTGCTTTTGTAGTGTAGTATCAGATCGGTTTGTGACCAATACGCAGAATTCATCGGATTCAAATCAGTAAAGGAAAATCATTGGAAGGAAGAAAAAATATAAATGGATTTAAAAAAATAATTACAATAATAAAGAGCACATAAAATGAATATAATGTTAAATCTCAAACATTTTATATTATTCATAATTAGTTATTTCATTATAATTGTAAGTTTGAGATTGTTCTGCATCATGTTACAGAAGGAAAGCGTTTGAGAACCTCTAATGTGTGTGTGAAATATGAAATCAACATGTATATTCAGAGATGTGCTTTACCTCTGTGCTGTAAACTGAGCCTGACTCGACACACCTCTGACAGCCGCCTCCGACTCTAAACCCTGCACAACACAGACAAGCTCATGAACAAGCTCATGTGTGTGTGTGTGTGTGTGTGTAAGTGTGTGTGTGTGTAAGAGTCAGGGAGAATGTGTGTAAGAGTCAGGGAGGGAGAGTGTGTGTAAGAGTCAGGGAGAGTGTGTGTGTGTGTGTGTGTGTGTGTGTGTGTGTGTGTGTGTGTGTGTGTGTGTGTGTGTGTGTGTGTGTGTGCGTGTAAGAGTCAGGGAGAGTGTGTGTGTGTGTGTGTGTGTGTGTGTGCGTAAGAGTCAGGGAGAGTGTGTGTGTGTGTGTGTGTGTGTGTGTGTGTGTGTGTGTGTGTGTGTGTGTAAGAGTCAGGGAGAGAGAGTGTGTGTGTGTGTATGTTTGTGTGTGTGTAAGAGTCAGGGAGAGAGTGTGTGTGTGTGTGTGTGTGTGTGTGTGTGTGTGTGTGTGTGTTCATACTGAGGCTGTACACACCTTGGGTAAAACCCCTGATACACCAGCAAATAAACACAGGAAAAATCTATGGACAAAAACATTTGCAGCGTCACTGGTTATGACACACTAAACACACTCCCGTTAAATATGTTTTCTGATCAACGATGACGGAATATCAAACTGAAGAAGGTACTTTTTGGCTTTGCTGCTGTTGGGATAGTCCACGACCAAACCGCCTGTAAAACCGGCTCTCATGGCCTGAGCCGTTATCAGCTCCAGCTGACAGGAGAAACACAAACTATTACAAACACAAATCATAATCATAACAAATCACAATTTCCATTAAAGGTCCCATATTGTCAAAACTGAAATTTCCTGGTTGTGTTCATGATAACAGAGGTCTAGGAGCTGTGAAACTACCATGTGAGTTTCAAAACAGTCGATCCACAGACACATGCACATTGCACACAGTCTGCATAAAGTAGCTGTGCTTTTTCACGAGCCGTTGTGACTTCCGTATATGTTTATGTCAGAACTACTCAGTCCCCGCCTTCAGTGCCCCCCGAGCACTGCCCCCCAAACACTGCCCCCCCGAGCACTGCCCCCCCCCCGAGCACTGCCCCCCAAACACTGTCACCCCCGAGCACTGCTCCCCTAACACTGCCCCCCTAACACTGCTCCCCTAACACTGCCCCCCTAACACTGCCCCCCTAACACTGCTCCCCGAGCACTGCCCCCCTAACACTGCCCCCCCGAGCACTGCTCCCCGAGCACTGCCCCCCTAACACTGCCCCCGAGCACTGCCCCCCTAACACTGCCCCCGAGCACTGCTTCACTGCCCCCCCGAGCACTGCCCCCCTAGCACTGCCCCCTGAGCACTGCGCCCCTAACACTGCTCCCCGAGCACTGCCCCCGAACACTGCCCCCCGAGCACTGCCCCCTAACACTGCCCCCCCGAGCACTGCTCCCCTAACACTCCCCCCCGAGCACTGCCCCCCTAACACTGCCCCCCCCGAGCACTGCTCCCCTAACACTCCCCCCTGAGCACTGCTCCCCTAACACTGCCCCCCCGAGCACTGCTCCCCTAACACTGCTCCCCCGAGCACTGCCCCCCTAACACTGCCCCCCCGAGCACTGCTCCCCTAACACTCCCCCCCGAGAACTGCCCCCCTAACACTCCCCCCCGAGCACTGCCCCCCTAACACTGCCCCCCCGAGCACTGCTCCCCTAACACTACCCCCCCGAGCACTGCCCCCCTAACACTGCCCCCCGAGCACTGCCCCCCCAAGCACTGCTCCCCTAACACTGCCCCCCGAGCACTGCTCCCGAGCACTGCCCCCCGAGCACTGCTCCCCTAACACTGCCCCCCGAGCACTGCTCCCCTAACACTGCCCCCCGAGCACTGCTCCCGAGCACTGCCCCCCGAGCACTGCCCCCCCCGAGCACTGCTCCCCTAACACTGCCCCCCCGAGCACTGCTTCCCGAGCACTGCTCCCCGAGCACTGCCCCCCCTAACACTGCCCCCCCGAGCACTGCCCCCCTAAGACTGCCCCCCCGAGCACTGCTCCTCTAACACTGCCCCCTGAGCACTGCGCCCCTAACACTGCTCCCCGAACACTGCCCCCTAACACTGCCCCCCCGAGCACTGCTCCCCTAGCACTGCCCCCCGAGCACTGCCCCCCTAACACTGCCTCCCCGAGCACTGCCCCCCTAACACTGCCCCCCCGAGCACTGCTCCCCTAACACTCCCCCCCGAGCACTGCCCCCCTAACACTGCCCCCCCGAGCACTGCTCCCCGAGCACTGCTCCCCGAGCACTGCTCCCCGAGCACTGCCCCCCGAGCACTGCCCCCCGAGCACTGCCCCCCTAACACTGCCCCCCCCGAGCACTGCTCCCCTAACACTGCCCCCCCGAGCAATGCTCCCCTAACACTGCCCCCCCGAGCACTGCTCCCATAACACTGCCCCCCCTAACACTACCCCCCCGAGCACTGCTCCCCTAACACTGCCCCCCCGAGCACTGCTCCCCTAACACTGCCCCCCCGAGCACTGCTCCCCTAACACTGCCCCCCCGAGCACTGCTCGCCTAACACTGCCCCCCCGAGCACTGCTCCCCGAGCACTGCTCCCCTAACACTGCCCCCCGAGCACTGCTCCCCTAACACTGCCCCCCCGAGCACTGCTCCCCGAGCACTGCTCCCCTAACACTGCCCCCCCGAGCACTGCTCCCCGAGCACTGCCCCCCCGAGCACTGCTCCCCTAACACTGCCCCCCCGAGCACTGCTCCCCGAGCACTGCCCCCCTGAGCACTGCTCCCCTAACACTCCCCCCCGAGCACTGCTCCCCTAACACTGCCCCCCCGAGCACTGCTCCCCTAACACTGCCCCCCCTTACACTGCCCCCCCGAGCACTGCTCCCTCCTGTGTGCGGGTTGCAGGAGAATAAAACGAATCGTGGGACTACCGCAAAAATAGAAATATCTAAAAATAAAACATCTAAAAACAAATAATTTGTTATTCATATGTTGCACAAAAGCAACAAGAATAACTAAAACTAAATAAAAACGATTTACAGGCCAGAACGAGTTTCTATTTATAACATGTGTGCAGCGTTGAGCAATGTAGCCAATCACAGACGTGTGATGATTTCTTGAACGCAATGGCCAATCAGAAGCATTTAAGATAGACTCCCCTCAACTCTCAAAACTGAGTTTTTGTTCAGTACTGAATTCTGCATGCTGGCAAATCCTCGGATTATAACAACGAAGTGTAGACATTATGAAAGATTTATTGTGCCGTCAGCGTCATTGAAAATAACAGAGCTTTGTGAGATCGCGATGAACTGAGATGTTAGTTTTTTAAGAATTATTAAGGGAGCACACTTTGCGCTATTTCTGTCATGCCAAACCATGCTCGTAGTAGCCTAGGCTTGCTTTTATGATAAATTAATAGTGGTTTGTGAATGTTTACGCTTTAATAACAAATCATTTATCACCATCATTACAGGTGTTTTATTTACCTTACCTGTGAGCATCACCAAGCCACAGCAGGATACAGCACACATGACCATATTACCTGTGGTTGGCCTGGCCGTGCGTCACTCAGAAAACAACAGGCCAATCAGAAGAGAGCTTCATGAATATTAATTAGACCGCCTAAAATCGACCTGTTCTTGACAGAGCTCCTGAGAAAGGAGCTGGAAAAATATATTGAGATGGTTTCTGGTACTTATACCGCAAATATTCTTAAGGACACCAAAACCTAAAATAAAACTCCAGAAAGGTTTACAATATGGGACCTTTAGGTTAGTTTTTTTTTCAAAGCAGAAGAAAGGAAAGGGTGAAAAAGAAAAGATGGCAGACCAGAATAAGACATTTTTATAAGTCCCCCTGTGGTGAAAATCCAGCTTTTAATGTTGTTTACATGTCTATGTGGTCTTTTTAATATGCTTTAAGATAAACCATGTGTAAATTCATAAGTCGATACCATTAAGGGAGTATTTTCTCCTTAAACTGCAGTGAACCAAAGACAGTCTCAAAAACACGCTTTGGTGTGTTTTCCAAAAATCGCTGGTGTTTCTGACGTCACAAACTACCTTGTAACCAATCAGATCAACGTGTGATCGTCAACGAGTGGATCTCTGAGCTGAGTGAGTGAGTGGAGGCGGGGAGAACAGTGTCGAGTTACATTCAAGACATGAAGACATTTTTTTCCAAGGAAAAAACATTTAAATATGTAATTTCGGTGATCAAAGATGAGTTTTAAGGGATAAAATCATTGACTACAGGGGGACTGTAACTGTTTGCCTAAACTCAACCGAGCAGGTGAAACAGTCCAGATCTGCAGCTACTGATAGTAAATCCTGCAGGTTTTATGCAATGAGAGAAAAGCAGGAATAATATCATGAGATCCCGACCTGCTCTGAGTTCTCCGGGTAAATCTGGAAGACGGCGCGCGCTCCTCTCGTCTACAACAACAACATCATCATCATCATCATCATCATCATCATCAGTCTGTGAGTTCCTGCCGTGTGAAAGTGATTAAACTCACCAGTGTGGAGTACAGGGAGCTGAAGAAGCGGTACAGTCTCTTCGGAGGACTGTGTGTTTTCTTATCTGCGTTACACAGCCACTGCAGCGCTGAAATACTGAACACACACGCGTTACACAGCCACTGCAGCGCTGAAATACTGAACACACACACACCATGTGACTCCACACAAGCTGCTCACACACACACCTCTCCACGAGCTCATACCTCACACACACCTCTCCACGAGCTCATACACTCCTCTCCACGAGCTCATACCTCACACACACCTCTCCACGAGCTCATACCTCACACACGCCTCTCCACGAGCTCATACCTCACACACACCTCTCCTCGAGCTCATACCTCACACACACCTCTCCACGAGCTCATACCTCACACACACCTCTCCACGAGCTCATACCTCACACACACACACACACATACCTCTCCACGAGCTCATACCTCACACACACACACACAGACACACTCACAATGCGACTCCACACAAGCTGCTCACACACACCTCTCCACGAGCTCATACCTCACACACAACTCTCCTCGAGCTCATACCTCACACACACCTCTCCACGAGCTCATACCTCACACACACCTCTCCACGAGCTCATACCTCACACACACACACACACATACCTCTCCACGAGCTCATACCTCACACACACACACACAGACACACTCACAATGCGACTCCACACAAGCTGCTCACACACACCTCTCCACGAGCTCATACCTCACACACAACTCTCCACGAGCTCATACCTCACACACACCTCTCCACGAGCTCATACCTCACACACACCTCTCCTCACACACACCTCTCCACGAGCTCATACCTCACACACACCTCTCCACGAGCTCATACCTCACACACACACACACACCTCTCCACGAGCTCATACCTCACACACACACACACACACACACACACACACACACACACAGACACACTCACAATGTGACTCCACACAAGCTGCTCACACACACCTCTCCACGAGCTCATACCTCACACACACACACACACACACACACACACCTCTCCACGAGCTCATACCTCACACACACCTCTCCACGAGCTCATACCTCACACACACCTCTCCACGAGCTCATACCTCACACACACTTCTCCACGAGCTCATACCTCACACACACCTCTCCACGAGCTCATACCTCACACACACACACACCTCTCCACGAGCTTATACCTCACACACACCTCTCCACGAGCTCATACCTCACACACACACACACCTCTCCACGAGCTCATACCTCACACACACACACACACACACACACACACCTCTCCACGAGCTCATACCTCACACACACCTCTCCACGAGCTCATACCTCACACACACCTCTCCACGAGCTCATACCTCACACACACTTCTCCACGAGCTCATACCTCACACACACCTCTCCACGAGCTCATACCTCACACACACACACACTTCTCCACGAGCTCATACCTCACACACACCTCTCCACGAGCTCATACCTCACACACACACACACCTCTCCACGAGCTCATACCTCACACACACACACTCACAATGTGACTCCACACAAGCTGCTCACACACACCTCTCCACGAGCTCATACCTCACACACACACACACACACACACACACTCACCTCTCCATGAGCTCATACCTCACACACACCTCTCCACGAGCTCATACCTCACACACACACACACACACACCTCTCCACGAGCTTATACCTCACACACACCTCTCCACGAGCTCATACCTCACACACACACACTCACAATGTGACTCCACACAAGCTGCTCACACACACCTCTCCACGAGCTCATACCTCACACACACACACACACAGACACACTCACTATGTGACTCCACACAAGCTGCTCACACACACCTCTCCACGAGCTCATACCTCACACACACACACACACACACACACACACACACACACACTCACCTCTCCATGAGCTCATACCTCACACACACCTCTCCACGAGCTCATACCTCACACACACACCTCAATGAGCTCATACCTCACACACACACACACACACACACATCCCTCCATGAGCTCATACCTCACGCAGCCGTCGAACGTGCCCGGTCTGAAGGGCATCCCCTGACCCATGTCTGCCAGCACCAGATCTCCCTCCACCTCCCGCCGCAGCGCCACGTCTGCACACACACACACACGTTCTAACACTGCAGCGCACTGATGCAATCACTTTGCTACAGATGTAAGATATGAATATCAATCTGATGCTATAATGAGAAGGTGTGTGTGTGTGTGTGTTGTAGCACCTCTACATATTAATATTTAATTAATGTCAGTAATATATGTAAAGTGAAAAGAATTAAGGTTGTCAAGTCTTTATCTCTTGACTGATAAAACAATGATGTTATATTAACTCCATTTCCCATAATGCTGTGCTGGACTCGGACAGTTGTGTTCCCCGAAGGCGTCGTAGTTTATTTTTAAATGAACAAAAATTGAGTACGCTTGCTGAGGCGGCAGTTGTAGCAGACGAGTTTGTGCTGACAACGGTCTTCCCTTCTTCCCTTCATGAACTTCTGACGATCATGTGTGCTAGCACTCGTTATCCTGAAGCTTTGTGTGTGTGTGTGTGAGAGAGAGAGAGAGATAGTGTGTCTGAGAGTGAGTGTGTGTGTGAATGAGTGCGAGTGTGTGTGTGTGTGTGTGTGTGTGAATGAATGCGAGTGTGTGTATGTGTATGAGAGTGTGTCTGAGAGCAAGCGTGTGTGTATTTTTTCACCCAGCATGGCTGTGCTGATGTCCACACCAACCCAGTAGTGTCCGACCTCAGATAAATGATCTCCACTGAGTCCAGATCCACAGCTGTCGGGTTCAAGCAGGAGAAACAGGTCAGCATGATGTTACCAGTGTAATAACAGCATAATAACAGTGCATTACCAGTGTACTACCAATGCATTACCAGTCTATTAACAGTGTAATAACAGTGTATTACATGTGTATTAACAGTGTAACAACTGTGTATTACATGTGTATTAACAGTGTAACAACTGTGTATTAACAGTGTAATAACAGTGTATTAATAGTGTAACAACTGTGTATTACATGTGTATTAACAGTGTAACAACTGTGTATTAACAGTGTATTAAAAGTGTAACAACTGTGTATTACATGTGTATTAACAGTGTAATAACAGTGTATTATATGTGTAACAACAGTGTATTAACAGTGTATTAAAAGTGTAACAACTGTGTATTACATGTGTATTAATAGTGTAACAACAGTGTATTACATGTGTATTAATAGTGTAACAACTGTGTATTACATGTGTAATAACAGTGTATTACATGTGTAACAACAGTGTATTACATGTGTAATAACAGTGTAATAACAGTGTATTACCAGTGTAACAACTGTGTATTACATGTGTATTAATAGTGTAACAACTGTGTATTACATGTGTAATAACAGTGTATTACATGTGTAACAACAGTGTATTAACAGTGTAATAACAGTGTATTACCAGTGTAACAACTGTGTATTACATGTGTATTAACAGTGTAATAATATTGTAATAACAGTGTATTAACAGTGTAATAACAGTGTATTAACAGTGTATTAACAGTGTATAAACAGTGTAATAACAGTGTATTAACAGTGTAATAACAGTGTAATAACAGTGTATTAACAGTGTATAAACAGTGTAATAACAGTGTATTACCAGTGTAACCACAGTGTAATAACAGTGTCATAAGTGTAAAACTAGTCCTGGGCGGAGTATGGAGTCTGTGCGATATAAAAACGAGCGGAGGACGCAGAGTGAGCTGCATAATCCTTTAATAAGGGCTTCAGAATAACTGTTAACATGTCTAGATTACAGCAGCCTCTGCCCTGATAGACACTCAGATACTGGAGATTGTGGTGTTTTCCTCAGTGCATAGAAATTATTCTGACTTAAACATACATATTACTAAAATAATAGTAGCCATACTAAAGCAATAAGCCGCTTGAAGCCCTGTTTTACAGTGATTTTAGAACAGCTCAGGGGCGTTGATAGACTCGACGCGGAGCAAAACCCCTGAGCTAAACTCACTGTAAATCACGGCTTCAAGGGGCAATAAAACGGTTACTCCATAAAAATATTCATTTTAAGATTTTTTTACGAATTTTTTTTATTTGTTGATTTTTGCCTTTATTGTGATAGGATAGTACAGAGTGGACAGGAAGCGAGGTGGGAGAGAGACGGGGGACGGGATCGGGAAAGGTCCACGAGCCGGGATTCGAACTCGGGTCGCCCGAAGCACAACGGCACTATATGTCGGCGCTGCCCATGAGGCTATCGGTGCCGACAAAAAAAAAATCATTTTAATATTTATTTTATTCATAAAGCAACAAAAATATAACCTTATAACACATTATTTCTCCGCCAAGCAATGCAGTTCCAAAGAGGTTTCTAAGCAACACATGCAGCAATAAAGCATCAAAAAAAGCAGCTGCGCAGTAACACTGATTTAATGCGGTCAAAGGTGTGTGTGTGTGTGTGTGTGATTTACAACGGCTTTGAACGCGGCTCAACCAATCAGAATCAAGGACTGGAACTATCTGGTTTATAATGTGATTTTAACCCGTTGTGCACATATAGCACAGCCTACGTTACATGCACTATATCTGTTATCATAGCCTTTAAAGGTCCCATATTATGCAAAATTCACTTTTGCATGGTGTTAGGACATAAATGTGTGTTGGCAGTGTGTGTACACAACCACCCAGTAGTGACAAAAATCCACTCACTCATTTTTTATTAATCCCCATAAATCATCAGCAGTGTCTCCCCACGACCTGTTTTCAGAATGTTTTAGTGACGTCACTAAGTACAGGCCCCGCCCACGAGTGTTGACAGACACTGCCGTCCTAACATAGCCCCGCCCTGATCGAGTTCACAGCTGCTGCACTGACGAGAATGGCTGGGTGTATTAATCCACATAGCTCTCTCTATTTACTCCCGAAATCTGAGGCAGCCGCTGAAGACGAGGTGGAATTATTTAGTTTTTAAAGAAAATGCTCCCTCAACTCTACCGAAATTCGTTTATGTACTTGCGCACTTCTTATATCTTACCGTTTACTCAGCTCTTACGGTGAGTTTCTGAAGTAAAACTGACGCTTCATCTTTTGTGTTATGTACAATAAACTTTATTAAACTCATCAGTATATGTTTGACCATCATTCGGACCTGGTGCGAAACAGCAGACTTGTACGCTATAAATAGTGGCTACATACAAGCAGATGACAAATACGTTATAACCGTAATTAAGCTACTAAACTATACCTGTTCCATCTCTATACAGCACTCAGACTCTGTAGGCAGTATTGTCCGACTCCGGGTCGAAATGAACACCGTTACTGAGAGTTTCTGATATTATTATCATCATTCTGTGAGATGAACTTGTCCTGAGACTGAGCGCGAGCTCTTGAAGCTCCGCCCCCTTTCCGTGCTCATTTGCATTTAAACGGCACACACTAAAACAGCGCGTTTTTCTGAGCACCAAAAAATGACAATTTAAACATGCTGTAAAAAATGATCTGTCGGGTATTTTGAGCTAAAACTTCACATACACACTCTGGGGACATCGGAGACTTATTTTACATCTTGTGAAAAGGGGCATAATATGGGACCTTTAATGTGGGACAACATTGGGCAGGATGTGAAAAATAACATTTTTTAATATAAATACATATTTTTTTCTTTATTGAAACAGAAATGTGTGTTTATATTACCCCACATCCAGCAGATAACAGGCCTGATCCTCTGGCAGACTGAGCAGCTCGACCGCCCGCTCCGACATCTGAGTCTGGATCTCGATTATCCGGGAGCTGCCGACACACACACACACACACACACACACACACACACACACACACACACACACACACACACAAAGCAATTAATTAGTTAAATATGGACAGCAAAATAAAATGTATCTTGCACAAAAGCAGCTCATAAGTGTCAGTCAGTAACAGCGGTCGGTTCCCCGCGTCTCGACTCACTTCTGGGAGTATTTCTTGGCCTCCTCTTCATTATAGTACTGTAAATGTGGAAAACAACAACAGGCATTTGTATAAATGATACACACAGCACATACAGTACAGCCACACACACCAAGGGAATACACCGATCCTGAATAGATGTCAAAAATCATTTTTTTTCTACATTTTTTCCTTCCTCTAATAGCGTAATATTGCCGTGACTGGAGCGCGGGACTGTGACAGAGACGCACGACGGCTGAGCGCCAAATCCGAACACACCCTCGTCGCTAAAGGCTAATGTATGGAAAATTGACAATTTCATTGTGACGTATTTGGTATTTTTTGTATGAGAGCTGCTCTGTGTGGTTCGGTTTGCACATCTGTTACACACAGCTTTACTGTCCTGCGCTCCACAGTGTGTGTCAGTGCAATCCCTGTCACACACAGCTGCAGTTTGACTGCGCTCTCTGCAGATGATCATTCACTTTTTTTGTATAAGCTGTTTTTGATTGTGGTACACAGCAACAATCGCAAGTCATAACTCTTTATTATTTTAGTTGGGTATAAGAGCGGCTTTGTATGTTAAAACTAATAATTCAGAATATGCGTAAGTCCACAAGCATTTTCAGGGTTCCCGACTGCAACCATTTTTTGAGAATGTGCGAGTTAAAATTGAATGTGGTCGCATGTGCGAGTGCATGGTCATGTACTACTCCAGCAGCTGCGTAACTTATGCTCCCAGTGAACGAGTACATCATAAATCCATTCTCCAAACCGTGTTTTGGTCATGTACTACTCCAACCCCATGAACCGTGTTTTTGACTTATCCTGCATCACTACGATACGCCTGTAATAAGTGTTTATATTCGGACTATTTGATCCCGGGGTCGTCTCGGCTGCGGAGTCGCCCGGTGTCTCGCCATAGACATTAACGGAGAGAAGCTACAATGCTCTTCCGCATTAACGAACGAACACGTCACGCGCATCGCACACTGATGGTGAAACGTGTCAATTAGGAATTCAGGAATCAAGGGATATAAAAATGAAAAGAACATGTTTTTTTAATAGTTTTTTGATTTGATAGTTAAAATATTAAAACGTTTTGCTAACATGAGGTCTTGTGTCACTGTCGGTCTATTTAAAAATCACTGCAAAACTAGGATATGCAGATTAAGACACGTTACTATTCATCAGCATGCACTGATTAATCCCACGGCAGGTTGCAAAAGAAAAAAAGCTGCAACCAGTGGAAAAGTTAGTCTGGAGCCTGATTATGTTTGTATGAGAGCTGCTGTTACATGACTCTATATTTATGAATGAAAGATGTTTGTGATTTTGCAACAGCAAAAAAAATTATTTTATTTTTTGTCTGAAGGATTATATTGCTCATTGCACATAACAGGAGGATGTTGGATCGAAGTCTGTTATTCAATGTTAGAGAGTTTGTATCATTTATGCCGCAGGCACACATTTATTGTCCTGTTGGTTCTCTGATATGTTGGGACGTATGCTGGCAAATGTAACCTTACAGTTGACCGGCCAAATCACTTCCATTTGGTTTATTAATAAAAGATATTGGAAGTAATGTCTTTATGGGTCATTATAAATACTTTGCTTTAAAAGTACCAAGTAGTCAAACAAAAGTAGTCGTTTTAGCATCGCATCGCGAGGTGCCTAGACCCATAACACTAACACACTAACACACACTATGATTAACGTTTGATTAATGCTATTTTCTTTCAGCATGCCTACAAATATGATTGGTTGCTGTTAATCTACTAATTGGTTGTTTAGTAAAATCTTATCGGCCAAATGGCTCCTTCACAAACACGCAGACTCTTTAAAAAAAGAAAATGTCTTTATTTATTCTGCAAAACTGTTCAAATGTTTACTGTCTTCAAATATTTACTGAATGTCAAGATCATTCGCTTAATTAAAAACCCGAACTGAATCCTGTTTCTTTTCAGATTCAATAATTGATCATTATTATGATGAATTATTTGGATAATTTAGCAATTAAACTCGTGGAGAAGAACTGAACACAGAAATGACTGAAATATGGAAATAAAGAATAATAACTCATAGCGAGTGTGTCAGTGTCGCAGATATTAAAGGACTGATCGTCAGGCTCGTCTGTATATGTGTTTTGTATATTGTTTGTTGTGTACATGTTCATAAAAGCCCATTTCAACACTAGAAGAGTAAGTTAAGTTCACTCACCACCTCTGGAGGAGCCATATGCTCAGGTCTACGGCAAGACATGATGATACTGACTGAAAATAAACCTGTAACCAGCAACTTCAGATCACAACACTACTGTAACAACACATGTGGAGAACAGCGGAGCCTGGCGAGCGTTGATGACGTCATGTCCCGGCGACAGAAACAGCGCGAGCCTCCCTCGAGACGCATTCAAATATCACGATGTGCTCTGTACTAGAGAATATTATATTTTACTTTTAAAGAGTTGGTATCTGATATACAAACGAAGATCTTACGCGTCAGTCTCTTAGTGAAAGAATAAAAATAATTAACTAGTAATTACAGTCCACTGTGATTTGTCCGATCTGAAAAGCGCTGAGAGAAGTAACAGCTGCGAGTGACCTACGTCACTTCAGATGCGTTATTATTTACATCGACATTATTATGACAACGATGAACTATATTACAGTCTAGCGTTAAAATGGGAGAATCGTTATTTTACACAACTTAACTGAAAAATTAGAGACAACAATCGAGCCCTGCCCATTTGATCATTTATTTTTTATTGCAAAACATACAAAATAACATGTTTATGATATACAACTTTGTACATTATACAAAATGCATTAATGATATGTACAATGTCATCATAATACACGTGAGAAAAGAAGAGTTAAAGAGCTGGGGAAAAAATAATAATAATGAAAGAAGACAGAGAAAAAGTCCTTACAGATTGAAGACGTTCTACTTGCTTTCTTATTTATTGACGATGTAATTGTATTAAGATACATTTGTTGTTGGTAAACTTACATTCATGGATATAGAATTGGCAAAGAAGATAAATCAAATGTATAACAACGCAAGCATTATTTTTAGTAAGTTCAGAATCAAAGTATCCAAAAATAATGTTTTTAAAAGTTATGGATATATCTAGTTGGATATGATCTATAATAACTGTGTCAATATTTTCCCAAAGTTGTCTAGTATAGAAACATGACCAAAATAAACGTTTCTGTGTTTTGCAATAAAAAAAAAAGGGAAAGAAACGGTAGAGTACATTATAATGATATCTAAAGTATAATAATGAAAGGAAATGTTTGATTTCCAACTTTAAAACAACAAACATTTAAAATAATTCACATGATGAATGAAGCAATATTTGAAAATGATTTTTAATGCAAATTTTAACAAACAGAAGATACAAAACAGACAAACTTTCAGAAAATAAACAATTTACAGCTCAATAGTCAACAAGAAAGATTATATAAAGAAGTCTATTGAACAGGGAATAGTGTTGTGCGGCCTTGACCAGCAGGTGGCGGCAATGCTCCTACAATCTCTGCATTCAAATAAAGAAGAAGCTCTCTGGAGCCAATAGTACGCAGTTTTCAGTGTATCCTGTCTCTGATTGGTTGATATTTTCATTGTTTTGCCGGAAGTGAGGTCTGGTGATACTGTGGTGATGGCGGAGGTCAGCGGCTGTGTGAGGAGTGGCGCTCACAAACTCTGCTCTATTCAAACACTACGGTCACATTACTATCATTATCATCCTCCTGCGCCACCGGGGACACGCGCGCACAGCAGCCGCCGCACAGCCGCTGACTCTGACTCCTCCGCGCCGCTCCACCGCAGCCGCACCGCGTACTATGACATCCTGAAGGTTTCCCCGAACGCCACGCAAGCGCAGATCAAGAGCGCCTATTATAAGCAGTCGTTCGTGCATCACCCGGACCGGAACCTTGGGCGCAGCGAGGAGGCGGCGCGGAGCTTCGCGCTGGTCGCGGAGGCCTACAGTGTGCTCGGCAGCAGCGGCCTCCGGAGGCGTTACGACCTCGGCACACTCGAGCAGAGCGCCGTGCAGAGCGCCGGGAGACCGGGCTCCTCAGACGCGTCCGGACGGCGGCCTCGACGCGCCGCCAACGCGCACTTCGACTTCGACGCGTTCTATCAGGCGCATTATGGCGAGCAGCTGCAGAGAGAGAAGCAGATGCGACAGCGGGAAGAGCTCCGCCGGAAGCTGCAGGAGGAAAACTTCCGGAAGTGGAAACAGGGGAAAGTGACGGAAGTGACGGCGGCGTTCCTGCTGATCTTTGGAGCTGCTGTTATCATGAGCCTGAAGTCCTCCTGAGGGAGTGTGTGTGTGTGTGTGTTTAACAACAAACGAGAATTAATGACTGACTAATTCACAGATGGATCTGAACTCTTTTAACAGTGAAAGGGTTTCTGTTTCTCTTCTGTCGGAAATTTGTTGTAGGTTATTTATTTCCAGGAATGGATTTAATATCCATGGTGCTTTTGGGGGAACAGTTGAACATTGAACATTGTTATTCACATTTCCGGTGAATGTTCGATTTGTTAGCCTAATTAAGCTGAAAACAAGAATAATAAACCACAAGCCACTCTGTTTATGGTTATGATCATGTCCAGTATGATGGACTGGAAGCACTTGACAAGTTAAAGTCCCCATGAAATCAAAATGGACCACTCTTGTGTTTTTTGGCAGAACTCAACGCAGTGTTGTGGTTAAAACACTGCTTCACTCTGGACAGATGTCAAACTAATATCTGTTAATTGTAGCAAATCTGCTGGTTTACCATCTTCAACAGAGGAAAACCAGGGATTATGAGCGGACACCTGTGTGTGTGTGTATGTGTGCGCGTGTGTGTGCGCGCGCAGCTACAGATGTGTATTCATCCGTTTCAGTCACATGACATCTGCACATCCCCCATATTAATGATCAAAGTAATGGCAGTGAATACAACAATAAATGTATAGGAAAAATTGTCAATCCATTGCAGGTCCCATAAGACATTTTTCATACAAAATTCATCTTTGCACTGCAGAGGTGGCATTTACGGAAGCCCGTTTCCGCCAAAGTTGACTAAAAAAAAAAAAGATAAAACTCGTAATAATGACTTATTTTCTGGCACTTCTCCGCATGCGCTAAGCCGTGGAGCAGAAGGGAGTGCCACGCTAGCGACATCCGCTGGTCAAAGCCGTGTAAATGCATCACAGCAAACATGGCATATGACTTATACTGAAGTCATAATTATGAGAAACTTAAGAGTTACAGATTTATATTTTTAACTCAGCTGTGGCGGAAACGGGCTTCCATAGGCATTAGGTATATTTACAGACTGTTAAATGAGGATCAGAAGTGGCATGAATGTATTTAAATTCATGATGATAACAAAGTTATGAGATTAAGATTTTAAACAGAAGGGTTTGAATATAGAAATATTAAATGATTTAAATAAATGAAATAAAATAAAACCGCCAGTAGGGGGTGGCAAGTCACTGTCTTTGTCACTGAATCTCATTCAATCCATTTGTTCAAACGACTGATTCATTCAGGAACAAATCAAGCGACTGTGTTTATGAATGACTCACTGAATCATTGACTCACTCTATTCGTTTGAAAACGCAGATTGATTCATAAATGAAACGTCAGTGTTTACCCAGAGATGCGCTGTGACTAGTGTAACAGCGTAGTGCTTCTGTGTTGTACGTCACACGCATCACACACACATGACTAGCGTCAGCCAATAGTGAGCCTGCGTGTGACGTACAACACCGAAACACTACGCTATCACACTACGTGAACACTTTTGGGTGAACTATCCGTTTAAGTAGTGTTTGATCTAGTGTGAGAAGTTCACTAAAGACAGAATATCTCTCTTCATTCCTCAGACTGTCTCGTCAGTCGCTTTATTCACAGAAATATAAAGTTTAATGTGAAGGTCATCACTTCATACAAAAGCTCAGAATGATCAAAACTCATTCCACTACTAGCTTAAAAACTTAATATAAAATCAAAACTCAGCAGTAGACAAGAAATAGTGACTAAATAAAACGAGGGAAATGTATGCGAACTGCAATTCAGCAATCATTTTCAGTTATTAAAATGATGATGATTATGATGATTGGCGCATGTACCAGCCTGTAAATGTTGAATAAGACATCGAGCACAACATACTCCCTCCCCAAATGTGCGATTCAAGGACTCATAAATGTGAAATATGATCATATCAGCGGGGGAAAGTGAACACAAACCTCAGTGCATCTCCATGCTTTCCTGAGGCTGCAGTGAAGGAGACCTGAAGCTGATGGACACACACAGAAATGACTAACAAACCCGTCAAATAGAAGTGTGTTTCCACTGGGGTTCATGAAGATCTATGTCAAGAGAACACGTCCACAAAACCACATCCATTCTACTTCATCTAAATAAAACATATTCCAGCTCTGAAGCAGACTGGTGTATTTAGGGCTCACTCAAGCATCCACATCTGTGCTGCAAACCAAACGTATCGTGACTAAAACAGCTACAGTGAAAAACTATAGGCCATACCAATGAAGAGTCACGTGACCGCCGCAGAAACTGACATCGCTATCGGCAAGTATAATAATCACAGCATGACAGATCTGACCTTTAGACCAGCCTATTTTACGGCATCGTTACAGTACATCTACCATGGCACAGTGAATTATTTGTTTTCTTTTCAAATGTAGTCAATTGAAAATCATACAAAAACTCTTGATGCTTGAGCCACCCCTAAATATACACCAAAAAGAAAACAAAATGTGCTAAAAAACGATATGAAGTTGTGGACGAAAAGTGCAATAAACTTCGTCTTTTGAACCGCTCTAGAAAAAACCCTTTGACATTAAAGATGGGGCACATTGTGCGATCTGTTCCACAGGAACTGTGCTGTGTGGAAGCCCACATCAGTTAACCAGGCTGCGGGAAGTGGCTATTTTTGGGCTGATATTGTTGAAACCAAAAACCATTTATATTTAAATAGAGTGCCACTGCGTAGAGGTCGACCCATATATTGTTTTCACTGATTAATCTGCGCTGATAGTCTTTATAGAAACGGTTGGCACTGGGGATTCTCCTGAACTGTGTGAGATTAGAGAGAACTGAAATACAGTGATCTACAGCAACAGAACAACTAAATCACAGACTCCACTGAGACACAGGACTATACAGATCCAGAGCCGAATATATAGCATCCATCTATCCATACACCCAAACGTCTATCCATCCATCCATCCATCCACCCAAACATCCATCCATCCATCCATCCATACACCCAAATATCCATCCATCCATACACCCAAACATCTATCCATCCATCCATCCATACACCCAAACATCTATCCATCCATCCATCCATCCACCCAAACATCCATCCATCCATCCATCCATACACCCAAACATCTATCCATCCATCCATCCATACACCCAAACATCCATCCATCCATCCATCCATCCATCCATCCATACACCCAAACATCTATCCATCCATCCATCCATACACCCAAACATCTATCCATCCATCCATCCATACACCCAAACATCTATCCATCCATACACCCAAACATCCATCCATCCATCCATCCATACACCCAAACATCTATCCATCCATACACCCAAACGTCTATCCATCCATCCATCCATACACCCAAACATCTATCCATCCATCCATCCATACACCCAAACATCTATCCATCCATCCATCCATCCATCTATACACCCAAACATCTATCCATCCATCCATCCATACACCCAAACATCTATCCATCCATCCATCTATACACCCAAACATCTATCCATCCATCCATCCATACACCCAAACATCTATCCATCCATCCATCCATACACCCAAACATCTATCCATCCATCCATCTATACACCCAAACATCTATCCATCCATCCATCCATACACCCAAACATCTATCCATCCATCCATCCATCCATACACCCAAACATCTATCAATCCATCCATACACCCAAACATCTATCCATCCATCCATCCATCCATCTATACACCCAAACATCTATCCATCCATCCATCCATACACCCAAACATCTATCCATCCATCCATACACCCAAACATCTATCAATCCATCGATCCATACACCCAAACATCTATCCATCCATCCATCCATACACCCAAACATATATCCATCCATCCATCCATACACCCAAACATATATCCATCCATCCATCCACCCACCCAAACATCTATCCATCCATCCATCCATACACCCAAACATCTATCCATCCATCCATCCATCCATCTATACACCCAAACATCTATCCATCCATACACCCAAACATCTATCCATCCATCCATCCATACACCCAAACATCTATCCATCCATCCATCCATCCATCTATACACCCAAACATCTATCCATCCATCCATCCATACACCCAAACATCTATCCATCCATCCATCCATACACCCAAACATCTATCAATCCATCCATACACCCAAACATCTATCCATCCATCCATCCATCCATCTATACACCCAAACATCTATCCATCCATCCATCCATACACCCAAACATCTATCCATCCATCCATACACCCAAACATCTATCAATCCATCGATCCATACACCCAAACATCTATCCATCCATCCATCCATACACCCAAACATATATCCATCCATCCATCCACCCACCCAAACATCTATCCATCCATCTATCCATACACCCAAACATCTATCAATCCATCGATCCATACACCCAAACATCTATCCATCCATCCATCCATACACCCAAACATATATCCATCCATCCATCCATACACCCAAACATATATCCATCCATCCATCCACCCACCCAAACATATATCCATCCATCCATCCATACACCCAAACATCTATCCATCCATCCATACACCCAAACATCTATCAATCCATCCATCCATACACCCAAACATCCATCCATCCATACACCCAAACATCCATCCATCCATATACCCAAACATCCATCCATCCATACACCCAAACATCCATCCATCCATACACCCAAACATCTATCCATCCATCCATCCATACACCCAAACATCTATCCATCCATCCATCCATCCATATACCCAAACATCTATCCATCCATCCATCCATACACCCAAACATCTATCCATCCATCCATACACCCAAACATCTATCAATCCATCCATCCATACACCCAAACATCCATCCATCCATACACCCAAACATCCATCCATCCATATACCCAAACATCCATCCATCCATACACCCAAACATCCATCCATCCATACACCCAAACATCTATCCATCCATCCATCCATACACCCAAACATCTATCCATCCATCCATCCATATACCCAGACATCTATCCATCCATCCATCCATCCATACACCCAAACATCTATCCATCCATCCATCCATACACCAAACCATCTATCCATCCATCCATCCCTACACCCAAACATCTATCCATCCATCCTTCCACCCAAACATCTATCCATCTATCCATCCATCCATACACCCAAACATCTCTCAATCCATCCATCCATACACCCAACCATCTATCCCTCCATCCATCCATACACCCAAACATATATCCATCCATCCATCCACCCACCCAAACATCTATCCATCCATCCACCCAAACATCTATCCATCCATCCATCCATCCATCCATCCATCCACCCAAACATCTATCAATCCATCCATCCATACACCTAACCATCCATCCATCCATCCACCCAAACATCTATCCATCCATCCATACACCCAAACATCTATCAATCCATCCATCCATACACCCAAACATCTATCCATCCATCCATCCACCCAAACATCTATCCATCCATCCATCCATACACACACCCAAATATCTATCAATCCATCCATTCATATACCCAACCATCTATCCATCCATCCATCCATACACCCATATATACATCCATTCATTCACCCACCCATATATCCATCTATTTACCCATCCACCCATATATCCATCCATTCATTCACCCACCCATATATCCATCTATTTACCCATCCACCCATATATCCATCCATTCATTCACCCACCCATATATCCATCTATTTACCCACCCACCCATATATCCACCCATTCATTCACCCAACCATATATCCATCTATTCACCCACCCACCCATATATCCATCTATTCACCCACCCACCCATATATCCATCTATTCACCCACCCATATATCCATCCATTCATTCACCCACCCATATATCCATCTATTTACCCATCCACCCATATATCCATCTATTCACCCACCCACCCATATATCCATCTATTCACCCACCCATATATCCATCCATTCATTCACCCACCCATATATCCATCTATTTACCCATCCACCCATATATCCATCCATTCATTCACCCACCCATATATCCATCTATTTACCCATCCACCCATATATCCATCCATTCATTCACCCACCCATATATCCATCTATTCACCCACCCATATATCCATCCATTCATTCACCCACCCATATATCCATCTATTTACCCATCCACCCATATATCCATCTATTCACCCACCCACCCATATATCCATCTATTCACCCACCCATATATCCATCCATTCACCCACCCATATATCCATCTATTTACCCATCCACCCATATATCCATCCATTCATTCATCCACCCATATATCCATCTATTTACCCATCCACCCATATATCCATCCATTCATTCACCCACCCATATATCCATCTATTTACCCATCCACCCATATATCCATCTATTCACCCACCCATATATCCATCCATTCATTCACCCACCGATATATATCCATCTATTTACCCATCCACCCATATATCCATCCATTCATTCACCCACCCATATATCCATCTATTTACCCACCCACCCATATATCCACCCATTCATTCACCCAACCATATATCCATCTATTCACCCACCCACCCATATATCCATCTATTCACCCACCCACCCACCCATATATCCATCTATTCACCCACCCATATATCCATCCATTCATTCACCCACCCATATATCCATCTATTTACCCACCCACCCATATATCCATCTATTCACCCATCCACCCATATATCCATCCATTCATTCACCCACCCATATATCCATCTATTTACCCACCCACCCATATATCCACTTATTCATTCACCCACCCATATATCCATCTATTCACCCACCCACCCACCCATATATCCATCTATTCACCCACCCACCCATTCATTCACCCAACCATATATCCATCTATTCACCCATCCACCCATATATCCATCCATCCATTCACCCACACACCCATATATCCATCTATTCACCCACCCACCCATAGATCCATCCATCCATTCACCCACCCATATATCCATCCATTCCCCCAACTATATATCCATTCGCCCAACCATATATCCGCCCAGCAATCCACCCTGCAACTGATCCATCATCTATCCCTTCCATTCACCCACCAATCCATCCACTAGGCTTGCTGCAATAATCGGTGTTACCAGTGTTCAGCCTCAACACCGGTTACATCACTTGCCCACCGTGGCACCGCCCCCTCTGTCATTTAGATTTATTTATAGTAATGAAATAATTTAGTTCAGTTAGAGAACAGACACTATAATTAAAAGCTGAACATGTCTGCTCAATGCAGCATGAGCTGAACGAGTCGCAGCAGGAGTCAGATCTCATTCATCACGAGAGTGAGGAGCTGACTGACAAGATGTGGCGGAAGATTTGGTTTTAAAGCGGAATGTAAAAGCACCTATTTGGCAATATTTCGGATTTAAACCCAATGCTAATAGGGAACCTGCGAAGGATTAATTGTGTTTTTCTAGTTGTGTTTTTTATTAAGAATAATAGCCTAATGAACACACCATTCAAGCTATTGCTGTCCCTGAATTGACGCTAATCCAAAAGCGAAAGTAAAATGTGCACGGGCATTTATAGTAGACAGTCCATGTCCACTAGTGCGGAGCAGAGCCAGTGTTATCAGTTCATTCAGTGTAATCAGTTCATTTAGGGTTATCAGTTCATTTAGTGTTATCAGTTCATGGAAGCTCCACTTCCATTGGGAAGTTCTGTTATGAATGCCCGTGCGCCCGTATTAGTGATTTTAAAGCGAGGTTGAAGAGAGAGAAAAGCTCCAATGCCTCAACACCCTATCACCCACCCGTCCACCTATCATTCACCCACCCATTTATCTATCCATTTACACACCCACCAATCCATCATCCATTCACCCTTCAATCTATGCATCATCCATCTATTCACACACCCACCCACCCATCCATCATCTATCCATCCATCATCTATCCATTCCATCCATCCACACATCCACCCACCCATCCATCATCTATCCATCCATCCACCCATTCATCATCTATGCATCCACACATCCATCATCTATCCATCCATTCACCCATCCATCATCTATCCATCCACCCATCCATCAACTATCCATCCACCCATCCATCATCTATCCATCCACCCATCCATCAACTATCCATCCATCCACCCACCCATCATCTATCCATCCACCCATCCATCAACTATCCATCCATGTGACCATCCATCATCTATCCATCCACCCATCCATCAACTATCCATCATCCATCCATCCGACCATCCATCATCTATCCATCCACCCATCCATCAACTATCCATCATCTATCCATCCATCCATCCATAATCTATCCATCCACCCATCCATCATCTATCCATCCACCCATCCATCATCTATCCATTCCGTCCACCCACACATCCATCATCTATCCATCCATCCACCCATCCATCATCTATCCATCCACCCATCCATCAACTATCCATCCACCCATCCATCATCTATCCATCCATCATCTATCCATTCCGTCCACCCACACATCCACCCACCCATCCATCATCTTTCCATCCGTCCACCCATCCATCATCTATCCATCCACCCATCCATCATCTATCCATCTATCCACCCACCCATCCATCATCTATCCATCCACCCATCCATCATCTATCCATCTATCCACCCACCCATCCATCATCTATCCATCCACCCATCCATCATCTATCCATCCATCCGACCATCCATCATCTATCCATCCACCCATCTATCAACTATCCATCATCCATCCATCCATCCATAATCTATCCATCGACCCATCCATCATCTATCCACCCACCCATCCATCATCTATCCACCCAACCACCCACCCATCATCTATCCATCCACCCATCCATCATCTATCCATCCATCCACCCATCCATCATCTATCCATCCACCATTCCATTCCCCCATCCATCATCTATCCACGCACGTATTCACCCTTTAACATCGACAGAGAAAAAAAGCCAAGATATGAATACAATACATATTATCATTCGGCGTGTACGGTTTGGCTTTCATTTATAATGTTAAAATCTGCCAATTAATCAGTTGTTGGCCCATTTCCCAACTTGACAGAATCCACTTTCGGTCGACCTCTATAACTGCATTGATACATTTAGTTTAGCCCAATTTTTTTTCTTTATAATGTTAAAATCTGCCAATTAATCAGTTGTTGGCCCATTTCCCCACTTGACAGAATCCACTTTCGGTCGACCTCTATAACTGCATTGATACGTTTAGTTTAGCCGAATTATTTTTCTTCAAAACTTCCATTTAGCAAATGCTTGAATCTGAAGCATGACTCCTGTGTAGACAGTATAAGTTTAGGTTTGGTGACACTGAACTGCGGGAACACAACTAGTTCACATTTAACAACAAATGATCCGGTTAAAGGGAAAGTACATGCCATTGTGCTTCTGTCATTATTAACACATGAGAACATGGAGGTTAATGAAGCATGAATACTACTGAAACAACCGAGGTTCAACCACACGAGTGAATGAGCTCTGACAGCACACAAACCAAACACATGAGAAACAAAACCACTCGTCTTTTAACGGGTTACACAGTTCATGAGAGCAATGACTCATGGGAACATGTACTACTCAAACAGATGCATTACTAGTCACTGGGTAAAACTGACAATATTGTAAAGGTCTGTTGATTTTATTAATTTTATGGATGACGGGAAGAATGTCGTAGATGGTCCACAGTGGGAATCATGTCAGCAGGAATGAGTTCGGCACAACGACGCACGTCACATCAGGACAGGAAACAGTGGTCAGACGGCTCGACTTCACTTCCTGTGGAGATGTGAGAGAGACTCCTGAAATCTGATCTGATCCTCATCTGTGAAGCGCTCCAATATGAGTCTTATTTAGCAAACAAAGCTTTGTTTTGAAATGTAACTGTATAACCCGAGTTCACACTGGTGACGTGTGTGTTTGTTCAATAAGCCCTTCGTGCAGAAAACCGTCGCAAAAAATGTTTCACATAAAAGTGAAGTGATGTGCAGGTTATCACATCCCGTAAAAAGGTCTTTTACATTTTTTGGCTCTGATTTGAAAAATACAGATAGACGAGTGACATTTTTCACTCAATTGTACTGTATAAGTCAACAGAAAAAGAACATCCCAAATCTAAATCTTGTCCTAAATGACAAACATAATTAAAAGACAAACATAAATAGAATATGTTTGGCATGAAGTTTGAATTGCTAATAGACACCTCAAGAATAAAAATGAAGAACTGACAGACTGCCGATGGCTTATGAACGCATCTGAAATCATTAGTTAATCAACTCTATAGTCTACAGACTTCAAACAGGCTATCCCACCAAGAACATCTACAGGGGACAGGGACCCAGTCCGACGCATGAAACCTGATGGTGATGATGATGATGATGGGTGCATGTCGTGAGACAATCAAAAACTCCCTAGTCAGTTGTGCGATGTGAAGACATTTATCATCACTGAATGGAGAACATGAACATCGGTCCACCTGAAACACACGACTCAACATGAAAACACTGAGTATGATGGAGTGACGGATCGCAGACATCAGCTCTCAGACGCTCGTTTCTACTTCATTTCCAGTGATATGTGTGTTGATGACTGCGAAAAAGGTGTGTGTTTTCATTGTGTTGGTCGGTGAAGTAAAGATCCAATATACACTACTAATCAAAAGTTTGGAATAATTAAGATTGTTTAATTCTTTTGAAAGAAGTCTCCTCTACTCACCAGTGCTGCATTTGATCAAAAATACAGTAAAAACAGTAAAATATTATTACAATGTAAATCAGATGTTTCCTATGTGAATATATAGTAAAGTGTAATTTATTCCTGTGATCAAAGCTGAATTTTCAGGATCATTACTCCAGTCTTCAGTGTCACATGATCCTTCAGAAATCACTCTAATATGATGATTTGATGATCAAGAAACATTTATGATTATTATCAATGTTGAAAAGAGTTCATAAAACAGATTTTTTAAATTTTACAACCATTCAAAGCTTGGGGTGAGAATAATTAAATTAAAGAAATTAAATAATCTAACACTTTTATTCATTAAGGACACATTAAACAGATCAAAAGTGATTTTTATAACATTTATAATGTTACAAAAAATTCTATTTCAAATAAACGCTGTTATTTTAGAACTTTATATTCATCAAAGAATCCTTAAAAATTAAATGTATCTGAGTTTCCACAAATATATGAAGCAGCGCAACCGTTTTCAACATTGATAATAATCATAAATGTTTTTGAGCAGCAAATCATCATATTAGAATAAATGGTGAGCAGAAGAGATCTTTTAAAAAACCCAAACTTCTGAGTGCCAGTGTACATACATGAGGTGTGTTTGTCAGCACTGAACATGGTAAATCGAGTCCGAGCTCATTGTGATGTGTGTGTGTGTGTGTGTGTGTGTGTTGATAACAGAGCAGGACAGCAGCAGTGTGTGACTCTCAGCATCAGTAGAAGGAGTACTGGTTCTCCACAGCTCTAGTTCTCCGCGAGCCGTCGGTGTCGTGATAGTCTTCAGTGGCCCCGGTGGGATCCAGCAGTCTCTCTGCGCTGTTGCTCCGGCTGTGAAGACCTCCTCCTCCTCCTCCGCCTCCTCCTCCTCCTCCTCCTCCTCCTCCTCCTCCTCCTCCTGAGGTCGGCTGGGCCATCGGAGACGAGGACGAGCTGGAGGACAGTGCCGGGTCTGAGGGAGCGCCGGCACCGGCACCGGACAGCTGATGCGGAGACTGGCCCGGTTCAGCCCGACACACAGCAGCATCACACCGCGGGACAGCAGCTGGGACATGAGGTGACGCCACATCTGTGCACACACACACACACACAAATAATACCTGCACAACTTTAGGAAAGTGTGTTATTGGTGCATTTCAAATTGTTGACAGTGTATTTATTGCATGCATTTAAAAAATGTTTTATGTGAGATGTGTTTGTTGGAGAAAAATTAAACTCCAGTGTTGAGGGTGGTTTCGTCTGGTCTGGTGTCTGTGATCATTTTGTCACTACATGTGATAGTGATCTACATGTGATAGAGGTGTTAACACCACTACATGTGATAGAGGTGTTAAGACAAGTAACGTCGGGCACATAATAGTGGAAAATAGAAATTTTCACATCAAGCTATAAGGCCCATTCACACCACGGACAATAACTATAATGATAAAGATAAAGTTTTATGTAGTTTTAGAAAATCATCCTGAATATAAAAGGATAGAGTCCACAGCACAACTATCAACGGCAGAGAGGAACAATAGCGTTGGAATCACTTTCAGAACAATTTATTTCCAGCTGATGAATGATAAAGACACTGACAGCCAATCAGAATCCTTCAGCTGTAACAAGCGGGAGCTTTTAAAGCGATGGACGATAAAACTGCAGCGCTTATAATAAACAGAATTATATTGCGCACTGGTGTGGATGCTGATAAAGAGGGACAGGCATCTGGACCCAGTAGTCCTCTATCTGGACCCTCTTGCTGAGGCACTGCGGAGACATGGATCATGGGGTTTCCAGCTGGAGCTTGCTGATGAGTTTGAGAGAGGTGTTTCTCTCTCACGCCCGTCAGAAGCTCATGAGGGTGAGCTGCTGGACGAGGATGTGTTATCTCTTACATCCTCTGATCCAGCAGCAAGTGCTCTGCTGGGACCCAGCCCAAGAAAGCAGGAGATTGCTGATGAGGGTGAAGAAGAGGTACAACCTGAACCCTCACAACGTCCCTGCCCCGCGTATGATGAGCTGTTGGGTGTTATGGAGCGCGCTTCAGTGAGGCTTCAGCTGCCGTGGGAGGGCGTGAAGGAAGGAGCCGTTCGCGGCAGGCTGGATGAGCGGCATGAAACAACCCATATTCTGCACGCATCCATCGTCAGCAGCGAGCAAACTACGCCGATGTCGAGGGGATGCGTGAACATGGGTATGTGTCGATGCCCCCAATTGACGAGACGTTCGCAAACTATCTTGCTGCTGGAGAGGCATCGGCACTGAAAGCTCCTGCCCTGCCTTCCAAGCATCTCAAGATGACATATCACTTGAATGGCAGGGCATACGCGGCAGCAGGTCAGGCTGGGCCTGCCTTACACACTATGTCAGTGTTTTAGGCATACCAAGCCAACCTGCTGAAGGATTTGGATCAGGGGCAGGGTCTCTCCCCTGACACAGTGGACAAGCTGCGCCGCACCACAGATCTGGCTCTTCGGGCCACCAGACAAACGCTGCCTCGATTGGAAGGTCGATGGCAGCAATGGTGGCCATGGAGAGACATCTGTGGCTAAACCTGAGACAGCCAGGGGGTCCTGGCCCGTCCCGGTTCGAGGATCGGGACAAGGTCAGAGGTTCAGCAACGCCACCCGCCTTCCTCCTACAAGGAGTAGGTCGCAGAAAAGGCTCGACTCAAAGAAAAAGAGGGATCTCAGGGAGGTAATCCAGCACCGGCGCTCCCAGCGTCAGCTCCCCTTCCTCTGAGGGTGAATAACATCCAGCCTTTCCTCTCTTCTTCCTTTACCCCCTATTTTCTTTACCCCAGGCGCTTCTTACATCAGGCCCGAGGCCTGGACCAATGATGATAGTTTACCATTAAACGGAATGGTTCTGAAGGTCCGGAGTCGGGTTTGGTAGAGACTTCAAGACTTATAGCTTGGGCAGTGACCGTAGAGAATAATGTCACTGGCAGCCTGTATGTGACCCGAAGGGAGAGTGTGTTCTTGGCAGTTCAGGTTGAAACTGCCATTTCTGACGTTTTTGTCACGACCCATAATTGGCAGCATGGTGGGATTGTACTTTGTTCCGCAATAGCGTCATCAAAAACAAAATCAAGACTTCATAAAAGGTCATAGTAGGACCCCTTTAAAACAGGAAGGATTCTAATTGGCTGTCAATGTTTGTATTGTTCATCAGCTGAAAATAAATCTTTTCGAAAGTCATTCCAATGATATTGTTTCTATGTGCTATTATCGTTACAGTTGTGGTGTGGTACTCTTTTATATTCAGAATGATTTTTAGAACTATATGTTTCTCGTTAGAGTTATCGTCCTTGGTGTGACCGGGCCTTAAGTGGATGGTTTTTTACAAGAATAAGATGCAATGTGCTTTAAAGTCAAGTCACCACCATTTATATAGCGCTTTTAACAATATAGATTGTTTCCAAGCAGCTTTACGGTGATAATAGGAAATTAAAGTAACAGAAATTGTTTTAGCTTTACAGCAGCTCTAGAATAAAGTTATTGTCCAGCTAAAGTTAGTTTTGATTGATTCACTTCCGTTGCAAAGATCATTAGTTATTGACTCAGGGGCCGCTAACACGACACTGTTCTCACAGAAAACCCTTAACGCGCTCCGGCCGCTCATACGCACAACAGCGGTGCCTGGGGCTCGAGAACGCAAACTTTGAAATAGGTTTCAAGGTGCAGGCATAAACTTCAAAAAACCGAATCTGTGAAAACGCTGACGACGTGCACATGCGTATAACGCGTTTAGTCTATAGGTATGCGCCTTTGAATATATATGTGCGCAGGCGTGTAGTCTTTCTTTACAAATTGAGCTCACCCAAATTACTTGTCTGGCCTTAAAAATTCATGATACAGAATTTATTTATTTTTGTAGAATTTTTAAGTCTGACTATGAGAGACTCATCATAGTCACCTTGAGTAATAGTGCTGGTGATCACCGAACAGAGCCGTGACGGACAGACAGTAATCTACTCCCGCGTTCAGGTGTTTGCGCCCCGTCACGTGTCAGTGTGTTGTGTGTGTTGTGCGGGTCACACACCTGTGGGCGAGCGCCGGACCTGCACGTGTCAGTGTGTTGTGTGTGTTGGGCGGGTCACACACCTGTTGGCGAGTGCTGGACCTGCACGTGTCAGTGTGTTGTGTGTGTTGGGCGGGTCACACACCTGTTGGCGAGCGCTGGACCTGCATGTGTCAGTGTGTTGTGTGTGTTGTGCGGGTCACACACCTGTGGGCGAGCGCCGGACCTGCACGTGTCAGTGTGTTGTGTGTGTTGGGCGGGTCACACACCTGTTGGCGAGCGCCGGACCTGCACGTGTCAGTGTGTTGTGTGTGTTGGGCGGGTCACACACCTGTGGGCGAGCGCTGGACCTGCACGTGTCAGTGTGTTGTGTGTGTTGTGCGGGTCACACACCTGTGGGCGAGCGCCGGACCTGCACGTGTCAGTGTGTTGTGTGTGTTGTGCGGGTCACACACCTGTGGGCGAGCGCTGGACCTGCATGTGTCAGTGTGTTGTGTGTGTTGGGCGGGTCACACACCTGTTGGCGAGCGCCGGACCTGCACGTGTCAGTGTGTTGTGTGTGTTGGGCGGGTCACACACCTGTGGGCGAGCGCTGGACCTGCACGTGTCAGTGTGTTGTGTGTGTTGTGCGGGTCACACACCTGTGGGCGAGCGCCGGACCTGCACGTGTCAGTGTGTTGTGTGTGTTGTGCGGGTCACACACCTGTGGGCGAGCGCCGGACCTGCACGTGTCAGTGTGTTGTGTGTGTTGTGCGGGTCACACACCTGTTGGCGAGCGCTGGACCTGCACGTGTCAGTGTGTTGTGTATGTTGTGCGGGTCACACACCTGTGGGCGAGGGCTGGACCTGCATGTGTCAGTGTGTTGTGTGTGTTGGGCGGGTCACACACCTGTTGGCGAGCGCCGGACCTGCACGTGTCAGTGTGTTGTGTGTGTTGGGCGGGTCACACACCTGTGGGCGAGCGCTGGACCTGCACGTGTCAGTGTGTTGTGTGTGTTGTGCGGGTCACACACCTGTGGGCGAGGGCTGGACCTGCATGTGTCAGTGTGTTGTGTGTGTTGGGCGGGTCACACACCTGTTGGCGAGCGCCGGACCTGCACGTGTCAGTGTGTTGTGTGTGTTGTGCGGGTCACACACCTGTGGGCGAGCGCTGGACCTGCACGTGTCAGTGTGTTGTGTGTGTTGTGCGGGTCACACACCTGTTGGCGAGCGCTGGACCTGCACGTGTCAGTGTGTTGTGTGTGTTGTGCGGGTCACACACCTGTGGGCGAGCGCTGGACCTGCACGTGTCAGTGTGTTGTGTGTGTTGTGCGGGTCACACACCTGTGGGCGAGCGCTGGACCTGCACGTGTCAGTGTGTTGTGTGTGTTGTGCGGGTCACACACCTGTGGGCGAGCGCTGGACCTGCACGTGTCAGTGTGTTGTGTGTGTTGTGCGGGTCACACACCTGTGGGCGAGCGCTGGACCTGCATGTGTCAGTGTGTTGTGTGTGTTGTGCGGGTCACACACCTGTTGGCGAGCGCTGGACCTGCACGTGTCAGTGTGTTGTGTATGTTGTGCGGGTCACACACCTGTGGGCGAGGGCTGGACCTGCATGTGTCAGTGTGTTGTGTGTGTTGGGCGGGTCACACACCTGTTGGCGAGTGCTGGACCTGCACGTGTCAGTGTGTTGTGTGTGTTGTGCGGGTCACACACCTGTGGGCGAGCGCTGGACCTGCACGTGTCAGTGTGTTGTGTGTGTTGTGCGGGTCACACACCTGTGGGCGAGCGCTGGACCTGCACGTGTCAGTGTGTTGTGTGTGTTGTGCGGGTCACACACCTGTGGGCGAGCGCTGGACCTGCACGTGTCAGTGTGTTGTGTGTGTTGTGCGGGTCACACACCTGTTGGCGAGCGCTGGACCTGCACGTGTCAGTGTGTTGTGTATGTTGTGCGGGTCACACACCTGTTGGCGAGCGCCGGACCTGCACGTGTCAGTGTGTTGTGTGTGTTGGGCGGGTCACACACCTGTGGGCGAGCGCTGGACCTGCACGTGTCAGTGTGTTGTGTGTGTTGTGCGGGTCACACACCTGTGGGCGAGGGCTGGACCTGCATGTGTCAGTGTGTTGTGTGTGTTGGGCGGGTCACACACCTGTTGGCGAGCGCCGGACCTGCACGTGTCAGTGTGTTGTGTGTGTTGTGCGGGTCACACACCTGTGGGCGAGCGCTGGACCTGCACGTGTCAGTGTGTTGTGTGTGTTGTGCGGGTCACACACCTGTTGGCGAGCGCTGGACCTGCACGTGTCAGTGTGTTGTGTGTGTTGTGCGGGTCACACACCTGTTGGCGAGCACTGGACCTGCACGTGTCAGTGTGTTGTGTGTGTTGTGCGGGTCACACACCTGTGGGCGAGCGCTGGACCTGCACGTGTCAGTGTGTTGTGTGTGTTGTGCGGGTCACACACCTGTGGGCGAGCGCTGGACCTGCACGTGTCAGTGTGTTGTGTGTGTTGTGCGGGTCACACACCTGTTGGCGAGCGCTGGACCTGCACGTGTCAGTGTGTTGTGTGTGTTGTGCGGGTCACACACCTGTGGGCGAGCGCCGGACCTGCACGTGTCAGTGTGTTGTGTGTGTTGTGCGGGTCACACACCTGTGGGCGAGCGCTGGACCTGCACGTGTCAGTGTGTTGTGTGTGTTGTGCGGGTCACACACCTGTTGGCGAGCGCCGGACCTGCACGTGTCAGTGTGTTGTGTGTGTTGTGCGGGTCACACACCTGTGGGCGAGCGCTGGACCTGCACGTGTCAGTGTGTTGTGTGTGTTGTGCGGGTCACACACCTGTGGGCGAGCGCTGGACCTGCACGTACGAGCGCAGTGTGATGTCGGTGGAGCCGCCCGACTCCAGAGGGATGGGGTGCGCGTGGAAGTGCCGAAGCATGTCGGACACCGTCTGGAACCACAGGTGATGCACGTGACACTGACCGCTGTCGTTCACAGACAACCGCAAGTGCTGCCAAACACACACACACACACACACACACACATCAACTCAACAACAGGCTTCACAATCCTAAACATCACCACCACAACACCTCCCAGGCTTCCCAGACAGCAACATCTGGTAGGGCTGTAGCGATACACTAATCTCATGATACAATACAATACACGATAATCTCACGATATATATCACGATATTCAGCTCATATTACGATATATATCACGATATTCAGCTCATATTACGATATATATCACGATATTCAGCCAACAATACGATTCGATATAATTCGATACACTTACATCATTTTCTGAAAGATTTAAAGGGGACAGAGTGATTTTAGTGACATCGTGAGTGTTCAATTTACTTGGATTGAATTATTTGAACTGAAAACTAAAAACTTGATTTACACAATTTATGTCTCTGACTGGACAAGTTTAAGTTATTCATTTAAGAGCTGCGAGTGATTTTCTCTGCCTTTTGTTGTTTGATTCGCATTAATGGCTCAATCGCCACAGGTTTATTAGACGCTGCCCCTTTAAGACCGAGTGCACATCTAATAGGTGACTGATGCACCATCATTTTCTCCCAACTATTTACATCCATTTAAGACATAAACTGTTTAAGTGAATAAACTGTGTTTCAGTGAATCTCATAGCTGGTCATTTTTATATTATTATGTATATTTGATAGTTTAGATGCCCACATGAATCCCAAAGTTAAGTAGCCTATACTTTTCTTGTCTCGTTGCAGTCCATTTCGGAGCGCGCGTCTCCTTGTGAACAACTCTTGCGCAGATGTTTGTGCTTTTAATAGCTCTTTTAATGATTAACGCGTCCGCAATTTAGCAACAGTAGAGACTGCATTTTACAACAATCACCGATCGTGCTGATTCTGACGGTGCGTTTGGGTTTTAGGAAGAAATGACAGCGCATCGCTGTGAAGGGAAGGAAGTTGCGCTAGACATAATGCAGTTAGTTTGGTTTCATCTCAAATATCTTCTTTTTATAATCTCTGAAAGCCGAAATCTGAAATAAAATTAGAATATTATGCCAGGTCTAAAGTGTAACCACGTTTGACACCACGTTTGACGTCAGTCATTAAGCAGGGCTGTGGTGTTGTGCGCGCTGTGGCTCCGCGTGAGAGATCGCTCTCTCTCTTCAGGACTGCGAATAGCAAAGTTGCATCACAGACAAATGGTTTAATATTATTATATATAGAACTGGTTGGCGAGATAAACATGTTCAAGATTACGTCTTTAAATCAATAACAAATAGTAGCCTACGTGTATTTTCTATTTCCTCCAGTACCGACAGCAGAACCGAAACGTCCAAGCTTTAAAGCGAATGGGGGTAAACACGGGGTATTTGAATGGAACTTGTGTATCGATACTCGCGGCTTAAAAATCAATACTTTCTTGGGAAAAAAAATATCGATTTATATCGCAGAATCGATAAAATTGCTCAGCCTTAACATCTGGTACATGTGGATTCAACATGGATGTGGGCCGGATCTGGCCCAAGACTACGTATATTGCTGTCTGGCTTCACAATCCTCAATTATCATCACCACATCACCAATAAATAACTCCAATTAATTAATGAAATCAATCATTGATAACAAATTATGCTAGTGCTATAAGTATATCTAACCTTAACCCGGATACATACAGCACATAAAGCAATATATACCAGTCAAAAGTTTTGAATCGGTACTATTTAAAGAAGTCTCTTCTGCTCACCAAGGCTGCATTTATTTGATTATAAATACTAAATACTAAATAAATAAATAAAAAACAGTAATATTGCCATCTATACATCATGACAATTTTAAAATGACTTTTCTATTTTAATATATAGTAAAGTGTAATTTATTCCTGTGATCAAAGCTGAATTTTCAGCATCATTACATCCCCAAACTTTTGAACGGTAGATGTATGTTACGAAAGCTTCTATTTCAGATAAATGCTGTTCTTTTGAGAAGAATCCTGAAATAAAAATTTAAATAACTGTTTTCAACATTGATATCATAAATGTTTCTTGAGCATCAAATGGTTTCCACAAAAATATTAAGCAGAAAAAACTGTTTTTAACATTAATAATAAGAACCATAATTAATAACCGAGTAATAATAATTGAGGATCATTATAGTGATTTCTGAAGGATCATGTGACACTGAAGACTGGAGTAATGATGCTGAAAATTCAGCTTTGATCACAGGAATAAATTACACTTTACTATATATTCACATAGAAAACAGCTGTTTTACTTTGAAATAATATTTCACAATATTACTGTTTTTTTGTATTTTTAATCAAATAAATGCAGCCTTGGTGAGCAGAAGAGACTTCTTTTAAAAACAGTAAAATGATTACCAATCCAAAACTTTTGACTGGTAGTGTGTACTGTATAGCAAAACTCAACTGTTTGATTGTTTACATTGTCGCAAAATTTTAACTACATTAACGGCCAGCAATATATTGTATATATATATATATATATATATATATATATATATATATATATATATATATATATATTATATTGTATATATACACAATATAACAGTTGTATATAGTACATCCATCTTTACTCACATTAAGCGCTATATACTGTATCGCAAATCACGGCTGCTTGATTTGTTTATATTGTCGTAAAATGTAACTATATTATCATCTAGCTCTAATCAGCTAAATATGACTATAAAGCATGAAGTTATTAAAACATTAACATTATGATTTTATGTAAAGCTGCTTTAAAACAATGTGTATTGTGCTATACAAATAGATCTGAAAGTTTGTTTATCTGCTTACAGGACAAAGAAACTTTAGTTGGTTTAAAGCGTTAGTTCACACATAAGTGGTGTGTGTGACTGTCCGTCCTCATTCACGGTCACTGTATGGTTTGAACTGACATGAGTTTGAGTAAATGATGACACCATTAATGGGTGGTCTAACCCTTTAAAGTTCATTCCCAGCTATCCTCAAACGATCTTTAAAGCGACAGAAACCAGCTCATTATGACTGTCCTTTCATTCAGACACGGAGGACAATACTCTGGCACTTCTCTCACACTCAGAACATACGGTAAAAGCTCAGAAACAGCAGAGCAGATTCATGCAGACACTGTCTAAAGAACACTATGTTGCAGTGAGGGGTCAGGGGTCGTGACCCCATGAAGGCTCACCTTGGCTTTGCCCTGGAAGTTGAAGGTGAGGACGTATTCTCCAGGACGCGTCTCACTCTGGCGGATCACGAACAGCCCGTGACTGTGTGCTCCACCGGCGAGGACGAGCTGGGCCGCCCGCACCCGCGACAGGGTCCCGTGGAACCATGGGTAACCCGCCAAACTGGCATCTCCATCAACGTCCCTCTGCGTTTCACCTGGACTTCCTAAATGACAGAAACAATGCGAGTGTGTGTTTACACTGTAATGCTGTCTCGTGTTTTCAGACCTAAGACAAAGTGGTTCTAGCTGGTTAAATCAGCCCCAAACCCGCCGGTCTTAAAGGTGCAGTAAGTGATTTCTGAGAAACAGTGTTGAAAGTGGATTGGACCGAGCACCACAACACACTTGTAGCCAATCAGCAGAAGGGGGTGTGTGTTAGAGCCCTGCACGGGCCTCAAATCTAGGCCCGAGCCCGGCCCTGGCCCGAAACGCTCAGGCCCTAGCCCGACCCGTGTCCGACAGCTCATCAGAATTATCAGCCCGAGTCCGACCCGAGCCCGTATTTTATTTTTTTTATGACACAGCGGTAGCCTGCCCTATTTGCAGCCATTAAAATAGGTCAGTTTTGTTAGTTATGTTTCTTTTTATTTCTTTATTAAGTTAAGACAAATGTTTGGAGCATTTTTTTTTTTAAATGACGACCAAGCAGCCGCGCCGACAGCGAGTAAAACATGATTAATTTAGCCTCTCAAATCAACGCTAATAGGCTACTTTACTTGGCTACAATAAAAACCATAGATATAAAACACTTCAAGCATATCACACAGACAGTTAGTTTAATAAATGTTTATTTATTAAACCACAGTGAGTAAAACACCTTTTTTAAATAGCCTACTGAGGCAAGCTCAGGCTGCTCGCAACATCGCAAACGAAATGAGCATAGCCTACAATCTAAACAAACTAAATTAAATTAATTAAAAACAAACTCGCAGGTTATCTTACCTCAAAAATTCACCACAGAACATGGCCATTCTTTTTTCCAATAGTTTAACAGTTAAACGAAAATAAAGTCCAATCAAACGAAAAACATCAGTAGTTTACAACAGTTAAACGAAAATAAAGTCCAATCAAACGAAAAACATCAGTAGTTTACAACAGTTAAACGAAAATAAAGTCCAATCAAACGAAAAGTTAGAACGGTCTCTTACAGAGCATCGTGGAGAAAAAGAATAGCATCCACAGTGGAAGGTTTTAACCCAGTCCTCCTCTCTTCTATCACTCTTCCCGCGGCGCTGAAGACACGTTTGCTGCTGCTGCTGCTGGCGGGGACACTAAACACAGACCGGGCCAGTCTGGACAGTTGTGGTAGCAGGGTCTCGTGCTGTTTCCACCAGAGCAGCACATCTCGTCCATCACCTTCCATGTTGTGATTGAGGCGCATGTATTGCTGTACTTCATCGCCGTCATCCTCGTCCTGCTCCAGAATGTTTTCCCACTCTTCCTCAAACTCGGCCAGCGCTCTCTTCTTTGCTGCATGGCCCGCAGCAACAGGTGTACGTGCAGACACAGAAATGCTCGCAGCTGCATGAATCATAATTATTTTATAATTATTAGTTGGCCAAGTAGCTATGATTAATACATTAATTTAGAGGCCTATAATACCTACCTACTATAATAAGTGACTTGGTTGCAGGTGAAAATAAAGTGAAATAATAAGAATAATAATAGGCCTGATAATAATTATAATAGTAATACACACACACTTAAAATAAAATCTCACCGGCTGCTTGATCCGCCGTCCCCTCCTCTCTAAAGCGGGCTATCTGACGTTTGGCCAGATGAAAGATGTCATCCCTCTCGGCGTTGGTAAACATCCTTAACTGACTGAACTTTGGCCATAAGAATATGGCCAGTTTGTGAAGTGGCTGGATGTGGACTTTCTTTATTATCCACTCAAGGTGTCGTTGGCGGATAATTGCTTGGGAAGGAGTGTCCGACACATCTGGCTGGCAATGGTGTTTCAGCTTGTGAAGCCAGGGCACGACGAGGTTCAGTGTTGGGTATTTATCCCCCTCCAACTCCCTCTGTGCGTCGTAGAATGGGCGCAAAAATTGAATCAGGAAAGACAGCACATCAGGGGACACATCGTGTAGTCTCTGGCTCTCACCACGGCTCTGAAGTATCTCCTGTAACTCTACGTAGACTGAATCAATTGACTCCAGGGTGAGAAATACGGTGCTAAATCTGGTTTCTGCCATCTGTTTGACAGTTTTTGACAACCGGCTTGTCAGACCTGACTGCTTTAAATATCGGACTAAAGCCTTGGTCGGCCTGAAGGGTCTCTGCTACTTCTGGGACTGTTTCTGAAAGCTCATCGGAGTTCAAGGCATGCCGGAGGACAGTGTTGTACAGGTGGTCTTGACAGTCCAGGCGCCGGAATGGGCGAAGAGCGGCAACATAATTAGCGCCTTGATCGGTTACCCAGACAACAGAATTCATCACCAAAGCATCGAATCCAAGGACTGAGAATTGTTGCTGCAACTCTTTTCGAATATTGTCTGCTGTTTTGGCCTCGTTTGGGAAGCTTGTTGTGGTGAGTACCCTGCTCTTCATGTCATATTGTGGTGTGACATAGTGACATGTGATTGACATGTAGCTTATTTTACGGTGATCATCCGTCCACATGTCAGTTGTCATGCCCACATTTATCAACGACATGACCCCCTTGATTTCTTCAACCACGTCCCCTCTCTTAGCAGTCGCCAGTTCTTTGCACTTTCGGGAGATTGTGGTGGGGTCAGGGAGTAAACTTGTTACTGACAGACGTCCATGGGCTGCGCCTACATTTATTAGCTCTTGCGCTAACTGGATGAAACCGTTCCCTGCTACCGTTTCAAATGACCGAATGTCCATACAACAGAAATTCACGCATTTATCTGTGATCAGTGATTTCACCCTAGAAGGAGTTGGTTTGGCAAGGATATCACTCACACTCATTTGTTTGCTGCTGCTGGTTGGTGCGCTACCGTTACATCCACCACGCTCAAAATGTCTTTGTAAATGAGATGATCCCGTCTTCTTACTATCGTAGCTTAGCACAGCCTTGCAAGTTGTACATTGTGCATAACCAGTTGGCTCATCATTTAAGGTTGTCACGATTTGAAAAACAGCCCAGAAGTTTGCCTTTCCTCTGGTGTTTTTTACCGTTTTAAGTTGGCCATCTGCGATTTTTCTCTTAATATTCTCCATTATTTGCTCATGAGGTGAATCGTGGGTCGCGCCGCTGACGGGAAACCTTTTGTGTGTGTGCGTACGTGCGTGCATGCGTGAGACTGTCATCTCAGTCATTTGTTTGTGTAATTAAAAGATTATGAAAGTTATGAAGTTATGAAATGGCTTTTTATGTTTGTTTTTCTATCGTCGACGTCAACTTCATATACATTTTTAAATTAATGTCTAAAAATATAAAAAGAAGGATAACCCAAAAAAGGCCCGAGGCCCGGCCCGCATGTGAACTATGACGTGAAAATTGGCCCGAAGCCCGGCCCTAGGGGCGTAAATAAGTCGGGGCCCGTCGGGCTCGAGCTGAAATGCAGGGCTTTAGTGTGTGTCACTCATGATGGGGCAGGAGAGAGAGTGGTGTGATTTTCACCAGAAACCCCACCCTGCAGCTAATTTCATTGGTTAAGGTTCCAGTGACAGCAGGTTTAGGGATACGTGTTTGGTGTGGCCAATCAGAACTGTGATTGACATGACTAATGAAATCTTAAGAATCGGCTGCAAGGCGGAGTTTCCACTGAACTGGTTTGGGAAAAAAATTGTGCGAGAGAGTAAGCCAATCAGCGGTAGGGGGCGTGTCCACTCATGATGTGGGAGGAGAGAGAGTAAGCTAATCAGCAGTAGGGGGCGTGTCCACTCACGATGGGGGAGGAGAGTGAGTCAATCAGCAGTAGAGGGTGTGTCCACTCACGATGGGGGAGGAGAGAGATTGAGCAAATCAGAAGTAGGGGGCGTGTCCACTCATAATGGGGGATGAGAGATAGTGAGGCAATTAGCAGTAGGGGGCGTGTCCACTCACGGTGGGGGTGGGAGAGAGATTGAGCCAATCAGCAGTAGGGGGCGTGTCCACTCATAATGGGTTATGAGAGAGAGTGAGGCAATTAGCAGTAGGGGGCGTGTCCACTCATAATGGCGGATGAGAGAGAGTGAGCCAATCAGCAGTAGGGGGCGTGTCCACTCATAATGGGGGATGAGAGAGAGTGAGGCAATTAGCAGTAGGGGGCGTGTCCACTCTCGATGGGGAGGAGAGAGATTGAGCCAATCAGCAGTAGGGGGCGTGTCCACTCATAATGGGGGATGAGAGAGAGTGAGGCAATTAGCAGTAGTGGGCGTGTCCACTCATGATGGGGGAGGAGAGAGATTGAGTTAATCAGCAGTAGGGGGCGTCCACTCATAATGGGGGATGAGAGAGAGTGAGTCAATCAGCAATAGGGGGCGTGTCCTCTCATGATGGGGAGGAGAGAGATTGAGCTAATCAGAAGTAGGGGGTGTGTCCACTCACGATGAGGGAGGAGAGAGATTGAGCCAATAAGCAGTAGGGGCGTGTCCACTCATGATGGGGGAGGAGAGAGAGTAAGCTAAGCAGCAGTAGGGGGCGTGTCCATTCACGTTGGGGGAGGAGAGTGAGCCAATCAGCAGTAGTGGGCGTGTCCACTCATGATGGGAGGAGAGAGAGTGAGCCAATCAGCAGTAGGGGCGTGTCCTCTCATGATGGGGGAGGAGAGAGATTGAGCTAATCAGAATTAGGGGGCGTGTCCTCTCATGATCGGGGATGAGAGAGAGTGAGGCAATTAGCAGTAGGGGGTGTGTCCACTCACGATGGGGGAGGAGAGAGATTGAGCTAATCAATAGTAGGGGGCGTGTCCTCTCACGATGGGGAAGGAGAGAGATTGATCTAATCAGCAGTAGGGGGCGTGTCCTCTCACGATGGGGAAGGAGAGAGATTGATCTAATCAGCAGTAGGGGGCGTGTCCTCTCACGATGGGGAAGGAGAGAGATTGAGCTAATCAGCAGTAGGGGGCGTGTCCACTCACGATGAGGGAGGAGAGAGATTGAGCCAATCAGCAGTAGGGGGCGTGTCCACTCATGATGGGGGAGGAGAGAAAGCTAATCAGCAGTAGGCGGCATGTCCATTCACGATGGGGGAGGAGAGTGAGCCAATCCGCAGTAGGGGGCGTGTCAAATCACGATGTGGGAGGAGAGAGAGCCAATCAGCAGTAGGGGGCATGTCCTCTCATGATGGGGGAGGAGAGAGAGTGAGCCAATCAGCAGTAGGGGGCGTGTCCACTCACGATGGGGGAGGAGAGAGAGAGTGAACCAATCAGCAGTAGGGGGCGTGTCAAATCACGATGTGGGAGGAGAGAGAGCCAATCAGCAGTAGGGGGCATGTCCTCTCATGATGGGGGAGGAGAGAGAGTGAGCCAATCAGCAGTAGGGGGCGTGTCCACTCACGATGGGGGAGGAGAGAGAGAGTGAACCAATCAGCAGTAGGGGGCGTGTACACTCATAATGTGGTGTTCAAAAATGTTGTTTTTTTTAAAACATATACTGCACCTTTAAACCAGGAACCACTAATTCAGATATTCAAAAAAGCTATATTTTCATGTGGTGATATTTGCATGAGGTTTCACATTTCTAATATTTCACCTCTCTACTCGCTTGCAGAATGTGTGAACTGCTCTCTAACTCGTAGGTCCTGTGTTTGCAGTAGAGGTGTGACGATAACCGCATCACCGCAATATCGCGTGAATGAGATGCCTACCGCGGTGTAAGGTCATCACCGCACTTTTTTTTTTTTCTGCTGAAAGTTTTCTGTACGTCTTCGTTACGTTGGGCGACGTTCCTCTCGTTACTTTATTTTAATGCAATACATGTTTATTCCAAGCGCGCTGTATCTTTTTTTATGGGCAGGAGCGATGCTCAATTCACAAATGAATCACTCTTTTGAGTCGATCCTGTTTAAAGACTTCAAACAAGTTGGCTGATCTGTCTAAGTCGGTTCGCGAATCAGTTTGAATGATCTGTTCAGTTTCCTGCACGCACTGAATCACTGAAGCGCTTTCAATTCACACTCGACTCTATCTGTTTTTTTGACATATGCATTAATTTATAGGCTACATTAAATAAGCTTGTCCACAGTTTATGAAATGAACCCCACCCGTGGTAATGTGTGTGTATATTGCGCAGTGGCGTGCGAACTCGACTTGAAAAATGCCTTTGCCTGCCTTAGACACTGTCAGTTAACCAGTTTAAACATGCTTGCAGAAATATACATTAGATTACATTTTGGAGAACAGACAGAAGAAGATCCGTCGATGTGCATTTGATGGTTGTTTGTGTTCAGATGTTCGGTAGCGGTCATGAGCGAGAGCACACGTGAAGAGTTAACTCTTTCTTCTCTGTGTCAATGGTTCCCTTTACATGCCTTTGAATGCAAAACTCTGCAGAGTCCCTTTATTTCGACATTGTCTAATAATCCAAATGTAGTTGTAGTTTTCGTTGTGGTTTGTTGTGGTTTTCCTGTCACGAAACCTGAAGACCAAAAAATAAAGCAGCAGGACTTGACGATTCACTTTAGAGGCCCAACAGCCGAACACTTGTTCAGACTATTGCCCTTTTATTTTGCACTTTTTAAAAAAGGTTGTTTATGTTTAGCCTAATTAATAGTTAATTATTTTACGTACAATTTAATATAAATGTTAATTTGCTGTTAATAATAAAGAAAACTGCTTTATATAATGATTAAAAGGTTGTTTAAGTTTACCATAATTCATAGTTCATTATTAATATTTACAATTTAATACAAATGTTAATTTGTTTATTTGTTAATAAAGAATACTGCTTTATAATTATTCATTTCCATTGTCATTTACAAGCTACATGCGTTCTTGATCGCGTCTGCAGTGTGTGACACGGCGCGGGTGAATTTTTTTTAACCGCCAAACCGGTAGATTTGTTGCTTCTTCACCGCGGTAAGAAAAAATCCCATACCGTCACAGCCCTAGTTTGCAGTTAATTTTGCCTCAGTAAACAGTGTGAAGTCAGTATTCCTTTTAAAAAATCTTTTGAGAAGCATCTAAAAAATCCTCTGGTTGGCTGGTTGGCACTGCTGCCTTGTCCAAATACCCACACTTGGGGGCTTGGCCACTTGAGAGTGTGTGCAAGATTGTCCTATGACTTAAAATTGCCAAAGTGCAATTTTAAATTTGTGTCTTCTGTTAGTTACATAGGGACTGATAAACAGAAATGTAGAAGTTTATTCTAAAATGCAAAGTATCGAAAATATAATAAATAAAAGCTCTGTAGTGTGTCCCATCAAGTAATCAAGATCTACAAACACTTGCAGTCTTTATGCTTACTTGAACACTTGGGCCGAAAATAGGAAATACATCTTGCAACTAGGAATGCTCCGATTGATCAGACGCCGATCATGATCGGCCGATATTGGCTAAAAATAGATAGATCCGCGAACCCCAAAAGCGCCGATCAAAAAAGCCGATCACGTGACGTAAATTACTGGCGCGACTTTTTCCCACCTGCATGCGTGGCGCACGGGCACACAACAGCAGAGTGGAGCTTGGCAGTGGCATCATGAGTTCTCCTTCACCGGAACGAATAGGGAGTCTCCCAACGGATTGAAGCGCGCGTCCGAGTGAAGACCGTGCACCGCGCGAGCCACAACAGAACGCGGGATCTGCGCCACTGATCGCTGCCGCAACGAGCACTTTGACCACTTGATAAAAAAAAAAAACATTTCAGCGCTAGATCGCCTCTTATTTAACAAATGAACAAAATGAATTCTCTGAGTTAACTGGAGATGTTTTTATTTATTTGTATTGGTACATTCGTGCCGCGAGATGTTTCAAAAGTGGTGGTGGTATTTTTTTATTTTTTATTTGACGTAGTTGGTTCCTCAACTACATCAGACACAGATTATTTTATTTAATGCCATGTCAGCATTCAAATTTATTTTAATGGCAAAAATTCTATTATAAAAATACAAATATCATATAAATACAATAAAACAAAACAAATATAAACAAGAAGTCATTTTATACAATATATATTTTTAAAAATCCAAAACCTTTTCAGGCATAATCTCATTAAATATGTCCTTTAATGAAGTAACTTCATAAAAGAGCATTCTGCTCAACTACATCAGACGTTCATATTAATAACAGAAAAAAACTTGCCATAGTTTTGTCCTTTTATCAGTAGCCAGTTTTGGTGTAACAAGTTGTACATTTTGTTGCCATTTAGTAAATGTAGTGGGTGTATTAAGAGGCTACAATTTCCAAATATGCCTAAGTGTAACTTGATCCCCTGCCATTAGGCTGATCTGATGCGTGTTGGTCTGTCTGACCCCTCTTTGTTTGGAATAATTTAATGTTACTCTGCCTTATTTGGGAAAGCTGGCCTTCAGTAGCCTTAAGACATGCTCATTTTCTAAATACAATTAAATAAACACATTTCTACAAATGGTGCAAACTCTGCTAGATTATAGATAAAAGATTCCCATTCCCCTGCCATTCTGTGATCGGCAATCGGTGATCGGCCCCAAAAATGCTGATCGGAGCATCTCTACTTGCAATTGTTTAAGTGGTCAAATGTAAAGACCGCAAGTGGGGTTTTTTGGAAAAGACGTGTGTGTGTACCTGATGCTGTGTCCTCTGGCGACTGCAGGAACCGCTCTAACGGCACATGTGAGGGATGCTGGGTAACGGGCGGCTCCTGGCAGTGCTGATCCGCAGCAATAGAGCACAACCGCTCAGACCCCCGATGAGAACCTGAACAACACATCCAGAATATCAACACAATCCTCCTGTCTTCAGCTTAAAGCTGCACTGTCATTTTTTTAGCAGTGGTGAGATAGTGAATTGCACCCAACAGAAGTTACGGCGGCCGACAGGAAGTGATGTCGTCGTCTGAGACAGCAGAGAGTAGCCAGTTAAGCAACGAGGTTTCTTTACAAAGATAAATAAAGAAATTAGGTTTACTTATTCAGTAAAACGATGTTATTGCGAATATTATTGTTACTTGTTCATCATTGTGTCAGTATTTTAATCGCTTCTTTCCACGAAGAACAACAGTGACGAAACACGTTTGTGCGTTCAGGGCCACTGTAGAAACATGTGGATGTACGGGGACCCGCGGTGTGTGTAGACAGAAACGGCTCATTCTAAGGTAATAAAAACATAACCTTTCATTATGTAAGGTCTTTATACACCCCTGAAAACATAGTTATGTAGATGATATTGCATATTACACAATGCACCTTTAAGAAAGAGAAACAGAACGGGTGTTACGGCGTCCAGTCTTCCTGAGTCCATTTCTCAACCACGAGCGCCCTCTCCTGAGTTCTAGTGTGTTGCATACTCTCTTATTAGTATGCATCATCTGCGCTGTGACTACCTTCACCTGTTCTGCATTAATCATTGCTCAGCCTTTATCTGCCTCTTTGACTCAGTGTTCTTTGCGAAGTATTGCCTCTCTATGTGTGCATGTCCGAGCCGTTTCTGTGTATCAAGATTACCCGTATTTCTGATCCTCGCTATACTAACCTACTCTGATTGCCTGCAGCCATCCTCTCGACCCTCTGCCTGATCCGGACACTGATTCAAGCCGCCTGCCAAGACCTTTATGCCTGTTCCAGTTTGCTGCATGCACGCCGCCTGCCTCCGACTTCAGCCTGATTTCACCCTGCTGCCTGCGCAACCTCATCAGTGGCTACCTGAGTTTATTTCTGACTGTGTCTTTGAGTTATCCTCCAAGAATTCCTGAGTTTATTTCTGTCTGCCTTTGAGTTATTAAAGTAGTTGCAAATGGATCTGCCTCAGCCTTCTGACTCGTTACAGAATACTTCGCCACACGAGGATCCAGCAACTATGACCGCATTAGCCGCAGCGTTCAACTCACAAGCCTCGCAACTGGCTTCCCATCACCATCAGCTTACACGTCTTACAGCTGTGACGGAGGAACTGGTAAAGGCTGTACAAGCTCTACGTACCTCTTCCTCGGGCGCTTCTTCTGATTCTGTCTCTCCGTCGCCGGCGCCGATGTCTCCACTACAGACCACCGCGAGCCCTCGACTCGCGTTACCGGAAAAGTTTGACGGTGATCCAGGTAAATGCAAGGGATTCATCCTTCAATGTTCTCTGTTTCTGAGCCAACAGCCTTCTCAACACCCCACGGACGCCAGCAAGATCCATTTCGTCTCCTCCCTGCTGACCGGCCGCGCACTGGATTGGATGACGGCCGTTTGGAGAACGGATGGCACTGCATTCCGCTCGTACGACGCGTTTCTTCAGGAATTCCGGGCCGTCTTCGAACATTCCAAAGAGGGGAAGGGAGCGGAGGATTTGCTACTGGAACTCACGCAAGGACGTAATTCTGCAGCTGAGTATGCACTAGAATTTCGCACTTTTGCCGCGCAAACTAACTGGACTGATGATTCCCTCAAAGTGATTTTCCGGCGTGGTCTGAGTCACGTGTTACAGGCAGAGCTGGCTTGCCGCGATGAAGGAAAGGATTTCAACCAGTATGCTCAACTCGCCATTCAGATTGATAACCTGATGCGCTCACGCCGCGCTGGCATGCGCCCCTCTACCTCCTCTCGCAGTTTTCCTGTGCCACGGTACCACTGTTCCATGCCTTCTGATTCAGGTGAACCCATGCAAATCAACTCGTTTCATATCTCAGATGAGGAAAGAGAACGTCGCCGATCACAGAGACTATGCTTGTACTGTGGAGGGGAAGGTCACGTTCGTCAAAACTGTCCACGTCGGTCTGCCAACAGAGAGAGTGCTGCGGTGAGTCTAACCCTTGACTGTTTAAATCCTAAGTCATGTGTTGTAGTGCCCATAGAATTAACTGTCAATGGTAAATCCGTTTCCACATCGGCATTGTTGGATTCTGGCGCTGCTGGGAACTTCATGTCACAAGAATTTGCTAACCTACATAGGATTACTCTAATTCCATGCATTTCTCCCCTTTCTGTCGAGGCTGTTGACGGTAGACCGCTGGGCACCGGTCACGTCACTCACCTGTCTCAAGAGTTGCGTATGCGCACCGGGGTGCTACATAGCGAATTGATTCAATTCTACATCCTTCAAGCTCCTCACACTCCCGTGATTTTGGGGTTGCCCTGGCTCCGTAAGCATGATCCACTGCTGCAATGGACCTCCGGCCAGATCATCAGCTGGGGAAAAAGCTGCTTCTCCAACTGCCTGTCCTCCATTCAGCCACTTCCAGTGAGGAGCATCCGAGAGACCCCCGGAGACACCGCGCTGAATCGCCTCCCCGCTGTGTACCACGACCTGGCGGAAGCCTTCAGTAAGTCTAAGGCCGCTAAGCTGCCGCCTCACCGGTCCTACGACTGCGCCATTGACTTCTTGCCTGACGCCACACCGCCTAAGGGGCGCATCTTCCCTCTGTCTCAACCCGAGACTGAAGCCATGCAGAGATACATTGAGGAGGAGCTCGCCAAGGGTTTCATTCGACCATCCACTTCTCCCGCCTCAGCCGGATTTTTCTTTGTTCAGAAGAAGGATGGAGGACTCCGACCATGTATTGATTACAGAGCGCTCAACGATTGCACCGTCAAATTTCGCTATCCTCTGCCTCTGGTTCCGGCTGCACTGGAGCTGCTCCGTAAAGCAAGATACTATACCAAGCTGGACCTGCGAAGTGCATACAACCTGGTTCGTATCCGCGATGGGGATGAGTGGAAGACGGCCTTTTCTACGTGTACCGGGCACTATGAATACTTGGTTATGCCGTTCGGGCTTTCCAACAGTCCAGCTGTATTCCAGTCTTTCATTAATGACGTGTTCCGAGACATGCTCCAACGCCACGTCATCGTCTATATTGACGACATTCTGGTCTACTCTGACTCCCTAGAAGCTCATGTCCAACACGTTCGTGCTGTGCTACAGAGGCTCATCCAGTATCAGCTCTATGCGAAAATGGAGAAGTGTGACTTCCACCAAACCTCTACCTCGTTCTTGGGCTACATCATCAGTCCGGAGGGTGTGGCTATGGATGATGGCAAAGTAAGGGCAGTGGTGGAGTGGTCCCAGCCCACTACTCTGAAGGAGCTGCAGCGCTTCCTAGGGTTCGCAAACTTTTATCGCCGCTTTATCAGAGGGTTCAGCACGGTGGCGGCACCCCTTACCGCGCTGGTTCGCAAGGGTACTTCTCGTCTGCCTTGGAGTGAAGAGGCTGCCCGGGCCTTTAACTGTCTCAAACAGGCTTTTACCTCAGCCCCCATCCTGCATCATCCTGATCCAGAGTCACCTTTTGTGGTTGAAGTGGACGCCTCGAGTACCGGCCTGGGTGCAGTGTTGTCTCAGCGTCAAGGATCGCCTCCCAAACTGTACCCCTGCGCCTATTATTCCAGGAAGCTCAGTCCTGCGGAGAGGAATTACGATGTGGGTGATCGTGAGTTGCTGGCCATGAAGGCAGCCTTTGAAGAGTGGAGGCACTGGCTGGAGGGCTCCACATACCCTTTCATCGTACTGACTGATCACAAGAACTTGGAGTACCTGCGCTCGGCTAAACGGCTGAATCCCCGTCAGGCCAGGTGGTCTCTGTTCTTTTCTCGCTTCCAGTTCACTGTCACCTATCGTCCGGGCTCGAGGAACGTCAAGGCGGATTCCTTGTCTCGTCAGTTTGATTCTGAGGTAACCATCCAGACTCCAGAAACCATACTCAATCCTGATCTGATCATCAGTCCCATACGGTGGGACATCGAGACCGAACTCGAACTGGCCAACGCTGACTCCGAGACTCCTCCAGAATGCCCCCCGGGGAGGCTCTATGTTCCCGAAGCTCTCTGAGAAGAAGTGCTTAAGCATGTTCATGCCCTGCCCAGTTCCGGACACCCGGGTATCACCTCCACCAGCCATCTCCTTCAGAATCGCTTCTGGTGGTCCACCTTGTCCCAGGATGCCAGTCGGTTCGTTCACCAATGCCTAACCTGTAATACCCAGAAAGCTTCCCATCTCATGCCTGCCGGTTTACTTCAACCACTGCCCATACCTCAACGACCCTGGTCTCATATTGCTGTCGATTTTATTACGGATCTGCCACCATCTGATGGACACACCACTATCCTCACTGTAATCGACCGCTTCTCCAAGGCCTGCCGCCTCATACCCCTCAGTAAGCTTCCTACAGCCCTGCAAACAGCTGAACACCTCTGTAATCTAGTATTCCGGTTTTATGGTCTGCCTGAAGACATTGTCTCGGACAGGGGTCCTCAATTCACTTCCCGAGTCTGGTCTGCCTTCTTCCAAATGCTCCAAGTTAACGTGAGTCTTACCTCCGGCTACCATCCTCAGGCCAACGGTCAGGTAGAACGACTCAACCAGGAGATCTCCCGTTTCCTCCGGTCCTACTGCCAACTCCATCAGAAGGACTGGAGCCGGTATCTGATGTGGGCAGAATATGCACAAAACTCCATTCAGAAACACTCCACGGGCTTGACTCCGTTCCAGTGTGTTCTCGGATTTCAACCACCCCTGTTTCCCTGGTCTGGTGAGCCCACGAACGTTCCCGCAGTTAATGACTGGCTAAATCGGAGCGAGGAGACCTGGAATCTGGCTCATACACACCTTCAGCGGGCTGTCAACCGTGGTAAGAGGCAGGCTGATCGTCACCGCCGTCCCAACCCAGAGTATCAGCCAGGTCAATGGGTATGGTTATCCACGCGTAATTTGCGTCTGAACCTTCCTTGCAAGAAGCTCAGTCCAAGATTTATGGGGCCTTACAAGATCTTGCGTCAGATAACTCCAGTATCCTTCCGTTTAGCTCTGCCCAGGCATCTGCGAATATCTCCCACTTTCCATGTCTCACTACTCAAACCCGCCACACCTCCCCCTGAGGAAAGGAGGGGAGAATCCGCTGAACAGTCCTCCCAAGCCATCATTGTGGAGGGTGAGGAAGCCTACCGTGTTCATCAGCTACTGGATTCCAGACGTCGGGGGGGATTTCTGCAGTATTTGGTTGACTGGGAGGGCTCCAGTCCAGAGGAACGGTCTTGGGTCAACTCTGGTGACATTCTGGATCCCTCACTCACTCAAGAGTTTCACCGTACTCATCCTGACAAACCTGCACCTCGTGCTCGTGGCAGACCCCGCCGTCGTCAGCATCCTCGCGCCAGGAGTCGCTCGCAGGGAGGGGGCTCTGTTACGGCGTCCAGTCTCCCTGAGTCCATTTCTCAACCACGAGCGCCCTCTCCTGAGTTCTAGTGTGTTGCATACTCTCTTATTAGTATGCATCATCTGCGCTGTGACTACCTTCACCTGTTCTGCATTAATCATTGCTCAGCCTTTATCTGCCTCTTTGACTCAGTGTTCTTTGCGAAGTATTGCCTCTCTATGTGTGCATGTCCGAGCCGTTTCTGTGTATCAAGATTACCCGTATTTCTGATCCTCGCTATACTAACCTACTCTGATTGCCTGCAGCCATCCTCTCGACCCTCTGCCTGATCCGGACACTGATTCAAGCCGCCTGCCAAGACCTTTATGCCTGTTCCAGTTTGCTGCATGCACGCCGCCTGCCTCCGACTTCCAGCCTGATTTCACCCTGCTGCCTGCGCAACCTCATCAGTGGCTACCTGAGTTTATTTCTGACTGTGTCTTTGAGTTATCCTCCAAGAATTCCTGAGTTTATTTCTGTCTGCCTTTGAGTTATTAAAGTAGTTGCAAATGGATCTGCCTCAGCCTTCTGACTCGTTACAACGGGTAGTGTGGGCGAGCTCATCAGACAGATGAAAACACTGCTGAGCTGTAGTGTGTGTTTCTGAGCAGTCGTACCGTCACACAGCAGCTCGCAGCTGCAGGAGGACACCAGCGGCAGGTCTCTGGGCGGCAGCACGAGAGCACACGACGCCAGCTCGATGTCATCGCCACTGTCCCTGAACACACACACACAGAGAGTGTTTCTTCTCTTAAAACATTCATCAGATGTCCTGGAATCAAGAGTTGTCTCTATGCAAGCAGTGTTTTAGGAACAATCATTGTTTTTGCTATTTTTAACACTAATGATGCAAAGGAAAAATGGTAACACTTTACAATAAGGTTCATTAGTTAACTACCTTGGTTAACATGAACTAAGAGTGAACAATACTTCTACAGCATTTATTGATATTAGTTAATATTAATTTTGACATTTATTAATACATTATTAAAATCAATGTATTTGTTAACATTGTCGACATATTTAGTGACGACGCACTGTGAACTAACATGAACAAACAACTGCATTTTTATTAACTAACATTAACAAAGATTAATAAATACTGTTACAAATGTATTGCTCATTGTTAGTTAATACATTAACTAATGTTAAATAATGAACCTTAGTGGAAAGTGTTACCGGAAAAACAGTGTAAGATTAAAAAATACGATTTATTGTAATATATGTTTATAACTTTGTAATTTCTTTTGCTCCCTATGTTGAAAGTAGAAGTGAACATTTTAATTGTTTTAGTTATATTTATATTATTAATCAATGTCATCCGAAGTTTTGAACTACAAAGAAAAGAATCGAACTAGTGAAAGGTTTAAAAGGATGTGTCTCCTATTTCTGTACACAAATCAGTTAAAAAGAGCTTGTGTACATTGCAAAACAAAAACATTTAGAGATATGAAAACCAAGAAAAATGCCTAATAAAAGCATAATCATAAGCAGTTTGTTCAAGAACAGGGGTTGTGTGAAGAGTGGGACAGTTAATATCAACTTGATAGTGAAAATTCAAAATTATAAGTTTTTAAAGACTTTCATACTCATATGGCAAGTCACATGTGTCAAAATCCAGCTGTCACTTATTCCAAAAATGCATATAGTAAAAGATACGTCATTGCAGTCAGGATGATGAAATATTGTAGTGATTTAGTGATCAACAATTGCTGAAAGGGAATTAAATGAACCCAAGTCAGTGGCCAAGTGCCCAACTATAATAATATGTTTAATTTAAATAGCGCTCTTCCCAAACTAAAGGGCTTCAACAACCTTTGTACATGTACCATATGACATAAATAAAGCCAAACTGGTTTGTAATTAGTGAATATGGTAATGCTGTTTTTGGAGTCGTTTAATAATCCTCTGGTGGTGTTATATGTTGGTCCTGTGTTTCCCCCTCCTAGTGTATTTGGTTCAGTCCTGTTTCCCAGTTTTCCCGCTCCTCGTCATTCCTCAGTTGTAACACCTGTCTGTAATCATCGTCATGTCATTCACCTGTCTCCAGTTTATGTTCCTTTGTTCACCCTTGTATTTATACCCTTTGTTCTCCCTCATTCATTGTCCGTTCTCGTTTCTGGATACTGTGTGTTGTAATCCCTACGTTCTTTGAATTAAATTCCTGTTTCCTGTGTTCCTCGTGCTTCCTACACCACACGTACCGTAACAGATGAGATATTGATTTTATTTGCAGTTGATTTCATCTAAGGCTGTGAGTCAGATGTAGTATTGTTACTGTCTCTTCTCTTTTATCCTGTTCTTGTTGTTCCTCTTATCCTCATTGATTCTGCTTGTTAACAGCAGGCGTTCATCACTAATGTTCAATCATCACTTGTAGAATGAATCTACTTTATTTCACTAACTGCAACACTTATTCATTGCTTACTTTCTCTATATAGATTGGGTTTTGTGGTTTAGTGTTAAATGAATGCGGCATAAGACTCAAAGAATTGACATGGCCAGTCAGTGTGCCTCTTGTTGTAGTTTGTGACTGTGTCCCGTGATTCAGATGTACTGTGTAAATGTACCCCATGTGAATTTCTTAGATTGAGAAAGTGAAGGTGTGTGAGGAGGCTGATAACTCTGTTTACCCGGGGTCTATGCAGTCCTGGATGTCTGCGACCCACGAGTTCTTCTGCAGAGAGTCAATGGTCTCCAAAATGTACTCTGCACCATTTTCTACCTGCAACCCATAAGACAACACAACAGTTTGATCTGACAAACTGATCTAGATCCAGTAGGCAACATTCTTGCATTTCCCAGAGAACAGCTACATATATGATGTGTGTATGACAGTGTGAGATGATGGTACCTTGAGCACAAACGTGTTGTCTTTGTCGGGCATCTCCAGAGGCATGGTGGTCCTCACCTCCACGATAGCAGACAGAGGCACGCTCACTTTGGGTTTAGACGACTACAAACACACATCAACACAATCAATGCCATTGATCAATTACCAATAAATTACAGAGTAATCAGATTTTTGGGGGGTAATAAAAATAAACCAAAGCAAAGACCTCTATTTGTCTCATTGTTATTACAGTTCTTAGCATAAGTGAATACACACATGCTAAAGTTGACTAAAAAATCATCTTTCGGAAATTGATCTTAATGCCTTAATGAATGGTATGTGATGATGTGGATTATTTTAATTCCAAAGGCCAAGGGAACTTTATCAGGATGCATATTATCCTGGATCCATGAAATAACTGGCCTTTAAAAATAAAAATCTGCCGGTCTCTATGGGAATTTAACATAGGGGTGTCCTGACTTACGCACCCTGTATTTTAAGAAAGAACATTTATTTATTTACGATACATTATTCATTCACAAAGGAAATTGGTGTCCTTAAAGGTTGGATTTTTCCTCATTTATTTAATCAAGGCATTTAGATCAATTTCCAAAATAATTTTTTTTATTCCTCTTTTTAGTCAACTTTAGCATGGGTGTATTCACTTATGCTAAGCACTGTATGTATATTAAGTCATTTTAGAGTAGCAAAAGCAAGTAAACATGTGGTTTTATAAAACAACACTTAAAATACATAATATACTTTATATAAATGAATCCTCTTACATTATGTATTATAACAAATGCCTGTAGAGGCGCCCGCGGCCTGGTGTTGTTACACTTTACAGCAGGTCAAATCCTTGTTTACTATTAGCAAAACGACATTTAATTCAAATGTATCCTCAATCTTTAATATTTGGCCACTTCTAGGTGGTAATACTACAGCCACTGTAATTTCCTGAACACAAACATGCTTTGATGTCCACATGTAAACTCAGAGTGAGGGTTTAAACGTTTATTTTGAAATCCAGATGAACAGTTCACATATTTAGAAACATATTGATGTATTCAGATAATAAAGATTATTGCAAAAAATATTTAAAAAACTAACAAAATCATGCATCAACTGGCATGAAACGGGACATGCTTACTTTGAGCTCTGTATTTGCTGTTACAATCAACCATAACTTCTAAAACTTCTAGTGTTTACATCTGCTGGTTTCAGTGATTATAAGACGAGGTCTCGTAAGGAAAAGGGATGTTGTCTTGAAAACACCGAACTGGTGCTGAGCATGATCTGAACTGCCTGACCACACACAAATCATCAAACTGATTCTCTCTGGATAGGCTTCTGCATCTCACACACTTCTGACTGTTGAGGTGATCTCACTGACAGTCATGATATACAACACTGTAAACATGTATGAGGACAGACAGGAGCTTAACTCAGCTCAAACACAGACTGTTTACATTATAGTTAGCAAGGATACACACTCACCCTCTATTTTTACCCTATCTTTAGTTTGTTCAGGAAGAGGAAGTTATTAGTACCGTCTTGAGGGACTAAAATTGCTCTGAGACTCAGTTCCCCAAAATCCCTTTAAACACTTCTGAACCCAAACCAAAATGTGGGAATAGGATTTTAAGAGGCCGGATCAAGGGAGGGTCTGACTCATTTTAATGAAGAAAACATTTCTACTAACATATGTGGGGTTCATCTGTTCATTCATGAAGCCGTCTTATGCCTGATAGCAGGATGAAGCTACACTGTATTAACTCAAGAGTTAGAAGAATAAACTCAACTATTAATGAACCACAGCAATTGTCCTCATGGCAAGCAGAATCAAACGCCTCAGTCTTCAAATACTGAAGAGTTACCTGACGAATATCACCATCTCATGTCAAAACTGGAAAAGCACTTGTGCTAGTGTTACTCTACTTCTTACTCTACTAAACTATTCTACTACTATGATTCAACTATTTTGGTTGTATTTACCATTCTGATGATTTAATAGCATGCTACTTTTACTATACCTGCATTTCCATTACACATTTTCTAAATGTCGATAAAAAACTATTGCGAAATGACGGCGTTTTCATTAATCGATGTTATGCGATTAAAATGTAATTTTTCTCTCTCGCAATAAGTCATGGCGACGGATGCTGGTAGGTTTATGTATATCACAGCCACAGCACTAGCTATTATTTTTAAAAGAAAGAGACGTAGGCGTGTTTTCCAAGTATTAATGACAAGGAAAGTTCCTTATACTTGTGAGCGGCACATATGAGGATTTTCTCCCTCCTATCTGCTTTAAGGTCTTGATAAACTGTGGCATTTCTTTGTTGTTTAGAATCCAGTATTCCCGTAATACTTTTGTCTTTTATGAGTTTAATAAAGAACTCCGTCTCGTCTTCTGTCCAAACAAGAATGATCGACTGTTACGTACGTCAGGTGACTGTAAATGCAGGAAAAAAGTTTACATTGCAGTTTTGCGAAATATTCCTTTTCCGATTTTGCCTCAAAAACCACCTCATGCCAGGGTAAAAAACGTTTTTGCGATATATGGGAGTTTTTGCGAAATTGACAAGTTTTCATTGGCTTATGCCATTCAAGCCTATTGCCATTCCTCAATACTGTTTTTTTTCACCTGTTATCTTATCTCAACCATTCTCATCTAAATTTTTGACTAATATGGGCCTGTACCTTCATTGTCTGAATCTGAGCCTCGTCACAGGCTCTTTGATGGCCAGTGTACCCAGTGCCAATGACAAATAAGTGACTCACTCAATGTTCCCTTTGCCCATGCAAATAACAGATTTAGATATATCCCAGACAACAAACATAGTGCCGACCCGATTCCGTGTGTACCAGATGTGGGCCGAATCTGGGCCGACATTATGGGGATGCTATGAGAATGATCTGGTTATTCTTCCCCTAATCCATACACTTGCTTACTAATGTCACACACACACACACACACACACATCAGGGCTTTATCAGAGAGCTCTTGTACCTTTGGTGGAACGTAGAACTCAAGCTGGAACTTCTCTCCCGTGTCCAGGTAGGCGCCGGCCGTCTTCCTCAGCAGTAACCGGCACTTCTGCCACTGTCCCGCCCCCATGCAGTGAGTGTCATCGGCCACCATGTACCTGAGCGCGCCCTCCCTCTGGATCTCCAGCAGCTCCACCCGTTGGCCCTGAGAGGCCCGCGGCAGGCGTAGCTTCTGGCTCCAGTGCTCGGACCCCATGGCCTCGGCTCCGTTGGTCCTTCTTGAGCCCCCCGAGGGGTCCAGTTCTGGGGAGGCCCTGCGGTGCCAGATCTCCTTCACCCCGTCCACCACGCTCAGACTCATGTTGCGCAGGGAGAAGCCCTTCTTGAAGCGTGCCTTGCGACGCCCCAGCGACACATCTTCCGAACTTCTGGACTGGCTCACGGATGGCATCTTACGGCTTGGCGTTTGCTGCTCCTGTCTGCAGGCTCCGCCACTGTCCATGCTATCCAGCGACTCGCTCGACGCCCCCACGTCTTTGCGGCGCTGGTAGAGGTTGAGGCCAAAGGGTAGCGTGCAACTCTGTATGCCCACAAAGGGCACGATGCTGTACTGAGGAGCAGAGGAGTCTCCCGGAGAGCCGATTCCTTGAACCTGGTCGAGGGCCGCTGAGAAGCAGGTCAAGAAGTGTTGCGCGAAGTGTTGCGAAAAGCTGCCGTCAGCACCGGGCGAGTCGTAGCATGGGTTCTCGCTGATGAAACGCCGGAACTTGTAGGCGAAATCTGCAGCGGAAGCTCGAGCGTGAAGCTCACAGAACTCCTTCCAGTCGGGCCTCGTGCAGGAGTTATGCTCCGGGCTGCTGGGAGCCCCGGCGCCGTTCATTACTAGGCCATGCCAATGCTCCGGCAAACCACTGGCACAGACACAGACAGAGATAGAGAGACAGGTCAGTAAACCAGAGCGTGTCACAGCCTGTCAGATGTCTGAGCGCAACAGTAGTGGGACAGTGATGCTGCTAAGTCTAAGGCCACATCCACACGGAGACGCGTTTAGTAGTAAGTAGTAAGTAAGTAGTAACCCTTTATTGTCACTTAGTCATGAGTACCAGTGAAATTGGCCATCAACCTGTCCATACAACATACAATATGACAACGGGGTAGACAGGACAGGAAGACAGGGAGAAAAGAAAAATACAGTATGACATGAGGAGAGGTGAGGAGAAAAAGGCAACCCCCAGACTATGCTCCTGTACGCACTACGCAGTACAGTCCGGGAACAGGAAAAAAAACACCTCAGCAACATTAGCACATAATCAGTACACTCTACCACATGAACAAGACTTGCAACAGGGGTGGGGAGTGGGGGATGGAGGTAGCCCAGCATAGGCAAGTTTAGCTATATACGTAGAAAAAAAAATATCGTATCGACGTTTCGAGAGCCTGAAACGGCTTTTTTTTTTTTTTAAACGGGTCCCGGAGTGGATAAATCTGAAAACGACACCCTTGCGTTTTTGTGTGTTTAGCCAATCCGTATATGTTGTGAAATGATGATGTCATCACCCCACGCGTCGACCGTAGTCAGACACCGCTACGTCACATAACCGAAACAACAACTGCGACTACATGCATTGTGGGATTGAATAAGTGCACTCAATTACGTCCACTATGGTTTCGGACGCAACTACTAATGGCTGTTCCCTTAAAGGGACAATGTGTAGTTTTTTAGTTATTTTATTATCTAAAATCAATATTTTTATACATAAACATGTCCTCAATGGTGTACAAATACCTCTGCCAATTATCTGACTTATACTCGTAAATGAAGAATTTATTATGTCAAGTCAAGTCAAGTCAAATATATTTATATAGCGCTTTTCACAATACAGATTGTATCAAAGCTGCTTCACAGTATCAATCAAAACAACTTAACAATGTTTGTTTATTACTGGAAAAAAAAGACATCCAAGTTTAGTAGAGCTGATCAAGGGTATGATTGGCCCAGGCTCAGTCGGGGGCCAGTTCTCCTCTGGCGTTTATGAACTAGAGGCCGAATTTACAGTAACTGTAAGATAAAAATTTATATGAATGCCTGGCTAAAATTATCTTTATATACATGTGACGGGTAGGTCCACAGAGGCTTCCATGTCGTTGCGCCATCTTGAAAAACTATAATAGCAGAGAGGGTCAAAAAGTACTAGGCCATTTTCGTTCAGAGCCAGCGTCACGTGACTGAAAGCAGCAGGAACGGAGAAGCAGAGCAGCGAGAGGCGCTTCACGGCCCCGGCAAGTTTAAAAGGTTGCATTGCACTGTTATTATTCATACTGTAACATTTGTTTGTTCGTTGTGTCAAGTTGCAGTTTGTTTGAAATAACAGGAGGAAAACTCGAAGAAAAAATATCGTATCGACGTTTCGAGAGCCTGAAACGGCTATTTTTTTTAAAATAACGGGTCCCGGAGTGGATAAATCTGAAAATGACACCCTTGCGTTTTTGTGTGTTTAGCCAATCCATATATGTTGTGAAATGATGATGTCATCACCCCACGTGTCGACCGTAGTCAGACACCGCTACGTCACATAACCGAAACAACAACTGCGACTACATGCTTGTGTTCGTGCTGCGGAAACTACTTAGCCTCTATCATTTCTTTATTTATTATTTACTTGAATGCATTTTTATTTTATTTCTTTATTTTACTTCTTTATTTATTTAGATTTTCTTTCTTATGCTATGATGCTTGTCTGTTGTCTGATTAAGACATTTCATATTTTGTACCAGGCCATTTATGGTTGTTAAATATTGTTCAATAAAGTTCTTGGTAATTATTATATAATCAATTGTAATTATTGTATAATCAAGATTATTCATGTTAACCAAAGCATCTGCTCTCTCGGTTTAAATGACATCTGGATTTTTATTTTTATTTTTTTTTACATCAAAGCAAATTTGTCATGCTAAATAAATAGGATATCTGCATATCCCTACTATTCTACTGAGTTTACTGTACTGGCCGTGTGTGTCTCCAACTATGTGACTAAGCCATATACAGTATAGCTTGTGTTATTAATGCTTGTTCTGACAGACACACAGCGCTCTCTTCTCTCTGGACAGCAGATTTATCTTCCAATCATAAAGCAGAGAATGACACGGACTGCAGAGACACACAGACCAGCATCTGTCTGAAAATAGCAGGCATTAAGACAAGTGCGTAACACCGATATAGAACAATACAGCATCATCCACCAACACTGGAAACACTGGGGGGAAGTATCTTCTTGAACTGTTCAAAATATTCACAAACATCTAATCTTTAATTAAAGTAAAACATTTGGAAGAATAAAAATATCACCAGACAAATGTTGCTTACACTTTATTTCGATGGCCCACTTTAGACATGAAGTAACTTTGCAAACTCCATGTCAACTAGAAGTCATTAGAGTATTAGTAGACCGTCTGATTAATATCTGCGAACACTTTATTGTGACGCTCCCAGCAGACTATCAGCAGTGTGTGAATTGTGTCAAAGCTCTTGGGGAAACACATCCTAATAATATCATTTTTTTATGGCAGCGGCTATTTACACCAAGTGAAAATAGCATATTTTCTTAGCGATATATTCCTTTTTACACTATGTAAAAGTACTATTTGCATCTCAGTATTTTCCATATTCATGGTTCTGCATTTTGGTGATCAAAGATGAGTTTTAAGGGATAAAATTATTGACTTCAAGGGGACTTTAATGAAATGTCTTCCTAATTATTGGCTAAAAGGAGGAAAAGAGCATTTCAATGACTGAACTGAACTATTTACCATTCTGGGTTGTTTGAGGACTGTATGAATCTGGCCTGTGTGTCTCCTCATATTTACAGCCCAGTGAAACAGGAAGTCATTGCTTAATCAATAAAGTTAACTCAAAAACACACTTCGGCTAGATTTTTACTCAACACTCTTTTAGGTTAGGATTTTGTGAATATTCTGAAAGATTAATACGAGTTTGTGTACACATGTCATGCTCATGTTTGACAGAAAATAAATCATGGAAATGTTTACTTGGTGAATTTTCAAGTTCATTGCTGAACTTTTGTAATAATATGAGGAATGACCTCAAATGCCACTGAAAACAGTTCTGCCACACTTTTTGCTTACTGTGATTTTGTTGCACTAGTCTAAATTAGTATTACACACATTTTATTTACAGAGGTGACAGCATTCACTCAGTCTTAAACATGCAGTTTCTATGTCCTCGTATTATTAGAGACTATATTCTATATTTGTAATAATTAATTTGTCAAACCATTTTTGTGCGTGTGTGTACTGCGAAAGCTAAAAGGTGATAAAATCGTGCATAACTGAAAAGAAATAGCAACCAGTTACAGAATATCAAATACACATTTTCATATTGAGCAGTGTCAAATTAACCTAAAATCTTGGTGCTGAAAAGCGTCCTTGTGTGCAGTGGTGTTATGGATGTTTATGTTATGGCCCCTCAAACCCACAGAAGGGCCTTATATGTGAGAGAGAGAGTGTGTGTGTGTGTGTGTGTGTGTGTGTGTGTGTGTGTGTGTGTGTGTGTGTGTGTGTGTGTGTGTGTGTGTGTGTGTGTGTGTGTAGCCTATATCACTTGATTATTCCAGGTTGTTTGTTATTGGGTGGGTGATCCATGATGCTGTGAATCTCTGTGAATGAAGCCGGTGCACGAGGCCTGAATCAATAACACACACACACACGCGCGCGCGCGCGCGCGACACTAAACACTGTCCAGATGATGACCGACACTGAACCAGAACCAGCGACTGTGACCCACTATAACGGATTCAATCATCACTTACTCCACATTAAGCGCTTAAACCCACAGTGAACACAGGTAAAGCGGCGCATAATGAATGAGTGCGAAGGGCCGTTCATTCAGGACGCGTTCATCTTGCGCTCCGACTCGCGTTTTTGAACGCGTCCTGTAAACGCTGCGCGCTGAATCATCATCATTATCATCATCATTACACGCGTCCATTCTCACCTCCGTTAAATGCGTCACTGCATGTGGCCAGTGCTGTTAATCCAGGTCCATCGCCGCGGGTTTGTGGAGGAGTCCAGCACATCGCATCGCTATATCATCCATCTATAGAGACTGATACATGACGCGTCACGCGCGCGCGTCTATTATCCAGGCAATGCAGCTGCTCTTAAAGTGGAAGAGCGCGATTTCTGATTGGTCCTTGAATGGGCTACGTCATGAAGTCATCGGTCACCACTGACTGAAGGTGATTCAGAACATCATCCTCATCTTCCTCCTCCTCCTCCATCAGGCCTGAGACTCACTGGGATCACATCATGAGTGGACACACACACACACACACACTCACACTGCAGCTGCTGTATGTTCATGGAGGCACTGACTAGAACACCATATGCTAATAGGCTACTATACTGTATGCTCTCCCTTTAATACAGTAATCGTAAGAGAAATATTATACAGCAATGGATGTGAGTGGTGTCCAAGTCTTCTTAAAAAAATGATGTTTCATTAACAAAGTTTGGGAGGAGCATGTTCTAATGATATATCCAATCAACTCGTCAACGGCAATCATCACATCCAATCATATCAGCATGAGAGGAAGCCTATATTCACTCTAAAATGGCTGGGTTAAAAACAAACCATTTGGCAACCCAGCGCTGGACATAACACATTCTGGGTTAAAGTAACCCAGCAGGTTGGGTTGCAAAAATAACCCAAACTCTGCTCATTTTGACTAAATGCTGGGCTAAGTTTTACCTCATTAATGGTTATTTAGGCCCTGTTTACACGAGAACGCTCGTGGGTGAAAACGTAAAAATATTTTATCAGATGTGCCTTTCGTTTACACGGCGATGGCGTTTTTGAGGCTTAAAAACACAAAAAGTGAAACCACCCTCCAGAGTGGAAATCTTAGAAACGCTCCACAGTCGCGTTCCCGTCTAAAGTGTAAAAACGCAAATCTGCTCTCGTGGCGTACGCGTTTACGTCACAGGCTTGCCCCAGTACAGGAAAATAACAACCAACATGTCGGATTATTTCCATACATCAGACATTAAAGTTGCCCTAGCAGCTGATAAACGTACAAGAGTCTTTTTGGTGTTCGCTTCGCCATGTTTTGATCTTGCGCTACTAGGGAGAGAAGTAGAAGGAAGGTTGTACGCAGGCGCGCGGACTTGGTGTTGTTGTGTGGCGGTGCTTCACATTGCCACCTAGCCGCCTGGACTGCATACTACATCGAATTTCACACACTTTTGCGCCACCATATGCTCGCAGATCCCCCCCCCCCCCCCCATAACACTCGTCTAAACGCAGAATTAAAAGTGATAACCCAACGCCACTTTTGCGTTTTCCGTGTAAACATAGCCTTATATTTCCTTGCAGTAAATGCTATTTATTAAATTTAAGCCAGCAGTGGGTTACACACAAAACTAACCCACACTTTGTAAATAACCCAACAAAATGACCCTACAGGCAGAACCCAGCAGTCTGGGTAAAAAAATAACCCAGCAAATTTGAGAGTTTCTACACAGTTGACTCACCTTCCTTCCTCGTCAGCTTTCAGCATCCCTCCTCAGACAGCACGCCAAATACACCATTTACTCTATCGGACTAGAGTTTGTAAAATGCCTTGACGTTCGACAGTCTATATCTAAAATGAGTCAAAGTAGAGCTGTTCAAATCACACTGGATATTACGTCCAATTCGTCAGACTGGTGATGCACTGATGCGGTTTGCTTTGTCATATACAGTACTGAAACTTCACATAGTGTGCACACCCATACACACTTTATACTGCAGAAACTGTGGTACTTGTGAAGCTTTGAGACCGTCTTCTTGTTCTGGTTTACACAGTCGCTGGAGAATCTCAGTGAGACTGAAGGCTGGAAAACATCTGTAACGTTACTCTATTAGCGTCAACACAAACAGAAGACGAGTGAGTGAGACCCACAAACACAAGCAACACGCTGACCGATGCTGGCCTTTCTCCAGGTGTCATAGACCTCTTGTTTTTGATGAAGTCATGTGGTGAAAATCCAGCTTTTAATGTTGCTTATGTGTCTATGTGATGTTTTTAATACGCTTTAAGACAAACCATGTGTAAATTCATAAGTCGACAGCATTGCTGAGTATTTTCTCCTTAAAACTGCAGTGAATCAAAGACACGGTTTGAAATCGCTGGTGTTTCTGACGTCACAAACTACCTTGTAACCAATCAGATCAACGTGTGATCGTCAACGAGTGGATCTCTGAGTGAGTAAGTGAGTGAGTGGAGGCGGGGCTCATTTGCATATTCATAGAACAACGAATACTAAATGAGTTACATTCAAGCTATTTTAAGGCATAAAGAATATTTTTCAAGGAAAAACATTTAAATATGTCATTTTGGTGATCAAAGATGAGCATTAAGGGATACAATTATTGACTACAGGGGGACTTTAAGACTTCGTCTTAATGAAATGCTTCAAGGGTGTTTCCCATATAGTACATTTGAAATGAATCACACCCAGATCAGTTGAAGTAAACCAGAGAGGAAACCCGCTACAAGAGACCTCAGTGTGTCGATCAGAAGGACCCCAAACAAACTCTGAGATCTGAGATTGCACACGCTATATCAGCCCAAGAGCGCACACACAAATAATATATAACAGTCTGCCTTGAATCTCAGTGTGAAACGCTGAGCCGCAAAGGACTGTGGGAGGAGAGAGAATCCACACGTTCATAAAGACACACGTGCTTTTCTCATCATACGACACACGGATTCATGGGAATGTGCTCAGTGTCTCAAACACTCGTACTCTGTGTGTCGACTGAAGACGAATGAAGCCAGAGTCTGGCTTTTACTCATTCTCATGTGAAATGTGTTGCTTGAGATTCATTCACTGAACCAGACAAGAATAGAATAGAGAAGGATAGAGCATCTGAGAGGTTCATCATCACACGTGTGTGTTTAAACACACAGAATCAAAGTTATAATCAATCTGTGGTTGTGATGAGCTCAGCATCATTCACTGGAGTTAACACCATGTTTATCAGACGTATTCTTCTAAGTAGCCTACATGAATAATACAGTATGGCATTATCATCTGATCCCGCGGTACAAACTCAGTCTTATGGTTTTGCTGTTAATATTTCACATCAAACATGCTGCAGGTTCACAAACAGAAACAAAACTGCTCAGATTAAACACGCGAGTGTCTGCAGTCAGTCAGACTGATAATCTACAGCTGCAGACAGCGAAGAGCAGAGTCTCTGGCATCGGACACACTGATTGGCCGAGTCGGGTCACATGGGCTGAGAGCTCAGTCACAGGGAATCAGATGAACTGAAACAGCAGAGATGCTGACAGGGATCAGAGGTCAACAGAGAGGGTCACCTGTGCTTTCTGAAACACTACACCACACACACACACACACACACACACTGCTGCGGGTCAGACAGAGGAAGGCTCACACAGCTGAATGAATTATTCCCTTACACAGACTGATGGAGGACACGGTTTACAAAATGAACATTTAGAACAGCCTACTGAAAACTTTGAGGTGAAAGTGATAGAAGGAAGACGATGTAATTAAATTTCCTTTTATTCATTTCATTTCATGTCTCAGAATGTGTATTTCTTGTTTGTAATTTCACTACTGTAACACCATAAAATATTACCGCTCCTCCCCGAACGTGCCGAATCTGCCGATGTAAACAGATAAAGTGAGTCTGACAGAGAGAAAAGGCTTGTTAGGCCCAGTCCCAATTCGCATACTATCCGTCCTAAAAAGATACCCGGATGGTCTACAATTCCCGGTCAGAATCCGAAGTGCAGATCGATGCGCACGCTAACGGCTAATATTGCCCACAACCCATCACGAGTTGGACGAGGATTCGGTTAGAACTGCAAACATGAGTGAAAAGTGTTAGAAAACTACAGACATGAAGGACGTGCGAGTCTGGCGGTTATGTAGAGAGGTTTAGATAAAGGGTTTGAGTGATTAATTATCAGTATCTAACCTGACGAAAATGTATTTATTCAACGTTGTCTACATCATATTGCATCTGCAGCAGCATTGTGAACTTTTGTAAAGATACGTTTGGCCATTTCCTTTTAAATGCATCATTATATTCAATTGCAAACACATGAGGAGAATCTCCGCATGAAAGACCCACGACTGGAGATGAACGTGCTCCTCCGAAACAGTAGGAAATCAAATTAGATTGAATGGAGGATTTTAACTGTGACAAGATGATTGACAGGGCAGTTTACGGTGACAGGATGATTGACAGGGCAGTTTACGGTGACAGGATGATTGACAGGGCAGTTTACGGTGACAGGATGATTGACAGGGCAGTTTACGGTGACAGGATGATTGACAAGGCAGTTTACGGTGACAGGATGATTGACAGGGCAGTTTACGGTGACAGGATGATTGACAAGGCAGTTTACGGTGACAGGATGCACGCAACAGATCTGTCCGTTAAAGATGATGTGATAGTATGTCCCAAAGCTTGCCTACTCTTTTGCTACACACTCAAAAGTATGTACTTTTTCTTCACAAAAAGAGTACATACTTTTAGATCATAGTATAAGTAGGCGAATTGGGATTGGGCCTTAGACTTCATACAGCGCCGCGCAGACCGATTCGAAGGCTGACTTGAAGCAGTGCATGCCGGTTAGAAATAAAAATAAACTAAAAGAGCTCTGATACAGCTGTTTCACGATTGGCCGAATCCACTGCATGACAACGATCATGCGTGTTTCGTGTTTATTCTCACACCTTCAGTTCCACTAGTTTTTATAACAGTAAAATATATTTTCATGAACTTGTGTTATTATGTTGTGTTATGTTTATCAAAATAAAACTGATTAAAAAAACATAGACTCCACTACATTGGTGTTTAATGGTACAATATGTAAGAATTTTGTATCAAAATATCCAAAAACCACTTACACAGTGTTATATATTTCTTTCAATTTTGTGCTTCCATTATCTTAAATGTTTTTGTAAAGAATTTGTAAATTCAGAGAAATTCACAATTTAAAATAGTGCCTATCCCTTGTAACTTGTCGCCTGTCAATGATGCTATATCCGCGTTATCCGTGGTTTCCGCTCATACTGCCATAGTAACCATGGCGACAGACGTGGACAACTGCGTTATGTCTAGCGGCATGCTCACGTTGTTGTTGTTTCGTTCAAACATTATGGATCATGGCAAGCAGACTTTGGGACAGAAGGAGAACGAGGATCAATGTCGGCGTGGCGTTTTCGAGATGCCGAGAGCTCCACGTCCATGACAAACTTCGACTTGACAGAGACGCTGCTCCTGCATGTACTTTATTAGACAGGGGAGCAAATGGAGAAAGTGGGTCCCATTTTATATTAAGTGGCTTTAAGAACTATGTACCAACATTGAGACTAATGATTTGATACAATGGACTTATTGTGTACATGTTTTTATGTTGTACTTATATTTTGAATATGGCTACATGTAAGTACAGCTGTGATTAATGTATGTAATTACATTTGTAATTACACTGTTGACCCTTCCCTTACACCTTAACCAACCCTTAAAGGGATAGTTCACCCAAAAATGTAAATTCTGTCAGTATTTACTCTCCCTCATGTTTTTCCAACCCCTTAAGACCTTTGTTAATCTTCGGAACACGAATTAAGATATTTTTGATGAAATCTGAGAGCTGGATCACTCCTCCATACTAGTCCATAGGCTTCTTCAGTGATTGAAAATTTGCCAGCCCTGAAAAGTCATTTTAGACATTGTTAAAATAGTCCAAGTGACTACAGTGGCTCAATCTTAAGTTTATCAAACGACGAGAATAACCCCTAGTTGCTCCAGAGGCGTGCGACCTCTGAAATATAGCAATTGTAAGTCGCTTTGGATAAAAGTGTCAGCTAAATGAATAAAAATGTAAAAAAATGTACGTCACACGCATCACCCACATGACTAGCGTCGGCCAATAGTGCGCCTACGTGTGACGTAGCTTTTACGCAATCATCCTAAGTTAACTGACTAGAGGCCCACAGAGATGGAAATGAATAGTTGAAATAAAGTCGTTATTTTTGTTTGTTTTTTGCGCACAGAAAGTATTCTCGTCGCTTGATAAACTTAAGATTGAGCCACTGTAGTCACTGGGACTATTTTAACGATGTTTTTAATGACTTTTTGGGGCTGGCAAGTTTCAATCCCTGAAGAAGCCTATGGAGGAGTGATCCAGCTATCAGATTTCATCAAAAATATTTTAATTCGTGTTCTGAAGATGAACGAAGGTCTTACGGGGTTGAACAACATGAGGGAGAGTAAATACTGACAGAATTTTCATTTTTGGGTGAACTATCCCTTTAAACCGACCCATACCACCACACGTGACCCTAACCTTACCCGTACCTCAATAGCAGCAAAAGTGGTTTACAATACAACATGAACACAATAAGTACATTGTACATATGTTTCAATGTAAGTACATAATACTTAAAGCCACTTAATATAAAGTGGGAACTGTTATACTAATGTTGATCTAGCTTACTGCTAGTCTCATACAGACAAACTAACATGTAGAATAACATTATAACTTTCAACACACTGAAATGCAGTTTAGTATGATAGTGTAGACCAAGTGAAACAGCGCTGCGTTACCTCACAAGTTTCATTCGTCTAATAAACTGACCTGTGTGAGTATTAATTCAGCACTTGCGGGTAGTTCGGTAGAATGAAATGTCCTTATTCCTTTATATCCGCGGGACTCGCGTGTGGCGCTGAAATCTGCCTCTCATTAGCAATCGCGACCTGCTTAAATCGCGACCTGCTTAAATCGCGACCTGCTTAATACCATGTTAAAAAACATCAATGTATTCACTCATCCATAAACATTATTAGCTTATCACTGCGTTGTCAACCTACGCCTTTGTTGTTGTAAGAGGTTAGCGACCCCTAGCAGCATTTTTTTTTTACATATTGTAGCTTTAAATAGTATAGGCTTATGTTGAACTTTATTCTTGTACAAACAGACAATGTATTTAGCAGTACATAAAGTTTTAAATGGAAAAGTGAAACGAGTGTCCTTGACACCCGAAAATATTATGCTCAATTGAGTTCACCTCTGAACATGCAGGTTGATGCCTAATGCTGGGTAAACACCAAAAGATTTTTTACAACTTATAAGATTTTCAAAATATGATAGACCACAAACATGAGGACGAGAAATCCTAGATTTAACCGTTTTGCTCCTATAGTGTGTGGTGTGCCATGATGTGACAGACAGCACAACACACACTAACAGATTTTCAACCAGAGTCTCGACTGTGAACACAGGAAATCAAAATCTCACGAGACTTCAGAATAAGCATGACGGACGATATGCAGGAAGAAATTGCGATGATAGTGTTTGGAATGATTTTCACAGAAACTTCACGGAAAAAAAGAAAAGGGTTTGGGTGAAGTCGTGGACCAACTCTTCTCCTCCCAGTCTATTATGGTAGGATTTACACGACACGTTGTACAAACATTCGTGTCACAAATCAACAAGCTGATCCTCCATCTCTGCTGTCCACATCAATTTCACTTTGTGCTGCGCCATTACTGCGTTCATGCTTCTGTCTTCCATCATCTCGCTTTCTGATTGGATATTAGAGCCTGAGGGAGGGTGGAGCTTGCCGAAGCCAAAGGGGTGGAGGGCCGGCGAGCAAAGGACGGCCTGCAAGTCCGTAGCTGAGGCTTGGCGATATTCGACCCAGGTGGAGCCGACGGTCCAAAGGAATCCAGTGAGGTCGAATGCTCAATGGTCGACACTGGAATCGAGAGAGGAAGGAGCTAGGTGCGGGAGCCATGTCGATGGGTCGAGGCGGGACAGAGTGTGACGAGGCTGGAGGCGGAGCCATGGGCTCATATCGCCCAGGAGGAGTGGGCTCCCAGCAGGTCCGCGGTTACCTCGCCACTGAGAGGATGTGATAACCCAGCGGGACTGATGGGAGACAATGATGACTGGGTGACAGGCTTGGCAGAGTTCTGGAAATGAAGAGTGGCACAAATCCCCCCCCCCCCCCCCCCCCCAAAAAAAAACAGAGTGCCCTTGATGGCAGTTAGTAGAGGTGGCGGGAGAGGGAGGATGGTTGGGATTAATAGGACTGATGAAGATTCAGATACTGGTTCAGATTCAGATAAGCTCCAGGGAATTAATCTCACCACACTCAATTAAACTGTCCTATAAATCCAGCCGGTGCTCGCTCACAGTGGCGGCAGGGTGGGTGGGGCTCGCTTCCATGCCCTTGAACTCAACGAGGACTCCCACGGCGAAGTCAGCTCACACCCCTGGTCGACACTTGGTGGTGCTTCGGCTCCTGGGCGACGTTATGTTCCGCCTTCCCATCCTCGGGTATAGGCTCACTCGCCGCGGCAGGCAGAAGCTTCCAGTCTGTGGGGGGCTTAGGCGTCGTCGAACGGGGTGGTGATGGGCTGGGCTCTGGGCCTGGCCCGGTTCTGGATCGGGGCCATATGCACTCCAGACACCTCACGACGACTTCCCTCCAAGTCAGTCCAGTGGTGACTGGGAGGTGGATGGTGTTGTGGAAGTTTGCCCCAATCCAGAACAGGGTCTTGGGGGTTTCATCCTCCAGAGGGCAGTTGCTGGCCAAAAAAACAAAAATTCTTACATGAAAAATAATCAGGGCTCTCCTGAGCCATGACGATAAATTTAGCCCTATCGTCCACCATTTGGGCTTGTCGGTTCATCAGTTACAGTGATTGAGGGAAGGCAAACACAGACGAAGATAAGAAATCCAAAATTACAGGTTTAATGGTAATTCTAGCAAACAGATGATCATGGAGCAACACACTCTAACCAAGACGGTGAAGAGCAAGGAGCGATTGGAAAGGAAGAAATTATATAGGAACGCAAACTAGGTAAAAAAGCTACACAGCTGAACATAATTAACTCATAATGAGGTGATCATGGTAACTAAGAAATGGCGGGAATACAAACAAAGGAAGGCATGTGACGTGAAAATAAACTGAATGTCCATGATAACTGAAATAGAACAGAACAGACTGTGACACATACAACTAATAATATTCCAAAAATTAAATATGTTTCATATTATAATCTCACAACTCATAAAGAGTTCATACAAACACTGGTTGTCTTTTCTGAAACCAATTGAATACTTTACAGATTCTCTTTTCGGCCTGTATTGCGAGTTTTAACCAGATTGCACAAGAATATTCTGACCTTTTTACAGACTCTGATGAAAGGGTATCTTAACAGTATATTATATATTAATAATCATATTATTAATATTAATATTTTTTTTAATATTATTTTTTGTAAATTATTTATTAATATTGTTTTTTTAGCCCTCAATCTGCTTGGTCTTATATCTTGTTGCCTCTATTTGGGTTTTAAGTAAAAAAATAAAAAACAGCATGTTCTTGTTCATGTATCTTTATTATTTATTAACATGACAGATTGTAGCAAACATGGCAGCGCTCTAATAACAGTTTTTAGCTGAATACATTAATAAATAATAATTGACATTAAACATGATATAGATGTAATGAAGACCAAGTTCCAGTGAAATATCTTCACAATCCTCTATGATGTCTTTACATCCTTCATTATGTGTGTATTCTGAATGGCAGTTACTCTCTGCAGATGATGAGGTTATGGTACAGGACACCATCTGAAATAAACAATTGAGTTTAGAGTTGCATTGTGTATCTTCCATTTGAATATGTAAAAACTATTATGTTCATGAAGGCCAAAATTAGCAAAAATGGACAGAATGAGCCCTTTACCAAGTTAAAAGGATAACGTGATATAAAGTCATGGTATAGCTTTAATGTTTTTTGTGACTGGGTATGTTTAGGCATAAAGTCATAATTTAAAAAAAATCAAACAATATGGATAATAAATTCCATATCTCTGTTACTTACTTTGTGGAGAAGAGAAGATGAGTATCCTTAACTGAGCAGAGTTGCTCACACTTCATGTTCTGTTAAACTAAAAGAGAAAAAGACATGATTGTTAGGTAATTATTGTTAAAATTTTTATAGTTGTTTAGCTGAGCTCCAGAAAATTTGTAATAAGGAGGCTTTGAAAGTTACAGATTTGAAAAACAAAAATGCGGGAATAAAGAACCCTAAACCATTTCAGCATATAAAGGGTTCTTCAGGACGATACGGTACTAAAACTGTTACTACGTGTAAAGAACCTTTAAAGAACCATATTTTTATAGAGTGTACCTGAGTGTACCTGTACCTGGAGTGCCTCAGGGCTCAGTGCTTGGACCACCTCTCTTCTCCATCTACATGACATTATTAGGATCTGTAATTCAGAAACATGGCTTTTCCTATCACCGCTGTGCTGATGACACACAACTCTACCTCTCATTTCAGCCTGATGATCGGTAGCTGCTCGTATCTCAGCCTGCCTGACGGACATTTCTGACTGGATGAAGGACCACCACCTTCAACTAAACCTTGTGAAGTCCTGGCTGGTCTTCCAGCTTGCTCTGTCAAACCTCTGCAACGGATCCAGAATGCTGCAGCAAGAGTGGTCTTTAATGAGCCGAAGTGAGCACCCGTCACTCCTCTCCTCACAAAATTGCACTGGTTGCCATCTGCCACTCGCATCAAATTTAAGTCAATGACGTTTGCCTACAGAACAACCACTGGCTCTGCTCCCTTTTACCTAAACTCATTACTTCCGACTTACGTGCCATCCAGAAACTTGCGCTCTGCAAGTGAACGTGGTCTTGTGGTGAATCATCTCCAAGAGGCACAAAATCTCTTTCTCTGACCTTTACCTTGACTGTTCCCTGCTGGTGGAATGATCTGCCCAACTCAACCAGAACTTCTGAGTCCGTAGCCACTTTCAATAATTAATCAAGAGTTGGGAAGAGTTGGGATTAATCAACAACTGGAAAGGGTCATAGCACTTGCATATTGTTGTCCTATTGTTAGTTGAACTGCTTAAATTGTTCTCATTTGTAAGTCGCTTTGGATAAAAGCGTCTGATTAAAATGAATAAATGTAAATGTAAATGTTAGTCCTCAGTCAGTCCTCTTTTACTATGTCAAAGACATCGGCAGTGTGGCAGCATTTTACAAAAATAGATAACGGAAAAAAAGTTGAATGCAAAGTTTGCAAGCAACAGTTTGCATATCACAGCTCGTCTACAAACATGGCATATCACCTAAAAACGGTAAGCTAACTTGTCTGCGTTAGGTTGCCCCGTCTGTTTTGAGTAGGCTATATGAACATATCAGAATTGGCATATTTCAATGTTTTAGTCTAATAATCACTTTATAACTGCAGGCACTCCCGCCAGCAATGACGGTAGCATCGCCCAGACACACCCAGACCACGCTGGATGTTAAGCCTCCTCTATCATCCAAACGCAAAAATAATATCACAGAAGGAATTGTCGACTTTTTTTATTAAAGTGGATGTGCCTTGTGTGTTTAAGAGTAAAAGCTTTAAGTTAATAGTCTATTGGTGTCTCAGCCGCGAAGCTGAGCTTCAGCCTCGCTCTGTGCGAGGACATGCACAGAGCGGCAGAAATTATAGTGTCTGTCAGTTATTATAACATATGAAAAAAACAATTGTCTAAATTGTTGCATATTCCTCAACAGTTCTTGTGCCAATATCACTAATTGACATTGTACTGTTTTCGGAAATCATAGGCTATGATTTTGCGCAGGTGCACGTGATGCAACGCTGTCAGAGCCGACATAATTAACGTTAGGTCAAAAACGATTTAATATACTGCAAATAGCCTCCTAGTTTTTTACGTTTTTTTATAATTCATTTAGGCGGACAAGGCTACCAAGTACTGTGCAGCTAATTAGTCTTACATTTTTTTAATCTAGTTGGTCCACATCTTCCTCAAGGTGTGTTGATTATCTCGTTGCCCCATGGATCTTCACCAGAGTGACTCTTTGCGAGCCGTTGCAATGGGCGTTTTCTTTCGTTGACATGGTAGGTACATTACCAGCATGTCCTTGTTCCCCCACTTTATGCTGTGCGTTGGCGTGTGGGGTTGTTGAGTCTGGTTGTTGTGACACCTTGGACCCAGGTGTCACAGTCTCAAACCATTTTGCTGATCGTTACAAACGCACCCCACTGGTCCTTATTGGTGGATTGAAGCATTTCCTGGCTACTTTCACCTGTGAATGGAGTATTTTTTAAAGATTTTTTGTTAGCAACAACATTTATTAACTCATCTGCTTGTCTGGTAGGTCGTCCTTTTTTGGTGAGACCTGTGAAATTTCATGTGGGCTGAGGGCTGTCCTGGCTCCTCTCCTTATTCTTTAATTGCTATCAATACAATGGCTTTAACCCACGTAATTTCTGTTTTCTGTCATGCACAATTTGGGGTTTTATCATCTGATTTGCATTCCCTGTATTTATCCACCTTGTGGATGATATTTCAAATTTATTCTCAACAAATCCTTGAGCTCACCTCCCTCAGTAGCATAGGCCTTTGCTCATGTTAACAGTAACAAGACTATATTTGTGTGGAACAGAATCAGTTCTGTTCGAGGAATCCATCATGACATCCTGCAAAAGGGGAAAACGTTAAATTTGGAGTGGACAGGTCAAGCTTACTTGCTCTCTGCCTTCCCAACTTATGCGATGTGCAGGCGCACTGTTTCTTTCTGCCACAACAATAACCCAGGCCAGAATAGTTAGGCAAATTCATCCATGGCCATTATTTTATTGGGCATATTTTAACCTGTGGGCCCACTTAATACATTTAGATACAGCTGTTTTGATTGACATAATTTATTTGTCTCTTTGTCTCTCAGAACACAATCTTTTACACAATCACTTTCACACCCTTTCACATCCCTCTCTGGCCAGAGAAGCATACCTTTTTGTCTGCATCAGCAGCTTGTGAACTGAATGGGGAATATATTACTAGGGGTGGAATACCACCAAATCTGAACGGTTACACATCTTTTGTGTACGACAGAAGCTACAGAATGTAGACACACTGTGGCATTCCCCTTGCTACAGTGTCTAAACGTTAGGATATCAATTGTCAATTGTCCGATGCTGTCGCCATGGGTTTGAGTTTAACACCATGAACGTAAACCTAACTTTTAAAAATCAAATATATTAACCACTTCAAAATAATTCTATAGACCCACAGTTGGAATTGAGAGAGACAATTTTAGTTTCTCAAATGCAATTTGTCATTCATTGTGCAATTTCAATTTTTCAAACTTTTATGTTGTTGCTCATAAGCTATTTAAAACAAGATCGGAGATCTCCAAACAATCATGGATCCATGGCCAATAAGAAAAAAACATTTCCATCTCATACCCCTGGATATGACAAAATTTGTGAGTTCAAAAGTTTTGAATTTTAGATTTATTGTTTTTATTGAATCTAGAAAATTACATTTAATTGAAATGGAGGGACCAATATAGTTGTTTCTAGCCATAATGTTTGTTTGGACACCTTGTTCTATTTTCCTGTTTCCTTTTCCAGAGAATTCTGCATAGTCAATAATCTATTCATGCTTTTACCATTAGTTGGTTAATGTAATAACCCTCAGTCACTATGCCAAATCCAGCGCCAGTTTTAAAGGATTGGTGAGTCAAGTACCCACTTCTGCTATTGATCCTGCAGTAGGGCTGGACTGGCACGTACTGAAAGCAGATTCAGAGTGTTAGTTTAACAGAGGATACAAAGAACTGCTGGAAACCAGTGAATAATCAAAAAAGAATCAAGTATATAATAACTCAATTTGAAGCTATCTTTGTAGTGATCATTGAAAATGCAACACCTGGCCCAGAAGGAAGGGGATGGAAGTCTTTCTGTGTGGATTGTCATTCAGTTGAACTTGTTGGGCTGATACATTGGATCGTCAGCCTGTGATGGCACTCAAAGGCCTGGTGTTGTGGTGTATGGGCTCAGTTGTTTCTCTCCTCAGTCTGTCTTTTTATCCATCCTGCCACAAAATTGCATAATGCATGGCAAAATTGTCCTTAGGAAAAGTCTAAAGTGAAATTTTCACCTTTTCCTGCACTGAATCAGTCTCTTTCCATGCTGACCCTTCTAAGAATTGTTAACTTCCTCTTTCAGGAGGAGAGCTGAAGGCCCGTCAGCCACTTTCTCTTCTTCTTTCTGCAGTCATCTTTGACTTCAGTCTTTTCGCTCCCATTTGTCAAGGCAGCTGTCTGAAATTTGAACACTCAGAGAACCGCAAACATCAAATTAAACCCACTGCTTAATTCCAGAAGTCTCATCTGGTTGACAACACAACAGCAGTTCCTCATTATATTAAAAAGCGGAGTTGTTCTTTACGGGAAAGCAAGCATTCTTCTTTGCGAAACACAGGGAAAACGCAGGAAAAGTCTAATTATAATATAGTGTGTAACGTAAAAGTAAAGAATTCTTTGTCTTTTACCTTTTTACTAGAAACTAAAAAATGACTGTAAAATGCTATTTAGATTCAAGATGAATGGTGTGCTCAAATCCTTTTTGAGTTTGATTTGGGTGCTCTTCGGTCCAAGGTAGAACATATAAGAGACAGAATAGAGAAATAATTCTCTGATAACCGAGGCACCCCTTGTCTTTATTACAAAAATGACATGTCCTAAATGGACAAATTTAAAACGCCTTCTTCAGGGCATAGTGAAGCAGATAGAAAACTGATCTTATAATGACAAAGACACACAAGTAGAAGCAAACACACAGGTGCTGGCAATCAGTGTTAAAGGTCTACAGGTAATTGCTAAGACAAGCCTCTCAAACGGTTTCCAGTACTAAAAATATAAATCACAATAATGAACAGAAACACAGGCAACAAATAGCATGCATATATACTCATGCATACATTGCCAGGGCACGTCTCTCACATGGTTCTCAGCAACGAATCTGTTGATCACAATGTTAAATGAAAAACATACAAGCAACAAAATAGCATGCATATACACTCATGCATATATTGATAGAACACACCTCTCACATGATTCACAGCACTAAAGCTGTTAGTCACATTGTAAGTAAAAGCACAAGTAACAGGTAGCACGCATATATTCATGCATACACAAGCATATACATTCATGCATACACATATACATATACAATACACATGAGAAATAGGTAATCACAAGAAAAAACAATATTACAGAGTCACAAAAAAGGTCTATAATCTATCTCCTCATTTAATCCTGGATAGTCCATTGCTTTAAAACTCCATATCCAAAAGGTTTCACGTTGCAATAACCGTTTTAAAATGTCACCTCCACGTATTGATTTTTTAATAATTTCAATACCCTGAATTCTCAAGGATGATGCGTCACTATGATGTATTGGTTTATATTGTTTGGCCATAGGGTAATCTTCGTTGTTGACTCGGATTATGTATTTGTGTTCATAAAACGGCTCTTTTAGTTTTCTTTTAGTTCTGCCCACATAGAAACACCCACATGGGCATTGTAGGCGGTAGACCACATATTCAGAGTTGAAGTTAATGAAACCATTCGTCTTAAATTCTCTCTGCGTTCTCAAATCACAAAAAATCTTACTCTGAATGACACCCTCACAATGACTGCAAGACCCACACCTATAGGTCCCCCACAATCCTTTTTCTAACCATTGTTTTTGTTTAGGACATGGAAGGTAGCTTCTTACAAGTTTGTCCCTTATGGATGGTGCCTTCTTGAACACAGTCATAGGCGGCTCCGGAAAAACGTTTCTCAGAATAGGATCACTTTGAATTAACCCCCAATTGGACTTAATTATTTGTTTCATTTCAAAAGCACTACTATTTTATTGCGTAACAAAGACAGGTCTGGAGTTGTTTTTAGCCATGTCTTTCCTCCTCTTTTTCTTTTTTAGTAGGTCAGAGCGTGTTACGGAGCGTGCTTTTATTATTGCTTTTTCTATTATCATTGGTGAGTAGCCCCTAGCCCTGAACCTTAATGTCATTTGTCCGTTTAGGACACGTCATTTTTGTACTAAAGACATTTTAATTAAGGAGTGCCTCGGTTATCAGAGAATTCTTTCTCTATACTGTCTCTTAAATGACTGTAAAATGTCAGATATGTGCATGTTAAAATTCAAAATTTCTATTTAACTTGGTCACCAATCTCATACAATGCACAAAAATGATCTTAGTTAACATTAACCAAAATCTTAGAATCTCTGCAATGGATCAGTTTTTTCACAAGGTATCCCAGGGTTTACATTAGATACTTATTGTAGACAACTTCAGATAGAGAGTATAATATTTAAATACGTGCAGTTAATATATTACTATTTATTCATCACTTTAAGGGCACCTTTTGCTCGTTTTTATGTAACCCATTTGAGCCAATACATAAATATAAATCAAAGTCTAACCAATAAAATGTTCACGACTCAAAATTTCAAAAACCGGAAATGAAATGAAGCTACGGAAAAGATTAATTGAACATGAAAAGAACCATCAGCTTATCAATTTCAGAGCACCTCATTAAAAGTATACTTGCATGGCCTTTGAAGTGGACACAATTCTTGAAGTTGTTGAAAATTGAAGTTGTTGATGGTTCAGTGTGTGTCAAATGTTGAAGTTGCAATTGTTTTTTTCGCCATTGGATGAAGAAGATATGATGAACTTGCATAGTTAGTTCGACTCTGTTCTCATGGCTGGAGTTCAGATTGTGGCCTGCCAGCCCTGGGCCTGAGAGGACTCGTAAAGCAAATGGTGGGAGTTGCGATGGACTTCTTCTGCGTTGAATAAAGACGTTTTGCCAAACTCCTGAGGTCGTCCTTGATTCTGTTGTGGTTGAGAGAGTCCTACCATGCGGCCTGCTGAGGCCACGCAGGACAGCACAGCACCTAGAACGTATCGAGAAGGCCAAAAGAGGAAGTTGGAAGAATTGGTTGCCCATTCAGTGATGGTAAAGTTGCAGTTTTCTTCTGAGTTGGATTGAAGAAAATACAGTCTGACTCTGTTGAGAGAGTGAAGGCATAGCAGGCTGTGATCAGGCTGTGGGGGGTCCCCACAGACATCAACCCGAAGAAACAGCAGTGAAAGCCAGATGAAGAGAGGACTAAGAGTGGGAAGGGTTTGTGGAGGTGCAATTTAAAGCCTGAGAAAGGTCCCTCCTCTCAGGGTTGGCTCGACCCATAAGAAAGGGGGAGTTTCCAAGCGGGAGAATTTGATTTATGGATCTTTGTTTCAAGCGTGCTCATTTGCATGTACAGCTGGATTGGTTGCTGATGAAGAAACTATGAAAGATTCTTGTACTACTAATATGTTGTTGTTATCGACATATCGTACACAGTCATTTCGATCTTTAAAGTAGCAATTTATAAATACCAAACATGGTATAGGTGAGGTTACATTGACCGTTGGTTCTATTATAAAATACACAGTATTAAAAATAAAAATTAATAGAATTAAAAGAGACTACACAAAACAGTAAATCATTCACACAATTTTCTGGGGTGCATGTTCCTTTATTGATCCGTTTGTCTATGATTAATGCAGCAAAGTTTGTTTTAAAGTCTGTTTCTGTCTTCTCTGTCTGGGCCACGTGATCACATTTTTAACAGCAATAAAACCAACTTATCTGATAATAGTCATGGTAACCAAAGATCCTTCTTGCCCTTCTTGGTGATGGGACCACAGATCCCGGAGGGAGTTTTAAATATTATTTGTTAACTAAAAGAAATAATTGTGTCTGATTTGTCTCAGTCGTTACAGAACCAAAATTCAATTCAACCTTTCAATTAATTTAGAAGCATTTTAAAGGAGAAGTATGGAGTCTGTCATCCTACCTAAATACCGTTAAGTCCTTTTATAGACTGTCCGGAATGGTCCCTTTGTCGAACAGGTTTTCTGCAGTCTGGCAGAACAAAGACAAGAGTGCCTCCTCCCCATCCACCAACAGAGAGAGATTCTGAGGACTCCTGGCAGGCTCGCCAAATTTTGGTAGATTTTTCCCCTACGCACCTGACTTAGGTTGAACCGAGTGTCCTTGACACCTGCAAATATTATACTCAGTTGAGTTCACCTCTGAACGTGTGGGTTGACGCCTAATACGTCCTAATGTCCACTACAGCGGCAAAACTCCGCTCAGTGCCGCTGGCAACGCTATAACGCCTCCGCTTTGGGGTGTGTCTTTTGCGAGTGTGTTTAATCTATGTTTTTCTCAACATACACACAGTATAATCATCAGAGATGCACACGATTACATTTGGAAATAGAAAAGCTTTGTTTCCAAATGCTCCAAGCAAATATACTGTCAATTTTACAAACTTTTATAAACCCAGCCAGTATAATCACAATGAACACATCCAAAATGACATATTTAACATATATAACAACTGCAAAGCGTCTAATTTATAAACAAAATGATTATGCACTAAATCCTGAATCCTTATAGGATAACACCAGTAAATTAACAGGCAAATTGTCGCGACTATGCAAATACTGTCGAGCCTTCAGGCAGTATAAAATGCAGAGGAGCAACAATGACGTCAGAATCTTTTCCTTTACACTGCCATCTTTGAAGACGCACCTGAAAAAATTCTTGACTTTCTGCAGGATTTGTGCGGGTCCCATCGAACCACATAGAACCGGGTCCTGTCATCCCCTGCGGCTGCGGCCATGCCTCTTCAAAGGCCTCCTTTTCCCACATGGACATAGTGGAAGCCCACGGCTAGCTACTGCCGTTTCCTCCTCATCCTATCAATACTGCTTTGTTTGCCCTGCCTCAGAGCAGCGCAGAGCCGCGTTCTGTGCCTGTTGTGACCTCTCAGCGCCACTGGGTTGCCAACATTCCTATTCGAACATTCAAACAGCAGGCAGCTTAGGCCACTATCTCATTTCCTAGACACATGGAGAGCTATTCCAGGCATTTTGCACTGGCTGCTGGATATAATTCAGCGTGGGTATTCCCTCAAGTTCAAGGCTCCCCCTTGGCGGATTTCCTTCCGTCTCAACTGAAAGGCATGATATGGCACCCCAGATGTGGAGTCTTCATGCATGGCTGCTTCAGGGACCTTAGAGAGGCTAGGTACACTACCTTCCCATGTGTTGGACACACTCACAGAGTATTGTGCACCTTCCACAAGGCGCCTTTACACTCTGAAATGGGGAGCGTTTGTGAAATGGTGTTGAGATAACGATATCGACCCGACGATCAGTCCCGTTTAGGAAGTTTTACGTTTCCTGCAGCACAGGTTGGATAACGGGTGCCTACCATCCACGCTAAAAGTTTATGTGGCCACTATCTCCTACTATTTTGTGTTACTAGTGTAAAATTGATTAATTAAAGGAAATGGGGGTGAAATACTAAAATTCCAATACAAATACACACCTGTGCCAAAATGTATTCAGTTGCCATTAACACAGGCAAAATTATCAAGAAAACAAAACTGGAAAAGACAAAAATGTCCTTAAGGACGCACAAGGGTTTTATGGAGAGGGTTTTATCACCAACAAATTTACCAAGATTCCTATCGAACAGCAGCTACAAGTTAAAAATGAAGGAAGAGCCGCTCTACAGCAATCATCTTCACTGAAGGACTGAACTCTGTGCTCTTTAACATGGACATTTAAAAGGCCAGATGGTTGGATCTGAAAGGTGAGTCAAATTATATGTATACAGACCCTTTTTACATTTCCGTGTTTCTCAGAAGCAGAAGTCGTTATAGTTGGGTAAACTTCTATAGTGATGAATAAGTGACTATATTAATCAATAAATTAATAAATGTTCCCATTTCCTCAAATAGCAAAAGAAAAACTCCACAAAGGTGTTTCACAACTCTCAAAAAGAGGACAAAATTAGAGAGATTGATAACGGCAGTCAGAGAGAGACGCTGTATTAGAAACTCACAGCAGCGGTAACTAGTCTTGTAATTTGATGCAAATGTAATATAATACAAAGTATAATGTAATAAATGTTCATACATTTAATTAAAAAAAAGAAAATATAAAAAACATTGTCTCGCTGTTTGTCATTTTCTTTACATTTTGTCTAAAATTGAGCAAAAAAGCCATTTTAAAGCAGTTATAAACTAATCCTTGAATCTCCTCTATTTTTATTTTGTACTGGCCAGTCTCAGCTCTGCGATGGCTTCAGCAGAGCACAGGATTCAGTTCATCTGATGGTGATGTCAGAGATTTCAGACTGCTTCTGCTTCACTTCATGTCAAATATCTAAAGCTGCTCCACCAAATCAGTGCAGAACTTCCAAGTCTGGACCTGTGAATCATTTGTTCATGTAAACAAGTTTTGGGGTCAACTACAGGTAATTTTAACGTTTTTTTTTTAAAGAACAAAATTAATACTTTTATTCATCGAGGATTCATTAAACTGATCAAAAGAGATTCATAATGTTACTTAAGATTTCTATTTAAAATAAATTCTGTTCTTTTGAACTTTCTATTCTTCAAAATCATTTAGCATAATTTCCGCAAAAAATATTAAGCAGCAAAAACAGTTTTTAACATTAATAATAACAACCATTATTAATAACCGAGTAATAATAATTGAGCATCAAATCATCATATTAGACTTATTTCTGAAGGCTCATGTGACACTGAAGACTGGAACAAAAGCAATTCCAGCTTTGATCACAGGAATAAATTACACTTTACTATACATTCACATAGAAAACTGATGTTTTACATTCATTTCACTGTTTTTAATGTATTTTTGATCAAATAAGCGTAAGACACTTCTTTCAAAAGTTTTATTAATAACCGAATCTCATAATAAACAACCACACACATTTCATTCCCTGAAAGCTTTCATCTAATTGGAAGAGACTACATCTAAATTCCCAGATATGGTGTCAGACGATCGAAGTATTAAATAAACCGTTAGCACTGATATCAGTCTCTGTAAGACGCTAGAATCATGAGCAAGAGCTCGTTACAGATGATTGAGAGATAGAGAGAGAGAGAGAGAGAGAGAGAGAGAGAGAGAGAGAGAGAGAATGACATGTGATAAAGCAACACCATCACACCTTTAAACCTGCTATCTATTTATAATATTTATCCCACTATTCTCCCAAACGCTCCTGGTCCCAATAATTCAGTGATAACCTCTGATTCTGATGTCATAAATGTGATGATGTGAAGAGCTACTGCCAGGTGTCTCCGTTCTCGTGGAACTGGTGCAGGTGATCCGAGTACCTGAGGGAAGAGTGTGTGGATCATTACACGCACACACACACACACACACAGCTTCAAAACCATCAAATCTCACACTGGGAGAAAACACTCACTTCTTCGCACAAAATGCAGCACAGTCCCGGCCGATACTCTCACTCCAGGCGGTTTTATACAGCACCTGACACACACACACACACACACACACACACACACATGGTCATAAGGCTTCAGAGCAGCTCAACAAGAGCAGAAATGGACCGTTAATCTGAGGGTCATGTGACGCACCAGGAAGACGAGGCAGTGCAGGATCAGTGTGTAGAAGAACGCCACAGTCCTGGCCGTCTTATTGGACAGGATCACACGACCCTGAAACAGACACATTTTAATAGAATAATTAGAGCTTTTCTTTTGGCAGAAAGTTGGTCTTGTTTTTTTTCCATGAACCTTTTTCAGTCGGTGATGATGCATTTCCATAGGTATCAACGTCGCAAATACAGTCAATTTATTCAAGTAAATTAACTGTGGCTCGTATCCAAGCGAAACAGGGACAAAAAAACAGAACTGATGGACTGTTGTATCGGTGTCATATGCTAATGAGGCCCTGTGATGTCATGTGAGTGACAGGCAGCTGAGGGGCGGGGCTACTGTTGATGATTCATGCTTCTGATCAAAGATTAGGAGGGCACATTAATCTAAAATAAAGGATGTGCACAAACAAATCAATCATTATGAAACACTGCAATATTCCTTAATAAAATAAGGATACATTCTTAATTTTACGATGACTTCTCTTTTTACAAACTATAAATCTTCATAAACTACTCTCGATTCACAAACTATTTTCTTTATAGATTTAGGAGGATGTTTGGCCGTTGGCGTATGCTGAGTTTTCAGAAGCACGTTATAATCGACTGAAACTCACAGAGATGATGGAGATGTTCGTGTGCAACACTGACTGTGTGTGTGTGTGTGTGTGTGTGAGAGATACACACCAGGCTGAGCGTGGCTTTGTCCCACGGGCTGAGGCTCTGATATCTCCTCTGTCGCTCCTAAAGGAGTAAATCACATTAAAAAGTATCACACCTGAATCAACAACAGCAAACACACACTTTCAGAAGCGAGAGTTCATGTTCTCACCCTTTTACTGAAGGAGGCGAAGGGGTCGAGTCTCTCCTCGTACTGAGACGAGTAACGCATCACTGTATCATCACTGTCTCCAGCCTAACACACACACACACACACACGATCTGATCACACTAAATCAAGTCCATGTTCAGACCATCAACATTCTCGGCACTAGGCATGCGGGTTTGTATCGTCTACAACAATATCACAAAAATGCCCCAGTGAGTTTTGTCTTATATTTATAACCTATGATATAGTAGAGGAATATCACACAAACAAAAGTGCTGTTTTATCCCAAATATCAGCACGATTGCTAATGTGATATTGATTTTGTACAACAGTTCAATAAACAAGTTAATATTGTGAGTTACATTTTAGACACAATATTGACTTATATATTCAATGATGCTGATTTTATTTGTTAGGTAAAAGCCCTATTGTGTCTCATTCTAATTTTATTTACGGAGTAAATCTAAGAATTTGACATAAAAGATGTTGGATACTAATGCAGTATACTAACCCTAAAGTAAGGGGGGGAAAAACACTTATAAAGTGTTTATATATAAAAAATAAACCTGGAAATCAGTTTGAGGTTGGAAATATATCAGTCATTAACCCTTGTGCTTCTTTATGGACATTTCCCAGTTTTGTTTTCTTGATCAGTTTGCCTGTGTTAATGCCAACTGCATACATTCTGGCACAGGTGTGTATTTCTATTGGTATTTTACTATTTCACCCCAACTAGTAACACAACATAGTTTCACTCAGGACCTGAAGGACAACAATGTCCCCTTTGAAACCCATTAAAACTGAAATTTTTAATCCAAGGGCCATTTAACTATAAAATATAATTACTTTGTTAACCATTTTTTACCAGATGGGGGCATTTTCTCAGGTACGGCATATAAAGCAAAGACTCGCTTTATTCCTGTTTCAGCTTTTTTCATATTATAGAGCTAATTGGATAAATTATGCACCTATAATTGTGTGTGTTTAATGTCAGAGTGTGGCTTGTATGTGTGTAATATTTGAGAGAGAAAAACTCTCCTTTAAATCCCAAATCCAACCACTGTGTCCCAGTGGAGTTTAGTGAGTTTTACTCTAATGGGGAACGTGTGTTTCTGAGCCCAAACAAAATCTCACTGAGAGCTCATTTTTTGAGATATCAACCTCAAATTTGGAACATGAATTAGATTTATGCGCTTTGATTTTCTAGCAGTTTTAGAGTTCAACATTTCATAAAATATATATTTAATATAAAATAATGTTCATAAATAATTTTCATAAAATTAAACCTCTATAACTTTTTACACTTTTTTTTTACTTCAACAATAATCTTCACATTTATATCGCAGACGTTTTTGTCCACTATGGACCTAAAATTGTAAGTTTTTTTAATTAGGTTAGTGAAAGAGTAAATTTGAGTCACAGCTGTGAACTGACCATCGCACAGAATATAAAGAATATGAAAAGCTTTGGGAGTCAGCTGACCACGAGAGGCCGAAACCAGCACAAAAACACCCTCAGCAGAATATCGTCTATCGTTACACAGGAAATCGCAGGGAATATTGCGCTGTCCTGTGTGGTCGCGGGCGGTTAATGGTGTCGGGAAGGACTCACTCTGCTAGGGTAGCTCTGCAGGAACTTGATCTTCTCGTAGAGCTTGATGTTGTCGGCCCGTAGACTGTCCAGCTCGCTCTGAAGAGCCTGTAAGGTCTGCTGTAGGGATCCGCTCGCCTGACACACAACAACAACAACACTTAGACTCTTCCCTGAGCCACAGGAACCAGGTACAGTCATGTGATGGTAATTTGATGGTAAAGTCATGTCATGGTACAGTAATGTGATGGTAATCATGTGATGGTAAAGTCATGTGATGTAAAGTCATGTGATGTAATGTGATAGTAAAGTCATGTGATGGTAAAGTCATGTGATGGTCATCATGTGATGGTACAGTCATGTGATGGTAATCATGTGATGGTAAAGTCATGTGATGGTAAAGTCATGTGATGTAATGTGATAGTAAAGTCATGTGATGGTAAAGTCATGTGATGGTCATCATGTGATGGTAAAGTCATATGATGGTAATGTGATGGTAAAGTCATGTGATGGTCATCATGTGATGGTACAGTCATGTGATGGTAATCATGTGATGGTAAAGTCATGTGATGGTAAAGTCATGTGATGTAATGTGATAGTAAAGTCATGTGATGGTAAAGTCATGTGATGGTCATCATGTGATGGTAAAGTCATATGATGGTAATGTGATGGTAAAGTCATGTGATGGTCATCATGTGATGGTAAAGTCATATGATGGTAATGTGATGGTAAAGTAATGTGATGGTATAGTCATGTGATGTCGTCATGTGATGGTAAAGTAATGTGATGGTATAGTCATGTGATGGTCAAGTCATGTGATGGTAAAGTCATGTGATGTAATGTGATAGTAAAGTCATGTGATGGTCAAGTCATGTGATGGTAAAGTCATGTGATGTAATGTGATAGTAAAGTCATGTGATGGTAAAGTCATGTGATGGTAAAGTCATGTGATGGTAAAGTCATATGATGGTAACGTGATGGTAAAGTAATGTGATGGTATAGTCATGTGATGTCGTCATGTGATGGTACAGTCATGCGATGGTACAGTCATGCGATGGTCAAGTCATGTAATGGTCGTCATGTGATGGTACAGTCATGTGATGGTCAAGTCATGTAATGGTCGTCATGTGATGGTACAGGCATGCGATGTAATTAGGGCTGGGCGGTATATCGAGCTTGTACAATATATCAAAAAAAAATTTAAACGATATGGAATGAGGCAATACCTTTTATATCGATACAGTAGTTTGATACGAGCACATCTGAAAAATAGCGGAGGACGCAGTGTGAGCTCCTGCAGTGAAAGTACAATTTGTCCTAAACATGACACAAGTTTATATTAAGCACTTCAAAATAACTGGTAAGATATAGTTAACAAGTTTAAAGCAGTTTGCCCTGTCAGATTCTCGGACAGATACTGTTGCTGACTGACAGATAAATGCTTGCGCTGTTTAATGCGTTTGAGACGTGGTGCTTTCCTCAGTGCTTAACTTACATTTCACAGGTATATTCTCCATCTGTAAATGTTAGAAAGTCAAACAAATATGTCCATTTCACTGTCAGGAGAGGACGAGCTTCTGCAAGCGAATCTCCGCTAAAATTCAAGCTTCCGGTAATGAGCGCCGCCGCACGCACGCGCACCAAACAGACGAGCACGATAGAAGAGTAGCGCAATAATTCTGACTAAAATATACATAGCAATATATTGCTAAAATATTTGTTGTTGGAGACTATAAATGTGCCATATGTGGAATTTTAAACCTACAAGTATATTTTTATGAAAGTGACCATTATAATGGGGTAATCAAATGCAGGCTAATATAATTAGTTTGTGCTTTTTTTTTATTTTCATTTTTAGTTTAGCCTTTAGTCATTTTAAAAACAAAAGCATTATTTTAGTTTTTAGATTGTAATGTTACAATGTTAGAATGTAATGTGATTTTAACCACCTTTTTGCACATAATATATTGCATTGCCCACATTACATTCACTATTGTTTCCAGGATGTGAAATAACATTTTTTTAAATAAATACAAACGTTCTTTATCCAAACAGAAAAGCGTGGAAAAGTACCGAGATATATATATCCTATATATCACCATTTAACCAAAAAATAACGGAATATGATTTTTTTGCCATATCGCCCAGCCCAGGATGTCATGTGATGATCAAGGGTAAAGTCATGTGATGTCAAGTCATGTGATGGTAAGGTGATGTTAAAGTCATGTGATGGTAAAGTCATGTGATGTAATGTGATGGTACAGTCATGTGATGGTCATGGGTCTAGTCATGTGATGGTCAAGTGACTCAAGTCATGTGATGGTCATGTCATGTGATGCGCACTCACGGCCTCCAGCTCCTGGTTGCGCAGGCGAAACCTCTCCCTCTGACTGGAGATGATGGACAGCAGAGAGTCCATCTGACCCTGAGGAAGATCCGCCTGAGGAGAGCCGCCAGCACCTCAACACACACACACACACACACACGACTACTGAGGGATCTGCTTGGCCAACTGCAGGGCTGTCAAAATGTCTCAAAAGCTAAATTCAAATTTCTTTCTTAAATATTAGCAAAATTGCATTCTAAAGCAATACTTAAAAGGATTAGTTCACCCAAAAATGAAAATTAGCCCATGATTTACTCACCCTGAAGTCATCCTAGGTGTATATGACAATCTTCTTTCAGACAAATACAATCGGAGTTATATAAAAAAATGTCCTGGCTCTTCCAAGCTTTATAAAGGCAGTGAATGGCCGTTTCTGTTTTGAAGTTCTTAAAAGCACATCAATTCAAGAAAAAAGTGCATCTATCCATCATAAAAGTGCATCTATTCATGATTAAAGTGCTCCACACGACTCCAAGGGGTTAATAAAGGCCTTCTGAAGTGAATCGATGCACTTGTGTAAGAAAAATATTCATATTTAAAACTTTATCGACTAAAATAACTAGCTTCCGGCAGACGGCCAGGACATTTCTTAATAAACTCCGATTGTGTTTGTCTGAAAGAAGAATGTCATATACACCTAGGATGGCTTGAGGGTGAGTAAATTATGGGATAATTTTTAATTTTGGGTGAACTAACCCTTTAATGTTAGAGGAAAAAAGCACTGTATTGTCTTCCATGCCCACAAGAGGGAGCGAGCGAGCGCAATAAGCCAATATAAACCAAATCAAGCATCGCATCTTTTATTGAAATGAAAAAACATTCACTTTTGAAACAATTGTTTTTAAAATTTTAATTTGTACGCACATTTTTTTTGGGTTAAAATAGAGCATAAAATTGTCTAATTGCATCAGTAACCTGAGAAAATGCGTTTTTTTGCATTCGTATGTGCCTTTTTTTTTTATTCAACGAATATTTTAAATTCTAATATTTATTTGACAGCCCTAACCACCAGTCATTTACATTTAATCATTTAGCCGACGCTCTTATCCAAGGCACTTACAAACGAGTATTGTGTACTGCATGTTTACCTGAGAACAGAGCTGTGGCCTCTTTAATGGGCTCCGGGATGATCACTGCGCTGCTGTCCGCACCCTAGAACACACACACATACACACACAAAATCCACTAATTATTCCCATGTGACGCGTGTCAAGATGATTTTTTTTGAGCCACCAAACACTGTTGTCGTGCAAATGAACGGCTAGAACACATTTAAAGTTTTCTGTTAGAACGGTGTCGTGTTAGCGGCCCCTAAGTTAATAACTAATGATCGTTGTGACGGAAGTGAATAAATCGAAACTTGACTTTAGCTGGACAATAACCTTATTCTAGAGCTGCTGTAAAGCCAAAACAATTTCGGTTACTTTAATTTCCTATTATCACTGTAAAGCTGCTTTGAAACTATAATTTATTCTGAAGCAATATTCTCATGCAGTGTTCAATTAGCTTTGATATATTTAAATGTGCATATTGTAATATCGGCACCTTTAAAGCACCTGTGTAACGGCACCTCCCCCTCCCCCTGACTACCATCAGATGACCGTCTTAATGAGCGAGTCATTGACAATTCATTCAAATGACTGATTTATTCAAGAATGACAGATGTTTATGAATGAGTCATTGAATCTTTGATTGAACCGATTCGTTAAAAATGTTGAATCATTCAGTAATGAGAAAACACAGTTGAGTGTTGCTGTGAGATGCGCAATGGTTCTGCTGTGATCTTTGTTTGGAACTATTTTTGCTCCTGAAACAGAACAAAAACAGTCAATATTGCATCTAAAATATAAGTGACTTAATTTTTACTATTAATTGAACTGTTGTATGAAAGATTCCCAGGAAAGGATGTGGGTGTGAATGTGAAGATGATCTGCTGTCTGACCTCCGCGTCGGGCCGTGACATCGTCTGGATGGTGCTGAGGTCCTGCTCCAGTTTGAGGATCAGGTGTTTCTGATCAGCACTGGTTTTCACCGCTGCAGAGAACTCCATCTGTAGAGACGCGTACCGGCCTGAACACACACACACACACATCAGTGTGTCCAGTCTCCTATCGCAGCAGCTTAACAGTCAAGATCAACCTTCACAAGACTTTTAACCTTTGAATATTTAGCTTCCATCTTCAATGCGTGTGGTTCTCCACCAAAACCACTGTCTTAACTCTTAACCCTGTTAACCCTAGCCTGTGCCTGACTCCTTCTGTAATATTACTAGCAGCTTTCAACAAATCTTAATATACCGACTGTGCAGAAACCCATGAGCTTCTGTCAGCGTTTGAATGCTTGTCTCGTACTGCACGTTGACTTTCCCACACGCACTCTATTGGACTATGTAATGCATCTGTGCTTGGTTCCCAGATATTGACTGTTTGATCAACTGTTCATTGAGCTAAACTGTAAACTGTGAAATCCACCATAACTATCATATCTTAAATTTATTGATCTGTTATTGATTTCTGCATCTGTACAAACTCATCTCACTAGCTATGTTTCCATCCAAAGTTGCGAATTTAACTTATGCGCAAAATGGGAAAATCGCATAAAACATTTGTGAAAAAAGCAGCGTTTACATCCAGTGAGTCAAAGAGAACTGAATTAATACTTACTGATAAACTGGAGCTAAATATCACTAAGAAAAGTAGGAGAAGACACTGTATATAATAATTTTCGTATATATAATACTCGTAGCACGCAGACGAAACCCACTGAACGCATTTCGGAGGAATATGCTGCTGTTTGGGAACGCAGTCGTGTAAGTCAGTTCTGCAAGGGAAATATACAATTTCAGAACAACCAAAACAGCATTTCAGATGCTGTGCAAAAAGATCGTCCGCTGGTTAATCCAGTTATGCCGTCCCATCGCAGAGTCACAATTTGTTTTTTGTGCGCATTGAGGAATTAATTCAGTAAACACGTTTCCATCGTAGTTTATGCACGTTTTATCAGATGAAAAATGTATCCTTACATTTATCAAGTACTAATCCTTACAAAAACAAGTGCGTGCATTTTTTTAAATGTCAGTAACCTCACCAACCCGCCGGTCCCTGATATGAGAAACTCCGCAGAGCTCTGGGAGTCGTTTTTACACTTCTTCCTAAATAACATACATATAACCTCTTCCCCTCTACACTCTTCTCCTAATCTCTCACAGGACTTGCCCACTGCTTTCACACCTGCTACTTTCACTGACTTTGCCCTCTTCTTATAGCTGTTGACTCTGGCTTCATCTGTATCCTAATTCTCATAGACCTTTCCTCTCCATTTGACACCATTTCTCATAGTATTTTCATTTCACCTCTCTCTGCTCTTGGTAACCCTGGAACGGTCTTATTCTGATCCACAAATGTCCCTGTATAACACGGTGTTCCCCAGGGCTCTGTTCTAGGACCTTTACTCTTCATCAGTTACATGCCCCCTTTAGGTTACATTATCCATTGTCAGGGCTTTAACTTTCATTGCTATGCAAACACACTCAACTTTACATTGTTTTAACTATAGAGGGTATGCGTGTGACGTTACCAGAAGTGTAAAGTCCAGGGGTCTGAAAGTAAAAGTCCTGCCATATGTTTATTCCACCCATGACCTCAGCCAGCTGATTTCACTAATTAGTTCCATCTCCTGGCTCAAAAACTCCGCTAATTAGCAAAACCAGATGATTGGAACAAATTTCTGAGACTTTTACTTTTTTTAACCTGGACTTTACACCTCTGGACGTTACCCCTTGGCCAGAGAGACTGTGGTTACACACACTGAGTGGCAAAAAGACTGTGCGGCAGCATTGGTTTTCATGCCGCGAAAAACACACAAAACACATCTAAAACGGGAAAGAGCTTTGAGATTGACTGTACAAATAGATTTGACAAGAAATCTGAGGTATATTTTTACAGACTTCTGAAAGCTACAGATCAGAGAAGCAAATGATCGCTGCAACTCACAGAATCAACTGGATCCAGGCAATGAAAGGTGGATTTGCAGTTATCATTTTGTCAATATGCTGAATTTAGGGGTAAATCATACCTTATATATTGTATTGTTATATATTGTAGTGAAAAACGCATTAATTAAATATTTAATATCATATACTCTGCATAATTGGATGTTTTTAAATAAACACTGACAAAAAACTATACAAGTTTTAAGGCTGGACGATATGATGATATATTTAACATTGATATGAGTTAAACATGGATTTAGACCTATATTGTATTTATATAAAGCGTTCACAGGCAAATTTGCTTTATGTATTTCCCCGGCATCGAAATCAGGCTCATATAAATGTCAGGAAACACGATTCCTGGCTGCATGCCAATATCAATGGATCTTTGGTAAGTTGTAAGGAACACTTTATCGAGTCCAACCTTTAGTTTAAACTGATAATCACTTGTTTTACTCTCATTTTTGCAGTTCTACCTCTTCTACCACTCAGTCTGGCTGAGGGAGTGTGTTCCCGCGGGAAAGTCACGTCACTGCATTCCCTCTATTCTGCCCCTTCCCCCACTTTAAATACCCCCAGACTCACTGCTCAGGTCAGTGTTAGCGATGCGCAGAGACGCGTTCTCCGACTGAAGGCCTCGGTTCTTCTCCAGCAGCAGCACCTCCAACGGCTTACATGAATCCTGTGAGAGGCCAGCACATCAACACATCCGACAACACGCTAAAAACACACAAAAGACTGATGTTTACCTGCGCTGTGGCGCTGTCACACGGCCCGAACTCCATCGACTTCAGGATGCTGTCAATAACAATCGGAGCTGATCAGTAAGAGGTAACCAGGAGCCAATCGAATCTAGTTTTTCTGACAGCCTTACTTCAGCCACGATTAAACACAACATACAACATGTTCATGGACTCGAGCACTCAGAATGGGCATGATCTTTAAAGAAACAACTCATGACCAATTATATACAGTTTTTATTAACACCAAAAAATACACACACACACACACACTGCTTTTTTGTATGGAGGGATAATTGGGTCAGATTGAAAACAAAAAGTCTAAAACAAAAAGTCTTATATGAAAACTAAAGGCCCGTTCACACCAAGCACGATAACTATAAAGATAACGATAAAGATAACTATATATGCGTCCACACCAACGACCGATAAAGGTCTTTTTATTCTAAGCCCGCGCTGCGGTTTCAAAGTAACGAAAATGGATGACCTGCTGCTGCTGCTTTACGTTACAAAAAAATATCAAAAGAAAAACAGGCGCTTTTGGGTACACGCTGGAGGGAAATGCAAGGCCATTACAGTATCGCAAAGACACACATCTCTTATTACCTTATAAATTACATTAACAAGGTTATTCGCAGCCTGAGGTTTGGTTTATTCAGAATGGCAGTGTATGCCAGGGGCTGGATGTGCACAGGCTTTTGGGTATCCTTAAAAGACGAGAGGAGTTAAGAGAATCCGAATTTTATTATCATTTTTTGTTTACAACATGTCATTGAATATGTTTTTGCTGTTCTTATTGCCTTTACACGTCTTTGCCAGCAGATGTCCTCAGCCAGCATGCTATGTTCCGAGCGCATCTAAACAGTGAATCTAGCAAGTCTAGTGTAATCGATCTAATCTAACAGTGAATTTAGCTGACGAAGTCAATGATGGGATAAAAACATCACCTTTATGTATTCAACGCTTTTCACTGCAACTTCAGCAATGTTGTCAAAACTAGCGCTGGGTAGCCTTACTTACCTGAGGTAAATTTGTTACACTATGCTAAACTGCATAATATCTCATCGTTTATACTTCTCACCATTTATTCCCAGGATACGACCGATTGCTTTCCATATATCCATCTTTTTGAACGTATCCTTGAAAAGGGGGTTTGACTTGTCAAACAGTGGAGGATTTTTTTGTACCTCGACGATTAACTTCTCTGCAATGTCATCTGCCATTTTAAATGCGCGAGACCTTTAAATTAGAATGGATTCTGATTGGCTGTCAGTGTTTTATCGTTCGACAGCTGGAAAAAAATCGTTCTGAAAGTGATCCCAACGATATCGTTCCTCATATCTTTATCGTTATAGTTGTGTTGTGAACTCTGTTATTCTTTAATATGGAGAACGATTTTTAGAATTATATCTTTATCGTTATCTTTATAGTTATCGTGCTTGGTGTGAACGGGCCTTAAAAGTCTAAATCTGAAACTAAAAGTCTAAGTCGAAAATGAATTTGGTATTTAGGATAGGACATTTTGTATTTAGGATTGGGCATTTAGTCATTTAGCCCTTTAAGATTGGGCATTTAGCCTTTTAGGATTGGGAATTTGGTATTTAGGATTGGGCTTTTAATCATTTAGCCATTTATGATTGGGGATTTAGCCTTTTAGGATTGGGAATTTGGTATTTAGGATTGGGCATTTAATCATTTAGCCATTTAGGATTGGGGATTTAGGATTGGGAATTTAGGATTGGGCATTTGAGGACTGAGGAGTGTATGCAAATAAGGAGGCGTGGGCCTAATACTGGAGGCTGGGGTTTGAAATGGCTGGTGCCTGCTCACTCGCTCTGTTTAGTTTCATTACAGTGTGCTCCTTAGCACTGGGAGCTCCCTCTGCTGTCCATAAGGTGCCTCTGCGCACCAGAAATTTCAATCCCAGCCAGAAATTATTTAGCGCATGCCTACTTATTTGCATACACTCCTCAATCCTCAAATGCCCAATCCTAAATCCCCAAATTCCCAATCCTAAATCCCCAATCCTAAATGGCTAAATGATTAAATGCCCTATCCTAAATACCAAATGCCCAATCCTAAATACAAAATTCATTTTCGACTTAGACTTTTAGTTTTGACTTAGACTTTTAGTTTCAGATTTAGACTTTTAGTTTTCATTTAAGACTTTTAGTTTTATACTTTTAGTTTTAATTTAAGACTCTTAGTTTTAGACTTTTAGTTTTCAATCTGACCCAATAATCCCTCCATATTTTTGTAGTTTTAACAGCAGGCCCTACTGAGATGTAGTATTAGTATTTAAACATTCTCTATGATAAATGTTTGTGAAAAAAATATTTTAATAACACGGTTTTGGCGAGTTATAATGACGGTGTTCAACTATAACCGTCACACATAGTTCCACGGCGGCATCCATCTTTGTAAATGTACAAAATCTGCTTCACCGTCGCTGTGCTGTCGTCATCATGTAAAGCCCGCCCCAACGTTTCTGATTGGTGCCGCGATTTCGACGGATTGGAAATGGACTTCAATGAGCTCTTTGCCAGACTAACTTTCAGAGCAAATCTAAATTTGCCGGAAGTTGTCTGGGTTTTCCCAGGCTAACTGAGATGCTGAAAACAACATTTAAACCAACAATTAAAGAAATATATATATATAATAAAAATATAAACGTCTTAAGACGTATTATAAAAAAACAATTAAATATCAAAAAGTGCACACATTTCTTTAATTGTGGTTTACCCTTCAATAACTCGAGTAGACGAATTGATTAAAATGGCCAATAATGTTTGCCACGGCCAAGCGTGAGTTCTTCAATGCATGGACGATGGACTCTCACCTGAGCTCTTTCTTCACCTCCTCATAGTCTGCCTGCGTCTGCAGCTTCTCCTCCAGTTGCTGGAAGAGATCACGAGACCGTAATGAAGACAAATGTACAGCACTGGAGCTCAACCACACACACACACACCTGTTACGCGGCCACTGAAGTCTATGATCAGACCATCCGATGCATACGATGCGCTACAAGAGCAACGGATCACCAATAAGTGACGTTTATCAAGAAACAAGTCATAACAGCAACATTTCTGACATAAACCGCCGTTTTTAATTGTTCTTGTTGATGATGATCTGTGAGCGCTAGCCAATGCAAATGCCCAGCATTACCACTGCCATAAACTGATCTGTGCAGATCTGGTTCATATTATGTGAATTTGCAGGTCAGAACTGAACATGAAAATTTTAACACAGTATAATGTGATACTTCTGTGTGTGTAGTATAGTGAGCGGCCCTTAAAGGGACAGTTCACCCAAAAATGAAAATAAATGTACTCCCCCTCATGTGCTTCCAAACCTGTGTGAATTTCTTTATTCTGTTGAACAAAATAGAAGATACTTTGAAGAATGTCAGTAACCAAACAGTTGATGGGGCACTGTGACAGAGTGACCGGTCCCTGTTGGTTAGCGCAACACACACACACACACACACACACGCACGCACGCACGCACACACACCCCATCTTACCTCGTTCCTCCGTTACCTGCTGGGGCGATGTGGGTGCACACACACGCCGTTAGCAAGCTGGTTTTCACACACGCAAACATATCCACTTCATTTCCATCCCTGAAATCCACGCTGCGCATAACACCACACACATATCTAAGTTGTCTTTTGTTTCTCTGAACTTTTTTTTTTTCTTCTAAATTTTTCAAGGCTTGCCCCTGGGAATCTATTTCAGGGTTTGCGTTCTCGAGCCACCAGGCACTGTTTTGTGCGGATAAGTGGGCCGGAGCGCGTTGAGTGTTTTCTGTTAGAACGGTGTTGTGTTAATGGCCCCAAAGTCAATAACTAATGATTTTTTTAACGGAAGTGAATCAATCAATCAAGACTAACTTTAGCTGGACAATAACTTTATTCTAGAGCTGCTGTAAAGCCAAAACAATCTCTGTTACTGTAATTTCCTGTTAGCACTGTAAAGCTGCTTTGAAACAATCTATATTGTTAAAAGCACTATATAAATGAAGGTGACTTGACTTGACATTAATACTTGCATGTGTTCAGTGTTTGCAGGGTCTGTGTTGCCGGTCTTTGGTGTTGTGTTATCTCTATCGGCTGGCCAGACCCGAGCGCCACCCAGTGGCCTGGATAAATAGTGCCAGTGTCTGTGTGCGTCGGGACAACGCAACCGGAAGTCGGCTTGTCCATTGTTTGTGTTAATAAGGGGAATTATGTAAATGTGCCGTTATTGTTGTGTGTTTATTATTATTTGTCTATATTTGTATTTATTTTGTCTGCATTTTGTTTCTGATTTCGTTATTTTATGTGTGTATATGGGATATGGGAGAGGGTTATTGGTGCCCCCCTGCCAAACCTCCAGGACCTGTACTCTTCCAGAGTGAGGAAGAGAGCAGGTAAAATCATCACAGACTCCACTCACCCTGGACACCACCTGTTTGAACTGTTACCGTCAAGACGGAGACTCAGATCACTGGCCACAAGAACATCTCGGCACAGGAACAGTTTCTTCCCACAGGCCATTTCCCTCCTGAACAGTTAACACTCCTCCCAAGGCATATGCCTGTAAGTGCAATACTCCCACTGTTTAGTGCAATATCCCACAACTCAGGTGATACTTATATGTAGATTTATTTATTTATAATATTCAAAACACTGTAAATAGGTTCATAATCTGTAAATCTGAAAATGTCTATTCTGACTAAACCCAACTGTGATAGTTTTATTCTCATATATTTATATTTTTATTTTTTATTCTTATAATTTGTAGTATGTTTCATGTTGTATTTGTATATGTCCACTGGAAGCCTCAGTACCAAAACAAATTCCTTGTGTGTGCAAGCACACTTGGCAATAAAGCTCTTTCTGATTCTGATTCTGATATTGGAAAAATCTGGGGATGTTTAACTTGGTGAGCGAGCGTGCAACAGTAGTGCCGTGAGCAATTCGTTACCCTTGATGAAGTTTGTGTGTATATAGATATTTATATCTTTTCTTAGTTCTTTTTGTGCAGTTTTTGTTTGTAATTTTTCTTTTCTTTGTTACTTGTGTATATAGCTTTGGTAATTTATTTTCTGGGACGGTTTCATGGGGATGTTAAGCAGTAACCCCAAGCCGAAATTAACGTGTGTGTAGAGACCAAACTTACCTGTTGCTATGTGGCTATTTTAGATGACTTGCCTGCTGACATGATTTTGGGGAGAGACTTAACAGTGCTTACTGAACTGTTGCATTCTGCTATAGACTGTGTAACCACCTTTGTAAATGTTGATGTTGCTTGTCCTGTTGTAGCACGAGCCCAGGTTAAATGGTTAGTTCACCCAAAAATGAAAACTCTGTCAGTATTTACTCTCCCTCATGTTGTTCCAACCCCGTAAGACCTTCGTTCATCTTCGGAACACGAATTAAGATATTTTCGATTAAATCTGAGAGCTGGATCACTCCTCCATAGGCTTCTAAGGGATTGACACTTGCCAGCCCCGAAAAGTTTTTTCGTCGCTTGATAAACTTAAGATTGAGCCACTGTAGTCACCTGGACTATTTTAATGTCTTTAATAACTTTTCTGGGCCAGCAAGAAGCCTATGGAGGAGTGATCCAGCTCTCAGATTTAATCAAAAATATCTTAATTCGTGTTCCAAAGATGAACGAAGGTCTTACGGGGTTGGAACAACATGAGGGTGAGTAAATACTGACAGAATTTTCATTTTTGGGTGAACTATCCCTTTAAAGCAGGTTTGCAGCCGTTGCCAGACTTACACCACAGTCAGCTGCAAGGCGGGACCAAGGGCCCCAGAAAGACAAGTCACCAACAGTGACTGGAAAAATGTCTTGGTACTCCAGCCCCTAAGATCCAAACTGAGGGTCTTGAAATTCATGACTGGCAGGTCCCAGAAAATATTGGAGAATTGCAGAGAGCTGCCGAGTCTTTAAAACCATTGTTTGATAAAGTGTTGGAGGGACAATGATTTGTGTGACGAACAATATGTTGTTATCAATGACTTCATTTTTTTTGTTATACAAAAAAAAACAAAAAACAAGTGATGTCGATGGGATAGGGCACCTTTCATCCTCTGCCTGTTATATCTGTACTCTTTCAGCGCATCGCCATGGACATTGTGGGACCTCTGGAAAAAAGCAGTGCAAGGCACCAATACATACTGGTCATCAGCGATTATGCAACGAGGTATCCCGAAGACTTCCCTCTCAGTTCCATCACTACACCCAAGATCATCAATGCTCTCGTCCAGCTGTCCTCCAGAGTGGGAATACCAGATGAGATTCTCACGGATCAAGGGACCAATTTTACATCACGGATGATAAAGCTTCTGCACTGACAGCTAGGCATCACCGCAATAAAGACCAGCCCATACCATCCACAGACCGAAGGACTGTGAACATGCTCAAGAACATGCTCCGCAAGTTTGCGTCAGATACCGGTAGGGACTGGGACAAGTGGCTACCATTCTTGCCATTTGCCTACAGGGAGGTACCACAAGCGTCGACAGGCTTTTCTCCATTTGAGCTCCAGAATTAATGTCGGGTCCAAGGGTCGCTGGATATCCTGCGGAAAAGGTGGGACGGCCCTTTGACTGAAGAGCAGACAAAGTCTGAGAAGAGCATTGTCCAGTACGTCTTTGAGATGAGAGATCGCCAAGAGAGGTACAGGAAGAAGGACCTAGAGAACCTCCGACTGGCACTAAAGGCACAGAAGACTTGGTATGTCCAACATGCCAGATGCCGAGAACTGCAACCTGGACAAAAGGTTTTGTTACTGCTCCCAACGTCTATGAACAAACTGCTGATGAAGTGGCAAGGACCCTACAGCATCGTTCGGAAAATGGGACCAGTGACGTATGAGATTCATCACCCCAACAAAGGCAAGGCTACACAGACTTACCACATTAATCTCCTGAAGGATTGGAAAGAGCCACCCAGCAAACATTGCTGCTGATTCGTGAAGTGGAAGACAATCAGGGGGAGAGATTGTTTTATTTAATGCCATGTCAGCATATAAGGCTATTTTCATGGCAAAAATTAAATTACAAAAATACAAATATCATATAAATACAATAAAACCAAGCAAACAAACACAAGTCATTTTATATCTATATATATATATATATTTTTTTTTAATTAACATATTATATATAATCTATATAACATAATACATGTAAAGGCATAATCTTCCTAAATAAGTCCTTAAGTGAAATAACTTCATAAAAGTGCATTCTACTTGAATTAAACCCAGGACAGTCCAATAAAATGTTTAACAGAGAGGGGAATCTTACAAAACATGCATAGAGTTGGGTCTACACCTATCGAATGCAAAAAAGCATGAGTCAAGCTTGTATGAACTATACAAAATCTAGTGAATACCACTTGATCAGATCTAGTTTTGAAGATCAGGGGGACGAACTACCAGAACCGAAGGTGAGAGAGTCAGCACAGCCAACAGACGCTGATTTGCTTCATCTGGAAGAATCCAAACAGGCTGAGCTGCACCACCTTCTGGTGTGGTAAACCTCGCTGTTCCATCAGAGGCCTGGGCGGACCAACCTGGGACAACACCAAATTCACCATCTAGATCAAATGCCTGCACAACAGCGGCCATATCGTATTCCTGAGAGGCTGGTGGCACCCCTGAAGGCAGAGATCAAGACGATGATGGAGTTGGGAGTTATTGAACTCTTCAAAAGTGAGTGGAGCAGCCCAATTGTTATCATCCTGAAGAAAGACGACACCTTACGCATCTGCATTAACTTCAGCAAGCTGAATGCTCAGTCAAGATTTGATGCATATCCAATGGCATGCATTGACGATCTTCCGGAGAGGATCGGCCAAGCCAGGTAAATTACAACCTTAGACTTTTAATAAGGGTATTGGCAAATACCCCTGAAGGAGGCATCCAGACCTTACACTGCATTCCGACCACGCTGGCGCTGTATCAGTTTTCGGTCCTACCGTTCGGGCTGCATGGGGTACACGCAACGTTCCAACGCTGTGAGGAGTGGTCAGCAGCATATACTTGGATGATGTTGTCATATACAGTGTGACCTGGTAGGACCATCTTCTACATCTCAAAAAGACCCTGACCAAGATCCAAGAGGCTGGCCTGTCTTTAAACGTGGCTAAATGCGAGTGGGCAAAGTCAGAGACCAACTACCTTGGTTACCACCTGGGAAATGGAGAGCTAAAACCTTAAGTAGACAAGGTAGAAGCTGTTCGACACAGCCCAAGACCGAAGACAAATAAGGACATCCGATCCTTCTTGGGACTGGTGGTGTGGTATCGACGCTTTGTCCTCAAAAGTCCAGATTTCACAAAGGAATTCATCGTTCAAAGATGCCTGTTCTGTGTGAATTGGAGCAGTCATGGCCCAGGTAGATGTGGGTGAAGAAAGGCCCATTGCGTTCCTGAGCAGGAAATTGCTGCCAAGAGAAACCAGGTACTCCACAGTGGAGAAGGAAGGTCTGGCAATCAAGTGGACCTTGGAGAGCCTCCGTTACATACTTGCTGGGGAGAGAGTTCACCAGTTTTGCCGGACAGCAGGTCTGCGAAGATATGTTGTCTCACAGGCACCATTGACTTCCATAGTATTCCTACTATGGAAGTCAATAGTGCATCATCCACTGTTTGTTACTGACATTCTTCAAAATATCTTCTTTTTTGTATAACAGAAGAAAGAAACTCATACAGGTTTGGAAGCACATGAAGGTGATAAAATTTATTTTAATTTTTGGGTGAACTGTACCTGTAACGCAGCAGTGCATGTGAGTGTGTGTTGTGCACATGAGTGTGTGTTGCGCACCTGGAGCGCGGTGGTCTTGTCCTGGAGCTGCTGCTGCAGTCGACTGGTGTGTGTGTCGGATCTCTCTCTGAGCGAGGACAGGCTGGCCTGTAGTCTCTGAACATCCTCCACCAGCTGCAGCATCTCACGCTCCTTCGCACTGAGCTCAGCCTCCACACTGGAGCGAGGCACCAGCTCCGCACACTCGTCCTGCTGAACACACACAACAATACTGAGCATCGTATGAACACACACACACACACACACACACACACCTGTAAACGTGGGGAACAGAGGTTCAGAGGTTTCCTGTGAACGTGTTGCGATGAATGAGGCATGACCAACATGAACGCTGACCAACACTGACATTAGCATTTCTTAGTCAACAATAGGGTTTTTCCTGCATTAAAAATATATGCCAGCTTTGCCATTTGTATTTGATAATTTACTGTGAAGATACCTGCTGTTCTGCAGTGTAAGCGCACTGTGAAGAGCATCAAATGTTTATATTTGCAACATGTTTCTACAGTGTTGAGCTTTGTAGCCATTCAGTCATGTCTCTTGAGCGCATGAACGCAGTGGCCAATCAGATGTGTTTGTTAGTCAGAATCCAGTCAACACCGCTGAGTTTGAGTTCTGCATTTTCGCAAATCCCTTCATTATGACCAACAAAGGTATAAACACAATGTCAATAAGAGATTCATAGCACAGCTTCATTGATTATAACAGGAGTTTCGCGAGAGTACAGCTTTGTGTATCTTGCGTTGGTGATTGACAGCTTCAGTGATTATAATAGCAGCTACAAACCATTGTGTTTATAATTAAGACACTACATTAAAATAATATAGTAAGAAATTCCAGTCTGCAATATCAAGCAGAATAAAGAGCTTTTTGTACAGCTAAAAATAACTGGAAGAGAATGACACTGGAAGCCAGACACATTAAAATTACAAATGGTGCGTAAATTACAAAATTACGCGCCTGTGCTTAAATATGTATAAGTGTTATAATGTGAGCTGGTACCGTGTATGGCGTGTTGTCCGTGCGTGTCGGCGCTTGTGTTGATCTGATCTGCTCTCTCAGAGCTTCAGCTTCTCTCTCAGCAGCGTCTGCTCTCTGCAGGAAAACACCACCAGTTAACAGCTCCACCAGACTCTCGGCCGCTCTCAGACTGGCTCACACTACAGGAGTGTTAAAAGCCTAACCGATTGTGAAATCTGGCTGCAGCACACTTAAGATTATCGTGCCAGAGGAAGCACCTCACGTGATCTCACGCAGCAGATCGGAAGAGGAAAAGCGGATGTAAACAAAATGAATACTGAAACACGCTGTATAACTTGCTATATCAATAATTATTGTTTGTTGTGAGAAAAAAAAGCGGGAAATGGTTGGGGAGATGGGGTCAACATGCATTGTTCAGCGAGAATTGGAGGTAAGAACTGAATTGCCTGTATTACTATCTGGTAGTGTGCTAGATTTTTTTACCGCTATAGCGCATTTCAAAATGTCTGTCACATCCGTCTCCTCGTAGAGTTGTTTCTTATTACCTATTGTGACAGTACTGACGTAATCACAGTCTTGCTCATCCCGTTTTAAAATCCTAAATATCAAACATGTTTGATATGATCAAGGCGAGCACGATTTGTGTAAAAGCAGATCGGGAGGAGCAAGATTCGATTTGTGAACGCCTCACAATACCAGATAATCTGCGCCGAACATCGGAAACGATCGAGGTCCAAATCTGGGTTTAATCGGCCTAAAACTCCTGTAGTGTGAGCCAGGCATTAGAGAGGATCTTCACTATACACACTCAAACTCATGACTGCACCTGATTGGCTCGCTCCACATCCGTCATCACCATGTCAATCTCATCAGCCCTGAGAGACACACACATCCATCATAAGACACACATGTACAAACGTGCTTTAATGTAGCATACACTCTGAGAACATCTGATATATGCAGTGTTGGGAGTAACGCGTTACAAAAGTAATGCATTACAGTAACATATTACTGTTTGCTGTAACGCAGTAGTGTAAGGCATTACTAATCAATTTTCAGTAATATTTTACTATATTACATGTTCAGTAACGCTTGCGTTACAACACACTTTTATACAATTTATATTTCAAGTTTTGACCGCAAATGTCACGTCCAAAACGCTGGAATTCCCCAATTTTAAATAATTTATCCTCAACTAGTTTTGTGGTGTAGGTCTACGTATTTATATTGTATATGTACATTTCTGAAATGCATAACTTAGACAGTCTCCTCTGATAACAGATCACTCTAAATTGCAATGTGGACTCATGCATTTTCTGCTTTGAAATTATCTGTATAGTGAAAAGCGCTATACAAATAAACGTGAATTGAATTGATTTAATGTCACTATGGGCAAGACCATTTCTACAGGAAACACATTCATCAGCTCTGAAGTCAAGCATTTTGACTGGAAGAGTAAAAACAACAGTGAACTTCACTTCTGTTAGTTATTTTATCTACAGCTGCAAGGTTATAACACACTTCCTTACGATATGTGTTTCTGGATTATGAGCACACCAGACAACAAAAGACGTCTTTCTTGGTTTCCTCTAAATTTCTTTCTGTTTTCACCAGGTCAGACTAATCTGCTGCTCAAGAAACATGTCTGATAATCATCAATGTTGAAAACAGTTGTGCTGCCAATATTTGTGCGTAAACCTTGATACATTTTATTTTACAGAACAGCATTTATTTACATTATAAATGTCTTTACTGTCACTTTCCTTCAATTGAATGCGTCCTTGAAGTATTAGTTTCTTTCAAAATCTACTGACCTTAAATCTTCTGAACAGTGGTGTTATTGTAGTAGTTCACTTGACGAATCAATGAATATGAATGATGATCCGCGTATGAAGTAGTTTAACACAAAAACACACACTTACTTTGCAGTGGACTCTTCATCATATTTAGTCTTCAGGTAAAAAAGCTCCGTCTGAGTTCGTTCAAGAGCTGCAGAGACACAACGTCATGTAATAATCTATAATACAGTAACAATCTCCAGCACGCACGCTCTCGCTCGCTCAGACAGACAGACAGACAGACAGACAGACAGACAGACAGACAGACAGACAGACACACACATACACACACACACACCTGTCTGCAGGCTCTGGGCTTTCAGTTCAGTTTCCTGTAGTTTACACACCAGAGACTCATGTGACTCCTGGAACTTCCTGTTAGACACAAACATGACAGGATCCAAAAACAGACTATGATTAGATGATGCTAATAATATTTAAATCTGGGATCTCCAAATCTCACAGCTGAACAGGCCAATGACAGTCTTCAGGATTACTAGAGAATGACGGGCAGGTTTGATGGAGTTTGATCAGGACAGGAGTTAAACATTTCAATAATTACAACTCACACAAACTGATAAACACACAATCTAGAGTGGCAGAAGAGAAATACCAGATCATTTTTCTGCAATGTAATGTATGTTATTGGAGGGTTTTCCTGCTATGATAACAATTAAGTCAAGTGATGTACAGACCGGCTCTCACACACACACACACACACACACACACACACACACACACACACACATACTGATCTTCAGCACGCAACGGGAACTGACCTCTCTTTCTCAGCGTAGTCTTTATGAATCTGCTGCTGTTTCTCCAGGGCCAGATTCTCCGCCTGGTTCCTCACGCTCTGCTCATATTCTCTGATCTTGTCCTTCAGGGTTTTAATGGTGACCTCTGCACACACACACACACACACACACACACACACACACACACACACACACACACACACACACACACACACACACACACACACACACGGCAAATATCAACCACACTATTCGAGCTCTCAGGCATGGGCGGCGCTAGGGAGGGTCTAGCAGTGCTTCAGCATCCCTAAGAAAGACCAAAGCACCCTGATGCCACCCTGGAAAATAATTTCTGGAAGCATTATATTCAGGCTGTATTCTAAAGAACCCATGAACCGCATGGTGAAGACAAAAAAAAAGAAAATATCTCGAAATAACAAGATAAGTTAAGTTGCTATATAGTCGTTATGCTTGTGAACTGGAGCGCATCTCATAAATTAACTGAAACTCAGCGTATGCCTCTCAGACATGAGAAATATATCTTTAGAAAGCTTAGAATGTCTTTAAACGAAACAATTCAAAACGAAAAGAAATAGGCTACTCTCTGATTATGTAATCCATTATGTGCATTTCTCTCTATAGGTGCGTTCACTACAGTAGAGAGATGGCGATCGTCAACTTCATCTTTGCAGCCGACACTGACACAGAATACACTGTTTATTACTAAAAAAAATCAATGCACGTGTGTCACCGGATTTACAAATGCTTGTTTGTTGCACGCACACATATTATGTCAAAATAACGAGATATGTTGAAATAACATTATTAACAATAAATCTTTAAGAATATTTGATTGAATGCTGAATGTTCTGCTTGTTCAATTTAATACAATTGAAACTTTAATTGTGATAATTTAAGTTCATTGATTTCATCGACTCCTCTCCCCGGCATCTCTCGTGGGGTTATCGGGACGAAAGGGTCTCTTGCCTGGTGGAGGTTTACCCGCGGCGCCGGGCGCGGTCAGCAGGTATTAAAGACTCGCAGCGGCGCTTCAGGAAGAGAGGGAGTATCCCCGAGAATCTCCGGTGCCTGGAATATGCTCCCATCCCTGATTATCAATCAACCCAAGGTACAATCATTAAGATCGCCCTGTTGAACTTAAGATCTCTTAATAACAAAACATTTTTAATTAACGATCTCATCTCCTCTCGTGCCTTGGATTTATTTTTAATGACTGAAACATGGCTCAGTGATCACAATCGTGGCTCCCTCGCTGAAGCTTCACCTAATGACTATAATGCTTTGAACTCTCCAAGGACGGGGGGACGGGGAGGGGGGATTGCGTCTATTTTTAAGAATTCTATGAAATGTCGGCTGGTGTCAGTTGATAATTATGTTAGTTTCGAAGTACAGGTATTTATAGTCGATTTGATTAAGCCAGTCACATTTGCAATAATCTATAGACCTCCCAGTGTTAACACGGAGTTTATAAGAGAGTTCTCAGAGTTCTTATCATGTATGATGACTTGTGATGACAATCTTGTCATTTTAGGCGATTTCAATATTCATATCTGCTGCCCTGAGAAGCCCTTAGTTCAAGATTTTCTGTTATTACTCGATTCCTTTAACCTTACGCAATCGGTGACCGGTGCAACACATAAACAGGGGCACACTCTGGATTTAGTTTTGTCCTGGGGTGTCCCGGTGGGGGATCTGACTATAGAGAACTTGGGGTTGTCTGATCACTTTGTCATTTCATTTAATGTCACTATTGCCAGGCGGATTGCGGCTCCAGGAACAGTGGGTCGTCGTGCCCGGGCAATAAATACTGCATCAGCTCTTAGGTTCTCAGAACTATATAATATTCACAAGTCAACAATGAATCTCCATGATGTAAACCAGAGTGTAGAGGATCGTGTTTTAGATTTTAATTCAGAATGCAACAATATATTGGATTGTATCGCCCACTGGAGACAGGTTAAAGCAAGAACTGTAAACCAGCCCTGGCTTAACGATGAGAGTCGATTGTTGAGGCAATCATGGAGGCAGGCAGAGAGGAAATGGTTGAAGGACAAACTGCAGGTCTCATATGAGATCATTAGAGAGCGTATGCTTTCTTATCAAAAGTTTGTAAAAGTGGCTAAGGAGAAACATTTCTCGGACTTAATCTCTAAAAATCAACACAGCCCAAGAATTTTATTCCGTGTGATTAATTCGGTGATGAGTCCTGCTAGCCCCTTTGTTTTTGATCACGAGGGGAGAGCCAGTGAAAAGTTCGCTCAGTATTTTATGGACAAGATCACAATGATCAGAGCCAGCATTGTGCACTCTGTCAGTGCCCAAAGCAGTCTGGATCCTTCACATGATGTGTGTGCTCGGGGTGTGATGACCACATTTGAGTCTGTTTCCGGGGACGAATTGCTAGATATTGCCCTACACCTGAAGCCAGCTTTTTGTTCTTTGGACATTTTACCACCTCGTTTGTTGATTCAGGCTTGGGGTGCGGTGGGGCACACTATTACAGTCCTAGTTAACCAGAGTCTAACAGAGGGTGCCATCTTATTACAAACATGCTCTTGTTCAACCGTTTTTAAAGAAATCAAGTTTAGACCCTACGGTGCTAAGCAATTACAGACCTATTTCTAAGGTACCTTTCTTATCTAAATTGCTGGAGAAGGTGGTACTTAAGCGACTCACTATTTTTTTAAACAAACATAACATTTTTGACACTTTTCAGTCAGGTTTTAGATCGCAACATAGCACAGAAACTGCCCGCCTTAGAGTATCGAATGACCTGTTGTTATCAGTGGATGCAGGGAATTGCACAGCGCTAGTATTACTGGATCTTAGCGCGGCCTTTGACACAGTGGACCATGGGATTCTTCTTGAACGATTGAGTAAGTGGGTGGGTATTGGGGGGACTGTGTTATCCTGGTTTGCCTCATATCTTCAGGGGAGGACCGTTGCGGTGGAAATAGGGACCTCTACCTCTTCTGTCTGCCCTGTTGTTTGTGGGGTACCTCAAGGCTCATGCCTTGGTCCAGTCCTATTCTCACTATATATGCTCCCCCTGGGCCTGATCTGTCAGAAACATGGAGTGGCATACCACTGTTACGCTGACGATACCCAATTGTATTTTCCTTTGAATGTTGAGGATAAGGCTAGAGGGTCATCGTTGTTGAATTGCTTGGATGAGATAAAACAATGGATGGCAGATAGCTTCCTTCAGCTGAACGAATCAAAATTTGAAGTGATGGTGTTTGGCCCACCGAAGCGAGCTGAACAGATTTCAGTGGAGCTTGGTACTCTTGGCTCAAAGGTCACGACGCATGCTAGAAACCTCGGAGTGATCTTTGACGCCGAATTAAAATTCGACAAACAGATAAATGCAGTGGTGAAGGGCAGCTTCTTTCAGCTTAGAGGGATTGCCAGAATGAAAGGTTTTCTGTCTACTAAAGATATGGAAATTGTTATCCATGCTTTTATCTCGTCCAGATTAGATTATTGCAATTCCCTGTATGTTGGTGTGTCCAAAAAATCTCTGGCGCGTCTGCAACTAGTGCAGAACGCAGCGGCCAGATTGCTGACTGGGACCAGTAAATATTCTTGCATCACTCCAGTTCTGGCCTCCTTACACTGGCTCCCGGTGGAGTTTAGGGTGCAATTTAAGGTCCTTTTAATGGTGTATAAGGGTCTACATGGACAAGCCCCTGCTTATATCTCTGAGCTATTGCAGCATCACTGCACCTCTAGACCATTAAGATCATCGCAAAGCTCACTGCTAAAGGTTCCAAAATCTCGCCTGAAAACGAAGGGAGACCGAGCCTTCTCGGTGGCTGCACCGAGGCTTTGGAATGGTCTCCCTGCTTACATCAAGGCTTACGATTCCATTGAAGCTTTTAAGTCTGCGTTGAAGACTTATCTATTTACTGTGGCTTTTAATTGCTTTTAGTCTTTGTGGCTCGGAATGATTTGTATCCTTTTTATGTCTGTCCTTTTTATGTTTTTTGAAATGTGGAATCTGTAAAGCACTTTGGTCAACTCGTGTTGTGTTTAAATGTGCTGAAGAAATAAATTTTTATTATTATTATTATTATAATTAAAATAATTAAGTATTGAGTGGCCAAGTTTTGCTCCTCTATTAATAGTATTTATATTATATATATATATATATATCTATAATTGCGCAGCTCCCTGTCAATGATCTAGCACCTCCTCAGCACCGGCGTTAAAAATTATCTGGCGCCGCCCCTGCTCTCAGGACACACACATCACTGTGAAGCTGTGACACACACACTCAAACATGATTTTTCTTGAATGAGTTCGATACAGACCGTAAAAAACCCCAGAATTTTCATTGCATTTTTACTTCTTTTTTTTTTTTTTTTGGGAAAGAAAGAATATGAATAATATTACTTGGCTTAATTTTTTTAGTAAATGTTTCCTTTATTCATTTTTATTCTTAAAGTCACCATAAAATCAAAATGGACAATTCTTGTTTTTTATGGAATATTGCAGTGTTTATACTAAATGATATATCGGTGCGCATCACTGTGTTTAATCCAGTTCGTTCCAGGGCAGCAACCGAGATTGTGCAAGAGTGTTTGTTTCTGTGCCGAATGGATCTCGCATGTTTTCAGAAAGATTCGGTACAGCTGTATCTGTCTTTTATAAATCTGATCAAACTAAAGACTCTTCAGAGATATGAAGGATGCAATACTACTCTATAGTTACTCAAGATTAACATGAGATTGGCAGACACTGTGTGTGTTATGTGCCTTTTAATCATTTAGGGAAGCCCTCGTTACACAGATATTAGGTAACAATTAAAGGGACAGTTCACCCAAAAATGAAAATCATTTACTTACTCTCATGTTGTTCCAAACCTGTGTGAGTTTCTGAACACAAAAGAAGATATTTTGAAGAATGTCAGAAATCAAAGTTGATGGACCCCATTGACTTCCATAGTAAAATAAATACTTCAATGCTTAATTCTTCAAAATATCTTCCTTTGTGTGCAGAAACTCACACAGGTTTGGAACCACATGAGAGCAAGTAAATGATTTTCATTTTTGGGTGAACTGTCCCTCCTTTAATGTTTTTACACTGTAATGAGTGCAGTATCAGGCCTGATAGCGATACTCAGCCGAACACGAGCCGTCAGTGGCAGAGCCGACGCAGGCCGTCTCCAGTGGTGTGTGTGAGTGTGTCTCACCCTGGTTCTTGACCTCAGCGAACTCTTTGTTGTATTCCTCGAGTGTCTCACGCAGCTTTTGGTTCTCCGTGTCGATGTCATGCATCCTCTGAACCTTCAGATGCAGCTGCTGAGACAGCTCCAACACCGGCACCGGGTCTACACACACACACACACACACACAGAGAGAGAGAGAGACACAGACACACAGAGAGAGAGACAGACACACACACACACACAGAGAGAGAGAGAGAGACACAGACACACAGAGAGACAGACACACACAGTTTTTAGTTTTTTCCTCCCGTGGCCCAGAGTTTGTGTTGAATAACATGCCAGACACAGTTTATTGTGCCACTAAAAGACTTATAAAGACCAGATTTAATCCATAATGTGAGCCTTCTGCTCATAAACCAGCCTGAAATGCACCAGGACTCTTATTTTGAAATGTCTTTGCTTTCCTGTTGCCGGCTGCTCATTCACAGATCAAATATGCATATCATCATATCACAGTACAACACAAACCGCATCAGCGCTGTCATAATCATCCACAGCAGGTCATGAGCAACTGCTCTCCATTAACATATTCACATCTTTATTATTACCACCTGCTATGACTGCAATATGAAGGGGAATATTTGAGATTGTGGCGTTTTTATCAGACGTACCCGGCACATCGATCAGCCGTTTATAGACGTTCAGAAAGGCCGTCTCCGACTCTTTACTCCTCTTACTCAACGCATCGATCTAGAGGAGACCGAGAGAGGGAACACGCGTTAACACACATCGACAGCATCGCACACACACATTCATGATGTGACGACACTCACCTCGGCCTGGAAGCTCTTCAGCAGCGGAGACACCAGCTTCCTCAGATCCTGCGTCACACACACACACACACACACACACACACACACACACACACACACACACACACACACACACACACACACACACACACACACACACACACAAAGAAGAAGCTTCAGTACCAAACACTTCAACAAGAGCTCACACACAAACACTCACATTTGCTTTTACTATACACAAATAGCCCAAGATGTCCATATTCCTGTTGAGCGAGCACTAGCCTGTCACGACAATATATGTGTATGTGTGTGTGTGTGTGTGACCTCAATCCCTCTGCTGACCTCTCTATTGCACACTGCATTTACATAAGAATGAGCGCTAGTTGAACTACTGTTATAGTAACTAGGGATGCACAATTTATCAGCCACAATATCGGTATCGGCCGATACATGTCGTTTTTAATGTTATTGTTTTCGGCCCAATAAGAAAATTTGGCAGATATTTTAAAGCCGATAAATAATGCATTATTTCCTTCAGCTGAGACACTTCAGATGCGAACTGTTCATCATGATGGATATGAATTGCTTTAAATATGATTGGAATCACTTCAAAAAAGGAAAATAGAGTTCAGTGCAACATTATATGACAGCACAAGTTCTGTCATATCGGCTACATAAAATTATAATGACAACATCATTATAATTGTGTTTGAGGTATGGCTTTTAATGGTGAGACTTTTGTTTTTGTAATCAGCCACTCAAAAATTATATAAAAAATTTGGATTTAGATTTATTGGCTATCGGCTTTCAAGTATAAAGAATGATCGGTTATCTGTATCGGCCAAAATGTTCATATCCGTGCATCCCTAACTGCAGACTATGACTTTTGTTTTTTCTAACTCTAACAGATCAGATCATCTGTTTTTAATTAGGGCTGGGAAAATAAATTGTTCATCACGATTCGTAGATCAATTCCAATATTTTCTGAATGTATCACCATTCTCTCTCGAATCGATTCTCTTAGTTTTTAACAGCAGATGGCACTCTAGGCTAGTTTTTAACAATAGATGGCGCTCCAGGCTAGTTTTTTACCGCAGATGGCGCTGCAGGCTAGTTTTTAACCGCAGATGACGCTCTAGGCTAGTTTTTAACAGCAGATGGCGCTCCAGGCTAGTTTTTAACAGCAGATGACGCTCCAGGCTAGTTTTTAACCGCAGATGGCACTCCAGGCTAGTTTTTAACAGTAGATGGCGCTCCAGGCTAGTTTTTTACCGCAGATGGCGCTCCAGGCTAGTTTTTAACAGCAGATGGCGCTCCAGGCTAGTTTTTAACCGCAGATGACGCTCCAGGCTAGTTTTTAACAGCAGATGGCGCTCCAGGCTAGTTTTTAACAGCAGATGACGCTCCAGGCTAGTTTTTAACCGCAGATGGCGCTCCAGGCTAGTTTTTAACCGCAGATGGCGCTCCAGGCTAGTTTTTAACAGCAGATGACGCTCCAGGCTAGTTTTTAACCGCAGATGGCGCTCCAGGCTAGTTTTTAACAGCAGATGACGCTCCAGGCTAGTTTTTAACCGCAGATGACGCTCTAGGCTAGTTTTTAACAGCAGATGGCGCTCCAGGCTAGTTTTTAACAGCAGATGACGCTCCAGGCTAGTTTTTAACCGCAGATGGCGCTCCAGGCTAGTTTTTAACCGCAGATGGCGCTCCAGGCTAGTTTTTAACAGCAGATGACGCTCCAGGCTAGTTTTTAACCGCAGATGACGCTCCAGGCTAGTTTTTAACAGCAGATGGCGCTCCAGGCTAGTTTTTAACAGCAGATGACGCTCTAGGCTAGTTTTTAACAGCAGATGACGCTCCAGGCTAGTTTTTAACAGCAGATGGCGCTCCAGGCTAGTTTTTAACCGCAGATGGCGCTCTAGGCTAGTTTTTAACAGCAGATGGCGCTCCAGGCTAGTTTTTAACAGCAGATGGCGCTCCAGGCTAGTTTGTAACCGCAGATGACGCTCTAGGCTAGTTTTTAACAGCAGATGGCGCTCCAATCGAGTTTTTAACAGCAGATTGCGCTCTAGTCTAGTTTTTAACAGTAGGTGGCGCTCCAGGCTAGTTTTTAACCGCAGATGGCGCTCTAGGCTAGTTTTTAACCGTAGATGGCGCTCCAGGCTAGTTTTTAACAGCAGATGACGCTCTAGGCTAGTTTTTAACCGCAGATGACGCTCCAGGCTAGTTTTTAACAGTAGATGGCGCTCCAGGCTAGTTTTTTACCACAGATGGCGCTCCAGGCTAGTTTTTAACAGCAGATGGCGCTCTAGGCTAGTTTTTTACCACAGATGGCGCTCCAGGCTAGTTTTTTACCACAGATGGCGCTCCAGGCTAGTTTTTAACAGCAGATGACGCTCTAGGCTAGTTTTTAACAGCAGATGGCGCTCCAGGCTAGTTTTTAACAGTAGATGGCGCTCCAGGCTAGTTTTTTACCGCAGATGGCGCTCCAGGCTAGTTTTTAACCGCAGATGGCGCTCCAGGCTAGTTTTTAACAGCAGATGACGCTCCAGGCTAGTTTTTAACCGCAGATGACGCTCCAGGCTAGTTTTTAACAGCAGATGACGCTCTAGGCGAGTTTTTAACCGCAGATGACGCTCCAGGCTAGTTTTTAACAGCAGATGGCGCTCCAGGCTAGTTTTTAACCGCAGATGACACTCTAGGCTAGTTTTTAACAGCAGATGGCGCTCCAGGCTAGTTTTTAACCGCAGATGACGCTCCAGGCTAGTTTTTAACCGCAGATGACGCTCCAGGCTAGTTTTTAACAGCAGATGGCGCTCCAGGCTAGTTTTTAACCGCAGATGGCGCTCCAGGCTAGTTTGTAACCGCAGATGGCGCTCCAGGCTAGTTTTTAACCACAGATGACGCTCTAGGCTAGTTTTTAACAGCAGATGGCGCTCCAGGCTAGTTTTTAACAGCAGATGGCGCTCCAGGCTAGTTTGTAACCGCAGATGACGCTCTAGGCTAGTTTTTAACAGCAGATGGCGCTCCAGGCTAGTTTTTAACAGTAGATGGCGCTCCAGGCTAGTTTTTAACCGCAGATGGCGCTCTAGGCTAGTTTTTAACAGCATATGGTACTCTAGGCTATTTTTTAAACACATGCTCAAATGCTCACGAAGAAGAGCGCTCGTGCGTTCAACTGAGTCTGAGAATATACTCGCACCTCAGAATGCTTTTATGACGCAAGATTAAATGTATACAGCCCACAGCAAACACCCTTGTAATTCACTTCAACCTTTTCTAAATTTACGAATAATTTTTATTTTATAGAAGATTCAAGTGGTGTGTGTTTCTAGAGCATGCAGTACCATCTGCTGTTAAAAAATAAGCTCAAAATCATGATTCGGAAAATCTCGGAATCGATCCAGAATCATTTCTCGATTTTATTTAATACAAACCATGTGTAAATTCATAAGTTGAACGCATTGCTGAGTATTTTCTCCTTAAAACTGCAGTGAACCAAAGACAGTCTCAAAAACTCGGTTTGAAATCGCTGGTGTTTCTGACGTCACAAACTACCTTGTAACCAATCAGATCAACGTGTGGATCTCTGAGCTGAGTGAGTGAGTGGAGGCGGGGCTAGTTTGCATATTCATAGAACCGTGTATACTAAATGAGGCAAGGGTGTTGGATTACATTCAAGATATTCTAAGGCATAAAAACATTTTTTTCCAAGGAAAAAAAGTTTAAATATGTCATTTTGGTGATCAAAGATGAGTTTTAAGGGATACAATGATTGACTACAGGGGGACTTCAACAATTAAAGAATTAAAACTGTGAGGCTGATTGGTTAGTCAGCGGTTAGTACTGATCCTAGTGTTTGGCTGAACGTGACATGGGAAAGGTCTGTGAATAATCCTTTAATCTCGTCTCTCGACAGACTTGAAAGACTGCGTCAGATGAACACCTCTGGCGTATTCTTCTTGAACTCGCGGCTCTGCTCGATGAGCTTCTTCCTGGACTGCTCGCTGTCGTCCTGTCGGCTGGCCAGGAGTGTGGCGCTGCCGTCCAGCTCACGCTGAAACACAGCAAAACACACGTGATTACAATCACATCAGCTCTGCTCTCACATCCACTGATCTATAAAACACACGTCTCGTATGCTGGCTCTTTTATTGTTATCAAGTCAAATGCATGTTTATTGTCATTCCTCTATATAACATGAATGAGATGGCGTTTCTTCAACACGGAACATTATGCAAAGCTACATAGTGCAAATACACAATAACAAAAGAAAACACAAAACAAAAAACAAGTAAATAACAGTAAATTAAGAGTGTTCTCCTTTCCAAATGCCCAGAAATTATACCATTTGACATGCACTAGATAAAAGTACACAAATCTCACTGACTAGCAGGTGGTTTCTGTAATGTAAGTAATTGTTGCGTTACTTAGTTGCTTTTTAAGGAATGTAAACAATTTTTGGTAAAAAACTGGTCTGGGCTTGCTTGTTTGTTTTTTAATAACAAAAAACAAAAGTTATATTTCTGGCAAATGTAAAGGCCCTTTCACTCCGAAAGTAAATAAAGCCTCAGGCTGAAGGAAACGCAGATTCACTCCTGTACAGAAGAGGGCGCCACTCAAACAAACCCTTTCTGGATCACAGAAGAACAGCATGCAGGAGAAGAAAGTTCAACACTCTGACCTCAGCAATAAAAAACAGAAAATGAAACACAAATGTGATGTTTAACTAAAATCATTTTTGCTGGATAATTCAAGGTCAGCAGCAAAGACACTGTTTAATAAAGTGAGATAATACATAAAGTCATACATGTATTTAAGATCTATTTATATATTTAATAAAAATATATTTAATAGAGCTGTATGATTATTAATCGTTAACAGATCACGATCTTGATTCAAACACCTATGCTATCTTATTCCTATGACACAGTGATTTAGCCATGTCTATAAAGCCTTTGATAAAAATCAGACAGAAGTACTGGGATTAAAGTTTATAGTCCGGATATAAACACTGATGTCTACGGTCATGGTCAAAATGCAGTAAATCATCTTTTGAAAGTAATTTGGCACTTGCATTGATTGTATTGATTACATCATTACACCAGTAGGTGGCGACAAGAGACTGTTAAAAATGTGTTTGTCATTGAATCATTAATTCAAGAGATTCCTTCAAATGAAACAAGTGAAGTATTTATGAGCGAGTCATTGAATCATTCAATCAAACCAATTTTTTCTTAAAAAGTTTATTCAGATTCATTAAACATTTTAAATAATCTGCAGCAATTAAAATTTGTCAGAACCTCCAGTAAATTACATGTTATTTTGTTTGGTTGTCTGTTAACATCGTGGGAGAATCGCGATCTCCATTTAAAACAAAAAAAAAATCATGATTCTCAATTTATCCAGAATCATGCAGCTCTAATATTTCGGCTAATTATTGCATGTTTGCGTAAATTTTAGAGTTCGCTTTTCACTGTTTTTATTTGTATAATTGAATTAGGGATGGGGCCGATCCGATCCAGTATCGGTATCGGCTCCGATACTGCCATTTTTGCCGGATCGGGTATCGGTCAGACGAGGCCGATCTAAATCCGATATTGTGTGTTTACTATTGTGTTAATGTTAAGCCCCACAAAAGCATTATAAAGCACCATTAAGTGTTCGTGCACTATATTATAAGTGTTCTGAAGCCATTCTATAGTACAATGTGGGATAGAAATGAATATTTAAGTAATTAAATTCAAGATCACGTAAACTTTTCCCTCCGCTGCGGCTGTCAATCATTCTCCATTCAGCATTCAACAGCGCGTCGCGTTCGGTTATGACAGTCAACTCGATGAAACTCTCCAAGATGATTCAATGTTACTATTAGTATACTTGATCTGTAGATAAAGCTCTATGGTTTCGTATAAAATGACTATCTTGCTGGACTTGCTGTACCTTAATCATGTTACTTTTTACCGTGTGTCTGTTAGATCACAACACTGGAGAGCACTATAATTGTTCTTCACAGTAACTGAAATTTAAAACTGTTAAAAGAAAAGGCTGAATAAACTATTGCGTAGATAGATACTGTATAATACACTACGCATCAATATGTCTTTCCTTTGTGCTTTGAACTTTTCAATGCGGACTCGAAGCGGTGCGCGCTGTGACTGTGTTGCTTCAAGCGCATCATTCTGCGCTTGGGATGCGCATAAGCACTTTGTGCCGCACTGTATTGGAGTCTTTCATAATCATATCATAATACTTTTGCGCAATGAAAGATTATTAAATGTCGCATCTATCATATGTTGCTGCCTCAATAAACAGCTGTGCTATATATATAAAAAATGTCTTAATTTTATAGTAGCTAGACTATGTATATACAATAATTGATCTTTTTGATTTTTGTTATCTTGTTTTTCATGAATGTATTTTACAACAATACAAACAGCAATGTGTAACGTTTTACCAGATTTAGTGCTGGTGCCTACACTTATTGTCTCTTATTTGTTCCCCGCTAAATAATGTTTTTTTCACTATGTTCAGATTTGATACAATTATTGTGCACTCGTGATTTTTCTAGACTAAATTTCTAATTTCTAGAGTTCTAATCTAGTGTATAATATAATTTTTGTCATAGGTTATGATAAAAAAAGAAATTCTACTTGATTTAAAAAAAAACTGCGCTGGTATCGGATCCGTATTAGTCGATACTCAGAATATTTGGTATGGGATTGGATCGGTTCAGAAATATGGTATCGTTGCATCCCTAAATGTAATAAATATTGACATGACAATCAATTTGAAACACTTACAGTTGCATATTTATTTTCAGAATGGAATTTTTCCTGTTAATCCTGTTTTTCTGACTTCCTTTTCTATCCTTATACTTACCTCAAGTTGCCTTTTGGGACATATGCATACATGCGTACATATCATACTTGCCTGTTGAGAGGAGTTTATTGCAACATCATATAAAATCAACAATTATAATAATAATAATATTAAAGCAAAGTAACACAGCTCTGGTATCGGAATAGTATCGGTATCGGCCGATATCCAAATTCAGGTATCGGGATCGGATCGGAAGTGAAAAAATGCGGATCGGTGCATCCCTAAATTGAATCTGTTTTTGCGCAAGTGAGATAAGTAAATGCCTGATCACATTTATTCTAGAACTACGATAACTATCATGTATTCCGTCAATATCTTAAGATATCTCTCAACATGGGGACCGAAGAGCTGTCAGTCACAACCATTGGCGTAGGAACCGGGGGGGGGACGAGTCCCCCTCAATATTGGAAAATGCTGCATGTGTCCCACCCAAAAATTACACTATACAACAGGGAAAAAAACTGAACATTTGCAACTTTTATTTTGAAAGCGCGACAAAGAAGATATCCGGTTTTGCCAGCAAGTCAAACCCAGATTGATGGGTCAAACCTTCCCATTTTATGCAATGTTTGAATAATAAGCATTCGCCAATCACCAGCTTCATATTCTTCACTTTTCACCTATAGTCGGAGCATCTGATTGGTAGAGAGAAGTTAACATTACACAAGGAACATACAAATACGTTACCGGTGCACACCAGCTTTGAACTGGAATAAGACTCGACTTTGTATGAGGTAAATTAAGTCTCAGTCAAGCGGTTGTAATTAGCAAACTTTTTAAAATGTAATTATGGATACGAGGCATATGAAGATTAAATCAACAATGGAATTTTGAATGGCACGTGTGTTATGCTTTGCGTCCTCCAGGTGAGGAAGGAGTGGCACATGAAGGAGTAACAGATGAAGTAACAGGTTGAGGGTGTGAGGTGAGGTCTTAAAAGGAATTAATGATGAATATGTGAAAGTTTGTGCCTTTTATAAATTTTCCACATACAGAAGAGCCCAAGATAAACATAACTGATCATATATAAGTCCCCTATTACTTTGTTTGCAATATAATATAGGCTAAGGCTACAATTGTTCATTTATTAGGAGAACCATTATGTAGCCATGGAAGAGACAAAAGGAGAGGCAGGTGGCACTGCAGGGTGTGAGGTGAGGTTTTAAAATGTATTCATAATTGTAAACCAAAGGATGGAGGTTGAGTTGCTGTCTATTCAATGCCAATTCCTCAATCAATAAACAGAAATAATACAACATGCTTAGTTTCTCTTCTCATAAGCCTTGAGTCCACTTAATAATTGTTTTCAAGCACCTATTCAAGCTCTTTGACTTCAGTAGCAGGGACTCAACTCTCTGACTTCCAACCGACTAAATGTTAATATAGTACATTTAATGGACTCATTAGTGCCCGCTGCATGCATCATCTGCACCAGGACACCCCATCACCATCTTGCACATCACATGCTGGAATCCAGTTATTAATTAGGCTAGAGAATTTCATTCTTTAGTTTTGAAATTGGCTCTTCTTGGGTTCAGGAGCTTTACCTTAGACATGCATCACAGCAACCATATTGTATTTTAAGGAGCAGGACGGCAGCAGGGCCCGGGGTGAGCCGTATGGAGACAGGAGAGGAAGGTACAGGGCCCGAGGTGAGCCATATGGAGACAGGAGAGGACAGTACAGGGCCCGAGGTGAGCAGTATGGAGACAGGAGAGGAAGGTACAGGGCCCAAGGTGAGCAGTATGGAGACAGGAGAGGAAGGTACAGGGCCCGAGGTGAGCAGTATGGAGACAGGAGAGGAAGGTACAGGGCCCAAGGTGAGCAGTATGGAGACAGGAGAGGAAGGTACAGGGCCCGAGGTGAGCCGTATGGAGACAGGAGCAGAAAGTAAATGGCCCGAGGTGAGCCGTATGGAGACAGGAGCGGAAGGTACATGGCCCGAGGTGAGCCGTATGGAGACAGGAGCGGAAGGTACATGGCCCGAGGTGAGCCGTATGGAGACAGGAGCGGAAGGTACATGGCCCGAGGTGAGCCGTATGGAGACAGGAGAGGACAGTACATGGCCCGAGGTGAGCCGTATGGAGACAAGAGAGGACAGAACAAGGCCGGAGGTGAGCCGTATGGAGACAGGAGAGGAAGGTACAGGGCCCGAGGTGAGCCGTATGGAGACAGGAGAGGACAGTACAGGGCCCGAGGTGAGCCGTATGGAGACAGGAGAGGAAGGTACAGGGCCCGAGGTGAGCCGTATGGAGACAGGAGAGGACAGTACAGGGCCCGAGGTGAGCAGTATGGAGACAGGAGAGGAAGGTACAGGGCCCGAGGTGAGCCGTATGGAGACAGGAGAGGACAGTACAGGGCCCGGGGTGAGCAGTATGGAGACAGGAGAGGAAGGTACAGGGCCCGAGGTGAGCCGTATGGAGACAGGAGAGGACAGTACAGGGCCCGAGGTGAGCCGTATGGAGACAGGAGAGGAATGTACAGGGCCCGAGGTGAGCCTTATGGAGACAGGAGAGGAAGGTACAGGGCCCGAGGTGAGCCTTATGGAGACAGGAGAGGAAGGTACAGGGCCCGAGGTGAGGTCTTAAAAAGGCTTAAGTGATAACATTTGTGACCAGTCACGGAAACTAGGGACACAAGTCGGTTCTGGGGCATTTTGAGTTATTCATAGATTCTGAGAGTGTAATATCCAAGCTTTCCAACGATGTGTAACATGTGGAAATCTGATAATATTTGGAGAAGTTGTGGCCATTTTAAAGTAGGCACTTAAAAAAGCTCAAAGAGGAGAAAACGAGCTAAAGATTGTGCAGTTCTCACCTGTCTCTGCTGCTGGGGGTGACAATAGGGCTCATTTACATCTCATTTAGATAAGCCATACCCCCTGTAAAGCTCCTCCATGTGCTTTACAGCTTTTTTTACACTTCGAATGAGTGCACTTCTGCCGCACTAGGCGAAAAACAATTGTGCTGCCCCTCTATTTGCAACGTACCAGCAACAACACACAAAGACCAATAATGCCATATAGCCTGCATATAACGCGAAACCAGCAACAACACATAAAGACCAATATGCCATATACATATAACGCAAAACCAGCAACAACACACAAAGACCAATATGCCATATAGCCTGCATATAACGCAAAACCAGCAACAACACACAAAGGCCAATATGCCATATACATACAGTATAACGCAAAACCAGCAACAACACACAAAGACCAATATGCCATATACATATAACGCAAAACCAACAACAACAAACAAAGACCAATAAGCCATAGGCCTACATATAGCGCAAATAGTACGCAACGCTCGTGTGCCCAAAATGTCAACAATATTAAAGTTTATGTAGGAGGCAAATGCCTGCTGGCATTTTTCTTTAAGCAGTCATTTCTGCAATTTTCCAAATAATCACATTTCACCTCCTCAAATTACTGTTGCAAATCTCTTTACACCACTTTCTTATGTGCGTATACACACACAAATGAAATGTCCGCAAGCACATTATATCATCAGCAGGTTCAGCATCTTAAATAACGACTAAAGAGCAAATGAAGCTTAACTTACATTTCAGAAACACGCACGGCAGGCCTTCATCGCAGCAGCAAAGGTCTTAACTGCATCCTCTATTTCGATTCTCCGTCACATATGAAACAGCCAGCCACCGCTGTCAGCGAGCCGAGCCGCCGTATTGAAGCACTGAGGGCGAGCGCGCTGCGCCCATACCTCCGGTTCAGTTTCCCGAGCCCACGAAGTGCGGCGAAAACATTTTCGGTGTAACTGCCAGACGGTTCATCTCGTCTGCGACAATCTTTGCGGCATCCATCTTCATTGAATTTTGATATCAGAGAGAGCTGGCCAGAGCACAGCATAATAAGTAGCCATGTGGTTGACTTGGAGGGCGGGGGCAAAAGCGCCGGGTTATTCAGTATGGAAATACACACAGACAATGACACGCCACGCCCCTACTGCATGCTAGAATCTCCGAAAACAAGCCGATTTCAACCTCAAAATGTAAGCTTTTAAATATACCAATACTGCTATCTCAAACATGGAGAGGCTTCTTCGTGATTTCAATTAACAGATTCTCCAAAAAATTGAAAATCACCAATTTTGAAAAAAAACTCTTCTTTCTCATTTTGCTCGAAAGTTGTGCTGCCGACTTGTGTCCCTGGTTTCTGTGACGGGTCACATTTTGTCTACTGTAAACAGAGATGTCAGTGTATGAGTATTTGTGAATCTGCAAATCAGTGCTTTGAAATCTTACATATTAAATGTTCAATCTGTGACAAAACCGTATTAAATTGTTTGCCTTTTTATTTTATCAAGTCCCGTTCTGATACTGTACTATATATTTTTTGAGTTACTGGTTATGGTGTTATCTGAATGCTAGTGTTGTACATCATGCAGGAGGATCATCAAATGGTTGAGACAGGCAGAAAAAGAAAGAGAGAGACAGGAGCAGACCGACAGGTAAGAGAGATGGAGGAGATTAGCCCTTTATAAGCTTGCTGTAAGTGTAGTCTCATGGCTTTGAGTGAGATTGTGACTTTTTTGCTTTAAGGAGTTCAGACTTCAGAGCATGCATGACAGAAGCAGAGGCAGAAACAGGGACAGAGAGTTGAGTGACATTGAAGATTCAAGTCAGAGGATAGAGCCATATCAGCCACTCCCAAAATGTATACAGACTCAAGTGCTGTCTAATAGAGTTTTACATTTCCAAGAGAGGTGGTACAAGGAATTTCCCTGGCTGCATTATGATGCATTGCAAAAAGGGGTTGTGCGTTTCTATTGCAAGAAAGTGTATCAAGAAAAACCCACACCCTTTGCAGCAAAAGTAGAGCCTGCCTTTATAAATAAATTGGAAAAAAGCGATTGAAAAATGTTAAGCACATGCAAGTAGTCATACACACTGTCATGCTGTCTCTGCGACTGCACAAGATCACCCTGTAGATGCCCAATTGTCCAGTGTTTTGGCAAAGCAACAAGCAGACAATAGGCACTGTCTTGGGAAAATAGTACGTTCTATCAAATATTTAGCATGACAGGGACAGGCCTTGAGAGGGCATAAGGATGAAAATATTAATTTGTATCAGCTCTTGAAAGACAAAGCAGAGGATGATGTCCTTTTAGACAAATGGTTGCAGAGGCCCCAGAAAGAATACATTAGCCCAGAGATCCAGAATGAAATTCTGTCCACAATGAGCAACAGTATTGTTCGTGGAATAGCTGACACAATCAGGAATCTACCCATTCTTCAGTATGCAATTATCATTGATGGCACACAAGACATATCTGGGCAAGAACAAGAAAGCATACGCCTGCGTTATATTGACAATGACCTGATTCCCCATGAAGAATTCATTGGTTTGTACGGTGTCTCCGATACAACAGGAAAGAGTCTTGCTGAAGTTGCTAAGGATGTTCTGCTGAGATTAAATTTACCAATCCATGGTTTACGAGGTCAAACTTATGATGGGGCTGCTAATATGTCCGGTAAGCATTTTGGGGCACAGGCAATGATAAAACAAGAGCAGGCACTAGCACTCTACGTTCACTGTGGTGCCAACTGTACTAATGTAATAGCACAGAAAGCTTGCTTAGCCTTCGCTTTAATCAGAGACTCCTTGGATTGGGTCCACCAGTTGGGAGTCCTGTTATCTCAGTCAGGGAAGTTTAAAGCAATTCATGCAGCGATTGCACATGCAGAGAATAGAAATTACACCAACAAGATGGACGGTACGGAACAAAGCCATCACAGCTGTTTTATCACAGTATGGATCAGTGCTTGCTAGCTTGGAGGAGATGGCGTCTGGTGCCTCAAACACAGCTTCTACTACTAATGGCTTGCTAGGTCAGTTTCGTTAAGGCAAAACAGTGTTGGGTCTAAAACTTGCCTCACCAGTGGTTCATGAGCTTGAATGCCTGAACATCTCTTTTCAGAAGAGAACTGCTACAGTTGCTGGCATGAAGGCTGCTGTTGAAGTTGTCAGGACCTCACTCATGGCCAAAAGAAATGAGGCAAGCTTCCAAACTTTGTTTGAAGAGGCGATGGCCATGGTTCAGTCTTTAGGTATTAAGCCCATTACAATTCCACAGAGCAGACCTCATCAGGAGGAGCTGACGCACATCAGCCTAAATCTGCAAAGGACCAGAGTGGAGTTCTTTAAAGTCCTAGATACTGTAGATGCACAGTTCACTGAGCCGTTTAACCAGGATGGTTTGCTGACTTTGCAAAAATTGGAAGAGACACTTCTGAGTGGAGAAGTTGATGCTCCAGTGATTGATAAATATTCAGAGTTGAACAGAGAGTCACTTTCAGTGCAGCTTTCTATGTTCCGACTGAACTATTCATTTAGTAACAGTGCAGAAGCTGCAGGGATCAATCGTGGATTGCTTGTAGAGGTACGTGGATTATTTTGGCAAGTGGAAACCCTGGTCAGGTTGCTTTTGATAGTCCCTGTTTCTACTGAGGCAGAGAGAAGTTTTAGTGCCCTCCGCAGGCTCAAGACTTGGCTCCGCTCTACAATGACTCAAAACAGACTTAACCATGTTGCAGTCTGTCATATCCATCAGGATAAACTGGACTTTAGGGCCGCAGCTATCGATTCTTTTTGTAATCGATTAATCTAGCACTTAATCGATCGATTAATCTGAATTTTTTTTTGTGTGTTTTTAAACAACTAAAACAAATAATGCATAACGAAAATGATGTGGCTGTAAAATGATCAAGCATTTGGCTTTTATTTCTCAAAAAACAAACAAAAAAAACTTATTCCAACTCCAACATTTGGCTCCAAAACTAGGCCTATTTATTGCAATTTTTACCCATTTAGTATAAGTGCCAACAATGTTCTATGCTCAATTACTTTGGTAGCCAATTAAAATGTCTTCCCCAAAAGTATGAGTGGATTTTGAGAAGCAGGCTGGGGAATTTCATTTTTTGTTGTTGTCTGTAACTATTTGGAAGACGTGACATACAAACAAGGTCTCGCAAAGACTGCAATACAATATTTGTTCCTCCATCACGTCGCGGTGTGTACAGTGAATGCATGCTGAAATTATTGTTGCGTGGCTACATGAAAGTTTAAGCATATGTGATGCATTGCCGCAATTGATCTGACTGGCGCGTGAGAGAGACGAGGGTGCATGTGTGCGTGTGTATACGTGTGTGTGTGTGTCTGTGTCTGTGTGTCTATGTCTGTGTGTAAGTGAAGGGGTTCACACACCGAACGCAACTTTAATTATTTGCGCGAGTAGATTATACAAATTCAGTGCAAAGACGCGAATAGACGCATCATTCGCGCCAGGCGCCGCGAATGACGCGAATGTCTTCCGCGCACGTTGAAAAATTTTAATTCGAGCGAATGTTTAAGCGTCTAACTAAACGCGATAGACGCTTATTTGACGCTCTATTCGCGTTCGGTGTGAACAGACTATTAGGTTATGTTTCAGTGACGCTTGGCATGGAGTGGATGTTTTCAGTTCAGATTCTGAATCACTGAAGTCGTACTGTTGTGGTATGTAGGGATGGGACGGTATGAAAATTTCATATCACGATTATAGTGACCGAAATTATCGTGATTATCAATATTATCACGGTTTTGTTAAAACAAGATGAAACTGTTAAAAAAGAACTGATGCTCACACTGAAAACATTTCAACAAGTTTAATATTTGAGAATCAACAAACAACAAATAAAACAAGCAGCTCTATGCACTTTTTAAAGCAAGATTCTATTCTGTGGCATTTTGATTTTCTTCCTTATGATGACCGTCGTCAATAGAAACATATTATAACAACGCACATCCATGTATCAAAACGGACACGCGTTCTCATTTCATTAAAATACAACTTGTCATCTTGCGTCTCCGTTTTTGATTGTTTTGAAAATGAAATCAGAGTTGATTTATTGTTTACAGAATTTGATAATATTGTTGTGATCATATTGTCTGGACGAGTTTTGTACGCTAAATGGATTTAACAGCTAAGAATAGAGACATTAAGTTAATCTCTATTCAATAATTATGTGGTAAAAAAAAATCGTACAATGAATATAGATTATTATCTCTTAAATGTCACTCTTAATAGTCTTGTTTGAACTTATTAGTTCGACTTTGGCTCAAAGCCACTTGCTGCGAACTTTTCTTAGCGAAAGCTTCAAGTTTATTTCAAGTGAGTGAGATAAAATATGTCAACTCAAAACAACATTTTGTGCCCAATTATTTCCCAGACGTAGTTTTAGTATTGAGATCAAAGTTAACTTGCCATGCGTTCGCTACAACAGTGTGTGATGGTCACACAGGACGACTCGGCAGATTTGAAGTGTTTACCTCTATCACTGCGACTTTTTTTGAGCATGTTCTGCAGACAGAGTGACCATCCTCGATTAAGTTTCCCTCAGGAATTTTGTAAATGCCAAAATACGACCACACCTCAGATTTGGTCCTCTTAAAAGGCTGAAAAATCTCCCGAACACGGTCACTGCCTTCCGCCATTCCTTCTCGAATAAAAAAAAAACCCAACATTGCGCGCCTGCGTCAGACTGTTGCTGGCTGGACAGGATTTATAGTGAGTTATTAAAATCGCGATAATCAAACACGGTTTTAATGATAATTGAATTCTAAACGATATTACTAACCGTCAGTACATTTTATCGTGGTTTATAGTGAAACCGGTAATCGTCCCATCCCTAGTGGTATGCCAGGTCTACTTCGCAGTAGACACATTGCACCTTGTTCTCTTCCTTTTTAAGTATGTAATGATCCCAAACTTTAGACATTCTCTGCCGTTAATGGACATCTTTACTCTCCGCCATCATGCCAAATAAATTCAAAATGTATCACGCGCTATAGTATAGATCCGCGTATAGTGAATTACATTTTACATAGGAATTTAACGAGGCTTCGAGGCAGAGTTGTTGCCTCGAGGAATTTTTGTAATTGAGTAACTCGAGTAACTCGAGGAATCGTTTCAGCCCTACTGGACTTGTTGGACAAAAAGTCCATTTGCAAGCAATTTATTGCTTTGAATGACAAGAGAAAAAAAAACATTTAGGCTTTCTAGCCTAGGCAATAGGGCATGCCTAAGACCTCACCCCCTGAAGAGCAGAACAGGAGGATCTCAGAAGAGTAAGAGAATGACAGACACATTTAAATACCTTCCTATGAGATTTTAATCTTCAGGATATTTCTATGGAGCTTTGAGGACAAAATGCTGATACCGAACTAAGGTGGGACACTGTCTGGGGGGAAGCAGGGGGGCGCTGGCATTAGAGGAGGATGGTGTACTCATCTGTAGACTTAAGCGTCAATTTCTGCACCATTACAACACCTACATGATTTATCTAATCTGACAATGTTATTTTTGTTAATATTTATTTATTATTGTTAGCTCCTTGTTAATTCTTATATCACATACCTACCTTAGAGACCCTGTCAGTTTCCAAAGGCGTATGTGACTATGTTGAACTTTTTTGGGTTACAAATCAAATATTTGCCTTGTAAAGTGCCACTCTCCTTTCTGCCCGCAATTACAGGGGGGCTTGTAAACTTTTATGTTTCCGAACTCCAATATTTGTCTAATAATAAACAGATTGGATGATTTTGTTTATTTATTTGCTGTTTGTGATTCCATACATGTTGTACCACGTCACCATACTGTATGTTAGTAGTATTGTGGTGGTATGATAGACGTTGATTCACAGTGGCCAATATGTCCACCCCAATGACAAAGTCATTCCTACGCCCTTGGTCACATAGGAAAACAAAGTAACCTCTGTTACTTGATTTTTGCTGTAAATTTAAAAGTAATGAGTAACTTTACTAGTTACTTGGAAAAGAAATCTGATAACACAACTCAGGTTACCTGTAATGTGTACTGCCAACACTGCAGCTTCAAAACATACAACACACCTGCCTATGATTTTAATACCATATATAATCCAATCACAATTTGAATAAAGGTTTTATTTTTGATCATTCTAAGTGGACCAACTTCCATATATACTGCAAAAGTTTTAGGAGTGAAACTGCATTTAAATATGACTAAATTATAGTTCCTTGTGAGTGTTTCTTGACAAAACTGTGATGATAGACTGACTTTTAGCTCAAAAGAACTATTGGTTATTAATCTGGCCTGGTAAAATACTGAGATGTGACAACAGAACAGACAGCATCTTTAGACCAAATGAGTCACACTGTTAAAAATAAAAGTCCAGCATTAAAAGTAACGTTGATATCTGTTCATGTTTCTATAAGCGAGTACTACTTTTGAGGATGTTGTTTACATCCCAGCCGCTGATCGATGAATGATGAATGATGATCGATAACAGATCAGCAGCCGATCACACATGAAGATGAACATGTAACAGGGATCGAGATCCACTGACCTGCAGCTGCTGCAAGTCGAAGCGCTTCCAGAACTGACACATCGATGATGCTGCGCTGCTGGCCGCCATCTTTGCATCTTCACCACATCACAACATGATGACACGCGGCACGCGCGTGCACGCAAGGCTGTTTCTGCGGGTGGCGCGCGGCGGCTCAGACAACTGTGATTGGCTCACCCTGCTAAACGCTGAGAAAAGTAACATTTGTCATGACACACTGGCGCGAGCCAACAATCTTCGACCTAAATAATAATAACAACGACAGTTCAATACTAATAGACATTCAATTAAAAGTACACAATTAGGTGATCATTTATCTATTTTGTAATTGACAAATTATTAGGACACATTTGACGCTACTCCAACAGCTGGTGAACGAATGCTACTATGGTAAAGGATCAGTCATTAATATTAATTACACAATCCGGGCAGATTGGCCAATCATGGCAGCGTATGCTTATTTTTTTAAAAAAATTTAACTGTGTTTATTCGTTTTAAAGCATTACAAACATAACCTAAAATCGAACAAGAGAACAACATATAAATAATAATAATAATAATAATAATAATAATAATATATATATATATATATATATATATATATATATATATATATATATATATTATGGCTCACCACTCCAATTTATCAATCTGAAAAAAGTAAATGTAATTTCAAATCTGAAAATGTAATTATTGTACAAACAATATGCCTTCCATATACACTTGAACATACCTTATTAAACCTCACTAAACAAAAAAGAATAGAGGATATATTTAAACCCATATCAGGACTGGACCTCCTCTGAAATATGACATCTTTGATAAGAAGCACAGGTTAAGTAATCTAAAGATACATATTCAAGTATAACATTGTGCCATCGAATGAGCTTTATCCAATAACCAGTTCAGAAGAATACACTTTCTTGCGCAGAATGTTAGAAACTTGCAAAGTGTCTTTTTTTGTTTAGCGTATACTTATTAATATTCATGAGGAAAGCCGTCACCATAGTAGTTGGCGTTATTTCGCGGGGGCTCGCTGGAGTTAGTACACGTGTCATTCACTTCCGCTGTCTTCGGTTCGCTTCCCATGTGTGCACACACATCATGGACGAGAAGATTCATCCAGATTTAGAGGATTTCTCCGCGGAGCCGTTTCTGGAGACTTTCCTCAAGGAGATCCAGAAAGAAGAGGTCGTTTTCCTCATCGGGATATGTGTGGCTTTAGTGCTCGTGATCCTCACTGTCGGTAAGAAGCAGAAGAGCCAAGTGAAACATTAATAATATTCACTTTAACACCCTTGTGTCTTTTTGCGCAAGCACATTAGATGTTTTTACAAATTTATTGGATTAAGGACAGGTCAAATAACCTTAAAACAGTGCGATTTTGTGTGATTATGGAGTTTTAGAACAGATGGTTTGATCTCACCATCAGTCAGTGTGGGATGACATGAGAAGCTTATAAATCACATCAGAACAGCATGCTTGAAACAACACACCTGCAGAAAGCAGTGTGTTCAAGAAAACACACCAAACAGGCACTTGATTTGCTAACATGAGGATCCTGTGAAGCTGATGCTATCTTTAGTGATGATGATGATGATGCTGTCAGTGGGCGGGGCTGAGCTGATGATGATGCTGTCAGTGGGCGGGGCTTAGCTTAGCTGATGATGCTTTATTTTAAATGCCAGTCACATTACTAACAATAAACAAGAAAATAGTATGGAAGCTTAAAAATAAAACATAAAAAGGTTGTGACTTTTTATCTCACAATTGCGAGTTTAGATCTCCCAATTCTGACTTTTCATTCTGCCATTCAGAATTGAGAGTTATAAAGTCAGAATTGAGAGTTATAAAGTCAGAATTGCGAGTTATAAAGTCAGAATTGCATGATATAAAGTCAGAATTGCGTGATATAAAGTCAGAATTGCGTGATATAAAGTCAGAATTGCATGATATAAAGTCAGAATTGAGAGTTATAAAGTCAGAATTGCGAGTTATAAAGTCAGAATTGCGTGATATAAAGTCAGAATTGCATGATATAAAGTCAGAATTGCGTGATATAAAGTCAGAATTGCGTGATATAAAGTCAGAATTGCGATTGTGTTATAAAGTCAGAATTGCGATTGTGTTATAAAGTCAGAATTGCGATTGTGTTATAAAGTCAGAATTGCGTGATATATAAAGTCAGAATTGTGAGTTATAAAGTCAGAATTGTGAGTTAGAAAGTCAGAATTGCATGATATAAAGTCAGAATTGAGTGATATAAAGTCAGAATTGTGAGTTAGAAAGTCAGAATTGCGTGATATGAAGTCAGAATTGCGTGATATAAAGTCAGAATTGCGATTGTGTTATAAAGTCAGAATTGCGTGATATAAAGTCAGAATTGCGATTGTGTTATAAAGTCAGAATTGCGTGATATAAAGTCGCAATTCTAACTTTTTTCTCAGAATTGCATGTTTATATCTCGCAAATCTGAGTTTATAACATGCAGTTGTGTTAAAAGTCAGAATTGCGTGTTATAAAGTCAGAATTGCGTGATATAAAGTCAGAATTGCTTGATATAAAGTAGGGATGGGCATGTTTAATCGACGATCGATTATTGATCATTAAGAATTTCGTCGATCACGTTAATTTGTTATCGATTATCATTAAACGTATGCTGCTGCGTTGCGTAGTGTGAGTGGAAAGTGAACGTGTTCCCAGGGCTGGTTGGTCAAGTTAGCGCGGAGGTACCTGTGCATCCGGCAACGTCAGTCCCCTCAGAGCAGGTGTTTTCAGCGGCTGGACTGAAGCCTTGTTAACACTCGACGCGTCCGCACGAGCGCGAAGGTGAGCGCGGCAAAAATAACGTCATTGCGGTATTCGGTGTTTCACAGGCGAGCGCGTCGAGTATAAACGCCTCGTCTGTTTGGGGAGGTGCGCGCGCAGTCTGCGGAGACTCGCGCTGCAGAGCCAGGCGAAAGTGTAAACGAGGCTTGACGGTCAAGTTGCGGTCGCGTCTGACCTCAGATCATGTCATCAACATGCTTATCTTTCTCAACAAAAATCAGTAGACTGGTGTAGAAGTTGTATGTGAGTTACTAGTTATTTTTTATGAGGCTTTGTTAAGTAGCCTAGCCTAATTGATTGTTACAGTAATCTCTCTCACCCTCTTTCTCGACTTCGTTCTTGGATAGTTTTGAGTTACATTTTGACAAAACCTGTCAGATCTAAGTATTATTATGTTTTTGGTTAAGTTATTGTTTAACATGATTTTTTATTATTATTTATTATTTTGGAACAAAAAAGGGTCTCTGTTTAAGAACGCCAACTCGCAGCTGCAGGTTCCGTTGCTTTCGAGCACCGCCGCGCATATATAGGCCTATCTTCAAGTTTAGCCTAACCGAACGTCCAGTTTTACTGCCACAAGTTGATCATCTTGTAATAAAGATCTAATCGAGGAAAAACACGCTGTATTTTTGTATTTTCATTGCCTTTTTAATTTATAAAAAGTTAAATAAATAATGAATTTGAATAAAAAAATATTAATGATTAATCGATAGTCGATCGTTAATTCTCCCGACGATCGACTAAGAAAATTTAATCGAATGCCCATCCCTAATATAAAGTCAGAATTGCGTGATATAAAGTCAGAATTGCGTGATATAAAGTCAGAATTGCGTGATATAAAGTCAGAATTGCGTGATATAAAGTCAGAATTGCGTGATATAAAGTCAGAATTGCGTGATATAAAGTCAGAATTGAGTGATATAAAGTCAGAATTGCGTGATATAAAGTCAGAATTGCGATTGTGTTATAAAGTCAGAATTGCGTGATATAAAGTCGCAATTCTAACTTTTTTCTCAGAATTGCATGTTTATATCTCGCAAATCTGAGTTTATAACATGCAGTTGTGTTAAAAGTCAGAATTGCGTGTTATAAAGTCAGAATTGCGTGATATAAAGTCAGAATTGCTTGATATAAAGTCAGAATTGCGTGATATAAAGTCAGAATTGCGTGATATAAAGTCAGAATTGCGTGATATAAAGTCAGAATTGCGTGATATAAAGTCAGAATTGCGTGATATAAAGTCAGAATTGCGTGATATAAAGTCAGAATTGCGTGATATAAAGTCAGAATTGCGTGATATAAAGTCAGAATTGAGTGATATAAAGTCAGAATTGCGTGATATAAAGTCAGAATTGCGTGATATAAAGTCAGAATTGCGATTGTGTTATAAAGTCAGAATTGCGTGATATAAAGTCGCAATTCTAACTTTTTTCTCAGAATTGCATGTTTATATCTCGCAAATCTGAGTTTATAACATGCAGTTGTGTTAAAAGTCAGAATTGCGTGTTATAAAGTCAGAATTGCGTGATATAAAGTCAGAATTGCTTGATATAAAGTCAGAATTGCGTGATATAAAGTCAGAATTGCGTGATATAAAGTCAGAATTGCGTGATATAAAGTCAGAATTGCGTGATATAAAGTCAGAATTGCGTGATATAAAGTCAGAATTGCGTGATATAAAGTCAGAATTGCGTGATATAAAGTCAGAATTGAGTGATATAAAGTCAGAATTGCGTGATATAAAGTCAGAATTGCGTGATATAAAGTCAGAATTGCGATTGTGTTATAAAGTCAGAATTGCGTGATATAAAGTCGCAATTCTAACTTTTTTCTCAGAATTGCATGTTTATATCTCGCAAATCTGAGTTTATAACATGCAGTTGTGTGTTAAAAGTCCGAATTGTGAGAAATAAAGTGTATATCTATTTAACTATACATGCAATTACGACTTTATATCACACAATTCTGACTATATCTTACAATTCAGAGAAATAAAGTCAGAATTGCGAAATGTAAACTGGTAATTGTGAGATAAAAAGTTGTAATTATCTTTTTAAATGTTTTATTCTGTGGCAGAAAAGTGCTTCCGTAGTCCAATAGTAATTTCCAACATGTAGTATAAAAAATGTTGAACTAATATTAGCGACCCGAGCTGCTGGATCTGCATCACTGCAGGCTTGAGCTCATATGTGCTCATCATTTCAGTTTTCTTTGGGAAGTTTTGGGGCTCCAGTAAAGCGAGGAACGCCGTGCTGCTTCTGGGACTGTGTGACTCCGGGAAAACTCTTCTGTTCACTCGAGTGAGTAACGCACTAAACATCATGCATCCCTTCCTCCATACACACATCAGCTTGGACGTGATTCGCTGTGTTTTTCCAGTTGTTACTAGGGAAGTTTGCAAGAACTCAGACGTCCATCACAGAGAGCAGTGCCACATACAAGAGCAAGAATGACCGAGTAAGTTATGATCTAATAAAACTTTATCCGCATGCTGTGTGCATGTGATGTCATACTCATAGGACACTACAGCGGAAATAAGACTGAAAGTACCGTAGTGTAACAGTGTTTTTGATGTTGCAGGGCAGCAGTTGGACTCTTATAGATGTTCCTGGTCATGAAAGTTTAAGAGTTCAGATAGTGGAGAAGTACAAGGCCGTGGCTCGGTGAGTGATGAAGATGAGCATTATGGCCTGTTATTACACGGCTCTGTGGAATACTTGATTCTGATTGGTCAATCGTTCCATCCAGCTGTGAGTTATTCTCAGATAGCAACCGCTGAACACAGAAACACAGGCTCATCCGGGTCACTGAAGTCAGCGACGCTATACACTCGCTAGGAACGGGTTTTCTTCCTGGAAGTTTTGAGTTTGGTGAGCTAATAAAATAATAACACGTAATAAGATATTTCAACACAGATCAATATTTCGTGTCTAATTATTTACTTATGTGGCAAGTAGCCGTGTAATAAGCGGGATAATGTACATCCAGTCGGTGGTTCTCACAGAATAACCCCCTTCAGGTGTGAGTGTGTGTGTGTGTGTGTGTGTGTTATCTCAGTATAAATCCCTTCAAGTGTGAGTTTGTGTGTGTGTGCGTGTGTGTGTTATCTCAGAATAGTCGCCAGTAGCAAACAATGGAGCGCGCTCTGCTGGACAAACTACGTAGTTACACAATTTACAAACATTTAATCCATGTTATATGTTCTGAAAAAAAAAAAAGAATATCGGCGGCATATCTGCGTCATATACGCCGATACCGATATATCTGCGACAGGCTCATATCGGCAGACCGATATATCGGTCAGGCTCTACTTCAGTAGCAGTCAATTTATTATTAAAAGTTGTGGGAGAGCGTTCATAAGTTTCTGTGTGTGCGCTGCGCGATCTCGATCTGTGTGGAACGAATCACGCTGGGCCTGTTTGACTCTCGGCCTTAGAGGCCTGTGGTCAAGACTCGCCTCTGGGGCGCCGCCGTCAATCGAATCGTTCGTTAAATATTGCAGATTACTTCAAAAACCAACTTTGGTGAACTAGTCCTAGGTTTTTGGCTCAACCTCGATACTGCGGCACAATTATCGGGAATCTCTAGGTCAATAATTATAAAACAAAATTGAACTTTGGATAGCCATAGGAGGGTCATTTAGAAATGACGCGTTGCCAAGTATTTCATATGGTAAATTGCCTGTATTGGCTGTAAATGGTGTTTTCCTTCTATATTTTAAGTAGTTACATGCTTGCTAAATAAAACATGTTTTTACGCATTGGCCTAAAGACCTTAAAGTGCTTGAAACCCGATAACAGCTAGATTTGTCCCTCAAAACTATACATTTACAAGGACTCATTATAAAGTCTGCACAGTTAACCTTAAACATTAAAAGTTAGACATGTTATTAATTTCGCTTAAAAAAAACACCTTTTCGTTACTTTATTGAATCAGTAATGGTTTATTGAAACCTGCTGACTGATCCTCTCGCCTACTGGCCGTTTGTGCTTTTAAAAATGCGATTAAAATGGAAAAGAGCGCAGGGTCTCATGGCATGTTTTTAAAAGTTGAATTTCTTTGCATGGCATTTTAAAACCGCAGCGCAAGAAGCTGAAAAAGCAGAAGAGGTGCATCATACGGTTCATCAACAGAGTTTGATATTAAATAGTGCTATAATCGCCTCCCATCATAAGCACATTAACACACACACATGACTGTCCTGTCCATGTGCGGTTCATTAGTCCCACACCACTGTGTGAAAGGACCTTCCGAGGCTCATTTTCATCTCTCGATTGGCGTGAATGGTTGTTTAATGGTGTGTGTGTGTGTGATTATCAGTGTCTGAAGGCTCTTTGATGGATGTTGTAGAGCCGTGGTGTTTGTGGTGGACAGCAGCGTCTTCCAGAAGGACGTCAGAGATGTGGCCGAGTTCCTCTACTCCATCCTCACTGACGGCACCGTGGCCAAAAACACCCCCGCACTCGTGGTGGCCTGCAACAAACAAGGTCACTGGTCAAGTCATGCATTATATGGAAGGAAAATAATGGCAAATGTATTGTATTTTTATAATGAAAACGTGTGTGAAATGTTTTGCATTGAAATACACACACAGCTTAAATATACGACCATGTTGAATCTCAGCTCATAAAAATGCAAGCCCTAAAAATACAATGCATTAAAGTGCACGTATTTTTGTCACACGTTGATCTGATTGAATATTACACAATGCACCTTTAAAATGTCTTGAATGTAACTCGACACCCTTGCCTCATTTAATATGCGTGGTGTCTGTGAATATTCAAATGAGCCCCGCCTCCACTCACTCACTCAGCTCAGAGATCCACTGGTTGACAATCATCTTATATATATATATATATACATATATAAACAACATTAAAAGCTTGATTTTCACCACAGGTTGATGTTGTATTGTAAAATGCAAGCACCGTTCATTTTTTCAACTTAAAACAATCTTTTTAATTTAAAAAAACATTTGGCATCCATAGCATCCTAAAGTACATCCCATCGGAGAAGCTTTTATATGCAGTGTTTTATCCCGGCCTACGAAGTAAATGCCTCTGCACCACAGAGAAAACACTGAACATCACTAGCTCTGCTTTTATAAAGACACGTTTGAAGACGTATGAGTGGGAATGTGAGTGAAGTGCACTAGGCTTGCTTTCATATCCTCAAATAGTGATTCTGATCGCTGCACACCACTAACGGTTAAACAAACAACATTTCTTTAATAAATATTTGCACAGTGATCCATTAAAATGCATTTTGGTTTTCAAAAATGAATCGTATGAATCGATTTCAGAAGTCTGGAGTGCATGATTGTTTTCTTTCTTTTTTTTCTGCAGATATCTCTATGGCAAAATCAGCCAAGTTAATCCAGCAGCAGTTGGAGAAGGAGTTGTGAGTATCTACTTATTTCTGTTATGATAGTGTTAAATGTTAGTGTCCTGAAGATGAAAATAAATGTGAAGTATCCTGTAAAGTACGTGTCCAATGCGCCGCTTCAAACGCTAGTGTGTGTGTGTTTAATCTATAGTTGATTTTAATACAAGATTACAGTCAAAAAGTTAAAAAAAATTAATTAAAGTCCCCCATTTTGCCTTATCAGATATGATCCTTCGTTCAGTGTGTAATGGACTGGGCGATCTGGCAAACAAGTTAAATATCTTTTTTTTTTTCTTCTTCAGAACGATCAACCGATTTTTTTTTATGTTTAACTAGTCAACTTAAAAACGTAACTACAATATCATTCAACCATGTGGTTAAAAAAAAGTTCTATTCCAAGTGCAGATCACCTGAAGTGATCAACATGGTGTAAATGTAAAACAAATGACTTGTTATTTGTTAAAGTCCCCCTGAAATCAATCATTTAAAACCTTAAAGCTCATCTTTGATCATCAAAATTACATATTTAAATGGTTTTCCTTGAAAAAAATTCTTCATGCCTTAAAATATCTTGAATGTAACTCGACACCCTTGCCTCATTTAGTATGCGCGAGTCTATGAATATGCAAATGAGCCCCGCCTCCTCTCACTCACTCAGCTCAGAGATCCACTCGTTGACGATCGCACGTTGATCTGATTGGTTATAAGGTAACGTTGTGCGTTGCACAAAACAGATCCTGAAAGAGGTGTACGCAGTCACATAATTTTTGATTTATAAAAGAAATAATTGTTTGAAAAAGATTTGCGACCTGTGCACAAACTCTGAACCTGCGCACGAGCAATCTGGTGACAGAGCGGTTTGGCGACACCGATGGTGATCTGAGGAACTGACGACAGATGAAGGAAACCACTTTAAATCATCATTATGAGTCATAGTCATAAATACCGTGCATGTTCACAATAACAGTTTAAACAAATAAAAGAATGATTTAAACTCTGTTTTACATCTGATACACATTTCGGTTAAATATGCCATTCTCATTAATGGAGTTAAGCACTTAAAATACATGAAATCATTACAGAGAAGTTACAACATTTTTAATATTCTAATAAATAGAAATAATTCTAATAAATAGCGTGTTAATGTTTTAACTACAGCGAGGATTGCTTAGCGCATGATAATAGCAGAACTCGTGGTCTGAGGAAATATTATAAAATATTATAATACTATGTGACCAGTGGAAAAGATTGAGAAAAACTTCTCTGAAATGTATTGTAAACTATTTTGATTGATTTATTCAAAAACAACCAACAATTTTTAGAAATGCAATGTGACGACACAACTGTATCTCATATTTTCCAATGTACCGTTAAACATGTTATCACGTGGATGAATATACATATGCAAATGATATGATGATATGCAAATGAGGATATGCATAGTAAACCGAGGCGTTGTGAGCTCCATATATGGTTATATATGGGTGGAGACGCATGTGCGCACAATCTTCCGCTGAAGCACGCTTTTATGAATCTGAATATTTTTTGGGCGTACGCCATTTTTGGCTTTCAGGCGCACGTGCACTTTTAGTAAGGACCCTACGCAGTGCCCTGTTTTCAGTCAGTGTTGATTAGCGACACACAAGCGCTTGATGTTCTGGCCACTTTTGGGATGAATAATTACAGCTGGTGGAGGAAAAACGACATGAACTAACAGATTCAGTCTGTGTTCGGGTCGACAGGGTCAGATGTGTTGTTGTTGATGGCCTGATTGTGTGTCCTCCACAGGAACACGCTGAGGATGACGCGGTCCGCTGCGCTCTCCTCTCAGGACGGGGCGGTCGGGGGCTCGGTGTATCTGGGCAAGAGAGGCAAGGACTTCGAGTTCTCTCAGCTGCCGGGCCGCGTGGAGTTCATCGAGTGCAGCGCTCGAGGGAGCAAAGCAGAAGACGGAGACATCGCTGGCATCGACGCTCTGGAGAAGAGCCTGGCCAGACTCTGAACATCTCAATCATGAACTTACTGTCAGATCTGGATTGTGTGTGTTATTGCTGTGCTAATCCAGCGGCGTACATCATGTCTAAACTGATGCAGCACATCGTGTGATCGAGTGTGTAATGCATGAATGCAAACACCGGCACGTTCATATGCTTATTCTTGCCCTAGTGTTCAGTTTTCACTCCAGGGCTCTTCTAGAAGCGGGGTCAGGTCCAGATTCAACTCCTTTTTTCCGATCTATTGTATTTTGTTCTGCTAGAGGCAAGTGAATGATATTAAAGATGGCTTATGCCTACTTGTTTTCATGCTTCTTCTCCGAAGGCTTCAGTTTAATAAGTGGCTAAACAGTTTAAATGTTTTGGCAATACTCTATTTTAAGTGAAAAATAAGTTCAGCTCTGTTAACAGAATAAAGTGTTTAGACAAGTTAATGTAGTCATTGCTATAACAGGACTGATCCTGTAACATCATACATCATACATAGTGTATCCAGAGACTCAGGCTGCATCTGAAATCAAATACTCTGAGTAAGTTCTTTGTGACCCTTAAAAAGTTACGAGTATGAACCTGTGTAATATTTTTATTTTCAGTTGCGTTGATTCACTGTCATTATCATGTTATGCATCCAAAATCAGAGACTTCCATATAGTATATATTGTATAGTAGCATTTGTGACAGTATGTGATTTGGGACACAGCGATGGGATAGTAAAGAGTCCATCACATGCACACTTCAGAATCTGTAGGTCATCCTGGGACATTTTGACTACTGGTTTATGAATACTATGATTTTGGACATACTGTTGTTTTCACCCACTATAGGAAAGCATACATATTCAGGTGCAGTCTAAAGTCTTCTTTCAGGAAGATACCAACTGTAGAAAAACAAAACTGTATTTGTCCACATTCCACACACATAAAAAACAATCAATACATATCTATATATAAAAATATGGAGAAATGGCCTGATGCTCCTTATGTTGTATAAGGCAAATCTGCAGGACCGGGCAGTTCTAGCAACGTGGTCTTTAAAGTTCAATTGATCATCAATCACAACTCCAAGGTTCCTGGCTGACCTTGATGGAGTTATGGATGACGAGCCTAGCTGAATGGAGAAGTTGTGATGTAGTGTTGGGTTGGCCGTGACCACAAGCCGCGCTGTCTTCGCAAGGTTTAGTTGAAGGTGGTGGTCCTTCATCCAGCCAGAAATGTCCGTCAGCCAGGCTGAGATGCGAGCAGCTACCGTCAGATCGTCAGGCTGGAATGAGAGGTAGAGTTGTGTGTCATCAGCGTAGCAGTGATAGGAAAAGCCATGTTTCTGAATTATAGATCCTAATGATATCATGTAGATGGAGAAGAGAAGCGGTCAAAGCACTGAACCCTGAAGCACCCCAGTAGCTAGATGTTGGGTCTTAGACACCACACCTCACCCCTCCACGACACCCTGAAGGACCTACCTGAGAGGTAAGTCTTGAACCATTGGAGTGCGGTTCCCGAGATGCCCTTCGTCTTTAGGATTGATAGGAGGATCTGGTGGTTAACTGTGTCAAAGGCAGCAGACAGATCCAGCAGGATGAGAACTGAAGATTTGGAAGCTGCTCTTGCCAGTCTCAAGCTTTAATTACTGAGAGCAGGGCAGTCTCAAAATATGACTCATCGCCCAAAGGAATTAAAGCTTGAGTTAATAGATGAGTTTGTAACAATGATTTAAAACCCGAAATAGTCTGAGCCAATCTGATGTGAAGGGGTAACAAATTGCACAGTTTCGGGGCAGCGATCGAGAAAGCGCGGTCAACCCCTAATGCCGAGTTCACACTGAACGATTTTAGGCCCAATTTACGTTCGCCGACAGTATTTGTGAGATTGCCAACAAATGCCCAAAATCATAGGCAAAACGGTGCTTGTTCACGTGAGTGACAAACACGCAGTGTGAATTATCAAAAGACTCGATCTGAGAAAATATCCGTGAGATATTTGGCTTGCTAAATATCTGGACCTGTCGGCGATTCAAAATCCTGCTGTGTGAATGTGTTCTGACTAAAAACTACATTAATGACCTAAAGCCAATGAGAGAGCAAGAAACGGGCCAGCGGGATGTTCGGGGAGACACATTAAATTGAAAGCATTTTAATATTTCTGCCAAACTTCCATGGTTACAAGTTAAGTGTTACTACATTAAATCCATGGTGAATGATCTGTGGACTTAAAACCTATAACTAGTTCATTCATGGACGATGTTTCTCCTGGTTTCCACATCAGCGCTGTTTGATCAGTTAATAACGGAGAAATTGTAACGCTTCTCACTAGATCTCGTAGCGATGATATTACGTGGCGAATTCAAATGCTTTGTTTACTGGATCTCTTATGTAGTAACGGTGTCGCTTAATCAAGATCGGCTCGCGCTGCGCTGACATTCGTTCGAACTGATAAACGGTCCGTGAAGCACAAAATAATGAGTTTCGTTCCGCTTTCATTTCATTTGCCATTTCATGTTGCGCAACGTTGTTGTGTTCGCTCCATCGCGGATTTTGGTCGGCGGGAAAAATGGTCCAACCACCGGGATGGTTGGGCTTGTAATGCGTACCAAACCGATCTCTTTGGGAAAATGTATTCCATCTTTTGGACTCATTATGCAATTTTCTAATGATGCAATCACGAAGCTCGCCACTTGAGGACGCCACAGACATTTAAGAAAAACTTTTTAACTTCAGACTTCATTTTTCCGCAAACAACGCATATTTTGCCTTTCCTAGCAGCTATTTTATTAATCGTACATCGGCTTTACTCTTTACGATTTTGGATTGTTGCTTCAACCTAAGAAACGTCATAGCACACAGGTAAGAACTTCGTAGTTGTATATTGCAAATTAGTAGCAGCTTAGGCTACTCTCGTGCAATTGAGGAACGATTGTGATTTTGTACAAAAAATAAAATAAACAAACCCCTACAATATTAAAATCGCTACATCTAATTTTTTAAGAAGGTTATAGTGTGCATTATTTGTTTTCTCTTTAACTTCCTTCAGCTCTTTTCATGTTTGTGGGGTCGCATTGTACAAATTATGAAATATTCGATATCCCAATTTTGCATATCGTCCAGACAACAATTTGGATATTATCGTATAAACGATGTATCGCCCACCTCTAATTGCAGTTAATTTAGCAATATATCGTTGCCGGTCGGCAGGCGTCTATGCTTCGCAATAAGACATTTTGTCATTCAAATAAACATGATGTTCTCTGTGTTTTCCCCCACGCCGACCACGCCCCCCAACCAGCGGCGTGTCTAGGGGGAGGCTGGGGGAGGCAGTGCCTCCCCTAGGATAAGCCCTGCCTCCCCTGAGAAATTATCTGTCCATCTGATGATAAATTAAGATAAAAGTGGATTGTTTTGTGCATATTTTCCCATCGCTAACAAAAATCCAGTTAGGCGCTGTTTGACAGTGTGCGCGTGCTTCGGACGTATACGCACTCAGAAAAAGTGCATAATAATGTGAGAACAGAACGCCAATGAAATGTTTACCTGTCAAAGCTTTAAAGCACGAGCAAATAATGAACTTTTGTGATTGCGAATAAGTGCAGTGTCCTGTGAGTTTAACTCTACCGCTGCATTAACATGTGATGTGAATGTACGTCGAGTATTGGGACTGCAGCTGATAGAATGTGCGCTGTAGCACGATACTATCATATTATACTATATCATATTTTAGTTTCCATGCGCTTAATGTGTTTCCACAACAATGTTAGTGAGTAAATCTACTGAAATGGCCAAATGATGAATGAGAGAAAGCCGTGTGCAGTGCGTATGCTATATGTAGAATATATTTAGTTGCTCAAGCAAGTGGTAAAATATTTAACCATGTATTTATATTAAAATCTGATTCGCAAACATTTTAAATTAAAACTTAAAATTGACAAAAACAGCAGACTCATACCTTTTCTTTTGCATTTAAATTTTAATACAATAAATCCTGCATTTCACAAAGAACTTGTTTTTCCACCTCCACGAATGAGACTAGTGTCGTTCATTATGTCGCCTTGTTGAGGTAAATTGTAGTCTTCCTTGCTTTACCCCGGTCTTAAAGTAAAAAGATGACTGTGAAAAATATAAGTATGCAATTAAATACATCTATCTAAGTCTATTTTGACTATAGATCTCAAAACTCCTCCAGTAGCCCCTTAAATAAAAAACGAACAGTCCTAACCAGAACGTTCATTAAATTTTTTTTTAACCTATTGCTTTTCTATTGGCCGTTATTGGGGGTGTGTCAGTCTGCTGCCGGATCACTTTAACAACCAGAGAGCGCAGCAGTCACAGTCACTCTGCACACAGACGATATAGATTTTGAATCTGTTGGCAGCTCATGTTAACAGTCTCACTGATCACAACTTTGTTCTTTTCTCATTTAATGCTAGTGTGTACTTATAAGCTTTTCCTGAAATTCTTGTGGTTGAACAGTTAAGTTTTGTGTGCACTTTTTTGGGTAGCTCAGGCTGTTGCTAGTCTCTAGTCACTGAAGTTGGCACTGACTGACTGAAGTCAATGAAGTAGGCTTTTGGATTAGACCAGTTTTTATTAAACATAAAAAATGCATAAGTGGCTCATTAAAAAACAGGCACCTTGTCCTTCGCCCTCCATACAAGCTGTCTCTGTTGAGCTCAGCTCACCTGCTAGCAACAGTGAACATGCTGCCTCTGACAAGCCCAGTACCTCTGCTTCCGACACCGAGCAGAGCCTTGTTGCATCCACAACGGTAAATCCTCCAAACGCATGTCCTCCACAAAATCCACATGCACCATCCTCCAGCTCTGCATCTGTGTCGGAGCCAGCAACATTCTGCCCTCCCCAAAACAGACAATCCACCTCCAGCTCTAGCGTGTCTGTTCCCCCTGACTTAGATTTGTATAGCCCATCCCAGCCCAAGCTAAGTAGCTATCCTAAGCGCCCATTTGGACAGGCTCTCAGGTGTTTCAATGCGGGCTGGTATCAGTCTCGACCATGGCTCGAATATTCTCTTACGTGATGCCAGCTTTTGCTTTCCCTGCCGTAAATTTAGTGTCTCCAATTCAGAAAGAGATGACGCATTCACAAAAGTAGGCTACACCAATTGGAAAAAAGCGCTGATAAAAAACAGTGGTTTTCAGAAACATGCCTCCGGCACTGCGCATGTCAGAGCCATGTCTGCGTGGCAGGAATACCAGTGCCGGACAGAGACCGATTATACCATTGTTCACCAGCTTGGTCAAACTCACATAGAAAAAAACAGATATTATGTAAAAAGTATTGGGGAAGTTATTCAGTTTCTGGCGGTTAATGAACTTGCTCTACGTGGGCACCATCACGGGGGTGGGGATGAGGAAGGTCTTTTAATTCGGCTATTTTATTACACCCTCCAAAAAGACCCTAAACTCGCAGAGATTGCAAAAAGCATTCCCGAAAACGCGAAATACACGTCCAATTTGATTCAGAACGAGATAATTCAAACTCTTGCCAAAATGGTACTAAAAGACATCCAGACCAAATATGAGGAGGCCGACTCTCCTGGCCTTTGTATTAAAAGTGATGGTACCAGGGATCGGTGTAACATTGAGAATTTGTCAGTCATCATTAGATTTGTCCGCAACTCAAACCTGAGGAACACCTAATCGGCCTCATTGAATTGAATCAGCTTGATGCTGAGTATGTGTGTGACCAAATTCTGTCTAATCTGTCTGACCTGGGTTACAATGGTGACAATTTAGTGTCTCAGTGTTATGATGGTGCTTCTGTCATGTCAGGAGTGAGGGGCGGTGTGCAGGCTTTGCTGCAAAACAAAGTGGGTAAAGATATCCCATATGTGCACTGCTACAACCACCAACTCCATTTGGCAGTGGTACATGCAATGCATGCAGAACCTGTGGCAAAGAAGTTCTTTGACTGGTCCAGTTCACTAAACACATTTTGTCAAAGACATTATGTTGCAAATAGATACAGTACACCCACACTGAAAAGACTATTAGAAATTCGCTGGACCAGTCATTATGATGTCACCAAGTCTATTGTTCACAATGAGGATGTCATCAGGAGGCTTCTGTCTGAGATAGCAGAGGATGACAGTGCTCCATTTGACATTAACACAGAGGCATGTGGTCTTTTGACTCAGCTTAACAGACAGAACTTCTTTGACACTGGCAAATTTCTTCTGCATGTGCTTGGTGCGCTGAAGCCAGCCAATTCAATTCTGCAGTCCCAAACAGTGGATTTGTGCACTGAAGGAGAAGTGGTGACAGCTTCCCTGGGCACACTGAAGGAGATGCGATGCGACTCATTCTGGGAGGAGCATTTCTCTCAGTGTGGAAGTAGGCCTACCAACCCACCTAAAAGAAGACGGATAGTTAATTCACAACTTGTCACACTGTTAGCAATTGATGTAATTTCTACAGTAAATCTTACAAGAATGTATTGTATTTGTGTTTTTACTGTAAGTAGCAATGCATCATGGGAAATTAATGGACAGTCCTGTATTATTATTGTAACTACACTGTATACGCGGAGTTTTACAATGGTTTTACAGCCACCGCGTTGCATCATGGAATCACCGCGGTTTGAATTTTTAGGCGGTTAGTTCTAAACGAACATTCTGGACGAGCCATCATTGACATTCAAGAAGAAGAAAGAAGAAGAAGAAAGAAGAAGCAAACATTCTGGGACGAAGGTAAGTTAACTTTACGTTATGTAACTTACTGTTGCCCTTACATATGTATTTTTATAATACAGATATAACGTTATTAGTTCTGCTTATCTGAGTGGATGGTGACGGTTTCGTCTGCTTTGATTAGCTAACATGAAGTAAGCTGTCCCCTTGTGGTTTAGCTAAATTGGAAATAGGGCATGGTTGGGCAGAAATAGGTGCTTTTATGATAAGGTAGCTAACTTTATTAACGCGTCTCTTCCTCCATCAGTCATGTACTGGTAGTTGCTAACGTTAGCTACCACCTTGTTCATCACAAATTGATGCTATTTTTAATCTGCCTAAAGTAACGTCAACATGGTTCTTTCATTGTTTGGATGGATTGGCTAGCTAGCTCGACTGTCATTTAGGGCTGTCAACGAATATTCTAAATTCGAATATATATTCGAATAGTTTTAAAAACAGAATTTCGAAGGTGAAAAATAATATTCGAATGTGGAAAAACATGCCCGCGGTAGCAGAGGCACGGCTGTCTGCTTTCCGAATAGGCGTGCTGCCTGGGATATTGCATGAATAAGGTAACGTTAACGTTAGGTTAGAGACAGCACATTTTTGCAGGCTCCCACTGGTTTGATTATTTACCGTTTCATGTCAAGGAAAAGTTCCATGTTTAACGTTAAGTTACCACAGCACAGCTCGCTCGGAGCGTTCAATGTCGGTTCTAAAACTTCAATTAATGTTAAGAATATTTGTTTCGATCACTGAATGAAGCCTGCTATATGGGACAAGAGTCGCAACCTTAAATTGCTTGCACAAAACTCTTGATCAGAACTCAACATTTGTTTATTGTTGTTGTTGTTCGTTTAAACTGTTATGCGCAGAGAGCGGTGAGGCCGAGACGAGAGTGCGAGCGAGCGAGAGTTCAGAGGTCTGCTCTACGGTCTTGGCCATTAGTTGATTTACTTGTTTTTGTGTAGGTAATACGTTGTCAAATAGGTTTAAACTTAAATAAACTACCTATACAAGTAGTTATGTCTCTTTGTATTAATTTGTCCTGTATTTACGTAATGCGCGTCATTGACAAAATGCGCAACCAGATGTTAGAATATGTGGGGTTTTTTTTGAGGGAATATTCGAATGTCATTTTTAAACAATTTTTCTGTTTGTAATCTAGCTAGATAAGGTGTCAAATCTTAAACTGAACTGCGCGCGTGCATCTTAGAAAAATTGTTTCCAAGTGCTTATCGTGAAAGGTCTCTTCTCAACTTTTTGCACTTGCTGAAAATCCGGTGTTCTGTGGAAAGTTTTTCATTGCGCTCTTGACTTCTGAGAAGAACGTCACGTCTGCCTCCTGTCAGTGAGTTGGTTAGTTAGCCATATAAAGGTAGTTTGTATGTTTGCAATCTTCTTATAACTGTTAAAGCATATATATTAAGTACAGATTTTATAACATTATCGTATATTTCTATCTTTTTTTTGTCCGTTTCGCTGTTTTGCCGAAAATTTTCAGACAACCACCACGTGTTGTGAGGGTGAGCTAGCTGCTAGCAATCTTCACATAGCAACAGTCCAAAATGTTTATTTGCAAGTTTAGCACATGTGGTAAGGAATTTAATAGAGTTTGTGAGTTTACTCAGCACATTAAGTTGCATAGTAATAGTGCTAATTACAGATATCAGTGTGGTGTGCCTGAATGCTCCAGACAGTATCTTAAAATTCCTGTACTTAAAGCTCACATATACAGAGACCACAAACCAGATGTTCCTTTGAGTAATAGTCAGCGACCATGTACTCCTATACAATGTGACTTTTGTGCAGTAAGGTGTGAAACATCATCTTTACTAGTTTGTCACTTGAGGTCACATTTGCGTGAAGGGTTACACATTGAATGCCCATTTAGAGGATGTGATAGAAGGTTCTCTGTTTTGTCGAGTTTTGCATCCCATCTTTCTAAGAAGCACCGCAATGACAGTGTTGAACATGTAGAAAACCCCTCTAATGTAGAAAGACCTGTTGCCAGTGAATCAGTGAGTGAGTGTGAACCATCTAACGTTAATTATTCTGATGATGAGCAAGAAGTGCCTGTTGCAGTTGATGAATCCCTCTTTCTTCAGAATATCACACTTTTCTATCTAAAACTTCAGGCTAAACTACTATTGCCGGCTACTACAATACAAACGATTATTGAAGGATATCAAGATGTCCATCATGTCAGTCTGACAAATCTGCTTAATACCTTGAGTGAGAAACTAACTGTCCTTGGAATCCCAAAGGCCACAATTAGTAACATTATGGATGAAATGAGAAAAGACGATCTCCTCACAGCCTGTAACAGTGGGCCTTTGAGCACAGACCAGAAAAGAAAGACGGCTTTTAAAAAACATTTTAATTATGTTGAGCCGGTGCCTCAGTTATTAGGTATCAATGAGAAAGGTAAGGAATCGTTTGCCCATTATGTTTCTATTAAAGAAACATTGGCTGCACTTTTTAAAAGCAAGTCCATGCAGGAACAGTATGCAGCAACACGTTCCCAACCATCATCAGAGGATATTTTCCAGGATGTAAATGATGGGAAGGGAGCTCAGTGCAACCCTTTATTTAAAGCGGAGCCATCTTCTCTTGGTCTTATACTTTATCAGGATGCATTTGAAGTGGTTAATCCACTTGGATCTTCTAAAAAGAAACACAAGATTCTAGCAGTTTATCTCACTTTAACAGACATTTTGCCTCACAACAGATCATCCATAGATCAAATGCAGCTTGTTCTCTTGTGTAAGGAGCAGGACTTCAAATATTTTGGGATGGACAAAGTATTTGAGCCCCTCATAAAAGACCTGAAAGCTCTTGAGGAAACTGGCATCGAGATAAATAATGGACAAATTGTCAGAGGTCGACTGTGTGCTATTTCGGGTGACAATTTAGGGTCTCACTGTATTGGTGGATTTGTTGAGAACTTTAGTGTGAGCCATTATTTCTGCAGGTATTGTGATATAAAAAGATCAAGTTTTGAGAGCTCTCCATTATTATGTGGCAACAAGCGTACAGAACAGTCTTTTCTGAATCATCTACAAGAATTAGAAAACACTGGTACAAATTCTGAATGTGGTATCAAGTCAAACTCTCCGTTTAACCAACTGTCCTTCTTTCATGTTTGCCAGCCTGGATTACCCCCATGTCTTGGCCATGACCTGTTTGAAGGCATTGTTTCCTGTGACCTTAGTTTGTTGATTGGTCATCTAGTTGAGGAGAAACATTTCAACTATACACATCTCAACAGGTGCAAAGATCAGTTTAACTATAAGGGAAATGATGCTCAGGACAAACCAGCCGATGTTTCACCAGGTAGCCGAAGACTTAGTGGACATGCAGTCCAGAACTGGTGCTTCCTGCGTTTGCTCCCTCTCCTGATAGGAGATAGGATTAGGAATCCATGTGAGGATGCTGCCTGGCAACTTGTGCTGCAGCTCAGAGAAATTGTAGAGCTCATTTGTGCACCAGCAATCACTACAGATCAGGTTGCTTATCTTAAAATACTCATTGAGGAGTATATCTACTTTCGAAGGCAGCTCTTTCCCAATGAGCCTCTGAAGCCCAAACACCACTATTTACTTCATTATCCAGAGCTCATTACCCACTTTGGTCCCCTTATTCGCCTTTGGACTCTCAGGTTTGAGAGTAAGCACACATTCTTCAAAAGATGTGCTAGGAAGTTACATAATTTCAAGAACATCTGCAAGACTGTCGCAGAGAGACACCAGCTCTTCCAGGCATACTTGAGTGCAGGTGAAATGTTTCAGCCGAGTGTGTTGCTGGATAAAGAGATGACATTCTATGTAAATGACTACAGCGACAAAATCCAAGAGGCTGTTGTTGGTTTGCATTTTAAATCTAAAGATACAGTAGCATCTCACACAGTGACGGTGAAGGGCACATCATACAAAAAGGGCATGTTTATTTTGCTGGGGAAAACTGAAGAAGAGTTGGAGGTTGGCAAGATAGAGCTGATCATTGTGCACCATGGCTCTGTGTCCTTTGTCTCAGAAGTATATTGTTTTGTTAAGTTGAGGGACATTGGGGTCTATAGTGTTTTGGGGACACCTCAAGAGCAGTTTGTTTGCATGAGGCATGATGATCTACTGGATTATTATCCTTTGCCAGCCTACACAATGTGTGACATTACAATGATCTGTCTCCATCACTCCTTTGCAGAGACATGGCTGCAGCACAGGAGGAACTCAGGAGGGCTGTCTCGGCAGTACTTCCGGACCTCCCCGCAGACACATTAACTACCTTGATGGCAGGCCTGGAGGAACTTGGTGTGGAGAACAAGGAGGACATGAGCCTTCTAAGTGAAGAAAATATTCTGCCCTTTCTCCGTGTGGTCCAGTCTAGAAAGCTTCTCCGTGCCTTTTCATCTCAAGGTAACCGTAGGTTGGGTGGTTCGGGTTCTATGGGTGGTTCCGGGATGGGGGTGGTCGTCTGCATGGAGTGACACAAGGCACTTTTATCCTTCATCCTATTTAATGATTTAACTGTTTTTAATTCTAAGTATATTAGGCTACACATTGAAATGTTCACAGTTGAACTTGTAAACCTAGGGTGCGTTTGTAAATTCACTCCGAACACGCTCTGCTACACTCTTGACGGTTCGGAAACTGCGCTCAGAGTTAATTTATGAACGCACCCAAAATCTCTTAACTATGCGATCTCTAGACTACTTTTATGGTGCCACTCCCATCATTGCTCCACCATCATAGCCTCTCTGCCATAGCCACCCCATCATACCCGGTAAAAATGTATTGATTTTGTACCCTTACTAGCCTATTTCATGAACTATGCCCTGAGTGTGCTTTGTGTTTTGTAGCATATTAGGGTATTTGATTTAGGATTGTGTAAGTATTCCAATATAATTGTGATGATGGTGTGATTGTTTTTTAATATATATATAGGGTATGATTGTGGCGTGATGTATTAACTGATGTGTTTGGCAGATTGTGAAATCCACTTTCATTTTGTGCCCTAAAAACTGCAACATCGATGGCCAAATGGAATTCCCATCCTGGTCACCAATCTAAATTTTTTTTAAGCGTGACATGATGTGACCTTGGCTGTCAGGTGGCTTTCTACAGTTGTTTTTTGGGGCTACCACAACAAAAAGTTTGAAATAAATGAAAAATGAATGGTTTTATTTTATAGAAAATATGATTGGTGTTTAAATACACCATAATATGTCTGGATCATAGTGGTCTAATGGTAAATATTTTTTCAGGTTCCTTCTCAGCCCTATCTCCTCCTGGCTCTCCACAACTCTCCTCAACCCTGTCCCCCGTGGGAAGTCCACAACTCTCCTCACCTGAGACACCCCGAAAGTCCAACCCAATGCCCTCACCACGCTCACCATGGCCTGTACATTTTAAGGTGGGGTGGGTCTTGGCAATTCCTAAAATATATTTCTATTTTAATCGATAGAGATCCACCGATGGCAAAATTCTGGGCCGATGCCGATGTTCAAAATAGCAATGTGGCCGATGGCAATGGCCGATATTTGTTTTTTCTAAGATTTTGTTATAAGATTGGACACGTTAAAAATAAAAATGAAAACAATAATACATGGAATAGAATGGGTTGGGTAAGCTACGTTTTGTACATTATTGGTATGACGTAAACATCAGCCACTGTCTTCGGTGAATGCCACTTTGTTGGACCGATTCGCCTTATTCACGTCGTAGCCATGTTAACCTCAGCCTCGCTTTCGTCTTCAAAGTGACGCAGCGAGAAGCCTGTCTATGATCAGGAATTCCAAGGTGCGTTCGTGTAGGATGCTGGGGCCGTGAGGAACATATTATCAACTCTCCTAGGTATGCTTTTGTGGACAGTTGATGCTTCACTTAGGCCCATTTCCCCCATATCACGAAATATTAAATATTATATTTATTGCAGATGGACTGCAACTTACCTGCTTACACAGCGAGGTGTAATGTTGGTGACGTATGCCTAGCCTACATCAAAGAGAGAGCGAGAGATAGAGATTAAAATACTGAGCGACAGGGTTCTGTAAAAGCATCTATTGCAGGCTATATTTTGGATCACAAACATAACGCAGAACTTAGCCTAAGGTACCCCATTTCCCTGTGAGTTCATTTCTTGCTTTGAACTATTGTTGGGAGTGACGAGGATTAGATAAAAATTCATATAGCCAACTATTCTAATCGCGTTCAGGCATCTCAATTCTCTTTGACAAATCCTGGAAAAAAACATCTTTGGAGCCACTTAACTCGCTACGTTCGATCGTTTTTGACAGACCACTTAGTGGAACTCTCAACAACTGGCTACAGACAGGCCTCTTAGATGTCTTAGATTACATTTTTAATCACTGCTTCGTTTGAGTCTGATGCTGAAATTGACTATAAATGCACCCTTAAAAGTTTATATCCTTGTATCCTTCTCTCTTTTTTTTCGCCATTTTCTGTTTGCATCCTTGAAGGTTAACTGGGAGAAGATGACGTCAGAGATCCAGTCAGCCATTGCAAATTCTACTGACCGAATCCTGCTGCCAGAAGAGCGATGGTCAGAGAGCTTGTCGATCAAATGAAGGTGCACAATCCAAATCCAAATAGAGGGATCTGTTTGAAAGTTGTAAACGATATAATACAGAAGTACCCTACATGTTTTGGGGATGTGGATGATGATGAAAATACAGCTGGGGCATCGCTCGTCCAGCAAGTAAAAACCAGAATCGAGCACGTCAATCGAAACAACACATTGGCACGGTTAAGGAAGAATAAGCACAGCAATCGTCAGGCGATGACAAATGGAAGAGGTCCTGTAGATCAATATGGATGTGTCCGATGGGCACCTCAAGAATTCCCCTCAGGGGAGACTGATGAAACCCTACAAGAGATGAAGACTCAGATGCAGCAGCTATATGCCCAGGTAGGAATAGTGGGAATTATATTTAGGCAGCTTTAGGCACAAACCTATATTTTATTTTTGAGTATTGATGCATCCAAATTTTGACTCCCCACCCCCCACCCCTAGGAAGGAATGTCAGGCATGGAGAGAGGAGCGCTTCAGAGATGGCTTCAGAGAACCTACGTTCTCCAGCGTTGTGATCTCAATGCTGACCCTCCACACAGCGTCTCAAAAATTAAGGATGACTGGCCCTTTCTCTTCTCCTTGAAGGGCTTGTTCTCCCATTTCAGTGAGCTGACCGGAATTCCTATCCAGGAGAAGCTGCCAGCTGCCATAGACAACAGGAGTCAGAACATCATAGAGTACTTCAAACAGCAGAAGACACCAGGAGTGGGGAAGGTTCTGGAAGCCTACAATGAAGAGAGTGGCAACAAAGCTATCTGCACCATCATGTGCCTGCTTGCTCACTTCAAGGAGGGGGATGGAATCTTCCTTATGGCTGATGTGAGTATAACTTGCAGTGCATATACATAAATTAACCATTCCTGTTATTCTCTGTCCTGCTATTTTGTAATTGTTAATTACCAGAAATAAGTCACCAGCCCCATCCTTTGCTATTGACACTTTGCACAAGTTATTCTAATATTCCATAGACTCTGAACAGCCTGAGTATCAGCCATTGCTTCCTGCCATGTAGTTCATAAAATAATTTTAATATACTGTTTTATTGACATGGCATCAATATTTTAAAAAAAATATTTGCCATGTGCAGCTGTTTCTACATTTGGCACCATAAATTGAAGCTGATTTCCCCCTTGGTGTTGAGTAGAACATTACAGCTTTTGGGGCAAGTTTTCTTTGTCGTTGTTAACTCAACTTAACCATGGTTAACTAATGGTTTTTATTCTCCAGCCCTCTGCCACAGCTGCCGATATTGAGAGAGCTGTCACCCTGCCAAGCACACCTCGATTAGTTGTACCAGGTATAATCTTCCCTTATTTTGTTGAAGTTAATTCTTTAATGAATTCACGTGGTTGAGGGAGGACTGTTGCGCCTAAAAAATGTATTTCTTTGAGTTGTTGATGGAGGGTGCGGGGGTCAAAGGAGATAATAATGTTCAAGTGGAGGTGTGCGAGTCTTTCTCCACTTGAACATTAATGAAGTCATGTAGGTGGCAATAGTGTGTTATGCAGCTTTAAGTTATCATATTGTTAATGGGTTTCAGGAGAGATACTGCGCGGCGCAGACACGTGGTTTATGTCCATGGAAGGAGCATGTGTTATGGGGCCCCACAGCAACCTCCTGCATGGATTGGCAGCAGTCTTCGCTGCTTACTATGTCTTCAACTTGCAATATCCGGCAGAAGCCGCAAGCACACTTGAATTCATTCAGAGGTGAGTTTAAACATGGCACTGTCATGAAAACGATCATAGCAATTATGGAGGTATATTTGATTTAAATCAACCGAACGCCTGTGACAGTGCGATTTGCTCATTTTAGTTCACGCGATCGTTTCTCAGCAGGTTTAATGGATTATTTAAAAAAAGGTAAATATAGTTTCAGTGTGAACTTAAAATACAATTGTGCATTATTTCATTAAGTTTGTATACTTTTATGAAATGAAATGCACAATTGTATTTTAAGTTCACACTGAAACTATATTTACCTTTTTTAATATAATCCATTAAACCTGCTGAGAAACGGTCGCGTGAACTAAAATGAGCAGTATACATATACAAGACATATACAAGAAATATTCATCATGTGTGCAACTCTCATTGGATGAATTCACGTACTGATTTGCGGATGTGAAAAATTTCTCCACAACTTCACATTTCTTGATGCGGGTGTGTAAATGCGTTTTGCACCATATTCACTGCAGCAATTGTATCAAAAATGTGATCGAGTTTCTTAATTTGTAATATGTGGAATATGATTTGTGAACCTGCAATGAAGAATTTGAGAAGGTGTAACTGCTGTGTTGTGTTTGTGGGAGAGAAAAAAGTCTACAAGTTTGCTCTTAAAACATTTCTCTCTTTGACTTTAAATTTACTCATGCACATGTGTGGCTTTTCTCTACAACTACAAATCGCACTGTCACAGGCGTTCAGTTGATTTGAATCAGATATACCTCCATAAGCAATGACTTGATATATGAAGGGATCTTAATCAATGTTTATAACTTTTCTGTAATTGACATTTTTTGTTACAGTTAGGGTTGTCAGTAAGTCACCCCGGCCCACTTAATACAACGACATATTACTTCGTATTTAGAGTGATCAGATTTTACACATTGCTTTGCAAGTATAAGAAAAAACTCAAATTATGCTATCCAATTTAGTGAGAAAGGGATGAGTGAGGAGAGGCATGAGAGAGGAGAGGGGATGGGGAGAGAGGGTTGACGATCGCACAAACAGACACTCACTCAATCTCTCACAGGCACACACTCAGGGGTTAAAGTATTCCGGCACCGTGCCGGATCTCCGGCGTGACACGGTTGTGAAGAAATTTTCATCAGGATGGAAATTCAGAAAGGTTTATCATTTTTGAGTTCCCCAAAACCTATGGCAGCTCTCACTTAAAAAAAACAAAAAAAAAACGTATTTAGCAAATCAGAAGCAGAGTAGGGTGGGGACTTGTGTTTGATAGCTATAACAACGTGCAGCTATCCAACAAGATGAAAGTTTTCTCTGTCTCGCAGATGCGTGATGTGCGAGTGCGTGGAAAAATAGAACCAATTCCTATTTTAAAGCATGCGTGCGCCGGGTCCGCGCTGTCCACGTTCCTGGTGTAGCCAGAATCGCTGACATCAGTTGAATCTATGAGTCGGTAGAATTCAGCGTAATACGCGCGTGTAGAGGCCCGGTGTAGCTCGGGTGTTAGAATCACGGTTTAGAGATCTTTCTATTTGTAAACAATGCTCATGAATTTAGACCTGAAAATAGGCCTACCCCTCCGCATCTAATAGTCTGCTCCTTCGGGAAATGGCTGAGATAATTATGAAAGTAAATTTAATGAAAATAATCATTTAAAAATATACAGGCCTATATAAAATAAGAAATCATATTTTACAGATGCAAAGCTTTTAAAGGGAGATGCATCACGGTTTCAGCCCAATTTCTATCCGATGAACAACACTCCCCCCGGTGCACTCGAATCGCAGACCCTTGCATCGATCGTGCCAAGCCACAGACACATACACACAGACAGACACATACTCATATAGCCTACAATGACTCAGTCTCACACACACACGCACTCATTCATTCATAAAGATCCCTTAATGTTTCATGTCATGGTTATGACCATGTTATAGTCTTAAATGTTACCTGATAAGTGTGTTTTCCCCCCTGTTTTCAGAGCCTTTTGCGGCATAAATCCCCAGACGGGCAGCAAGGCAGAGAAAAAACGAGGGCTGAACGCACCAGTTTGCACACTTTTGAGGAAACTGCTGGATTTTGAATTGGTGGGCAGGGGACATTAGTGGGCAGGGGACATTAGTGGGCAGGGGACATTAGTGGGCAGGGGACATTGGATGACATTAGTGGGCAGAGGACATTAGAGGACATATGTTTGACAACGCATGTTCAACCAGTTTGGTACAGTAATAAATTGTTTGTTTGTGCATTGTGAACTCTGTTTTCTCATCAGTTTTAAGAGAAAATAAAAATATATTTGAAAAAAAAATACTAAGTGTTTACAGAAGTCTGAAAGAGGACATTTATCCAAGTTACAACATCTAATTGTAATATTTACAATATTCTGTCCTGTGAAATTACAGGAAATTCCTAAAATTACAGGAAATTCCTGGCTACTGAGTTGCCGTAAATATAAAATTTTGCTGTAATATTTACAGTATTTGATCCTGTAAAATTACAGTAAATTACATTAAGTACAGTACCTTGTTGTAGTTATTTTACAATAACACTCCTGTATACTGTTTACAGTAAATTTACGGCAACTATTAGCCAGGAATTTCCTGTAAAATTACAAGAAATGTCTAACAGTGTAGTGTTATCTTGTCTACAATAGGGCATGGTGGTGACTCTGATGACCAAACTGCTCCTAATCAGACTTTTAAAAGGGCTATGTTCAACATCCTTGATAGGGCTATTGTGGAGATGGAGACGAGATTCTCTCAAAGAAATGTTGATTTAATGAGGGCAACATCATTTCTCCTACCAAAATCAGCGTCTTTTCTTGACCCTTCTCTCCTGAAGCCACTTAAAGTGCTTGCAGGCACAGAGCAAAATAGGATGACCTTGCAAAATGAAATTGCTGTGGCAAAAGCAATGTTGCTCAATAAACTGTCCACTGATGCTAACCTCTCTGAAGTATGCAAGTGCATTCAGCAGTACAAAGAGGCCTTCCCCATTTTGCATAAGCTGTATGTCACAGCACTCATCATAGGTGTGTCCTCAGCTGCATGTGAAAGTTATTTTTCTACCTTGAGCCGCATTCGCATTCTCACCCCTCTCCGAAGATCAATGCTAAATTCAAGGAAGAGAGATTTGGTCATTTTGGCACACGAAAAGAAAATCACAAAAGGTATGGACATGAATCGATTTGTTTCTGAATTTGCCAAGACTAGCCGAAGACTGGTCCTGTAGATAGGATACACTGGATGTATCAGGGACCTGATTAAATCCATGAATAAGTACCACAAAAAAAAAAAAATAATATATATATATATATTTACAAAAAAAAGTTATGTTGCCTCTGCTAATCAAATCATAATTTCAATTCTTATAGTTTCACAAAAAATAGCTTTTATTTCAACTCTCTAGGTCTCCTGACCCCCTGCATGTAGCCTAATGTTTCCTTTTATCTAGGCCTACATTTTTACATTTATTCATTTAGCAGACACTTTTATCCAAAGCCACCAGAGAATAACATTCAAATACTGTTCTCATTGTGGGCTAGGGAACTGGGAAATATGTTGTACTTGGAAGAACTGAGATTTATATTAAAAGACAAAAGATCCATTTTCATTAAGATTTGGGAACCAATAAGAAAATTCTTAAAGATGGACTGAACAAGCTTTGTATGTTATTTTAATTTCTGTTATAGCCATTCACCAGGATAAAAGACTGTATATGTTTATTCTTTGCCCATTTACAAAATGTTTTTGTTTGTAGAGCACTAGAAGACACCTTCTACAATCATTGCAATATTGTGGGGGGAGGGGGGAGGGATGCTTTAATTTAAAAGCTGTAAGTATACCTAGCTCAATGTAACATGTACAATGGTACTGCTTAGAAAGTTTATTTAGTCGTACTCTTGTATAGTTACTGATTTGGTGACATTGTGCATGTGAGTTGTCTTCCTAAAAATGAAAATAAAGGGAATAAAAAAAAGAAATAAATAAAAAATACTGTTCTCATACTGTTCAAATGAGCATATCAAAATTGTTTACCTGGGGCCGCATTCACAAAGAATCTTATAAGAGGCTACAATTAGCTCCTAACTGTCGAAACTCCTAAAAATAATGGGCGTGTGACTCATAACTTTAGACTCCTAATGTGTTTTACTAAGAGTACTTCACGAAACATTTAAGCCCTAAAAGTAGCACCTACGTCTGGGACAGTTTAGAAGAAGAAACAAATTAATTTACCTCTTGTCTACAAACGTTACTTCAGATTCATTTAAAAAACTCTCATCCTTCTCGGTAGCCTACTCGTGTAGCACGTCTTCTCACAAGCAAACACAGGCAATCACCGTGATCTGATATATATGAATCTGTCAATAATAATAATATCATCATCATATTATTAATGTTGACCTGGTTTGATTAACTTTTATGTGATAGCCCTATAGTCTAATAGGGGCCCTGTGCCTATCTCTGGGTTCCTGGCTTAGAAAAAGATCTGCACTAAAACAGATTGTGTGTAGTATAGCTTAATTTTGCGCCGATTTTTCAATTGTTTATGTTGCCCCCCCAAACAAGCCAAATGCCCCCCCAAACATGACATCCTGGTACCCCCTCTGCCCCCAACTATGACGCGTTGCCGACTGTGTGAGTTCCCAGACCTAACATCTTGACGTAGGTCTGGCTTGCCAGGCTAACATTTACAATTATATCAAACAGAAACAAACCCTAAACATGTGCTTGACCAGCTCCAACAGCAGAACATTGCATAATTTCTTATTTACCCCCAACTCTCTTTGCAGAACACACAATCCTTGCTCCCATCGTCTCCCCAACCCTTTCCTCCTGCATAAGCTGTCTTGTGAGTGTAGCCCAATTTATACTTCTGCGTCGAATTAAGCCCAATTTATACTTCTGCATCGAACTTAAGCCCAATTTATACTTCTGCATCGAACTTAAGCCCAATTTATACTTCTGCATCGAACTTAAGCCCAATTTATACTTCTGCATCGAACTTAAGCCCAATTTATACTTCTGCATCGAACTTAAGCCCAATTTATACTTCTGCGTCGAACTTACGGCTGTGTGTAGCGCGCGTACCCTTCGGCGTACCCTGACGTGCACCTCTCCAAAAATGTAACAACGCGTCAATTACCATATGAGCTAGAACCGCCACTGCTCACAGCTCTCTATCTCAAACAAAAATACAAAAAAGAAGAAATAAATACAATACACACAAAAAAAAACCTTACATAAAAACTAAACTTTACACAGTTCACAGAAACATAAATTATACTAAATTACAAGACAGAAAATCAACAAAATAATACACTCACTATTAGAGGGGCATGACTGAAAACTGTTTCAAATAATCAAATAAAGAAACAAGAAAAGAAACAAATACATAAACACTTTACATAGTATACGTAGTAATATTCACCCAACTCACAAAAAGAAAAACATCAAAACAAACTACACAAAACTACAGGGCTGAGGTTCCCCACTGGAGTGATCACCATAGCTAGTTATCCAAAAGCACACTTCCAGACACACCACTGTGCACTCAGATCACACAACCAAACACTTAATGATGGGATCAGTCGTTTTTGAAAAACACTTTTGGCCAATGTTGATATTTAAAATCACCAAAAAACAAACACTCCCCTACTACACCAAAAGGATCTCACCCCTAGTTTGATAGCTCCACCCCACACTTACGTACAAGCATATTCAAGCAATGGCCAGCAAATATTAGTTCTGTGAAACAAAGCTAAACAATGTTATTAACCTATCGAGAAGAAATAAAGCAAACTCTGTGTCCGGTGTTAGGCCTTCCGCTCCTTGAGTTCTCTCAAGCTTCTCCGATATTAACACAAGTTCTACCTCTTGCCTAATCGTAAGCCTTCTTTTTCATTTTAAGTTCCGCAGAGATTTTACTATTTTGTTTTTTTATCTGCCATTTCTTTCTTTCTGTAGTCGTTCGGCTAATGTCTGTGCTGTGTGCACTGAGCGCTCTCTCCTCCCCATCATTAGGAGACACGCCTCTTACTGCTGATTGGTTACAAGTGTGTTTTGGTACATGGTCCGACAGTTTTCAAAAGTGTTTTTCAAGAACGGCAGAAGAGAAGCGTCAGGGCTGTGGCTATAGCGACAGCAGAAAACAATGATTGACGTCAAGAACGAGAGGGAGAATCCTGCTGCAAAAACGAACATAAAGAAAAACAAAAATGTTACTACCAAGGTTATTATAGTTTTGCATTTTTCATTAGTTTTTATTTTTATTTCGTTTTGACTTTTTGTTTTAAAATTCAGTTTAGTTTTAATTAGTTTTTCACGAGTTGACACTTACATATACTTTGAGGGAGTAAGATTTTAATGCGTATTTGGCGTGCTGTCCGGAGGGCGGAAACTAGGAGTGTGGAGAAGGGGTGGTGGGGGGATGCTGCAAACTGTCAATGGATCGAGGTAAGACTGCTGAGTCTATATATACCCTCTTAACATTGATTGCTAAGTGCTGTCCACTCGTGTTAGTTATCTGAACTCCTGTGCTCCTCCCGAACTTAGTTTATAAAACTTCATTTCACGACTTCACACTTACATATACTTTGAGGGAGTAAGATTCTAATGCGTATTTGGCGTGCTGTCCGGAGGGAGGGCTCCGAGCTCGGAATTCAGCCCGAACCCAGAGTACTCCCCCCCCAATAGGCTAAAGAGCAGAAGACAGCCGCCGGACTAAAGACCCCCAAATGAGTGCCGAGATTGGCGGGCTGGCATCTCAAGAAGGGGCCTGGATGCTTGACCGGGGAGGCCCGTAATGGTGGCTCTTTGCCTGGACTGACGACCCCTGTTTGTCTGCGAACGGGGAGCACTTGTAGTGTCATTGCCCGGGAGATTTTCTCACACTGCATCCGCTGTGAGACCAATGCTCGCTGGACAGAAAGAGGAAAACTGAAAAGAGGAAAAAATGAGTGCTTGCCCAGGAGATTTTCTCACACTGCATCCGCTGTGAGGCCAAATGCTCGCTGGATGGAAGAGAAAACGTAAGTGCTCTACTGGGAAAGTTCTCACTCCGTCCGCTGTGAGACCAATGCTCGCCGGACAGAAAGAGGAAAACTGAAAAGAGGAAAAAATGAGTGCTTGCCCAGGAGATTTTCTCACACTGCATCCGCTGTGAGACCAAATGCTCGCTGGATGAAAGAGAAAATGTTTTTTTTTTTTTACTCGATGAGGGTTTGGTGGGCTTTTTTAATGTGGAACCGGTTGGTCCTGATATAGCTTTTGAAAGCGTCGGAGGACCATCTCCCAAGGGCTTGAATCTGCTGTTGGGAGAGGTCTTTTTGGGCTGCTGAAGTTGCTGTGCCGATGTAGAATGAGTTACTCGAAAAATTCTTTGCTGGAATGCCTGACTTTTGGAGAACAGATTTGAGGTGTTTCTGGAACCAAAAACGTGTCACGGGTTTTTCAGATTCGTCTAAAAAGAGGGGTTCCCGAGGAGGTGGCGCCGCCACAAAAGCTGCAGATGTGAATAAACTGGCAGCGCGCTCTTTGACATCTGCCCGCGTTGAAATGATTACAAGGCTGCCTGCTTTCATCAAAAGCAGAGTCCTGTATTGCGCTGGTGGTTGCTGCGCGCGGCACATAGTAGCACATAGAAAATACTTTTTGTGCGCAAAAACAAACAAAAATAACGACTTCATTTCAACTATTAATTTCCTTCTCTGTGGGCCTCGAATCAGTTCACTAGTGTAACAGCGCAGCGCTTCTGTGTTGTACGTCACACGCATCACACACATGACCAGTGTCGGCCAATAGTGAGCCTACGTGTGACGTAGCTCTACGCAAATACGCTAGTTTAACTGACTAGAGGCCCAAAGAGAAGGAAAGGAATAGTTGAAATGAAGTTGTTATTTTTGTTTGTTTTTGCGCACAAAAAGTATTCTCGTCGCTTGATAAACTTAAGATTGAGCCACTGTAGTCACTTGGACTATTTTAACGATGTCTTTAATAACTTTTCGGGGCTGGCAAGTTTCAATCCCTTAGAAGCCTATGGAGGAGTGATCCAGCTCTCAGATTTCATCAAAAATATTTTAATTCGTGTTCCGAAGATGAACGAAGGTCTTATGGGGTTGGAACAACATGAGGGAGAGTAATTACTGACAGAGTTTTCATTTTTGGGTGAACCCTTTAAATGGTCTCTCAGTCTGGTTCAGTAGAATTCACAATCATGGGGAAGACTGTTGACCTGACAGTTGTGCAGAAAACTATCATTGACACCCTCCACAAGGAGGGAAAGCCTCAAAAGGGAATTGCAAAAGAAGTTGGATGTTCTCAAAGTGCTGTATCAAAGCACATTCATAGAAAGTTAAGTGGAAGGGAAAAGTGTGGAAGAAAAAGGTGCACAAGCAGTAGGGATGACCGCAGCCTGGAGAGGATTGTCAGGAAAAGGCCATTCAAATGTGTGGGGGAGCTTCACAAGGAGTGGACTGAGGCTGGAGTTACTGTATCAAGAGCCACACAGAGACGGATCCTGGACATGGGCTTCAAATGTCGTATTCCTCTTGTCAAGCCGCTTCTGAACAACAAACAACGTCTGAAGCGTCTTAGCTAAAGAAAAAAATAACTGGTCTGTTGCTCAGCGGTCCAAAGTCCTCTTTTCTAATGAGAGCAAATTTTGCATCTCATTTGGAAACCAAGGTCCCAGAGTCTGGAGGAAGAATGGAGAGGCACAAAAAAGGTGTTGGTCCACTGTGCTTTATTAAGTCCAGAGTCAGCGCAGCCGTCTACCAGGACATTTTAGAGCACTTCATGCTTCCTTCAGCAGAAAAGCTTTATGGAGATGCTGACTTCACTTTCCAGCAGGACTTGGCACCTGCCCACACTGCCAAAAGTACCAAAACCTGGTTCAATGACCATGGATTACTGTGCTTGATTGGCCAGGAAACTCGCCTGACCTGAACCCCATAGAGAATCTATAGGCCATTGCCAAAACAGGAATGAGATTCATGAAACCAAACAATGTAGAAGAGCTGAAGGCTGCTATTGAAGCTTCCTGGTCTTCCATAACACCTCAGCAGTGCCACAGGCTGATAGCATCCATGCCATGCCACATTGAGGCAGTAATTCATGCAAAAGGGGCCCAAACCAAGTACTGAGTACATGATTATATGATTATACTTTTCAGAGGTCCGACATTTCTGTATTTAAAATCCATTTTTTTATTGATTTCATGTAATATTCAAATTTTCTGAGATTTTGAATTTGGGGTTTTCATAAGCTGTAAGCCATAATCATCACAATTATAACAAATAAAGGCTTGAAATATCTCACTTTGCATGTAATGGGTCTATGTTCTCTAAAGGCAAATTTCAAGCATTTTAACTGTCCAGTAGAGCTCAAAACTCTTCACTCTCAGTGTGTCTGCGCTGTCTTTTTAGTACACGCCTAAAAACTTCAGACCTCTTTCACTTCTTCTCAAACAGAAAGAGAAGAGAACGTTAGAGGATTGACATCTCAACTATAGGAAGCAGCCTAAATCCCAATGATAAAGTGTGTAAAGAGCTGTTTTTGTGAATACTCTACACCACAAATACTAGTGGTAAAATCCTGTACAATCGGAACATTATATCGCTTGTATCAGATGTTAGCGATTCCTTTGATTCTCTGGTAAGTTGCTTAAGTGACTAAAAAACAACCTTAGAAAATTCAGAGTCATCAATTTACAGTGTTGTCTTTATCTAACCTAAATGATTTGCAAACACATGACATTCACACAGTTCATTTCACAGACCTTCAGCATACAATAGTAATGTTTACTTATGTTTATTCTGGTGTGATTCTGATACAGTTTTGTGCTTCTGTGTGGAGACCACCAGGACACTGACGACATCCTCAGCTCTGTCACAACCAAAGTGAAAGGCATCGCTCTAACAAACACCCCCGAGCTCGGTGAACAGATCTGGGATGTGGCTGACTACATCATCCCATCTCAGGTAGTCTGGTAATATGGTGCGAGGTACAGGCCAGATGATTTTAATTGTACAAATGAACCCTTGTCAGTGCCAACACATCACCTCAATGATCACAGAGAAGTTACTGGCTGAAGGTTTTTTTGGATCATCGTTTTGGATCATCGTTTTTTTTTATGCTTTGTGTTTGCTCTTTTAACTTACAAGAGTTATTTACAATGTCAGTAAAAACAAAAAAAATGTATGCTATAATACAGTGGTTCTGATGAGCCTTTTGTGTTATCACTATTTTACCACATTGTATGTAATTCTGTGTTGTCTTTGTTAAGAGGGATAAAAACTTGGTTAAAAGTAGCCCAAACTGTATTGTTCTTAACTAGACTCACAAATGTGTTAAGAAATTACACAGGATGTGTTGTTTTATACAGGATGTGTGGTTTTTAACAGGATGTGTTGTTTTTAACGCATCCGTTTTAGGAGTGCATTAGAATTACAAACAATGCATACAGTATTTTTTATTTACAGGTATAAAAACTGTGACATCGATTGTAATATTAGGATGAAGAGAAGAATAGGATGAAGTGAAGGAGAAACTGTACACAAACTTTATTGGTTCTTGTGTGTATTGTCAGGCAGTGTTGGGGCAGTGTGTGTGTGTGTGTGTGTGTGTGTGTGTGTGTGTGTGTGTGTGTGTGTGTGTGTGTGTGTGTGTGTGTGTTTAAACATGATGGTTATTGAAGTTCTAGACTAAATGTGAGTGTGCATTTACTCATCTCACTTGCTCAAAGAAAAGATCCAATATTCCTCAAAATTAATAAAATCACAATCAGACTCTGTCCTCCTCGCCCTCCTCTCGTTCCCTCTTGGGACCTCTCAGTGGTTTTAACTGCACTACAGAGTGCTCCCTTTGAGCCTTTGCAATCAGTGGAGCTTAAGTTTCTGTCAAATAAGACAGCGCTCCTGGTCGCACTGGCCTCCATTAAGAGGGTTGGGGACCTGCACTAATTTTCCATTGACGTAGCGTGCCTGGAATTCGGGTCGGCCTATTCTCACGTGATCCTGAGACCCCGGCCTGGATACGTGCCCAATGTTCCTACCACTCCCATTCGAGACCAGGTGGTGAACCTGCAAGCGCTGCCCCTGGAGGAGGCAGACCCAGCCTTGGCACTGGTCTGACCAGTACGTGCCCTCCATGCTTACGTAGACAGAACGCAGTGTTTCAGGACCTCAGACCAGCTCTTTGTCTGTTATGGTGGGAAGCTGAAGGGAAAGGCTCTCTCCAAGCAAAGGCTGTCTCACTGGATAGTGGACGCCATTGCTTTGGTATACCAGCAGCAAGGTCGACCATGCCCCCTTTGTGTGAAAGCCCACTCCACCCAGAGTGTGGCTTCCTCTTGGGCTCTAGGGAAGGCAAGGCAAGTTTATTTATATAGCACATTTCATACACAATGGTAATTCAAAGTGCTTTACATAGAAGAAATTAAAATAATGAAAAGAAATCAGAAGAATTAAAACAGTTTAGAATAAAAAATTAAAATACAGAAATAATCAAAAGAAATCAGAATAATTTAAACATAAAATAAAATACAGTATGAACAGTCGGACGAGCAGTGGCACAGTGCTCATTCATTGAATGCACAGCTAAACAGATGTGTTTTGAGTCTGGATTTGAATGTGACTACTGTAGAAGCACATCTGATCTCTTCTGGAAGCTGGTTCCAGCTGCGGCTGGCATCGTAGCTAAAAGCAGACTCACCATGCTTAATAATAATAATAATAATACATTTTATTTTGTAATGCGCCTTTCTCTGTCTCAAACCGCTAAAACTTGAACAGAACAAAATAATCAAACACGAAAAAAAAAAAAAAATATATATATATATAAGGATCAAAATACATAAAAATAATACAATTATAAATTAAAAACTTTACCAAAAAGATGTTTTAAGAAGTTTCTTAAACAATCCACAGAGACAGCATCCCTAATAGATGTGGGTAGTGTGTTACATAACTTGGGTGCGTTATAGAAAAAGGCCCTCCCCCCCATGGTTTTTAATAGTGGTCGACCGATATATCGCCACGGCCGATATATCGGCCGATATTTGGCTTTTTTTAAATATCGGCATCGGCCGATAAGTTTTTCTGATTGGCCGATGTGTTGGAAGCAGAACTTTTATTTTGACGGCGCTGCAGACTTTTATTTTGACGGGCAGCGCTGAGAACACCAGCACCTGAGAAGAGAATGGCATCGCCTGAATCTGATCCCACAGCGCTCACTCACATTCTCCGTCTCTCTGTCAGTCAGATCTAATACTTTGTTAGACAGAACCGGTGGCTACAGAACTGGTAATCAAAGAAAATAGTTTGCAAAAAAGTAATGCGTTTGCTTTTATATTATTTGTAACCGAAAAGGCAAATAATCAGGCTAAAATACTTTCTCATTTACCGTCAACATTCAGCAAATGCGCATCTACATAATTTAAACAAATCTCTGAATATCTAATAAACATTTAATTTCACAAACCTTGCAGATTTAATCGAATCCAGCTGTGATATCTTGTGAAGTGTGCATTTGTAGCCGATATAAACGTGTTCCTGCGAGTGACGGTCCGTGTGAAGCGAGTAAATGTGAACAGAAGATCAGCTTCACAGGAGACGCGATCGAAACACTTTAAATCCTTCTTTTTAAAATATGCTGTGCTATATCCAGTGGCCCACTGTGTCATATTCATGTCGTTTTCACTGTGTGCTGTATGTAAAATTAGCGTTACCTTGTCAAAAGTCAAAGTAAAAAAAATATGATTATCAGTGCGCATGAAATTACCAGATTACTGAGTGCCCTGTTACAGTGTTTACTTCCTTTTTATTCACATATTCATATATTTTTAAACAATTACTTTATTTGTGAAAAATACTGTAATAGGATTGCAGATTCAAGAAGTTGCCATCTAAAGTATAGGGCCTAAGCATGTTTATTTTAAATATTTTTAAATATTTATTACATTTATCTAATTTATTAAATATTGATTTATATAAATATAAAGTGTGTATGTATATATTATATATGTGTGTGTGTGTGTGTATATATATGTTTGATATATAAATATAAATATCTGTTTTATATTGGCCATCGTCCACCCTGCTCTCTAAGATATCAGCATCGGCCATCAAAAAACCCATATCGGTCGACCACTACTTTTTAATTTACAACGAGGCTGACACAGAGAAATAGAGCCAGCAGAGCGGAGAGAGCGAACGGGAATGGATGGAGTAACCATGTCACAGATGTAATCTGGAGCCAACCCATGTACTGCTTTATAGGTTAAAATAAGAATTTTAAAATCAATAAGTGACTGAACTGGAAGCCAATGCAGTTGCTGGAGCACAGGTGTAATATGATCGCGTGAGGATGTATGAGTCAAAACACGTGCGGCAGAGTTCTGAATATATTGCAACCTCCTAATAGTAGACCCGCAAAAAGAGAGTTACAATAATCAAGCCTTGATGTGATGAAGGCATGGATAAGCTTCTCAGCATCAGGCCTAGAGAGAAATGGTCTAATACGTGCAATGTTCCTCAGGTGGAAAAAAGCAACCTTCATTATGTTTTTAAAATGTGAATTAAAAGTTAGCTGGGCATCAAAAATCACACCTAAGTTACGCACCTGACCAGAAGGGGACAATTGCGTATTGTGTACTGAAAGTTTAAACTCCTTACATTTACTGACATTAATTGGAGTGCCAATTAATAAGATTTCAGTTTTGGAGCAGTTTAGTTTTAGAAAGTTGAGTTTCATCCACGCTTTAATTTCCAACAGACAGTCAGAAAGTTTAGAAGAGGCAGAATTAAGATCGGGCTGAGAGCTGATATAAATCTGCGTGTCATCCGCATAACAGTGATAGCTCAGGCCATACTTCTGAATGATCTGCCCAAGTGGCAACATATAAACACTAAATAAAACAGGACCCAAAACTGACCCCTGAGGGACACCCTGACTCAGGGGCACAGTCTGAGATCTGTTAGAACCCAGGCAGACAAATTGGGAACGATCTGAGAGGTAGGATTTAAACAAATTTAACACAGTTCCAGACAGACCTATCCATGTATGCAATCTGTCCAATAATATGCTGTGGTATATGGTATCGAATGCAGCATTAAGGTCTAACAAAACCAGAATGCTACAAGCCCCAGAGTTGGCTATAACGAGGAGGTCATTCAGGACCCTGACTAGAGCAGTCTCTGTACTGTGTCCTGATCTAAACCCGGATTGAAAAGTTTCTAATAGGCTATTCGTACAGATATGAGTATGGAGTTGGCCAACAACCACACGCTCAAGCACTTTTGCCAGGAAAGGTAAATTGGAGATGGGTCGATAATTTGACATATCGGTGATATCACTCCCAGGCTTTTTAAGAACTGGCGTAACTGCAGCCATTTTTAAAGCAGAAGAGACATTCTCTGTATTGAGTGAAGCATTTACAATAGCAGTGATGTGGAGCACAATGACAGGCAGACAGTTTTTCAGAATAGTTGTAGGTAGGGGATCAAGTATGCAAGTTGTAGAATTCATTGACAAAACAAGTTTAGAAATAAAATCAAAATCAACAGTACCAAAACTTAAAAAAGCATGACCAGAGAGATTAGGAGAATGCACCTCAACAAACTCAGAAGCGTCCTCACAGGCAATGGCGTTATAAATATTCTCAATCTTAGATGAAAAGTAGTTGAGAAATGCATTACACTGCTCATTGGTAGAACAGTTAAAGCCCCTGGGAGATTTAATTAGATTGTTGACTGTTCTAAAGAGAACTCTGTGATACTAATGATAGTAGAATAATATGCCACTTTTGCAGCTTTGAGAGCATTATAATACTCAATCTGATGCTGATCAAACATTGATCTATGAACTGTTAAGCCAGATTTTTTATATTTTCGTTCCAACTGCCTGCCTATCACCTTCAATTTGTGCAACTCAGATGTATACCAAGGGGATGATCTTTTAAAAGAAACAACACGTTTTTTCAAAGGGGCAAACTCCTCCAGAATAGATGTAAAAGCAGCATTATACTGATCAATAGAGGGCGCAACTGGTAAATCATCCATAGTATGACTAAGCAGATCAAGATCAATCTCACTGATTTTCCTAAAACAAATAACACGTTCTTTCACTGTCTGCAAAGAAGGAGGAGTTAAATTGAACGTGAGGAGCTTGTGATCACTTATACATACCTCAGTACATTCAAGTTGTTCAATAAGTAGGCCTACTCCTGAAGTGCAAATCAGATCTAATATATGACCATGTTTGTGTGTCGAAAAGTTAACATGCTGTGTGAAGTTAAAACATTCTAGTGTATCCATGAAACACATAGCATTATTGCAAGCCATATTGTCAACATGAATATTAAAATCACCAGTTAAAAGAGTAACTGGACAGAGTGCACTGGCAAGTGTCAAACACTCAGTAAATTCAGAAAAAAAGTCAGAGTTAAGTTTGGGAGGACGATAGATGTTTAACACAATAACTGATGAGAGACCAGTCAGCTTAAAGGCCAAGCATTCAAATGATGAAAAGCACGGCAATGAAACCTCAGTTACTGCAACATCAGATCTGTAGATGACAGCAAGACCGCCACCTCTACCGGTGGAGCACGGCCGGTCAAGATAAGTGTAGCCAGGCAGAGCACACATATTTAGATTGAAATAGTCATTTGGCTGATGCCACGTTTCACACAGGCAGAAAAAGTCCAGTTTTTTGTCCAAAACAATGTCACAGAGTATAGCTGCTTTATTATTTATAGAGCGAGTGTTCAGATGTGCAAACCTGATTGTGTCAAGGCGGACACCACAGCTGGATGGAGTAGACTTCTGGAGGTAGGAGAAGTAAGCAGGGCAGACATGACGGATAGGTAAATGGCGGCGATCCAAACGCCTTTGCGACCAAACTGAGTTAATACCGGCTCCGCTTGAATGCAAATTCCGGCGGGAGCCACGATGAACGTATTTTGGCCGACAGAGAATTTGTAGCGATCGCAGTTTTTCCCAAACACCAGTCGCAGGGGGCGCAAGATGACCAAGCTGTAAAAGTTCCATGGCAGAGTATTTCAGCATAGTGCAGTCCGGGAGGTCGAAATTAATCTTGCCGTAAACTCCAAAAAATGCCAGTATAAAAACAAATAAAAAACAGTATTGCAGCATATTAGCAGCAGGTAACATCAGCCGATAAAACCAATCAACAGTACCATAAAATAAACAACTTAACGCGCTGAAGGAGAAGCGGCAGCCAGAGTTGCGCCAGCGTCCTCACACTTCCTCGCGAAGTGAACCCTTGGTATTTCTAGCTGATGTGATTCTAGTGAGCTGAGTGATCTGTTGGTTTATATTCAGTGAGCATATCTGCAATGTATTGAGGTCCTAGGCCATTTAGTGATTTATATACCAGTAATAATACTTTAAAATCAATCCTATATGTAACTGGCAGCCAGTGTAAAGACCTGAGGACTGGTGTGATGTGTTCATATGTTCTGGTTCTGCTCAGCGTTCTGTATGAGCTGCAACTGTCTTATGGTCTTTTTGGGAAGGGCAGTGAGGAGTCCATTACAATAATCCACCCTGCTGGTGATGAAAGCATGCACAAGTTTCTCTAAGTCTTGACTGGAAACAAAGCATCTTATTCTTGCAATATTTTTCAGGTGATCGTATGCTGATTTAGTTATTGCTTTGACATGACTACTGAAACTAAGGTCTGACTCCAGAGACACACCCAGATTCCTGACTTGATTTTTAGTTGTTTGACCCCTAGACTGAAGGTATGCGTTCACCTTGAGAACTTCATCTTTGTTTCCAAATGCAATGACTTCAGTTTTGTCTTTGTTTAACTGAAGAAAGTTTTGGCACATCCAATTGTTTACTTCATCAATGCATTGGAACATAGAGTTAATGGGGCTGAAATCGTTAGGCGATAGGGATAAGTAGAGCTGTGTATCGTCTGCATAGCTGTGGTAAGCGATTTGGTTCTTTCTCATTATTTGGCTCATTGGGAGCATGTACAGGTTGAATAGGAGTGGCGCAAGAATTGAGCCTTGCGGGACTCCGCATGTCATGGGTGTTCACTCAGACTTATGGTCTCCTATACTCACATAATAACCTCTGCCTCCTAAGTATGACCTGAACCATTTTAGGACTATCGCAGAAAGCCCAACCCAGTTTTCCAGCTTGTCAAGAAGTATGTTGTGATCGACAGTGTCAAATGCAGCACTGAGGTCGAGTAGTACCAGCACTGATAATTTGCCTGTATCAGTATTTAAGCGAATATCATTTATTATCTTTATGAGCGCGGTCTCTGTGCTGTGATGCGGTCGGAAACCAGATTGAAAATTGTCAAAGTATCCATTCGAGCTTAAGAATTTGTTCAGCTGATTGAAGACAACTTTTTCAATGATCTTGCCAATGAAAGGAAGATTTGAGATCGGTCTATAGTTGTTTAATATGGTCTTATCCCGATTGCTCTTTTCAGGAGGGGCTTGACAACAGCAGTTTTCAGGGAGGTCGGAAAACTCCCAGAGAGAAGTGAGGCATTTACCACTTCTAGGAGATCTGCTTCTAAGCTGTTTAACACACTGTTGAAAAAAGATGTGGGAAGTGCGTCAGTTATTTTATTGATATTATTAATACTGATATTATTGATTTTCTCAGAGATGAAACGTGATTGAACAGTAGCTCTGCGGTACTCATTGCAGTAGGTAGACCTTGCAAAGGAAACAGACGGCAGGATTTGGAGAATCGGTCAACAATGACTATGATACATGTATTACCTTCGGAGGGAGGTAGGTCGGTCGCGAAGTCTACTCCTAGGTGTGACCAGGGGCATCGCGGCACGGGCAACGGAAGGAGCTTGCCAGATGGAAGATGGCGTGAAGATGGCTCTTCCCATAAATCCTGATGTACTTTGTACATCATAAGAAGGATGGCGTCTACGCTAATATTAGTCTCTGTTTATCCCGAGGTTCACCGCAGTCCGCCCGATCCTGGCCGTATCCGAATCTGATGAAGGACCTTCCCCTGGACACAACAACATCGCAGTCCTGAAGTGTCAACTAGTCTCTCCCTTGTGAATGCCTCCTTCCCTTTACCTCTGTACTGATAAAACATTGTTGGGATAATTCCGATTCACGTGGCTACGTGGAAGGGATAAAAAAATTCTCAGAGCCACCAGGCAATGTTTTATGCAAATGAGCGGCCGGATCGCATTACAGAATTTTTTGTTATAACCGTGTCGTGTTAGCGGCCCCTAAGTTAATAACTAATGATCGTTGCAACGGAAGTGAATCAATCAAAACTAACTTTAGCAGGACAAAAACTTTATTCTAGAGCTGCTGTAAGGCCAAAACAATCTCTTTTACTTTAATTTCCTATTATCACTGTAAAGCTGCTTTGAAACAGTCCATATTTTTAAAAGCGCTATGTAAATGAAGGTGACTTGACTTTAGTTTATTGATATTGGTGATTATTAAAAGTATTCTTAAAGTCCCCCTGTGGTGAAAATCAAGTTTTTAATGTTGTTTATATGTCTATGTGGTGTTTTTAATATGCTTTAGCATATCATTAACCGCAAACTAGCAGGGGAGCCTTGAGATGCCAGATTACATTTTTCTGTTGATATGAAAAATCAGGTAGATTTAGGTGTAGCAATAGGTGTGTGACGTTTATTGCGATGTTATGATGAACTATATGCCTTTTTCCACTGACGTTCTGAGTTGTTGAAATTATTTCTGATGATTGTTAGAAGGCAGCTGACTCATGCGAATGGGAACATAGTTTGTGTAACGTTAGCAACACATTATTAGCTGTTTGATAACATAGTCATGCAAAAGGCTAATCATATCAATTACCGTTATGTGTCAGACATTGTAAAGAGCGATACCATTGTGCAGTTTACCTCAGTAAGTTGACTAATTGAATCTGTGAGCTGTTGTGAGTGAGTGGAGGCGGGGCTAATTATCATATTCATGGATCCACGTATACTAAATTAAGCAAGGGTGTAGAGTTACGTTCAAGCTATTTTAACCCATTAAGACAGTTTAAATATGTCATTTTGGTGATCAAAGATTAGTTTTAAGGGATCAAATGTCTTTCTGCTCTTGGTTGGATTCGCTATGCGCTCACTTTTACAATACCATAATGCAACATATGTCTCATTAGTTGCCTTAAAAGTGAAGTTTGTAATTTCTGCACTACTAACAGCACCAATCAGAATTCCAAAATTGTTTCCAAACAGGTTTTATCAAACAAATGCATAGTTGGAAATTCTATTGACCAATATGTATGCAGTCTGGGATAGTTGCATTCTATCTTATACTCATTACAGGTGTCACTAATCATAATCTCATGTTTTTGCATGTTGCAGGACGACAGTTCTTTTTTTCTGATGACCAACATGATCTTCACACCAAACCAAACACAGTCAAAATGTGCAGAGGTCAGACATGAAGAAAAATGTGCTCTTTTGTAATCTTTCCTCTTCTTTGAAATTCCATTTAGAAACAAAAACACAACTAAAATGACACCTCAAAACAAATGATTAATAATAACATTATATCACTGTTATAATTGTATTGTAATAGTTAAATGAACCAGCAGGATATCCATTTTTCAGAACTAATGTTCCTTACAAGATATTGTATATTGCTTAATTTGGCCTCTCTAAATCTTTAATTCCCTTCACATAGGATGTAAGTCAAGTGGTTCAGTGTGTTTCATGCTGTGCTTTATTTCTTAAAACCTATTGAATGACCATAAAAGATTTGGTTGTTAATTTATTCTAAATCTAAATCAACTGATTTGACATTTACCTGTCGTTGGCTTAGTATTACATTTATTCATTTTTTGTATCATATTACTTGGTATTAATTTTAATTTCATTTAGTATCCAACCCTGAATTCCATTTGCACATCTGACATGAACTGCACCAAAGGCTTTAAAGATGCTCAAGGGAATGGTATGGCCCAATCTGTACACTGCATACAAAATATGACTTTTTGTGACTTTAAATCCATGCAGTACTGACTATTTAGACATTACTCTGTTTTAGGTGTTCAGACAGGTAGATGTGTCGATTTCTCAGACTCAGTGAAGACATGTGAGGTGTTGGCCTGGTGTCCTGTGGAGAAGAAAGTCGAACCTCCCAAGTAAAACCCCCACCATTCACCATCTCAAACTAAAAAAAAATACAAGTTGAAACTTGTTTCTTAGTTTTAGCAGTTATTCACAATATTCATGTTTTTTTTTTTTTGTCTTGATATTTCAGTCCAGCACTCCTGGCAGATGCTGAGAACTTCACAATATACATAAAGAATAATATTCAATTCACCAAATTTAACTTCAAAAAGTATGTTCATCTTTGTTCGTCATCAAAGAGATCATCTTTTTGCTGCAAAACAAACATATAAATTTTACTTAATAAAGTGAGTTAATATAGTGTTTATTATTTCTTAATTTCTTGCAGAAGGAATATCCTACCAAACATGAGCAGATCCTACGTGGCAAATTGTGTGTTCAACAGAAATATGGACCCTGACTGCCCAATTTTCAGAATCAAAGATATTTTTGAAGAGACTCGAGAGGATTTTCAGACCATGGCAGTCTATGTCAGAAACTTATTTTATGTTTATTTGACATTGATTTGATCATGAATAAGCTTTAATCCCCTTATGATACTCTGTGTTGATGAATGTGTGTTTTTTGATGGTGCACTGCTGTAGAACTGACTGACATCTTTGAGTGTTTTCTGTGCTCAGGGGGGAATAATGGCAGTGCAAATCCAGTGGGATTGTGACCTGGATATGGACACCTGTGCTCCCCAGTACTCCTTCCGCAGAATAGACAAGAAGGACCCAAAAAGTAGTGAAACCCCAGTGCACAACTTACGGTATCAGTTGTTTGTACTTTAACTTTGTAGGGCCCGCCCACTCCTGCACATTCTGTTTTATGTGTTTGGCAAAGTAATATAATTCCAATTAAACTTTTATCTGATTCCATTTTATCACAACCTTGAATTTGGGTTAGAATGCCAATTAGTTATTGACCATTTATATAATAATTTATCTACAGACTTGATTATTCTATTTAACTCTTTATTGAAATCACACTCACATTCGGATACCTATAACACTTCAAGTCTCGCACCGGCTGGATATACGGATCACATAATCACAAACTCGTCTGTCTTGGTCATTAGACAGAGGCAATTGACCTATACCTTTAGATGCCCCCCCAAAGCGTGCTTATTTCTAATAGTGTGCTATTTAGTGCCCATAGATCTGTACACACTTAATCAAGGTAAGACTATCTAACCAGATGTCATGACCATTACCATAGAAATAAGCTGACCAACTAAATTTCCTCTAATTGTAACTTTATATAATCATGCCATGGGTTCCCATGTACACTTAGTTAGAATAGTATTACAAAAATACGAGGTTGAGGCTCACCCTATTTAAATTGGTCTAGCAACACTCTGTTGCTCTAAACGGAAATTTCATTATTAGCCTCCCAGAAGGCTAAACCGGCTTTGTCCCCTTACTATTCCAACATTTACAGTCCTTAGGGCCCACCCTTCAAACCGCTCCAGTCAGCCAAGCTGTGACGCTTTGTAAACCTTTTCCGCGAGGCTCTGACCTAGTGGTCTGTGTCCCTTAGTCTCAGGCGAGTACCTCACACTATCTTAGCCTTGCTGCCTTCAGGGCCCTTATCCTCAAGTGACTTAGGCCAGGGCCATAGAACAATTTTCATTTTGCAATTATTACGGCGCTATTGAATTGTGTTCTCAAAGTGTCTAGTGACTCAATATAAGTGAACTGTATTATAAAGACAGGTAGGCATTTCGGCGGGCTGAAAAGCCATAGGTTCATGAAATTTCACTGTGTGATACAGCAAGGCTTCAATATTTGTCGAAAAAAAGTAGTTTTCCCAAAGCATTTAGCGACGCAATACTCATTCCAGTATTTTTCTGTACTTTTATCTCATCTCGACTAGACTACTGCAACTTAATGTATATAGGTTTTAGCCAATCCTATATAAACCGCTTACAGTCCAAAACATAGCTGCTTCTGTTTCTTCTTCTTAGTTTAGAATAATCTTGTCAGAATCACCTTTTAAAGCAAAATTAAAAACATCTCTTGAGAAGGCTTATAATGACTTAGTCAAATGGGGTTTATCTAAACATCAACTGTGTGTTTGTGTCTTATTGTCATATTGTTTTTTTGTCTTTTAGTTTTCTTTTAAATTATATTTTTCAGCACAATGGTTTACCACTGTTGTTTTTTGGGCTTTATAATTAAATTGAGATTGACTCAGTAAGTCAATCTCAAATTGCAAAGAAATCTGTAGTAGAGGCAAAGGCTGCCCTTCAAATTGGGGATATCGTGGGGCAGGTACAGCGTGGAAGAGGGGGTTTTGGGCTCAGTTTAGCTCCTCCTAAATGGCACAAGGCAGGCCCAGCTCAAAGGAGGAAGCTGGTGGTCAACGAGGTGCGAAAGCAGGAGGAGAGGATGAGGTGTATAAAGGCCATTTCCCAGGCCAAGCAGGGAGAGTGGATGAGATGGGAGAGTGTGGAACAACGCAAAATGGGCTGGCAAGACCTTTGGTCAATGGAAGAGTGTAGGATCAGTTTCCTTATCAGGTCAACATATGATGTTCTCCCATCACCGCAGAACCTAAACCTCTGGGTAGGAGAGGATCCTTCTTGTCCTTTGTGTTCATCACCTGCCACTTTAAGGCACATTTTGACAGGATGTAAGGTGGCTCTTAGCCAAGGTCGGTTTACTTGGCGCCATGACCAAGTATTGCGATGTTTGGCTTTAGCATTGGAAGACAAGCGTAACATGACTAGGGCTGGGACGGTTACCGCAATACCGCGGTTACGTGACCCCTACCGCGGGTCTGAGCTTGTCACTGTCATCACCGCAAAAAAATAAATAAAATGTTTGCCTGCACGTTTTGTCTAATTATATGGATTCATTGATTCTAATGACTTGGATTGAGTCTAGTGACATTGTGTCTAACATGGACTCAAGGTTTTCTAAACAAAACTCATCATCATCAAAAGATGGAGCAAATGCGACCTTTCGCGAGTTGGGGAGCGGAAGGTTTTATGACACATAATAAAATTCCATTCATATTGACTACTAGGCCTGTATGCGAGAGTACATGTAATGAGAGAAAGTAATGTCTCTTGTAGCCTATAATTTGAATTCTATTTTGCTTAAGCATTAAAATACAGGCGCATGACTCATGAGAAAGCCCCAAAACAGGACCCCAGTTTGTAATTGAACGTATTTAACACGATTCTCTCACGTGGTTGAGCTGCGCAGCCGACAATAGCGGGTAGGTAGATAGGCAACTATTCCATCGAAACATGGCAGAGAGGGCTAACTTGGTGGCAAAGCCAAATGTCACGTCGCCAATATGAGCACATTTTGGCTTTGAACCAGACGAAAAAGGACTTCCAAACAATTTCGATGAGCCCATTTGTAGAATTTGCCACAAAATGACACCGGTATCACTCTCAAATACTTCCAACCTGAGGACGCATCCCCCCTGACAGAAAATACTTTTCAAAAAAGGCAGTACCAGAGAAGTATGTGAAAATGAAGGACAGTTTGACTCGCGAGTTAAAAGACGCGGACCATTTTTCTCTCACAACAGATATGTGGTCAAACGTTAATATGATGCCCTATATGAGCGTGACCAATAATTACCTGAACACCAACTTGGAGCTGAAGTCAAGGTGTTTGGAGTCTCATTCATGCCAGAAAGTCACACAAGTGATAACCTGTCCGAGGCTCTGCAATCTGCTCTTAAAGAATGGTCTCTGGATGCGAAGAGGTTGGCTTGTGTCACTAGTGATAACGAAGCCAACATTGTGGCTGCGGTGCGGAAACTTGGATGGGGATGGCTACCATGCTTCAGTCACAACCTCCATTTAGCCGTCACCAACTCCATGAAAGCAGAAAAAGAACGCACCGCCCGGGCCATGGGTTTGTGTCGAACGCTGGTGACCGCTTTCTCCCATAGCTGGCAAAAGAAACAACGGCTTCAGAAAGAACAAACTGAGCTGGACCTGCCTCAGCACTCCTTAGTACTGGTAAGTTTTAACTCTCTTCCAACAGCGATTTAATAAAAACTTTGTTTTATTAAATATCCTTCGTTAAATAGCCTTGAACCACTGAGACAAAAGCGGACACGAGATATGTAAATTATTATAAATATGTAGGCTAATAAAATATAAAAAATATAAATAATATTTATATTATTATAAGTACTATACAATCACGCTAGTGTGAGCAGCTTTGTTAAATTAAATAAGACTTCGTTAAATAGCCTTGAACCACTGAGACAAAAGGGGACACGAGATATGTAAATTAATATAAATATGTAATAAAATATAAAAAATATAAATATTTATATTATATAAGTAGGTAATATACGATCACGGTAGTGTGAGCAGCGACATTTTGTTAAATTAAATAGACTTCGTTAAATAGCCTTGAACCACTGAGACAAAAGCGCACATGACACAATATATGTAAATTAATAAAAATATGTATGTATGTTATAAAATATAAAAATATAAATAATATATATATATATATATATATATATATATATATATATATATATATAATATAAAAATATGTACATTTGAATCATGTTATTATATTAAAGCATAGTCTATCCTAAATGTGTTTTAATTTGTTCACAGGATTGCCCCACCAGGTGGGGAAGAAAGCAAAAAATGATAGCGCGCATTCTTGAGCAAAGCACTGCCATTTGGAGGGTTTTGGATGACCGGCGCACTCAACACCTAATTCCGACGTGGCAGGACATGGAGGTCATGGAATCGGTGAATGGAGGGCTGTAGGATGTCTGGGCTGTCTAATAGCGGTTTACCGCAATACCGCAAGAATTTCTTGCTTTTCAACCGCGGTAAGAATCCTTATCGCCCCAGTCCTAAACATGACCAATAAGTTGCCACCTGTTCTAGCAAAACATTACACACAGAAGACAATATTCCTCCGCCCAGGCGAGAAAACACCAAGAAAAGGTGCTAACACCAATTCTCGCCCAGGACAACTGGAAGCTGCTAGGGACTGGGAAATGCTGGCTGATCTTGATCAACGGTTTATTTTTCAACCTGAGATTGCCACCACTAACCTACGACCAGATATTGTTTTGTGGTCTGGATCAGCACGCATTGTTCAACTGATAGAGTTAAGAGTGCCATGGGAGGATGCTGTAGATGAGGCACATGAGAGGAAGAAACTGCGGTATGCTCATCTGGCCACTGAAGCAGAACAGCGAGGATGGAGAGTCCGGGTTTATCCAGTGGAAGTGGGTTGTCGAGGATTTGTGGCACACTACAACCCGGTTCCTCAGAGATGTCGGATTCAGTGGCCAAGAGTTGCGTCGCACAGTAAAGAACTTATCTGAAGCAGCAGAAAGGAGCAGCAACTGGCTGTGGTTGAGACGGAAAGAATCTGGCTGGCTGTGTACAGGCCGCCACGCTATGGTTTCGAAGAATTCTGGAAAAACTCGAAGAGTCTGTTTATTTGTATAGTTTACATAGTAATTACAGTTATTATGTTCCTGTGTATTTTGCGTGAATGAGGATTGGTGTTTGGACAGATATTGTGTTTTGCGGTAGGTGGTATGCCATACGGAACCGTTGCCACTGATCCTGCTTTAAACATCAACAGTGGGGCTCGACAGCCTTAGTCAAATGGGTTGGCGCGAATGGTCGGGTTGCGGAGAGATTGTGGTTAGATCACATGTGAACTACGAGGAAGGAGCAACCTCAGCAGCAGGAGGGATGTAAAGGTCAGTAAGCTGGGCTGAGTTGAGTGGGGGACGGAGGGGGGGGACTCTGGGATGCCAGAGTCACTGTTGAGCCCTCTTGATGTGTCGTGGGCTAGTCGACGAAACACTGAGGACGGAAGCAACCCACTTGAAGACCCTAGAGATGTCCCCTACTCGGCTCAATCCAGACGGTTGTCATGCTAATCCACTGGGGAGAACGAACTGTGGTTGCAGCCGTTGTGTGTGCTGACGCGTGTTAACACTAGACAGAAGGATATTCACATCACCATTTGGAAAAAAGCATAAATGGATAGAGAAGCATAGGTTACTGTAAAGCTATGTCTTAGTTGGTGCTTATCTTGGCGAAAGCCGAGTACAAATCAGCATGAAGTTTTAACATCTACTCTCGTGTAATGGAAATCAGTGACTCAGGATAAGAATGCTAATGTTAAAGAGTCCTTTGTTTTCTAAGACTATAGCCCTTTCTGAGTCTAGACAGCTAGGCTCCAGTCTTACAGTAACTAGTAAAGATGTTTCTTCAGAAGAAGTGAACAAACTTTGCAAATAAATGGGTGTTTTTGTGTAATCTTTACAGATTTGCTAAATACTACAAGAACAGTCATGGCAAAGACACTAGGACCCTGATCAAGGGATATGGCATTCGTTTTGATGTTCTGGTTTATGGCAAGGTGAGTTTTCCAAATAAGGACAGTTCAATCTTTGTTAATGACATTACACTTAATATAATGCAGTTATAATTTCAGAGAACGAAACGTCTAGGTTACCTATTTTAACCCCTGTTCCCTGAAGGAGGGAACGGAGACGTTAGGTTAGTGACTTGCGAATTAGGATCGCACCTGAGAGTCCTATCACCTTCTCGTGTTAACCAGCCATTGGACATTGGCAAGTGAGATTTTCATCGCAAACCACGCCCTGTGCTGCACGTATATAGAAAGCAAGCAGAGAGACACTCACAAGTTTTCGCTGAGGAGCCGAGCAGTGCCCAGTTGCTCAGTGGTGAGCACAGGGATTTTGATGATGAGACGTAATGCCTCTGTTCCCTCCTTCAGGGAACAAGGTTACAATAGGTAACCTAGACGTTCTCATTCAGTCAGTCACTATGAGTTACGTCAGTGCCTGATGAATTGGGATCCCTAAGAAAAACGCCACATTTTCTGCACCTACCAGTGCTCTGCATAAGCCGTCTGATCCTCCCGCACCCTTTGGACAGGGCTTACATAGAGAAATCAATCACTTGTAGCATGTGGAATTACATATATGGGCTGGCTAGAGGGCAGTGCTACATATGGAAGGTCCCTGCAGAGGATCCAACCTAGTTAGGGTGGAGGCAACACCAATAGGGGTGGCAGAGCGGCTCTGCCAAAGGAAAGACATGGGCTCGTCAACCGGGAAACCGTTGAAGAATACACATATGGGATCACCCGAAGGGAATTACAACATATAGGCTCCTAGTCTAGCATAGGGGCTGAACACCGGGCATGCACACAAGTGATATACCTGGCGAAGGAGCTGGTGGAAAACCAAGCAGGGTTCACTAGTTGTGGAACTCGCCTGTGGAGCAAAATAGCAGATATATCCTGTCCTAGGAGACGGTGATCATGAGAACTAGATCAGGGATAGCGGAGGGGACCCCACCTCTTATGAGGTATTGAAGTATCGATCTCAACATCAAGATAGTTATCTTCCCGCAGAGGGTCCATGACTCATCCACAAATACTACGTCAGCATGCTTATGTCCCAGATACGAGAGGCAGTGATCGGGACTGTCAGCCAGGGCCAGGAAACAGCCGCATCCAGAAACGCACGGGTGGAATGACATCTTGAAAAAGATGCAAACACACCCGTGTTACTCTTTCAGAAGAAATGCTCTTTGCGTTGAAGTGCAAAGGGGAAGATCGCCTTCCAGTGTACAGAGAAGGGCTCTATCAGAGTTCCTCAGGAAGACGATCACCGCTGACACGCCATCACAACAACTCAGGAACACTTCCGGGTTCTGAAGACAACACACGTAGATAAAAATCAGAGGTGAATCTACAAAGAAATGCACGGCTTCAAAGTGAAAAGCTTGGTGAGTGTCTCTCTGCTCGCTTCCTATAGAAGCAGCACAGGGTGTGGCCAATGTCCATTAACAAGGGTGCATTAACACTCAAAGGAGATAGGATTCTCAGGCACAATCCCAATTCGTCAGTCACTGACGTAACTCGTAGTGACTAAATGAATGGGAACCAAAGTTGTTTAAGACTTGTACATTAAGTGTTTGTTTTTTTGTTCTTTACACAGGCAAAAAAAATCTGCATTTTTACAACAATTATCAACGTGGGTGCACTCTTGTCATATGTAAGAGTGGTAAGAACTGTTTTTGTTGATAGAAACTTAATAATTAGGGTTATAAAGGGGAGGAACTAGATCTGACATGTTTGTTAAAATATATAGAAAATGTATATATAGCCCATAAAACAACTAATGCTATTGTCTTTTTAATTTATCTGTGGCTACTGAAGGTGGATTATAACGTTGATAAGATTGTTGGGTATAACATGAAAGGTTTCTCAATGAAGAAATTTAAATATGTTGATGAACGGGAACTTGTGAGTATTTAATTTCTCAATTTACAAATACAGAATGAATGAATGTAAATAGGGCTGTTAATACATTAAAAATTTTAATCGTTATTAAATCGCACACTTGTCATAAAATTAACCATATATCATTTGTCTTGTTTAACATGTTAAGTTTATCAATTGCTATATCAAGCAAAGTAAACCATAAGATTTAGACAAGTCAAGTTAAGTCACCTTCATTTATATAGTGCTTTTAACAACATCATTTCAAAGCAGCTTTACAGTGATAATAGGAAATTATCTCTTAAACTTTTACAGCAGTTCTAGAATAAAGTTATTGTCCAGCTAAAGTTAGTTTTAATTTATTCACTTCAGTTGCAAAGATCATTAGTTATTAACTTCCCAGCAAGCAATTTTGCGTCTAAAAGACGTCTAATAGCCGTCAAAGGCTAAAACAAGGCTGAATTTGGGCTGTCAGTGAAAATCTAATAGACGCCTAAACGTAGCCCAAGAATAGACTACATCAACTAGACGGCTATTAAACTTAAACGACTACATATACATGTAATAGACAACAAAATGATGGCTAAAGGATTTTTTTCACTCAAATATAACAGGTTCTCATAAATGATAATCCATCCAAATAAATTAAATATAAAGGTTTTATTTAGAAAAAAAACATTAACAACTTACAAAAAGATCAAAACATAAAATTTAAGTCAAGTCAAGTCAAATATATTTATATAGCGCTTTTCACAATACAGATTGTATCAAAGCTGCTTCACAGTATCAATCAAAACAACTTAACAATGTTTGTTTATTACTGGAAAATAAAGACATCCAAGTTTGGTAGAGCTAATCAAGGGTATGATTGGTTAATTAATTTGAATATCCCCAACTGAGCAAGCCAAAGGCAACAGTGGCAAGGAACCGAAAAACTCCATCCAGTGACCTAATGGTGTCCTAACACCCCATCAAATGACCCAATGGAGAAAAAAAAACCTTGGGAGAACCCAGGCTCAGTCGGGGGCCAGTTCTCCTCTGGCGTTTATGAACTAGAGGCCGAATTTACAGTAACTGTAAGATAAAAATTGATATGAATGCCTGGCTAAATAGATGCGTCTTCAGTCTAGTTTTAAACTGGGAGAGAGAGTCTGAGCTACGAACAATATCAGGAAGGCTATTCCAGAGCTTCGGAGCTAAACGTGAAAATGCTCTGCCTCCTTTGGTGGATCTGGATATCCTAGGAATGACCAGAAACCTCGAATCTAGTGATCTTAAAGAGCGCGATGGATTGTAAGGCGATAGAAGATCCGTTATGTGATGATAAAATTGGTGTTATATGATCATATTTTCTTGATCTAGTAAGAACTCTAGCAGCTGCATTTTGGACTAACTGTAGCTTGTTTATTGAGGATGCAGGACAGCCAGCTAATAAAGCATTACAGTAATCTAGTCTCGAGGTCATGAATGCATGAACTAACTTTTCTGCATCAGAAACAGATAGCATGTTACGTAGCTTAGCAATGTTTCTAAGGTGGAAAAAGGCTGTTTTTGTAACATATGAAATATGCTTTTCAAAAGACAGGTTGCGGTCTAGTATAACACCCAGGTCTTTTACTGTAGCGGATAGAGTAACAGGGCATCCTACTATGTTAAAGTCGTGCTGTGAAGGTTTTTGTGGACGGTTTTTAGAACCGATAAGTATTACCTCTGTCTTGTCTGGATTTAATAAAAGAAAATTACGCGTCATCCAATCTTTTATATCATTAACACAATCTGTCAATTTGGATAATTTAGCGTATTCATCTGGCCGTGATGAAATATATATTTGAGTGTCATCAGCATAACAGTGGAAACTAATTCCATGTTTCCTTAGAATATTACCAAGTGGCAGCATATATATTGAGAATAATAAAGGGCCTAACACAGATCCCTTTACCAAAATTTACCAAATCAAAACATTAAAATACAATATAAAATATATTTTTTTTTAAAATGGAACATCAACAACTTAAGATAAGAAAATATAAAACTGTTGCTGCTGGGAAGTTGGTCATCACGGCATCTGCCAAATAAGAAAAAATAACTTGCACAAGAAAAGCATTGTTGACAGTTTAACCTCAAGTGTGCATGGACTAATACATTCACATGTACTTTTTGTGTGTGTGTGTTCTGTGTGTGTGTGTGTGTGTGTGTGTGTGTGTGTGTGTGTGTGTGTGTGTGTGTGTGTGTGTGTGTGTGTGTGTGTGTGTGTGTGTGTGTGTGTGTGTGTGTGTGTGTGTGTGTGTGTGTGTGTTCTGTTTAGGTTTTAATGCACATCTGAGCTATTTGCATTATTGTTATACTGCCGGGTACTTTTTATAATTGCTAATTTTATATAGCCAATAATTTGTATTTTTATGCTGTACTATAAAATTAATTTGAAAGTTTCAAACTTGAATGAATGAAGGCATTTTGAATGAAACTTTGGTGCTTGTACAATGACAAATATTATTCTGCTCTATTAGCTTATGCTCTCTCTGTATGTAACAAGCCATTGTTCAGACAAATTCAATATTATAGTTCAAATCAATGATGGACTTTTTGAAAGATGAGAGCTTTAAGTGAGGAAATGCTATTTTCATATCATAATGATCTAAAGAAAAGAGTAAAATATATTTGTGGCTTTCATAACACTTTATAATAGGTTGCACATGTTCATGTTTACACCTTTGGATTCAGATAATTCGAGTTTAAGGGCACATGGAAACATGGGGTTACAGTACACGTGCACGTACCATGATACACTGTTATACCCACTAAAATGTCACGATTGCAACAACACATGATAACAAATAATTTAGCTAAAAAATGAGAAGGTCAAAACGAAAGACAAAAGAAACCAAAGAAAATCAAAGCCTTGGAGAACTGTATAAATCAATGTATGAGTCTCTTTCCTTTTAAGTTCGGTAAGATTTAAACCTTATTTATTTTTCCTTGCACCCCCTCTACAATGATTATTGAATGTTGTTGTTTTTTATGTTATTGTATGAGATATATATATACACACGTGGACATTTAGGATGGACATATGATTGGAAAAGTGTATATTTTGTAATAGGCATTGTATTGTTCCCTATTTGGTTTGTAAACTAATATTGTTATTGTTTTTTTTTTTTAAATCGTTTAATATACAAGGATTTCTCGGCGACGTCATCACTGCTTGCGCACGCAACCAGGAGGCAAAAGACCCGCGGTCTTCGTACCGGAGTAAAGGGTTTCTGATGGCAGATACATTTGGATAGACGTACCCTGCCATGCATTTGCAGTTAGCCGTAAGGATGTAACCAAGGCCCTTATGGACAAACACCCAGGCATCATAAGGCTTGGCTTTCATGCCTTGCCTTTGATAGGGAGCACATCTGACCTCAACACGCAAAAATCCGGTGCAGCATCAAAGTATTTGACGAGCTGCACATGACCACATAGCACGTAGTTGTATGCATCAAGGGATTTGTACGCTCTAACGGTGTTGTGCCGAATTTCGACTCCCTGCCAAATTATTACCCCCCTCGTTGAAATCAGTATCTGATTGCCTAATCATAACCCCACCCCTAATCCTAGCCCCTCCCCCACAACTAATCCTAAACCTACCATACTAGGGGGGTCAGAATTCGGCACCACACCGGCAAGATCTCACCATTACTGAGAGTACGTTTTTTTAATATAATCGCCCCGGTCGGAGGTACTACTTCCCACATAATCCATCGTCAAATCTTTGATTTACAGTAAAGTAACGTTATATGTGTGCAGTCATGATATGTTGCATGTCGTAAAGTACTAACTTAAGCAAGGTTAACTTATATAAAAGCAAATTCGGGCTCTATAGAGGCTATTACATTACTAACTTAGTCTAACATGATAATTCATACATGCATCACAGTATGTCCGGATTTTGATGCGTAAACAGTTGGACGTTTTACATAATGTTATATTAATATGAAACACAAACAAACAGATCCAACTCTGAAATAGCAGTTTATTATTGAGTCAACAAGAAATTACATACAATGCGAAATCTACGTTAATTAAAATGTTCTTTTACAGAACTCGGCATAGGCCTAACAGATAGCAGTTTTCTGCCCCCTGCATGCGCGCGCATCCGGTATTGTTTGTATACAAGAAACCCGTGTATAGACATTAGTATAATTAAAATGAGGTAGTTAATAGTCTTATTTGTCTGTTTAGCTGAGCCAAACAAAACAAACCCTGACAATTGATAAAAGAAGACGTTTACACATAATCTTATTAGATGATTAGATAATTACATTTGAAAGATTTTACTTTCAGTAAAAAAATTGCAATAGATTTTAAATGGTGTTTTCATGCATGTGTGGCCCGGGTTTATGTTGCATTTACACTGCTCTGACCACTAGGTGTCACCGTGGAGACGGGGATTGTTTCGAAGCCTCGGCACAATTCGTTCGGGTCACATGACGTCAATGTAGCTTTACGCCGCCATCTTGACGACCGACGGTCTCAGTAATGCCTGCAATATGTTGTTCAGTTGGCTGCAACAACAGCCGAAAGAGGAACGCCGAACTGGTATTTTATTCTATACCAAAAGAAAAGGATAGAAGAAATGTCTCATATTGTATCATGTCTCATCTTTCTGTGCGCACACCCGACCCGAAGCGTGCAGCCATAGACCCCTATACAGCGCGCGAGTAATGAATTGAGCTCTGTTTCGTGTCTGAATGGGCAAATACACACAACATTATGTTTAAATGTCCATTTTGGAGAGTATTCACGTAAAATATGTCAGTTATGTTTTAAACAGAGTTGTCATCCAGTCTATTTGGTAGAGAGAGAGAGAGAGAGAGAGAGAGAGAGAGACCCGAGACGAGGAAAACAAACAAGCATGCAAATGGAAATTATCGCGGCCGGCAAAAATTATCGAGCTCATTTTTTTATCGTGCGATAAATTGATTTGTTAACTATCGCGACAGGCATAATCCAGATTAATGACAGCTAGCCGTGAGCCGTGGCTAACAGATGGCAAGCTACCAGCTGTTAGCCACTTAGCTAGCTAACAACTCGCTACCTAGTCAGAGCAAACTACCACCAAAATCATACATTTTAATTTTTTTTATAATACCAACATTTCCCATAGTTAAATACAAATCATTGGTGGCCAGATGCCGCACTTTTACGTCTTTTACCCATCCCGCAACAGCTGATACGCGTCTGTACTCTTTAAGCGATCCATGGGGAGGGGTTATGCACAAGATAAATATATATATATATATATATCATGGAAGGCAAATTGGGGCAAATAATAAAGGACAAAAGAAAACTGGGGGTAACAAATAAGGATCGGAGCCTAATTTAAAATTTTATCCATGTATCTCTGTCTTTCTCTCTCATTCAAATGGGCAGTTTGGGTGGCGCCGGGCGAGATTGGTCTCAGTAGGGCTGTTGCCATCTAGCAGTTGAGAAATGTAATTGCATTTTTATTTAATTTAAAATGAAAGACAGTCAAATAATATCGTACATTTTTTTATGAATGTGTGACAGCAAACAAAGCTGTGTGGGCGAAAAACATGTAAACAATTTGAAGACTATTTTGGCTATACTAATCGCTAGTCTAATCAGGGCTATAGCCAAGCCGTTAAACGTAGATTGCCTCGATTTCGCCGGGTGGGCTAAAAGCAGACCGCACATAGCCCGTCCAATTCAGAGCCAAATCCTGACTACAGATCGACCATGTCATGAAATTACACCTGCACCTTGTAGATATTATTACCAATGCGAACATAATGGGGTATATACCATCTTGCGTTGCCTGCCCAACAATTAATTAAAACTAGCCTCCAATTAATCAGTTGTGGGCCACAAATAGCCAGGCTGACTATACGAGCTAGATCGTGTCTACGCACTGCCTAGTCATAGAACATGTCAAAGAAATGAAACACCTTGTAATCACATTTGACTTTCCTTACATGATGGAATATCATACATTTTGCAAGTTATTTTGGAAAAAAATACATTTAACCAGATTCAATGTTATTTTGTCTAAAAGTGGGTTACACATATTGAGAATGAGGAGTCACGTGCCGATTTGGGCGGAGTCTGAGCCGGTCGGCCATGATGGTAGGAGACGCTATCGGTTGTCAGGGGCAACGCCTTCAGATCTTCACAGAGGCGCGACTAAACATTCCAGAGCTCTTTAATTTTAGCGCATTTATTATTTTCGCGCATTTATTATTTAAGCGGGACAGAGACGGATCTACGAATACGCGAAAGAAAAGGAAGAAAGTAAAGCAATGCAAAAAGATAACGCGAAAGAAAAGGGACCTTACAGGAACAAGCTCACACCAAGCGCAAAACAGTGGTATTTGGAGAAGTAGCATCAAGATATTTGTTCTTTTCCATTAATAACAGTAGTATTATTTTATTATTATTACTTATGTTGTCCATGAAACTTATGTTGTCTAAAAAAATAATAATTATATATATATATATATATATATATATATATATATATATATATATATTCAGTTCTCAATAAATATGGTTAAGCCATATCAAGTTGTTTCAAGCATTTATTTCAAAGAAATAAAAAAGTAATGAACAAGGCACTCAAACAACACTTTTGCACATGTTCGTTAAAGCACAGCAAACAGTGACAATCTTATTAAAGGCATCAGCCAACCAAGCAATCCGGTGTCTCCTCGTCAGGTCAGAGACTTGCTCTCCAGTGGCGCAGCCAGAAGGCTAGTTGGGGTGGCAATTGCCCCTGTTGCCACCCCGCTGAAAAAACATTACACTGTTTGATTTTTACGAACATTTCCCAAATCTCCCAGTGGACGTGAATGCATCCTTACGCAGCACGCACAAGCCTGCAGCGCGTGCTGTTGCTGCTACACTTTTCATTGGTTAAGCTGACACGCAGCTCCTCCTTCCTTCGTGCTCCAAACGGCTCCAAAACAAAACATAACGCGGCAGCACACACAGGATCGATGAAGAGCGTTTTGCTGTTATGTACGGCTTTTATTGGTATTAAATTAAACGAAGTACTGTTTTAACGGGAAGTAAGGGAGACGTTGCGCTGTAGTGCTTAGCATAAATACTTAAATGAGCATTATTCGTCTCGTGAAACTGACTGACTGTCACGCCTGCGTGAAGATGCTTAAAACACGTTGTTAGCAAATGTTCAGCAACAATCACAGACATTAGGCTTATTCATATTGGCACGTGCAGCATATTGAACTAATCTTAATAAAACCACCGTGGAGATAGTATTAGACTACAGATGTACAGAAGTAGCCTACTGAAGTAAGTTTGTACTTACCCCCCCATTGAAGGTCAATTAAATTTGATTTGATTTTCTTTATAGCGCCATATTACAATTTTTAATTTTATTAAACAAACTAAATAGCACACAACAAACACTTGTGCGGGCGCGGGCTGTAATGCACTCACTCTGTGTGTGTGTGCGCGTTGCGGGAGAATAAAACGATTCGCGGGACTCCCACAAACTAGAAATATCTAGGAATAAAACATATAAAAACTAATACATTTTAATTCATCTGTTGCAGAAAAGCAACAAAAACAACTAAAACAAAATAAAAACGATTTACAGGCCAGAGTTTCTATTTCTAAAATGTTTGCAGTGTTGAGCGATGTAGCCAATCACAGACATATGTGTTGATTTCTTGAACGCAATGGCCAATCAGAAGCATTTAAGATAGACTCCCCTCACCGCTCAAAACGGACTTTTTGTTCAGTGCTGAATTCTGTATGCTGGCAAATCCTCTAATAATTGTGCAGTCATCTTTATTGATAATAACAGAGATGTGTGAGATCGCGAGGAACTGATGTCCGCTTTTTAGGAATTATTAAGGGAGCGCACTTTGCTTGCAGTCATGCCAAACCATGCACACAGTATCTGCTTGCTTTTATGTTATAACACAAACGGTGGTTTTGTGTGTTAATGCTTTAATAATTTATTTTATTATAATTTTAAATAATTTATAAAATGCAGTTAATATATTCATTAAAAGAAACAAATGAACACCATGACTCCTTTATGTGTTTGTGTCTGTAAATTTTCCCCAAACAACCTTATACATTTTGTGGAAAATAATTAATTTTTAGTGTAATTGAACACTTTGTATATTGACCCCCCAAAATAATACCTTGCCACCCCTGTTTTAAAAGTCTAGCTCCGCCACAGTTGCTCTCCCTGATGCTGTGTCCATTTCGGTTACCTAAAAAACTGTATTCCATTGTTCCTATGTTTTCCCTATCGTGTGAGGAGTTGTCGTCATACAGAGCCCCTCCCCTCTTCGCCATGTTAGCAGGATCCCGGCGGCAAAACATGATTGTTTAAAGCCTGTTTTATGCTTCTGCGTCGAATCGACGGCGTACCCCCGCAGACCCCTCTGCGTCGCCGCGAACCCCTCCGCCGTAGCTCGACGTGCACCTCCAAAAAATTGTAACTACGCGTCGAGGCGACGCAGACCACAAGAGCTGATGCACCGCGATGCAGCTCAACCTGACGCAGAACCATAAAACGGCCACGACGCCGTAGGAGTGACGGCGTAGCTACGCCGTGGAGTTGACGCAGAAGCATAATGAGGCCTTAAGCCCAATTTATACTTCTGCGTCGAACTTACGCCGTAGCTACGTCGTAGGCTGTGCGTAACGCGCGTACCCTCCGGCGTACCCTGACGTGCACCTCTCCAACAATGTAAAGCCTGTTTTATGCTTCTGCGTCGAATCGACGGCGTACCCCCGCAGACCCCTCTGCGTCGCCGCGAACCCCTCCGCCGTAGCTCGACGTGCACCTCCAAAAAAATGTAACTACGCGTCGAGGCGACGCAGACCACAAGGGCTGTGATTGGTCAGATGCACCGCGATGCAGCTCAACCTGACGCAGAACCATAAAACGGCCACGACGCCATAGGAGTGATGGCGTAGCTACGCCGTGGAGTTGACGCAGAAGCATAATGAGGCCTTAACAACGCGTCTATTCTACGAGGACGCAAGCGCTGTGATTGGTCTGCTCAAACCGCTTCCTCGGGTTTCACATGCTCCCTCTGCGTGCGTCAACGCGGACAACGACGCAGAAGTATAAAGGCCTCATTATGCTTCTGCGTCAACTTTATGTTTATGTTTTATGGTTCTGCGTCAGGTTGAGTTGCATCTGACCAATCACAGCCCTTGTGGTCTACGGCGTAGGTCCGACGCAGAAGTATAAATCAGCCTTTACGTGTGTTGTTAACTCGGTAGTAGAGGAGGTTCTCGCAATTGCGCACTGTTTTACCATGCCTGGATGACACTGCTGCGTTAACAACTGCTCCAGTACCTCACACGTTTAAATCTCGTCTGGCTAGTGCGCTTCTCATAAATGTTCACTCATTAGATCAGTAGGCAGAGAGTAGGCATCTTTTAGTAGTTGTTCGAACATATTTTCGACCACATGAACATTGACACGACGAAAGCAATCCGGTCCAACGTGTTTTCAACTAGCCTACCTCTAGAAGTGCACAAGCTCAAGACATTTTAGACCGCGTTTACACCTGTTTTAGCGTCATTTCAAATTAATTGCATATGGTAACAGGTCCATGTTGACAGCCCTAATTAAGAATAAATTATTTCAATGATTTTCTCTTACCGACTATTAGAAGTAGGTCTTACACTTTACAATAGTTATTTGTTATTAAAGAACTAACAAGAGTTCTGTTTCTTTTAGATATCCAATGAAGCTCCTATTCCAATGGCAGAAACTCACTATGGCACCTGGTAATTGATGCGAGGCTTGTGTTTATCTAGAATCATGCTTATGATTATTGTGATTTTCTATTGATGTTTCCTTGGAAAAAAAAAAATTCTTTGATTTTCATGTTTTCCCCATTTTGCTACTGTAGAAATAATTCATTGGTACAAATGTACACCTTTAACCTTTTATTTTACTATACTTTGTGCCTCATTTTTATGTGATAAATAGTCATACTATTATAATGTTCCCCCATTCTTAAAGGTAAAATAGTTCTGCTAAAAATGATAATTCTGACATCAACTACACACCCCATGTCTCTACAAACATGTTTGTTTTTAATGCAGAAAGCAAAAGGACTTCTCTAGCAGAATGTGGTTACTTTTTTCTGTACAATGAAAGTGGATGGTGTCTGCCGTTGTCAAAAAAGTGTCATAATGCACTTCAAATCTTCTAAAGCCATGCAGTAGCTCTGCCTTGCAGTATTTGAGAAAAGACAAGTCAGACAACAAGGATGCTTGATAGATCATGCAACATACAGTATACAGCACTCACACACTGCACTTCTGTTCTCTGTCACTTACATATTTTACATGTTCTGATACAGAAGAAACAGAAAGTTCAAGTTGTTCAAATTAAGTTGAAAATTAGCATTCTGCTAAATTTTCCAAAGTCCAGGATTTTATTAGAAAAACAGAAGAGGATACACACAAGAATATAAAAATATTTTTAGGAGCCAAAGGCCTGATGAACAGACGGATGAAATGCGGAGTGAAAACTGTCTGGAATGGAGAGACCGTGATGCCGATCATTTTCCTCAGGCAAAAGACATGTGGACTTTTCTTACACGAGTGTTCGGTTTAGTTCGATCAACATGAATGTGAGTTGATGATGACAGAATTTTCATTTTGGCGGGAACTATCTGTTCATAATTGAGATGTTCTTAAAATGTTATGCCTTTAACCTGCAATGCATGTGTGTGTGTTTCAGCAATGAAATAAGGACCTATTCTGTAGTTTGGAAATATTTAAATCATGACATCATGCGCATGTGTATTACGTGTTCACGGGGTGTTTCTTGACAAAGTGACATCAACTACTAGCCTGGCATGAATATTACAGCCTTTTTCTAGTTGTTTTCACAGATCCGTGTGAACATGGATCATTTTGACAACGCTGTCGTGAAAACATGTCCTAACTCACTGCAATATACAAACATGGTGTGCATGAATTACACACAAATAATAATACATTGGGTAAACATTGACAGTGCAGGCAGAAGATCTATGGATTCTCAATAGTAACGTGTGTGTGTGTGTGTTGATTTAAGAGAGCAACCATACTTCTGTGCTGTGCTTAGTTGTCTTGTTTTTTTTTATACAATTTAATTATATAATCACTTATAATCAGTCATTTATGTAGTTGTCGTTTTGATTTATCATTTAATCATTTTAGTATTATTTGATTTACATCATTTAATCATTTTAAATCTTTTATATTACTCATTTCCTTGCTAGTGTTGTTTAATCGTATGATTGCATTGTAGATATGATTGTAGGAGATCAGAGAATGCCTTCATTTCAAGGTTTTTAAAATCACAGGACGATGTTATGAAGCAGTAATTTCCCTTTGTTTTTCCCTAGGTATGAAAATGTATTCAATTCAATAAACTCTGCTCTTTTTATCATCATCACTTCATCTCTTCCATGGCTTTCTCAGTCAAACTCTCAGAGACAAAACGAATGTCTTCTGGCAGGGATTCGGGTCCGGGGTCATGGAGATAAGAATAATCTCTAACAGATCTGGGCAACTTTGAAGTGTCACCAGTTCAAACAAAACAAAACTTGTGTCACACAAGCAGGAGAAAAGCTCAGTGAAATGGTGCTACTTAAGCCCTATTCGGACAGGATTAGTTTTACAAGGGTGGATGGAGTATGTAATTTTACCACAGGACGTCTGTAATAATAATGGCCAATTCACACGGGATAAGAAGTCTCAGTAAAACTAGCAGAAGTGTGAGAGTAACTCGATTTACACAACGCCGTCACTCCTGTCGTCATGTGTGTATTACGCTGTTTCCTGATTTCACATGCGCTAACACATATAACCTATATTTATATTTATAAACCAGTTAGGTCCGAAAAATTTATTTGAAAAAGTAACTCAGATATTTTGTTGTAAATTGAAAAAGTAATGCGTTACTTTACTAGTTACTTGAAAAAGTAATCTGATTACGTAACTCAAGTTACTTGTAATAAGTTACCCCCAACACTGCACGTAGCTATCGCTAAAAGAAGTGCCGTGCCTCTAATAACTGCTTTCGATCTTCTTTCTGCTCTGAGTGATGTGGAAAACACTGCAGTTTTGCACAGATTTGACGTCGCAGCGTCTAGAACGCAACTGAATGCTTCATCAAGCGCCTCCACACGTGAAAAACCGCGGTAAATTACTTTTAAACAGGAAATGATGGAATATTTACGTACATATTTACGGCGGGTCTGTTCGCACGGGATTAGTATCACCTGAGGTCATTTTTCCAGACCTTTTTCCAGAAGGTAAAAGTCGCTGTAATCTTTACTGATATTGTCTGTAATGATAACTGAGATGCACATTCAGACAGGACTAAAGTCACTGAGAAGCTCTGGGAATTATTACTCTACCCAGCTCTCCATGTTAAACTCATCCAGTCTGAAAAGGGCTTTAGTCGCAGTGTGAGGGCCTGAAAAACACCCACATCAGATCAACAGCGGAGCAACAAACGCCTGAGAAAGGCATAATTTAAGCTGCAGATCTTGCATGAAGTTTCCATAAGTTTAATACATGTAAAGGTGTGTATATTATAGTTGCGGGAGCGAGTACACCGTTGGGCAGTTGGTCTGGTCGGTCACCAGTAGACTGGGCTTTCCCTCCAGCACAGCGGGACAGACCCAGTTCACCTTCTCTGTGTGCTGGAAACACAGCTTGGGTCTCGTCTCTGAGCTCCAGGCCTCGTCCTCGTCCTGCGGGCTCTTCTTCTTCTTCTTCTTCTTCTTCCTCCTCCTGCTGTGGTCCACCAGCGGGTGTCGGCTGAGGTCCCAGAGAGCCACGAGCCCGTCGTTGCCTCCGCTGGCGAGCCAGTACGGGTGCGAGAGAAAGCTGATGAAATGAGCCTGCGACGCCCCCTGACTGTGGGCCGGGATCAACCCGCGCTCCCGGAGCCGGCCGTCGGCACACACACGCAGCAGATGCAGCCCGCCGTCCTCCGCCGCGCACACACACACGTCCCCGCAGGACGACACACACACGCAGTGAGCCAGGGGAGGGTTGAACACCTGGCCCGTGTGCTCCTGCTGTGTGTCCTGCAGACTGCAGCTCCAGACGGGACGGGGCTTCGGGACGGTCCACAGACACACCTGCGGGCGACACACACACATACACCTGTCACACATGTGTTTACTGTCATACATCCACGTCTACCTAGTCAAAGCAAAAATTATTCAGACACCAGATATCATTTTATAAATATTTTTTTTGCTAGTGGGTAGGGATGCACGGATAGGACTTTTTTTGGCCGATACCGATTTCAACAAACAACTACTGGCCGATACCGATATTTGTCACTTGCATACGATGCTATTTAGTATAGTTACTGAGAGATTATTTCTCCATCAAATTATTTTCACTGAACATGGATTGGATCCATTTAACACTCATCTGAGCAGCATTATAACAGAGGCATAAAGATAAAAAAATACAATAAGACAACATGACAACGTTCAGAGGTGATTATTGCTATCCAATATTTCTTTAACAACATGTACTCATATTTGATTACTTCTTAATAATTAGAATCATATTTAAAACTATTATGATAAAATGGCTTAACTCATGAACAGTTCATTCAGTCGTTGGCTTATTGTTCATGTTGGACTAGAACATTAAACAATTTCAAATGAACAGCGACAATTGTGCATATAAATAACTACTTATAGGGCTTGAATTACAACCTGTGGCAGTTTTTCGACGTCCTTTTGTAAAAGTCGTTTTACACTTGTATGCTGCTCAGCGGTTCATCTTTAAAGTGCCGTCGGGCCTACCAATCTCTGTATAACGGGCGTTGGGGCCCTCTGCTGGTAGGGAATCGTAAGATGGCCGCTCGAACACTTCCGGTGGCTTCACTGCCTGATGGCAGTTTAGAACGTCATGAGCTATCCAGTCATTACATAGATCAGTGGTCCCAAGACATTGGATGCAGCATTGAACAAGCGTTCACTGTCGGTGCTTGTGCTCGGCGCACACAAATACTTGCGTGCAGTTGGCGCAAGAGACGGAAAGCGACCTTGATTGACACACCAGTACTGAAGAGGATTCTCATTTCTTTACTTTCTGCGAGGTACGCGTCCCTTTGTGGCATGGTAGGGTTGTTCCTAAATCCATGTGATACATTTTCTTCCAGAACTTCGTTGAACATGTCACACAGACCGGGTGCATGTTCACTATCCTTGCGCGACTTTTTGGCTTTTGGGTGGCGCACCGCGTCTTTTCCACCACTTCCGTCACTCTCAAATCCAGCTGTGCTTGCAGCATCATGCGAACTGCCTGCTTTCTGTCCATATCGAAGTAGTTATCTCTGTATCTTGGGTATAACACTGTTGCGATACAATAAAGAGGATAGAGTCATTTTTAGCAAAACGCATTGTCACCGCATCTAGTAGTGTTTTTTTGGTGGGTTTTGCTCCCTGGTCAGTTTCAAGGTCCTTGCTCATTGGCCTCACACATTTCTGAGCGCTTTATTAAACAGAAATTTGCTGTTGGTGTATTAGCCTAAAACAACATGCTCGTCAGATTCAAATTCAAATGCTTCCTTTACTGGATCTCTTATTAGCGTTGTGTAGAAACAGTGTCGCTTGATCAAGATCGGCTCGCGCTGGTTTGGTCCAAACTGATAAACAGTCCGTCAACCACACAATAACGAGCATTTCGTTCCGCTTGCATTACGTTTGCCATTTGATGTTGGGCAATGTTGTGGTGGCTCCGGCGGATTATGTGCGTGCTTACCACGCGCAACGCGCCTACAATTGAAATAACGAAATTTTGGTCGGCAGGAAAAATGTCCTAATGTCCTATTTTTTGCAATTTGAAATCTTTATCAATCCATTGCCCAGTGAGACTGAGCATACAGGTAGGGCTTAGATCAGAGCTCCAAATGTCGGTTGTAAAACTGATGGCTGAAGTATCAGTGGCCAAGAGCTTGTGTATATGCGCGGCTACAACATTGTACATGTCTGGCAGGCACACGTCTGAAAAATATCGCCGACTAGGTAGGGAGTAACGTGGCTCAAGGTGTTCAACAAGCCTCAGAAAACCCCACGTCTTCTACGACGGAAAACGGCTGATCGTCCAGTGCGATAAATTCCATAATTTTTTGGGGTAATCCCCTTTGCTTTGATGCTGTCTTGAGTAAACTTTTTCAAATACCTGAAATTCTTAGCCATGCTACCCCGTCTTGATATTTCAGCTGAACACTCGTTGCAAATGCCGATTTTTTGGTCTTCATCCGAGATTTTGAAAAAGGCCCAGACCGCAGAAATTTTTCCGAAACTCCTATTAAGCGCACATTTATCGCGTGATTTACAACTTCCCCAGTCCTGATGCACATCTGACAAACTATATTTTATTTCGTACAGATTTAATTTTGTTTTGGTAAGCATTTCAATTATTTTACCCAGAGAAAAATGTTGAATATGCAACAAACATGCAACTCATTGCCTTCAAGCAATTAATTAATAAACCATCGGTCTCTGCCTTTTTCATGCTTTTGCCGAAGTGCAGATGGTGTTAAATTAATCAAAAAACGTCCAATAAATATCGGCGGCCGATACATCGGTGCATCCCTAGTAGTGGTTGAAGGACACTATAGTTAATTTATGTAAGTGAGGAGAGCAAAATAAAGTAAACTGTGACAAATTATACAAGGACGTCTGTAATAATAATGGCCAACTCACAGATGAGATAAGAAATCTCAGTAAAACTTGCAGAAGTGTGAGAGTAACTCGATTTACACACCGCCATCACTCCTGTCGTTATGTGTGTATTACGCTGTTTCCTGATATCGCATGGCAAACACATATAACCTATATTTATATATATAAACCAGTTAGGTCCGGCTGAACGATGCATTAAGTTCTGAGTGTGTTCTGTTGGTAAAAAGACACTAAGCTGACGCTAAAAGAAGTGTCGTGCCTCTAATAACTGCTTTCGATCTTCTTTCTGCTCTGAGTGATGTGGAAAACACTGCAGTTTTGCACAGATTTGACGTCGCAGCGTCTAGAACGCAACTGAATGTCTTTACTGTCACTTTTGATCAATTTAATTAATCCTTGATGAATAAAAGTATTGATTTCTTTCCCCCCAAAAAATCTAATACAAATTAATTAAATATTACTGACCCCAAACTTTTGAACGGTAGTGTTTAATGTTACAACAGATTCTATTTCAGACCAATGCTGTTCTTTTGTACTTTCTATTCATGAAAGAATCCTGAAAAAACCTGTAAATAACTGTTTTCAACATCGATAATAATCATAAATGTTTTTTCAAGCATCAAATCATCCTATTAGAATGATTTCTGAAGGACACCAGTCAAACTCATCAGTTTACATTCAGGTCTACCTACAGTCAAACCTAAAATCATTATTTTGTTATTGTTTTACTAGTGTGTGCAGGACACTATAGTTCATGTAAGTGAGGAGAGCAAAATAAAGTAAACTGTGACACATTATACCCAAAAGTTCTTCATACAGTGACTACCAGTAAAGTTTATATAAATTATGAAATTATTCAGACACTTTGACCTGATCATGTTCCGCTGAAGTTTTGTTTAATTGCTAATGCACATTTTTACACCACAGACTGAACAACATGAGCTAAACTGGTATGATCTAATTGTGTAGTTAAATTTAACAGCTTAAAAAGAAAGAAAAAAGAAAGTTGATCAGCTCTTGCTGTTGAAGAGAAAGTCTGATTTGGTGTGTGTACAGCAGTTACATTAAAATAATGTGTAGCCCTGCAAAACTGTTCTTGACTCGAGGCTACATCTGTTGTTTACAGTTTGAGGTTTTGGTTCTATTACTGTTGTTTTGCGCAGTCATTTTCAATTTAAGTAGAAATATGTAACATAATCAGCAGGATCAGTGTTTTGCCTGTTGTTTTTATTAAAATGATTGTGTAGCATATTTAAACTTTTTGTATTCACAAGAGTTAATTTACTTGATTACTGTTTTGCTTATAATATTTATTAAATAATTGGTAAAAAAAAAAAAAGTTAAATTTGATTCTGTTGAAAAGAACTGAATGGAGAATAATACATTTAATTTTGTTCTAAAATGTTTTCAGTCCAATTTGTTTTTGTTACTTTGAAGAAAAGTTTGATTATTTTATTTATTTGTTTTTCAATTCAGATTTATTCAATTTCATGATATTAAAAAGTCAAATATTAATACAATTAAATAATTTATTAAAAGAAAATAAATCTCTAAAAAAAGTAGTCATTTTTGGTTTCGGTTTTTTGGGTCTCCTTTACATTTAAAGAAAGTAAACGGTAAACCGCAGAACACGGTCTGACGCTCACGCGATGTGAAGCGCCGGGTGTCGTCGTACCTGCATGTCGAGTCCCGCAGACAGCAGACTCTGAGGCCGGCGAGGTCTGAAGGCCACGGACGAGCAGATGTTGGTGTGTGTGCGCAGCGTCCCGCTGACCTTCATCAGCTGCAGATCCACGAGGGTCACGGCGCCGGTGTCGTCGCCCGCGGCGAGCGTCCGCCCGCTCTCGTCCACACACACACCGTTGATCTCGTCCTCGGCCATGTCACTCAGCTCCGCCAGCGGCGTCTTCAGGCTCCGGAGGTCCAGCAGGGTCACGGCCCGCCCGTGACAGGCGTACAGCAGCGAGGCCTGCGCCGGCGAGAAGCACAGGCCCGTGACGTCAGCGCTCAGGTGGAGCGAGGAGAGCGGAGAGCCGGCGGGGCTCCACAGGGTCAGCTGACCTGCCTCGGCTCCGGTCGCCACCGTCGACTCACCGGAGACGGCAGCGCACAACACCGGGGACGAGTGACCACCTGTCCACACGCGGGACATCCTGACCTGCACACACACATGCACACACACACGCACAGGGATGAAAATAGTAGCATGTTTTCAGGCAAAAAGAACACTGTAATGAAAAATAAAGTCGAGCAGCGGAGGAGGAGGAACTGCTTCACTCTCTGAAGGAGCTCCACGCACAGGTCAATGCCACACCTGAAACCGTCATATAGACAATTCGTGAGATACTGCCCTTTTTATGTAACATCAGCAAAAGCCACTGACAGAAATACATGTGCTTGCATGGACCATGAAAATGTCAAGCTGTGTCCTGGACCCACGCTACAAAGAGCGGCCTTAGGTCCAAACTGATAAACGGTCCGTCAACCACACAATAACGAGCAGTTTCGTTCCGCTTGCATTACGTTTGCCATTTGATGTTGGGCAATGTTGTGGTGGCTCCGGCGGATTATGAGCGCGCTTACAACACGCGCAATGCGCCTACATTTGAAAGAAAGAAAATTTTGGTCGGCAGGAAAAATGGCCTAAACCCCCCCCCCCCCCCCCCCCCCCCCCCCCCCTCAAAGAAAAAACTCTCCGGTTCTACCCGATTCACGTAAATGACCCAATTGGCCGAGAAAACGGCGATTGTCGCCGAAAAGCGACAAGTTTGCATGTGTGAAAATAAATCTCTGATGTCCCCAGAGTGTGTGTGTGTGTGTGTGAAGTTTTAGCACAAAATACCCCACAGATATTTTTATATAGCATGTTAAAGTTTTTAAAAACGCACCGTTTTGTGCATGGCCCTTTATATGCAAATGAGCTGCTACAGAGGGCGGGGTTTCAAGAGCTCTTGTGTGTTAGCAGAGCGATTACCTCACGCAGACACACTAAAATGACAGAAACTGTTCTGCCTTTAATGTTAAAACGGAGTAAGACAAAGATGGAGAGACTCAAGAAGAAGAGACAACATGTAGAATGCAACAGGACGTCTCTGAATGGTTAATTGATGAATTTATGTTGCTGATGTGGAGTTAACTATCTTCAATTAGCATATTCTGTCATGATAATCTATAAATCGCTCATATAGGAACTGTTGTGAGATGCACACAGAATGTGAAAAGAAGGATGCTAAAGTTTGACCTGACTCACAAATACACTCTTATACCACAACTTTTCCTCTTCTCAACATGGACTGCGTATCCCGGGGGCGGGGCTTATGTACATTTTAAGGTTGATGATGTCATTAACCCGGGAGGAATGTCGTGTAGTCCCTACCAGCCGTTTGTTGTAGTCCTTTTCTTTAAAAGCAAATATCTCCCTTTGCTTTGAACTTTTGAGTGCTGTAACTTTGCAGATGTTGTTTATGCTCAAACAGCAACATTACACACTAGCTAAAGTTAGAAAAGTGAAATCATACTTTACCACCCCTTTAAAACTTGGTTTTCACCACAGGGGGGACTTTAAAACAGACAATGAAATGGTTTATATACAGTACACTACCGTACAAGCTTTCATATAATAAAGTAAAAAATAATTCAGCTTCATGTGGAATATACGTCATCAGTATACGCCTTTGTTATTGTAAGAGGTTAGCGACCCTGGTGGCGAAAAATCCTGCATATTGTACCTTTAAACAGAAAAGTTGCATATTTAAATCTGGAGACATGAGAAAGAAAACTGTATTGTTGTGCAGCCATCAGAAACATTTAAACAAATCAGAAACGCATTAAATTTTAGTTATTTTTTTTTATCATTACTATAATACATATTTTGATAAGTCTTAAATGGAAGCAAAAAAGTGTAAGAATACAATATACGCGTGACTAATATCATTCCTTACAAATACATTTTTACATTTAAATGTTTATCTAGCACTACGTGCTAACATGAATGATAAGGTAGAATTAATATATTAATACTTATATTTAAAAATACAGAACATTTTGATGGTCCAGCAGTTCTAGCTAAATTTTTGTAATAAAGTTCAGCACTTTTAAATGTATTACTTTTGTTTTCATTCAGTATACATTTTAAAAATTTCGGTTATCGTGAGTTAAATAACAATTACTCGACGATGATTTCAGCGAGAACTCAATGACGACACCTCGAAGACTCACACTGAAACTAAGATTGCAGTGATTTCTGCTTGCAAGCGAATCTGCCTTTGAACACAATCTTTAAGTGATCGAATGATTCTTCATTTGCCAGGACAGAAGTCTGAGGGACAGGACTGACTGCAGCACGAGTTTAACAGTGTTAATTCCCATCCACTTACTCACTCTAGAGTTGTTTTGCACCTTAGCAAAGTAGCTGTCAAACAAACTAAAACCGAAACTCTGAGAAACACGAAATGCTGTGATTTAAATAAGGCACGAGGATGAGTGCATGAGTTCTGCCTTCATCAGTAACTACAAACTTTGTCAAATTCAATAGACGTTGCTCTTACATTCCTGTCAATCGTCATTAGATTATTTTCTTTTGCTTCATACAAACATCGATTATTAATCTTCACAGACCTGTTATAAATTGCAGTCGCTCCTGAGCAAGTTGCAGGTGCGCGTTATGTTTTCTTTCACTGTCTATGGCGTTTTGTCACGTGTCGCCTGCTGATTACTTCTTCTTCTTCTTCTCTTTCTATGGCGGTTGGCAACCAGCTTTTTGGTGCATTACCGCCACCATCTGGACTGGAGTGTGGATCAATGAGTCAGACTCCTACACTGTAAACGAATCAGACTAACCTTTTTACATTCTTTTAATTAACCCAGTTGTCTTTAAAAAAGAAAACAAAAAATTAAAACACATTTCTCCAGACTCTCTTTGCATTATATCATGTACATTTAGGGAAATCTGATTCTCACCTAGTTGTGATAACAATCTTTGTCTAGCTTGATGGTATTTAGGACAATTCATAATTACATGTTCTACTGTCTCTTGACTATTGCAATATTCACATTTTCCATCAACATGCTTATTCATTATAAATAACGTTCTATTTAAACCTGTATGTCCTAATCTTATTCTAGACACCACATCTTCTTCGCGCCTTTTTCTGTATGTATTCCTGCTCTTTCCCACTTTTCCTTGAATACTATACAAGTATCTCCCATTTTGTTCATTGTCCCAAAGAAACTGCCATTTTTCATTAATTTTAGTTTTAATTATACTTTTAACTTCAGCTTTACTGTATTTAATATCCATCTCTATAAAAGAATTCTCTGCTGCTTTCTTCGCACATTTGTCTGCCAACTCATTACCTCCTACACCTATATGAGCTGGCACCCATATAAATGTAGTACTAATACCAGACTTTAGAAGATTGTTAGCTAAATGGATTATTTCAAACACTATATCCTGTCTAGACTCAGAGTGACAATGCTTGAGACTTATTAATGCTGAACTGGAGTCTGACGCAATCACAACTTGCTTAGGTTTATTGCTCTCTATCCACATCATTGCCATCCATATTGCCACCATTTCTGCTGTATATACTGCTAAATCATCATTAATTCTTTTAGCATATTCAATATTTAATTTAGGGATAACATAAGCAATTCCCATTTTCTTATCTTTCTGCTTTGATGCATCAGTATATAAAATAATTCCTTCTTTATATTTACTATTTATGTAATTCTGAGTCCTGCAACGATCCACTCCATTAACCTCCTTTTCCTCCAATAATCCTAAGTCAACTGGAACTTCCGACAGCAGCCAAGGAGGTACAACTGGAAATACCACTGTAGGGCTTATCTTTAATGTACTAATTCCAATTGTTATTATCTTCTGCCTTATTGTCCATCCAAAACTTTTGATTAGATTATTCTCTCTCTCTTGACATTCCCATAAAACTGTCTGACTCATATGTTTTTCAGTATGACCTCTCAGATTTGCCCAATACACAAGAGATAGCTGGTCTCTTCTTAGATGTAGCGGCATCTCCCCCATCTCTACCTGGATTGCTGCCACTGACGAGGTCTTAAATGCCCCACAGCATAACCTCAAACCTTGGTTCTGGATTACATCTAGTTTCTTTAATAAAGTTTTGGCAGCAGATCCATACACTATACACCCATAATCAAATACCGACCTGATCATCCCTGAATAAATAGCTTTCAACGCAGGTCTGCTTGCTCCCCATTCTACTCCACGCAAGCATCTCATCACATTCAACACTTTCTTACATTTATCAATCATTTTCTGGATATGCATTGTCCAAGTTAGTCTTTTGCCTGCTGATTACGTCACATACAATGCGTCTTGTAATAGATTTCATGTGACGTCTGTTGAAAGAAATTTGTGGGATACCAATCAAAGATAATACCACATACCTTGGGATAATGGTATGTAAAGATTTGAATCAAAGAAGGCGGCTGAATTTTGAACCTATTATTGAGAAAATTAAAAACAGATTCAATATGTGGCTTATGAGAGATATTTCCCTAAATGGTCGTATTCTACTTTCAAAAGCAGAAGGGATCTCAAGGTCTGTTTATATATCCATGTCAGAAGATGTTCCAAATAATGCTCTCAAGGAATTAGATAAGAATCTTTATGATTTTATTTGGAGGAAGAAAATACACTATTTACGGAAAGATATTCTAAATAATAATAGAGACTTTGGTGGCCTTGAGGTTTTAAATTTTACAGATCTAAATAATGTGTTTAAAATTAAATGGATAATCGAATTTATTAAAAATAAAGATAGTGTATGGAATGTTTTCCCAAATTACATATTTAACTCTTTGGGTGGCATTAATTTTCTTTTAAAGTGTAATTTCTCAGTAGATAAAATCCCTGTTAAACTGGCAAACTTTCATAAGCAGGCACTGCTGGCTTGGCAATTAATATACAAACACAACTTTTCACCGCATCGATGCTCTATATGGAATAACAAAGATATCTTGTACAAAAAAAAGTCCATCTTTAACCAGACATGGTACGACAAAGGAATTCTTAATGTTAACCAGTTGCTTAATGAACAAGGTTTACTTTTAACATATCCTGAATTTCTCAATAAGTTTAAGATTCCTGTGAGGCCAAAAGAGTATGCTATTGTTTTAGATGCTATCCCGGGCAGAGTAGTTTCACTATTACGAAATCCTGGATTATGCCCTATGAATGTTGATCGTCAAATCAGTTTTTGTTGTGACACAATATTTATTGGGGATATTAATATATTAATAGATAAATGCAGTAACAAATATATTAGAAATACTTTAAAAACAAATTTTTTGCCTTGTTCAACAGGTTTTTGGTCATCTAAATTTGAAAATATTAATTGGAAAAGAGTATGGTCTATAACAAATAAGTTTTGCATTAATAATAAAATTAGAGAGGTTTCCTATAAAATTGTACACAGAATTTACCCTGTCAAGGAGTTACTTTCTGAACGTTTCCGTTTGAATATTGAAAACTTGTGCGAATTTTGTGGCAATGCCAAAGAATCTGTAACTCATCTCTTTTTTAATTGTATTTATTCAAAAATGTTTTGGTTGGATGTTTCAAATTTCATTTCTAAGTTGTTTGAAACATGTCTACGAATTGAACTGTTTGATGTTGTATTTTTTTTTTGTGCAAGACAATATTGATTCCAAAAGTACCATGTGCTTCCTTATACAACTTTTCATATTACTTGGAAAATATCACATTCATGTGAAAAAATGGGCTAAAGCTAAGCCAAGCTTTGAACACTTTATAAAGGAGATTAAACTATATGGGAATTCATTAGATAAAATTAAGAACAAAAAAGCAAGAAAGACCTATGAAGCTTTTTGTAACTTTAAACTATTGTAACTTTACCCCTGGCATGTTTTTTTATTTTATTTTATTTTTTTATTTTTTTTCTATTTGTTGTGAGTTGTATTGTCATGTACATATTTTTGTATATTCTCTGTTGCAATAAAAAAAAAAAAAAAAGTAAAAAAAAAAAAAATTCATGTGACGTCACACAGTGGAGCGGCCGCCATTCGTAGGACCGAATTGCAACATGCCGTTGATCTGCTGTGCTGTAAACTGTTATAACAGCAAAATCACAAAGAAATGTTGAGAAATTAACGTTGACCTGGAAATTTAAATAAAAGTAAAATTAGCAAATTACAGGTCAGCTAGCTAAATTAAAACATGTAGTTTACAATTGGAACACGTATAACCTTATTCTAGACACTATCTACATTTACATTATAACCTTAGTTATACGTTTGGCTGAATTATGTTGTTGTTCTGCTTCAGTATGCTAAACTACTGCTCACTGTTTCTGCCTTAATACATTGTTTAAATTAATAGATTATTAGCTAACTGCATGATTTGTATACATTTCTGAAATGCATAACTCGGACACTCTAAATTGTAATGTAGACACATGCATTTTCTGTAAAGCTGCTTTGAAATATTGTGAAAAGCGCTATACATAATATACAAATAAATGAGAATTGAAAATAAAGGTGTCCAAACGTCACTGATAATACAAGAGATGTGCTTTACCGACATTATTAGCAATTCAGTTCAGCAATGCTTTTATGTTCAGCGATTACATAACGTTAATATCACTTGATTAACACTTTGATCACTTAATTTCAAAAACAACACAGTTTGCGTGCTAGATCACCTCTTATTTAACAAACGAACGAAATGAATGCTCTGCAAGTTAACTGGAGATGTTTTATTTATTTGCATTGGTACATCCGTGCCGCGAGATGTTTCAAAAGTGATGGGGACATGTCCCACCCGTAAATTACGCCCCTGCCTTGAGCGCTTCGCCGGTGTATGGAGAGGGATTGTGGACGAGGTAGATGTAAATGTCAGCAAACGTAAAATCTGGCAAGTTTTTACTAGACTTTAGTGGAGTCAGCAGTTCGTTTAACAGTAAATACGGATCTATACCTAAAATATCTATTTTATTTAAATACCGTTGCTTTTCATCTGTGCTATTTAAATGTGCGACATCTTTCCTATCACCAGGGAGAGGTTACGCAATTTAACGCAAAGGTCCTAAAGATGGCGGCCACAACAAAAAAGTCACGTGACTGAAACCCATGAATTGTTCATTTGACCATTTTGGAAATATTAATCGGAGATTGATTTGGACTTATAATAACATATACTCTATCAATAATAAAGTGTATGAAATATCCTTTAAAATTACATAATATTCATCCAACAAACCAGTTCCTAAAAAGATATAAAAATTACCTTTCTGAATCCTGTGTATTTTGTAAAAAGGATACTGGAACTATTTTTCATATTTTCTTTGAATGTATGTATGTTAAATTATTTTGTATTGATGTGGAATATTTATTTAATATGTCAGGTGGAATTAAAATTCACATAGAGAAAAGATTATGACAAAAAAGATAGACAAGAGTCACGTTTTTATGTTAAATCTTATTATATTACTTGGTAAGTTTTATATACACAAATGTAAATGGTCTGAAAGGATACCCAGCATCTACCATTTTAAGGCCAACATGAAGATTTACTGTGATACATTGCAAGAGCTTTCAAACCACAAAGCAACCAGAACTGGACATCTACAAAGAATTAAACTCCTCTTCTTTATTTTGATTATACACGTATACCTCTTTCCGTTATGTCTTCTTTTCTTTTCTCTTCTTTTTCCTTAATGTGTAAATCGATTGTTCTTTAATATCTTTGAATGTTACCTTTAATGTTCTTCGTATCTTAGGATGCTTTGGAATAATTTAGAGCATTATATGTGAACATTTGTTTCAATTGTGTGAAAAATTTATATTGTTCATATTAAAGATGCAATAATACATATTTTTTAGATGTTTAACTCATTGCCCTGCCACGTTCCGTAAACACTGTTGAAATAATCATTTTGAGAATATGAATGGGACATTAACAAATACTGTGTTAACAACAAAGTTATGAAATATATTTCAAAATTAGCTACATAGAATTTATCCAACACACCAATTCCTAAAAAAAAAGATAAATCTGATCTTGTGTGGCTTAATCACTCGATAAATCAACTATGAAAGTTACTTATTCTGATTTCACCAGTATGCCAAGCATCTGCTCTGATGACCATGTTTCTGAAAGTAGTTCAGTTGTCAAAAAAAGGGACAATACATTTTGATTTCTTACAATTGTTGTGGGTTCATATGCTATTATTAAAATGAATAATTATGGCGACTGTTATGTGATGTTTGTGCTTTTGGAAGTTGATCTCTACTATTCAGGCTTGTTATTTTGCACTACCCTCGAGACATCAACAGGTATGTTTGTATGTCAAAACACTGCTTCATGAAGCTTCGAAGCCTTTACGAATCTTTTGTTCCGAATCAATGGTTCGGAGTGTGTATCAAACTGCCAGAGTCATGTGATTTCAGTTAACGAGGCTTCATTACGTCATAACTGTTCGAAACACTTAGAAATTTCAATGTTGCACCGCTGGGAGCGATGATCTCTGTCAACCCATGAATCATGAGGAGTCACTGAGAACCAATGAACAAGTGTCTGTGGGTTTTACCTGATCTCTGATCAGTTTTATACATTTGTAGACATTTTAATTAGACATTAATATAATTCAAATGAGGTAGTTCCATTACAAAATATTTCAACAACGTTTTTGAGGAATTAGGGGAAGGCAGGAAGTGCAATAATCGGGCTTCAGTCTTCTCCGTTGAAATCAATGGGGTCGCTGTGTCCATTTCTTTTACTGTCTATGGTTTTTATGCATATTTGGTCTGGGTTCTTGTTGCATTTACACTGTTCTGACCACTAGGAGTCACCGTGGAGACGGGTGTCGGATTGTTTCGAAGCCTCGGCACAATATGGCACATTTGATTCAACTGTTTCAGTGTTCCACGAAGCCTCAATCTGCCCACCACTAGTGTTAAGTACACAGGTTAAGTTATTTTTGCAGTTAGACACACCCCAAACCATTCATGATTTCAAAACACAGATCATATAGTTTATTTTAGGTATAATATACATTTTTTTGCTTTAGCCATACACTGTTTAAATGGAGTGCACACATTTTCACATTGTAGGGTTATGTAAACATTTTCTGTTTTATTAATCATTGTTTCTTTGTTACCGTCTGATCTGGGGGAAGAAAGGCGTGGCCAAGGGTGGAGGACTGTGATATCCTGTGATCTGCCAATCAAGCCATACCATGTGCTGCCATGTTGGAGGGGGATTTTGGGTTTAGTTTGTTTTACTTTGTAGTTCTTGTATTTGTCGTTCATTTTGTTTTCCCCCTATGTGTAAATTGGTTTGGCCAAGCTACTATATATGTTCCCTTGTGTCTCATTCAGGAAGCTCATTTTGTTCAGTTCATATTCTGTTTTGAGTATAGTTATATTTTGTTGACCTCTTTTATAGGCCTAGATGTTTTGGTGGTTAAACTTTATTTCGATAGTCACTTTAGACATTTTACTAACTATAAGTAACTTTTCAACTACATGTCAACTAACTGTCATTAGAGTATTAGTAGGCTGTAGTAAACTGTCAGTAGACTGTTAGGTTAGGGTTAGGTGTTAGGGTTCGGGTTAGGAGAACAAGTTGACTTGTAGTTGCTGAGTTACTTACAGTCAGTATAATGTCTGTTGGGGGACCAACAAAATAAAGTGTTAGCAGATATTAAGCAGACAATTTAATAATACTCTAATGACAGTTAGATGACATGTAGCTGCAAAGTTACTTATAGTTAGTTGAATGTCTAAAGTGGACTATCAAAATAAAGTGTTACTGTTTTGGTTTCTATTGTACAGTATTTTTGGGGTAAAAAAACAACAACCCTATTTTTCAACAAAAAACTCCTGTTCTCCTCATTGCTGGACTGTTTGGTCCGTAGGTTCCCTGCACGGAAAGAAAACAATTCTTAACTTTTCCCACCCCAGACTATTCTGTTGCAGTTTGCTTTATTATACTTTTGAGTTACTTTCACCAAAAATAACTACACAAATAGAATTTAACATTCTAAAATGACAAAATGTACTACAGAGCATTTTACATCCAGTAGAAGGTGATATGATGCCGCATTATGACTGTGGGCTATCCAGGCCACTACCCAGCTAACAAAAATAAGTTGTCAGAACGTTTTGCTAACATTCCCATTAGGTTAGGAAAACGTTATTTCTGAATGTTTTTTAAACATTGAAAACGTCCAGTTTTTGTAATGTATTAAGAACGTTTATGCTTGGTTAGTGTGAACGTTACAGGAACGTCCATTCACTCATTTTGAAAATGTTATTAAAACGTTATTTCCGAATTAAACGTTGGAAACGTCAATTTTTTTAAATGTATTAAGAACGTTTATTCATGGTTAGTGTGAACGTTAAAGGAACATTCCATTCCTTCATTTTGAAAATGTTTTTAAAACGTTATTTCTGAATGTTTTTTAAACGCTGAAAACGTCCACTTTTTTTAATGTATTAAGAAACAAAAAGTTCTCGGTTAATGTGAATGTTACAGGAATGTTCCATTCACTCATTTTAAAAATGTTATTTCGGATGTTCACATCACCCTGATGTGGTTGGCCCATCCATCACCAGGCTTACACACAGACACTCGAGTATCACTAATTCACCTATGCTGCATGGGTTTGAACTGTTGTAACTTACCTGAAGGAAATGACAGAGAACCTGCTAACTCCTGGTTTAGGCCGGGACTCAAACCGGGGAGCTTCTTGCTGCGAGGTGATAGTGCTACCCACTGAGCTGCTGTGCTGCCCTATTTCTATTGTTATTTCTATGAATTCATAAAATTTAAGCAATTCATTTCTTACAGCTACAGGTCTGGATTTCAAAGTGACAGGATTTTTAAGTACTTACTAAACCTGTTGACACATTTGTCCAGAGTGATCAAATTTTTCCAGAGTATAACGTTTCTAAGTGAATTAAATATTTGAATTACAAAAATAACAGAAAAGATTTTACTTCAAGATTCACATTTTACTGTGTAGTACACAACATTTTGTACGGATACTCGGGGTATTACACACTCCAAACAATGGAAACATAAAGAGGAAAAATTACATTTTCTAAACCAAAAACACAACCAAAAGGGAAAAAAGAACACAAACTCAAACATACAACTAGACAAGTCAAATCTAACAAGACATGTGGAAAACAACACAATAGAAACCCAGCTAACATTCACTAATGTTATGTAAATGTTAGTAAAAGAAAATCCTGAAATAATGATCCTGGAACGTTATTATAATGTTTAGAGTTAAAATATGTTACATTCTCGTAACGTTGACTGATGTTCTCGTAATGTTGAGTGAAAACAATCTTATAACAACGTTCATGAAACGTGATTGTTATGTTCTCATAATGTTGAGTGAAAACGTTCTTATAACAACGTTCATGAAATGTGATTGTGATGTTCTCATGATGTTGAGTGAAAACGTTCTTATAACAACGTTCATGAAATGTGATTGTGATGTTCTCATGATGTTGAGTGAAAACGTTCTTATAACAACGTTCACGAAATGTGATTGTGATGTTCTCATGATGTTGAGTGAAAACATTCTTATAACAACGTTCATGAAACGTGATTGTTATGTTCTCATAATGTTGAGTGAAAACGTTCTTATAACAACGTTCATGAAACGTGATTGTTATGTTCTCATAATGTTGAGTGAAAACGTTCTTATAGCAACGTTCATGAAATGTGATTGTGATGTTCTCATGATGTTGAGTGAAAACGTTCTTATAACAACGTTCATGAAATGTGATTGTGATGTTCTCATGATGTTGAGTGAAAACGTTCTTATAACAACGTTCATGAAACGTGATTGTTATGTTCTCATAATGTTGAGTGAAAACGTTCTTATAACAACGTTCATGAAACGTGATTGTTATGTTCTCATAATGTTGAGTGAAAACGTTCTTATAGCAACGTTCATGAAATGTGATTGTGATGTTGAGTGATGTTGAGTGAAAACGTTCTTATAACAACGTTCATGAAACGTGATTGTGATGTTCTCATGATGTTGAGTGAAAACGTTCTTATAACAACGTTCATGAAACGTGATTGTGATGTTATTTTTTCTTGACTGATGTTCTCATAATGTTGAAAGAAAACGTTCATAGAACAACATTCTCAGATACAAAAATATGTTCTAAGAATGTTTTTCTAACATTCCCATTAAGTTATGAAAACGTTATTTCTGAATGTTTTATGAATGTTCCAAACAACAGTTTTTTTTCAAGTATTAAAGTTTTCTCATTTTGGAAATGTTATGAAAACATAATTTTTTAAAATGTTTTCTAAATGTTTAAAACATCCAGTTTTTTAAAAATGTTTTAAGAACGTTTTGTCTAAACATTTATACATAACTTTCAAAGAACACGCTCACTTTTGGTTATAAAAAAAACTATAACTTGCATTTCTTGCATCTTTATGTTCATGTTTTATCCCAAAAAAAGAACAACTTCCACATCCTGCTTGTTCGTTCAGAACAATCTGGGGTAGTTTACAACAGAGTGGCGCAGCGGAAGCGGTCTGGGCCCCTGACCCAGAGGTCGATGGATTGAAATCGTCCTCTGCTAAGTCTGCTTTACTTATGTACATGTTTTATCCCAAACAAATAGCAACTTCCACATCCTGCTTGTTCGTTCAGAAAATCTGTGTGTTTGCCCTGTTTGCCTGGGCGCAGCGGAAGCGTGCTGGCCCCATAACCCAGAGGTCGATGGGTCGAAACCGTCCTCTGCTAAGACTACTTTACTTCTGTACATGTTTTATCCCAAACAAAGAGCAATTTCCACATCCTGCTTGTTCGTTCAGAAAATATGTGTGTTTGTGTGTGCATCCCTTGTTCAAACTCCTCATTGACTAAGCCACCTGAATGAGATGGACAGTTAGTAGGGCAAGCGAATCGTGTCCCAGTGGCCTGTCGAAGTAGTCGTTCATCCGGATTACTTTGTGTGCTGGCCTTGTTTAAATGCCAATGATGTTGTTGTCACTAAAGCCAAAGTAATCGGGGCACATGAACACAGGTGTTTCACAGCCCCGGTGGCCTAATGGATAAGGCACTGGCTTCCTAAGCCAGGAATTGGGGGTTCGTTTCCCATCTGGTGTGGATTACAGCAGAGTGGCGCAGCGGAAGTGTGCTGGACCCATAACCCAGGAGGTCGATGGATCGAAACCATCCTCTGCTAAGACTGCTTTACTTATGTACATGTTTTATCCCAATCAAAGACCAACTTCCACATCCTGCTTGTTCGTTCAGAAAATCTGTGTGTTTGCCCTGTTCAAACTCCTCATTGACTAAGCCACCTGAATGAGATGGACAATTAGTAGGGCAAGCAAATCTTGTCCCAGTGGCCTGTCGAAGTAGTTGTTCATCCGGATTACTTTGTGTGCTGGCCTTGTTTAAATGCCAATGATGTTGTTGTCACTAAAGCCAAAGTAATGGGGGGACATTAACACAGGTCTTTCACAGCCCCGGTGGCCTAATGGATAAGGCACTGGCCTCCTAAGCCAGGGATTGTGGGTTCGAGTCCCATCTGGGGTGGCTTACAGCAGAGTGGCGCACTGGAAGCTTTCTGGGTCAATAACCCACAGGTCGGTGGATCGAAGCCATCCTCTGCTAAGACTGCTTTACTTATGTACATGTTTTATCCCAAACAAAGAGCAACTTCCACATTCTGCTTGTTCGTTCAGAAAATCTGTGAGTGTGTGTGTATGCCCTGTTCAAATGCGTCATTGACAAAGCTACCTGAAGGACAATTCGTAGGGCAAGGGAATCTTGTCCTAGTGGCCTGTCGAAGTAGTCGTTCATCCGGATTACTTAGTCTTGTTGGAGTAGGATAGGTCTGGAGGCTCCGTCCTTCTTGGGTACGAGAAAATATCGGCTGTAAAAACCTGACTCGCTCAGAGAAGGCGGTACCTTTTCTATAGCCCCTTTGCACAGCAGCTTTGCTATTTCTGCGTGAAGTAGGTGTGCTACTTCCGCATTCACTATCGTCGCGGTCCGGGCTTGAAAGCGCGGGGGACGGCGAATTAATTGAAGTATATAGCCCTGCTTTATTGTGCTCAGCACCCATTCAGAAATCCCTGGGATATTTTCCCACGATGCTATGTTACCAGCTAGGGGGCTAATAGCCTCCGGGTTCAGATCGCTGACATTTGCGGGCTTGTGGAACTGAGCCGGAGCCGAAAGCGCGGCGTGCTCTCGGTTCTGGGCAATGGCTGCTCGCTGAAGGCCGAAACCGGCTGATTTATGAGAGATGTCCCAATCATAAGGGATGGGGAACATTCTTATTTCACTTTTTGACGCGCGAGCAGCGCTCCGGGCGGAAAAGCTTCCTGTATGTGTGAGCGCGTGTGTGCGGGCACGAGACTTACAAGCGTATTTGACGCCCCGATCATAATGGATAGGGAGCGTCTTATTAATGCCCTGCGTTTTGTGATAACACTTAAACACGCGGGCAGAGCCCGGGGGGAGGTTTTTGTTAGCAAGCGTGAACGCTCTCTGGCGGGCACAAGACTTACATTCATAACCTGCTTTTTTGATCGAGTAACAGAGTGGGCAGATAGTGGGCACAGACCTCTGGACACATTTCTTACATTCAACACTCGAGCGGCTTTTCTGCGCTTTATGAGAGTGTGCTCTGTGAGTTACACGAGATTCGAAGCGCTTGTGTGTAGGGGTGAACACTGGGGCGTGGGCACTTTAACTACACTTAAAACACCGACGTCGTGAGCCGGACCAGACATTATACTCTTTTTGAGATTTCTCTGGGTCGCCGTGAAAACGGCGTTTGTGTGCCGCCGAGAGGGTGAACAAACCGGCTCGTTGGCTGCTAAATGAACCACTTCAGTAGCCTGTTTGAAGGGGACTGACAGGGAAATAAACTTTGACGGCGGTCCGGCTGCAGCGGGACACGCGCGTCTTTTCGGAGGCGATGTGTCTGTTAGTAAGCGTGAGCGCTCGTGAGCGGGCACGTAACTTACATTCTTAACCTGACATGTATGAGGCTGTTCTGGCCGTGTGACAGAGCAGGCAGAAAATAGGCGTGAGCACAGAGTTGTGGGCACGTTTCCTACATCTAGCACTCGAGCGGCATTTGCCAGCTTTAAGAGAGTGGGCTCTGCAGGAGACACGGGGGGTATCGTGTTTGTGTGTAAGGGTGAACACCGAGATGTGGGCATCTTTCCTACACTCAAGACACCAACGGCGTGAGCCGGATAACCAGACATTATACTCACTTGAGATTTCGCTGGGTCCCCGCGAGAACGGCGGATGTGTGCAGGCGAGCGGGTTGCATTACCGGCTCGTTGGCTGCCAAATACACCGCTGCAGTAGCCTTATCTAAGGGGACTGACAGGGCGAGACATTTCGACGGTGGCGCGCAAGCCCATCCGGGTCATGCAGAGAGCTCGAGAGGGCTCTGCATGACGTGCGAACGGGGACGCGAGGGCGGGGTAGTTTTCTTGTAAAGTAAAGAGAGCTAGCCGCGTGCTCGTTGGTCGAGCAGAACTGTATAAAAATTTCTGCTCTTACCACGCATCCAGTACGTCGCGTATGTTGTTGCCCGTCCGGGTCACGCAGAGAGCTCGAGAGGGCTCTGCATGACGCGCGAACGGCGAAGCAAGGGCGGGGTAGCTCTCTTGTAACGTATAGAGAGCTAGCCGCTTGCTCATTGGTCAAGCAGAACTGGGAACAGTGTTTGTATGAGGGCGCGCGCACTAATAGTGGGCACGGGACCTACATGTGACACAGATGATGCCCGTCAGGGTCATGCAGAGAGCTCAAGAGGGCTCTGCATGACGTGCGAAACGGGGGCGCGAGGGTGGGGAAACTCTCTTGTAACGTAAAGAGAGCTAGCCGCCAGTAACGCATTACTGTAACGCAGTTACTTTTGACAGTAACTCATACTGTAACGCATTACTTTTTAAATAAATTAACTCCGTTACCGTTACCATATGGTGCGTTGTCCGTTACTTTTTTAAATTAATTAATTTTGGCTGAAGTGTAGCCTACAGCATACCCTGTTTGCAGCAGCGACGCATTGTAGGATTGGTGGTAGGGTTGCTTGCCACCCGTCCCTTAAAATACAGAATTGTCCCATATTTACAAGTAAAATGATGCATCCCGTATCAAATCAATAAGGGAAGTGATTTGTCCCGTATTTTACATAAGGCCCACACATAGCCTAGTCGGATAAAAACATAAGGATTTACTATACTAATAGCAAATAGCCTATAAAGTAATCAATTTCACAATAATGTTACATTATATGATTAGAATCAAATGAATTTTGTCCATTTTCTAAGCTTAGAAAATCCACATTTATACGGGCTGTATTTTATAGGCCTTAAATATTGTTTAGTAATTCTGTGAATTACACTGCGCAAACCAAAGTAATACTACCCACCGGATGAAGAAGGGTTGGCTCTCAGTCTCCACAGAACAAAATATTTATTTTATTTTATTTTATTTTTAGCGTTCGCATTTATGAGGAAGAAACAATGTTACGGATGTGACACTTCTCCGTTCGTGAGCGCTCTGAAAGTGGCACTAAAATAAGCTTTAAAACTTTCACAGAGACATCAAACAGAAAGCACAAAACCTTTCTTTAAAGTGAATTTCGTTTGTATTAATTGTATCTTAATTTTAATCAATGTTTCATCAACCAATTGCCTGGATTTAATAAATAAGAAGTAATTATAGCAGACGATAAATAATCACGAAACGAAGGCGCCAGCGCGTGAACTGGAGCTCGTCTCATAAATGAACCGAAACTCGGCGTATAAGGTAACCTACTTGCCTCACAGACATGTCTGCTTTTAAACGGAACAATTCAAAACGAAAGAAAACAGACTACAGACTGGTCTCTACTTATGTAATCCGTATGAAATGTGCATTTCTACTGCGAAGATCGCGAGTCAGCATAGCGAGTCACCTCAGAAATCCTTGTGATATATTCTGTTTGTGCTGGTCTGATTTAAATAAAATAGTGTTTAAAAATTACTTTCTGTTTAAGTCAGTTTTGTGTTTGTGTAGACCATAACGCATAAAAGAACATTAATGGGAACATTAAGGAATGTTTTTTTTTAAAGTAACTAAAAAGTTACTTTTAACAGTAATGCATTACTTTTTGGTGTAAGTAATCAACTAAGTAATTGAGTTACTTTTTGAATGAAGTAACTACTAACTGTAACTAGTTACTATATCTTAGTAACTAGCACAACACTGGTCGCCGGATAGCGTAGCTCGCACGGATGGCTGAAAGTGGCAAAGACGGCCGGCTTCCTCAGCGCTGTCCTAAGCTGTTCGCTTGTTCGACGGCGGCGGTGGCTTCTCTCAGATCCAGCGATGCCAAGAGCTCGCTGAAGAGACGAAAAATCAGGGAAGTCAGCCTACAGCCCCTAGTGTTATACGCTAAGCCAAGCCCATTCTGGCGGGCTGTGACGCTATGAAGGCACGGACGCCCTTCATTGGGTGTGACGTCACGCCGGGCTCAATGGTAGGCTGCAGCAGTTGCCCGCAGGGCAGCCAATGAGCAGGCGAGATGGCATGCTCTAGGTCTGCTAGCTGCTGCACTGGGTTGACAATGAATACAAAATTAAGTATAATTTTTATGCTTCAATATCTCGAGAAGATGAATCTTTCCCGTAGCGTAAGCTAAACTTACGCAATACGAGAGAACTACTCGTAAGAGAACCTAAAAATAACCTGCAGGGAACGTTCTCTATGAAAAAAACTGGACGTTTTCAATGTTTAAAAAACATTCCGAAATAACGTTTTCCTAACCTAATGGGAATGTTAGCAAACCGTTCTGACAACTTGTTTTTGTTAGCTGGGAAGTAGAATTAAAGTAAATTCCTATGTACACTACCAGTGGACTAGCCTTCACAAACATTCAGATACGCAGAATTAGAAACATATCTGTTTTATATCAATATTCTAATCAATATTTTCAAGCAATGTAAGTGTTATAAGACTGTTTGAAAAACTATGTAAAAAAGATGTAATCTTGGATCGGCTTTTATTTTTTGACAAGTCAAGCCCACTTCTAGGTCAATGCACTAACAGCGAACATGGCAGTCAATGGATCACCATCTGATAGTCTGTGCTATATAGTGCACTTGTCACAGACTAACACATGCACTTTCTCACACTTTCAACCTCTCGATCTCACACATCCGCGCATCTAACACTCATCTCACGACGCTGCCTGTCTGCTGTAAGTACCCTTTTTGTGCTCTGGTGTTTATTGAATTCTTTTAGCTAAATGGTTTGTTACGTTCTTTTTAATATTTTTGAGAAAATGAAAACATGTTTAAAACAATTACCCAAAAGCAAAGACTGTGAAAATGCTTGTGCTCGTCCACACCAGTAAGTGGATTTTGTAGACGTGGGTGTTTTTTTGTTGTTATCATAATAAGAAACAGACATTTTCTGTTTAATTACAGTGATTATTGAAATGATCACAGCAAGTGAACAACTTGTTTTTGTGTATTTCATACATAACTATGGTTGTGATGAACAAACTATTTGTGACAAAGAACCGTTACAAAGCTTGGCAGGCTTTGCTTTTCAGCTGCGAGTCGAGTTAAAAGCCAGAATAAGCCTTTTGTAAAAATGCTGACGTGATCTGTGCTTTCTGTCCAACTCTTTCTTTTAACACAATAGTCCTCACTGACTGTCACACTTTCTGCATGTATTTTGTGTGTCAGCACTCTTTTTATCACCAAGAACTTCAGTAGCTTTACTTCCTTGAAAGTTGGAAGGCTTTAGGAAGGCTTTTCTTTGTTTAAAGGACTTCATGAGTTCATAAGTGAAACACGGCTGGAGATATTCAGCAGAATGTCCATGCTGCTCTTTTCCACGTTTTGAAAATCAGACGGCAAGCAAGAGCTGTCAAGCTAAAAAAAAAAAAGCTTAAGTTTAAGCCACTATGCAGTGAACATCTTCTCCTCCGCTTTTGTCACTTCTGCATATTTTTGATGTGATTATTCAGGACTCGTATGGAAAAACATCAAACCAGCCGCTATACAGTGGAGGGAAAACTTTTATAGGGTTCACTACTGCAAATGTTGCATTCGAGTTTGAATTGGAATATGAAAAAGGGTACTGACTTGAACAATTTATTTTTTAGTTATGTGAGGCAATGGGGTCTCAGTACTTCCCAGCACGATCCACACTTTTCCAGAAGGAGCCGAGTGGAGTCACGTACCGTGTGCCTGCTTTGATCTACGTTCCTCGTTCCAGCTGTTTCTTGGCCTTCTGTGAGGAGAGACTGACTCCGGCGGACGCTCAAGCACATCTGCTGGTCATGCGCAAAGGCACCTTTTACAAAAACTATGTGGAAGTAAGATGCGTTCTAACATATGGCAACACTATTATAACTATTAACCCTCTGGTGCTCTTCGCGAGTCGGTAAAAAATGGCAGAATGGTATTTTTTTTTTTGTGAATGAATGTGCTATATTTTAGTTTGATAATGTTTTTTTATTTAATATTTTGTATTTTTAGGGGATTTTTTTAATACCAAATTATATTTACGCTGTTTTTATAATCCATTTATTCACTTTTTGAGCATAGACCTGGAAATTACATTTTCAACTTAAACTGTCGTAAATCTTGAATGCTTTAGAGCACAGACTTAATTTTTGATCTCTTTACAAAGATGACACTTGGCAGATTATTGCTAAAGTTTAAACTTATAAAAAGTAACAAAATTTTATGTGTATTGTTATGAAAAATGCACAAAAATACTATTAATACTAAAATACTAATACTAAATCACATTTACTCTAAAACTGCAAGAAAATCAAAGTCATAAATCTAAACAAGTTGTGTTCCAAATTTGAGCTTGATGTCTCAAAAAATGTTAAAGTAAGTTTTTTGACTGCGAGAAGCACAAGTGTGAATATTTTTTACAGGACCATTTAACCTGTTCAAAGTATGTCCATGCTTTTTTTTGTGTGTGTTCACATAGCAAGTGCCAAAACCTTTAGCAAGTTTCGTACCATTCAAATGAAGTGAGTAACAAAAGTAACAAAACAAAAAAAGCACCAGAGGTTTAAACGTCCAGATTATATGTTTTTTCATAATCAAAAAATCATCTTCTCTCTCTCCTCAGTGGAAAGACATGGAGGTGTTGAGTAGCGCTCGACTGGAGGGCTACCGCTCAATGAACCCTTGCCCCGTTTATGATGAGTTTACGGGCACCATCTTCTTGTTCTTCATCGCTGTTCTGGGTCACACCTCTGAGTCTTACCAGTTAATTACAGGGAAGAACGTGACCCGCCTGTGCTACGTGTCTAGCAGTGACCAAGGGGACACCTGGAGCTCCGTCACAGACCTCACCAGGACGCTCTTAGGGGACACCATCAAAGGTAAAGTCTGATAGAGCATTTTCCTCTGTCCGGATACGTAAAGCCAATGTTAAAATAGTCTCTCTTAACCCAGATTGAAAGGTATATTTCACCCATAAATGAAATTTCAGTCACTCTTCTGTGGAACACAACTGGAGGTTTTTCATGAATGTCCTGTTAGGTGAATTCAACCCAATGGCTATACAATTTGGTTCAAATAATGTTTCACATCTTCATTTTTGGGTGAAATATTCCTTTGTAAGATTGTAAACAGTGAAATGTTGTTTGCTTGAGCAGCCCATCATGTCAACTTGTGACACACATGGTGGGACTTTGTGTTTGTCTGACCAATTTCATTTTTCAATTCCTTTTGGTGCCAGTGGATGCAGAAATTATAGACTGCAGTCTTAAGCCCAATTCTCAACGCACCGACAGACACAGTCTAGTGTTGCGTATCGTTTGAATTTTAACTATTCTGATTCTACTTATCGATTCCAATTCTTATCGCTTTCTTAATTTCGATTCCAATAATATCATTCACATTTATTTTAAGTCTTATTGTTAAACATTTAGTTGTGGCTGAATACCATAAACAAATATCAACAGGCTAAAGAAAACTTTTGCCTATAGTAAAAAATACGATAGAAAAACAACTAACCTAACTTGTTTAAATTTCAAGCATTATTAAAGACTCAGTAATTAAAAAAGAACAAACAAAAAATTATCAATCCAGCAAATAAATACAACTGAACAAATGTATGTTTGAAACAGTTTTAAGATGTTCGGGTATTCAGATACACAAACTAATCAAAGGTAAAATAACACGGCACTTTATAAATAAAATATAAATTACAAATATAGTTACAAAAGTTATTCAGTCAAGAACAGCGAGTGAATTTTCTCTGTCTTTTGTTTGATTAGTGTTATTATGGAGACGCACAAGGAATATTAGGCTGCTCTCACTTTAAGAACTGCACAATATACTTACACGTGGGCAGCGTCTCACGCTTAAATGGTTTAAAGTCATATTAAAATGCACACAAAGAAGATATGGACAAAAAAAAACTTTCACGATTTCTTTATTTTTTTTCCGATTTCGATAATAATCACGATTTTGACACAGACATGCTTTACAGTTTTAATGCATTCTGTGTGAATTTGAAACATATTTCCAAACGTTACACATTGCTCTTTGTATTGTTGTAAAATACATTCATGAAAAACAAGATAACAAAAATCAAAAAGATAAATTATTTTATATATAGTCTACTATAAAATTAAGACATATATTAAGTATAGCACAGCTGTTTAATGAGGCAACAACAAATGAAGTTTTATTAACTAAGTTCGGGAGGAGCACGTTCAGATAATTAACACGAGTGGACAGCAATCAGCAATCAATGATAAAGGGTACATATAGACCCCCACCACCCCTTCTCCACACTCCTAGTTCTCCACTCTCCTAGTTCAAAAATCACTTACATACGGGGGGAGTACCCTGGGTTCGAGCTCGGAGCCCTCCCTCCGGACAGCACGCCAAATACGCATTAAATCTTATTTCCTAGAATTATATGTAAGTGTGAACTCGTGAAATGATAGATAGGACAGAACAAAAAAGGCTATTAATAATCTTTCATTGCGCAAGAGTATTATGATATGATTATGAAAGACTCCAATACAGTGCAGCACACAGCTATTATGTGCATCCAGAGCGCAGAATGATGCGCTTGAAGCAACATGGAGTCACAGCGCGCAGAAAAGTTCAAAGCACAGAGGAAAGACATATCGATGCATAGTGTATTATACAGTATCTATCTATGCAATAGTTTATTGAGCCTTTTCTTTTAACAGTATTAAATTTCAGTTACTGTGCGCGTGAAGAACAGTTATAGACAGTGCTCTCCAGTGTTGTGATCTAACAGACACACGGTAGAAACGAACATGATTAAGGTCCAGCAAGATAGTCATTTCATGCGAAACCATAGAGCTTTATCTACAGATCAAGTATAATAATATTAACATTGAATCATCTTGGAGAGAGTTTCATCGTTGACTGTCGTAACCGAACGCGACGGGCTGTTTGAACGCTGAATGGAGAATGACTGACAGCAGCAGCGGAGGGAACTACTTGAAGCGATTTAAAAAACACGCATGCTCAAATCGCGATTTTAGTACAATTTCGATTAATCGCACAGCCCTACAAAGGAATCGATAAGAGGAATCAAAATATTAATTTTATAACAAGTATCCGATTCCTGACCTCAAGTCATTTTGATTCCCAAACCTAACACAGACCAATGGATTACACCACGTCACTTCCTAGACATCCTAACGCACATTCAGTATGTTCAATCGGCGAAAACAAGCTCCGACAAAACTCACCAAAGTGTCTGTCGGTACGGTGTGAATTGGCCTTTAATTTCCACATGTACACTGCTTTGTTGGATATTTTGCACGAACATGATGTCACAGGTTTTTTAAATAATTAAGAAACCCTTGTGTGTGTTTTATTGCTGGCAGAGTGGGCCACTTTTGCTGTGGGTCCAGGTCACGGAACACAATTAAAATTTGGAAGGCTGATAATCCCAGCCTATGCTTACCATATTGACTGCAGAAATTGCTTCGGCAGGAAGTGCAAGACTTCGTCACACTCGTTTTGTTTCTATAGTGACACGCATGGAAATGTGTGGCATTTTGGAGAGGCGCTGTCCGCGCCAGAGAGTGTGGAGTGTCAGATGGTGTCGGTAGATGAGGAAGACGGACTCAACATTTTGTACTGCAATGCCCGGAGTGTATCAGGTTGCCGGGTGCAGGCCGTTAGTTTTGATAATGGAGCTGTTTTTAACGACGGCCAGCTGGTGCAGAAACTAGTGGAGCAGAAAAATGGGTGTCATGGCAGTGTGATTGGATTTCCAGCCCCAGTCTACCAGCTTGGGCAATCCCAACACTATCTGAGACAGTTGAGGTCCATCTACAGCCCACTAGCTGTCAGCATATCCCCGGCTCTGAGGTCTCCACAGAACTTCCTCCCTCCAACATGGGTGGTTTATTCTCACCCCACGTGCTCGAACGCCCGCCGAGACCTGGGAGTTTACCTCAGTCTTCTGCCACGAGACCCAGACAGTTGGTCAGGACCGTGGATCATATACGATGGCCCTAGTGCATACTCAGACTTGGCTTATGTTGAGCTGATGTCTGCTGATGCCCCGGCGGTTGCTATCTTTGCCTGCCTGTTTGAGAGCGGCACAAGGACGGCTTATGATGAGATTTCCTTCTGCATCTTCACACTGTATGAGCTAATCGACCACCTTCCACACAACACCCAACAAAGAAGAGGGTTCAAGAAGAGGAACAGAATCTGGGAGCGATGCTTTGTCTGCTGATTCCATGCGTAACAGAGTAAAATTCTGAAGAATTGAAAAGCTGGCTCCCTCTCAAATTATGGTTGTGAATTTAAATCTATCTATCTATCTATCTATCTATCTATCTATCTATCTATCTATCTATCTATCTATCTATCTATCTATCTATCTATCTATCTATCTATCTATCTATTTATGGTAGGGGGTGCTGTTATGCATCTTCTAGTTCAGAACCTCCTGATAAAAACACAGGTGAAGAAGCATTAGTGATAGAAGCATTGCTTATGCACATTAGTGGTGGGCGATACTGCAAAATTTGGTATCGATCCGATACCAAATACATATAGGGTCAGTATTGCAGATACCGATACCGATACAATACTTTTTACTTAAAAAAAAATATTTTGTGTAGGGGAGAGCAGTATGTCATTATGAATGAGGTGAATGAATGATCAATTCTTTAGGCAATATTTTTTTATTAATGTATTGAAGTGTACACAATTATTAGTTATTAGGCACTGTAGAATGAATGTTTTACAGCCTTTTTAAAAAAATAAATAGAAATAAAGAAAAAAAAATCTCTCCCTTTTTTCTGGTTTTAAAAGCAAATTAAATAAAGTGAAATAAAGTGCACACAATTATTACTGAAGAACAAACAAAGAACAAATATACCTGTGCAATTACATTCCCTGATCCCCCTTATATGTTCCTCTCGGCCATCCTGATCTCTCATTCAATGTGCTATTATCAGCCTTCGGTGCTCCTCGGCGCGTTGTGTCAGTGAGTCACGTGACGACACAACAACAAATCACAGAAGAGCAGCAGGAGGGGGAGGAGGAGCAAATGGATGTGAAAGCAGCGTTTGCTCAGGATTGTAGAGGTAGAAGACACGAGCAAAGTATAATGAACGTAGAGGAGAGATATTTAAATTAAAATCTGATACCAATACCAGTGTTGGCATCGATACTATCGATATTTAAATTGATCCGCCCACCCCTAATGCACATTGTAGTCTTTGGGAAAAAAACAATTCTCAGCTTTTTGTTACAAAAATGTGCTGCTTTTTTAATTTGTATTAAATTGAACCCACATTCAAGTGTTGATAAAAAAAAAAAAACAACAGTGCATTAAGCTAGAATAAAATGTTCTCTTACGAGAGTATCTCTCGTTCTGCGTAATATCTTACGCTATGGGGAAAACCTCTTTTCCACGAGATATTGAAGCCAAAAATTATCCTTAATTTTGAATAAATGTAAAACGCTGTGCAGCAGCATGCAGACATAGGCAAGATGGCTGCCCTGCGGCAACAGCAGCGGCCTATCGAGACACAGATCCCTACGTGACACATATCCAATGGGGGCATTTCGCGCCCGTTTCGTCGCGTCCCGCCAGAAAAGGAGTGGTCTCGCTTTATAAATATAGCTCGATTAGGCTGGTACAACTGATTTTCATCTCTTCAGCGAAGCACTACTGCGTCGCTGGATCCGGAGTGAGAAGCCGCGCCGTTGACAGAAAGCCTTCTGCGGGACGAGCCTTCGAGCCTGAAGCCTCTGGCCTTCACCTTGACGCCTTCAGCCTCCGTACCTGCTACGCTTTCCGGCGTCTATATCCTTTCAATGCTAAGAGTGTGTGTTCGCCGCTGCGACTCACACACTCACTATATATCTCTCTCTCTCTCCTAAAAGAACTGCGTCTTTTTAAAGATGCAAAGATCCTGCGGCTTGTGCCGAGCCACACTCAGCGACGGGGACCGTCATCTGCACTTCCTGCCTGGGTGAGGATAACGCGGCTCTCGCGCTCGCTGACGGTGAATGCCCTCATTACGAGCTGATGCCCATGTTGACTCTGAGGACTCGCCTGGCATCCTTCTCAGAGCCTGCTCTTCCGCCCGCTGTAGTGCCGCGCCGTAAAAGCGCTGTACTCAGCGGGTCCCCGAGCCTTCTCCAGCCCGTGAAAGCTCGCCGATTCGCCCGCCAGCTTCACCAGCTTCACTCGAGTCGCTCGCTGACGGACAACGACAGTGAGGACTGGGCGAGCTCTGTGGACCTCCCCCCTCTACCCGCGAGTCGTCAGGGAAACGGGCCAGCATCAAAACCGCGGCGCGGCTAGCTTTCTTTACGTTACAACACGCACACCTGCAAACAAACGCCGAAACACACAAAACTGTGATGACGCTCTCAACCCGTGGGCACGCGTCACCGGCGAAATGAGGAAAGAGTGTGTTTTTGTCCCGCCGAGGCCGGACCAATCTCCATTTCTCAAACACTTCTCAGCTCCTCGTAGTCTGAGCGGCTGAAAATGTCAATATTGCAGTAATGAGCCTATTGTATAACACGCACGCCTGCAAACAAACGCCAACACACACACAAAACTGTGATGACGCTCTCTTATCTGCACGAGAGACCCATGTTCGATACCAGCTCTCGCAGCAGATAAAATTTTTTTTTAAAAAAAGTCTCGCCGCGGCCAGACTTCCACCGAACTTTCGCTCGTTCAGTTCCAGAAAATGCGACTGTTCCAGTGTATTTTTCAGTAAACAAGCCGGTACCATGGCCCGCTTGCCTGCACACAAATGCCGTTTCCACGGCGACCCAGAAAAATCATATAAGCAGTGTATTTTCTGGTATTTCGGCCACAGCCGATGGTGTTATGAGTGTAATAAAAATGCCCACAGCCCAGTGTTCATTTCTACACACAAACACAGCCCGCCAAAGTGCAGGGCTCGCACAAATGAGGTCGACTCATGTCAATTGTGCATTAAATGTAGTGAATGTGCCCTCAACCCAGTGCCCACAAACACTACACACTGCATGTACCACGGTTTCTGTAAAACGAACCCAACACACATACAGTCAGCTAAGACCCACGGTGTTTAAGTCTCGCCGCGGCCAGACTCCACCGAAACTTCTCGCTCGTTCAGTTCCAAACAATGTGACTGTTCCAGTGTATTTCGCAGTAAACAAGCCGGCACCACAGCCCGCTTGCCTGCACACAAACGCCATTTTTACGGCGACCCAGATAAATCCCCAAAAAACAGTGTATTTTCTGGTATTCCAGCCACGGCGGATGGTGTTATGAGTGTTGTAAGAATGCCCACATCTCAGTGCCCATTCCCACACACAGACACAGCCCGCCACAGTTCAGGGCTAGCACAAATAAAATCGACTCATGTCGATTGTGAAAAAAAAAAAAAATTTAGTGAATGTGCCCACGACACAGTGCCCACAAACACTACACGATACGTGTCCCTCGGTATCTGTAAAAACGAAACCGACACACATTCAGTCAGCACAAGCCGACGGTGTTTTCAGTGCAGTGAGTGTGCCCGCTGTCCCGTGCCCACATTCCCTCACAGACACGCTCAACCCCATGGGGTTTGTCCCGCTCACTCTCTCTCCACAATCTGTCATAGAGAATTCGAGCGCGACCAGGCTGCCCGCCGTGATCGGCGCGCCTCCCGCCTCGCACACTGTAAACACAGTGTTTATGTCTCAGCACACCGAAGCTCTGTGGCCGCCGCTATGCCGCGGCCAGAGCCCGGATTTCATTCTACCTCTAGCTATTCACACAGAGGCGTGGGCAAAGCTTCCCTGGGTATCAGAATGGGTGTTGAACACTATAAAAAGAGGCTATTCGCTACAGTTCACTCGACATCCCCGCCGTTACACGGCGCGAGTCGAAACCACGGTAAACAATGAAGTATCTCATCTACTTCAAGCCGAAATAGCGAAACTGCTGAGCAAAGGGGCCAAAGAACCTTTATCTCAGGCTCAGAGCGAAGGGGGGATATACAGCAGGTATTTTCTGGTACCGAAAAAAAGACGGGGGTCTCAGACCCATTCTAGATCTGCGACAGCTGAACAGAGTGCTTATGAAGCGCCAACCAGTAAGATCCTCGCGCAAGTGCGCCAGGGAGACTGGTTTATGTCAATAGATCTGAAAGACGCCTTTTTCCAAAATCAAATAGCGTCACGTCACAGGCGATTCTTGAAATTCGCCTTCGAGGGCCAGGCATATCAATACACAGTCCTACCATTCGGCCTATCCCTAGGACGCCGTACATTTACGAAGTGCATGGATGCAGCCCTCGCACCCCTGAGACTTCAGGGCATGCGAGTTTTGAACTACTTGGATGATTGGCTAATTCTAGCTCGATCACATTCAGAGCTCATAGAACACAGAACCACATTACTCGAGCATCTCAAGAATCTGGGTCTCACAGTCAATTGGGTGAAGAGTTCGCTGTTTCCCAGCCCAAAAATCTCTTGTCTGGGGACAGTGCAGGACTCGCTGTCTATGACAGCACGTCTGTCGCCGGAGCGCGAACTGGACATTCAGCACGCCGCGAAATCCTTTTACCGCGGCTCTATAGTCCGGCTCAAAAGGTTTCAGAAAATGCTGGGCGTCATGGCCTCGGCATCTTCGGTACTTCAGCTGGGCCTGCTTCGCATACGCCCACTGCAGTAATGGCTGAAAGCGCGAGTTCCACCCCGGGCATGGACCTCTGGTCTGTTCCGCCTCAGGGTCGACATGAAATGCGTTTCGGCTCTGGAACCTTGGATAATAGCCGACTGGTGTCAGTCAGGCGTGAGTCTGGGGACTCCCTCGAGTGTGACGGTGGTGTCCACGGATGCCTCCACATCGGGATGGGGAGCGCTGCCCGAGGGCAGACCGTTCTTTGGCCAGTGGTCAGAACGGGAAAAGCTCCTACACATACACTGTCTGGAAATGCTGGCAGTTGACAACGCGCTACGGCGCGTTTGTCCCCAGATAAAAGGCCGCCACGTCTTAGTCCGGTCGGACAACATGTTAGTGGTGGCATACATAAATCGTCAGGGTGGCGTCAGGTCACGAAACCTTTACAGGCTGACGGAACGCCTCCTGATCTGGGCTCAGCACAACCTGCTTCCACTGAAAGCAGCGCATGTGCCTGGTCGCCTGAATCTGGGACCAGACTGTCTGTCCAGAAACAATGTCCCAGCAGGGGAATGGTCGCTGCACCTGCAGACGATCCAACTGCTGTGGGAGACATTCGGCAGAGCGCAGGTGGACTTGTTTCGCGTCCCAAGAAAACGCTCACTGTCCGAACTTTTTCTCCAAGAGCAGGGATGCGCTGCCCACGTATGGCCCCGCTGCCCCCTCTATGCTTTTCCCCCCGTCTCGCTCCTGCCTCAAGTGCTAGAACGAATCAGGGAAAATGGATGCCCAGTGCTGCTCGTGGCTCCGCTCTGAACGAACCAGAATTGGTTCCCAGTTCTGATGCGGCTGACCAGCACTGCCCCGTGGCCGATACAGGTGAGGAGAGACCTCCTCTCTCAGGCAAAGGGCTCGATTTGGCATCCTCGCCCACAACTATGGTCCCTATGCATGGGCCATCAACGGGTACCCGCTAACCTCCCGGAGGGAGTGTTAAACACGATCACGCAGGCGCGGGCCCGTCTACTAGACGGCTCTATTCCTCGAAATGGTCTGTGTTCTCTGCCTGGTGTCAAGCTCAGGGCTTTTCACCCGTTGACTGCGGGGTCACGGAAGTACTCTCCTTCCTTCAAGAGCTGCTGGATAAGGGCAGGACCCCATCCACGCTCAAAGTGTACGTGGCGGCCATAGCAACGTTTACAAAACCTGTGTCTGGCCAGTCACTGGGGAAAACGACCTTTTCGTGCGATTCCTCAAGGGAGCTCGGAGGCTGAACCCTCCCAGACCTCCTTCAGTCCCGGTGTGGGTCCTTTCTACTGCATCAAAACAGAGCCTATCCAGATGGATAGTCGACGCCATAGCACTGGCTTACACTTCTAAGGGCCTGCAGTGTCCTTTGGGTATCAGAGCGCACTCCACAAGAGGCGTGGCCTCGTCGTGGGCGTGGTATAGTGGGGTTACCCTGCAAGATATCTGTACGGCCGCGGGTTGGGCCTCGCCGTCTACATTTATAAGGTTTTATAACCTAGAGGTTCCCGCCTTACAAGCCAAGCATCTGTCGGTGTAGAATTCAGTGCTATCTGCCCCGCTGTGCCGGCCCAGATGCTGAGTTTTGCTTGTGCATCGCTCACTGAGCGATAAAACAGCTCCATGGGTGTTGAATAACCCGTACTATTACCCAGTTCAGGCTGAACACGTTCACCCTGTCTGTGTGAAACACTGTTAACATAACTAGCTCCTGTAGGATGCTATTTCATGCGGAATCATGCTTGCAGCCTCTCTTCTCCGACTCTCTGTGAGTCTATGGTGATTATGCACTATATGAGCCCCGGGCTACTGCCCTTGGGACTTTGGTGTCGGATCCCAGTACGCACAGCGTTTTGCATTGTGTTCCCCATAGCGTAAGATATTACGCAGTACGAGAGATACTCTCGTAAGGGAACGTACTCCGTTACTAATGTAACCTCGGTTCTCTCTAGAGAGGGAACGAGTACTGCGTATCTTGCCCTGCATACACAGCTCTGGTTCGCTTCGGCGATGAAAACCAGTTGTACCAGCCTAATCGAGCTATATTTATGGGGCGAGACCACGCCTTTTCTGGCGGGATGTGACGAAATGGGCGCGAAATGCCCCCATTGGATCACGCAGTGGTCACGCAGGGCCACTCTCGATAGGCTGCTGCTGTTGCTGCAGGGCAGCCAGTAGGCGCGCAAGCCGTCTTGCCTATGTCTGCATGCTGCTGCACAGCGTTTTACATTAATTCAAAATTAAGGATAATTTTTGGCTTCAATAACTCGTGGAAAAGAGGTTTTCCCCATAGCGTAAGATATTAAGCAGTACTCGTTCCCTCTCTAGAGAGAACCGAGGTTACGTTAGTAACCGAGTACGTTTTTTTTGTTTAAAAGCAGAGGCTCTGTTTGTTTGTTTTTTGACATACTCAGATATTCATACAACAGAATATTCTGTTAGAAAGAGTTAAAGGATTAGATCATTCAAAAATTCTGTCATTAACTACTCCCCCCTCATGTCTTGCAAACACCGTTCACCATAACCCCAAAAAACAACTTTATTCAACAATCTCTTCTCTTCCACATCAATCTCCTTCACTATTGATGTGTGTAAACAGTGCAACACTTCCTGGTTCTACACCAGAACATCGCCTCACTATTGCCCAGCTCTTGGGTCAGAATCACACTCATATGTTGTGGTGATCACGTGACCAGCGTCGGCCAATAGTGAGGCAATTGTGATTTATTTGTTATTAAAAAATGACAATCACTTAGTTACCCTTGTTATTCAAAACTTATTTGAGGAGATGTTAAGCAAAATGTGTTGAACTATTTTATCCATTCTATAGAAAACAATTGTAGAACTAGTTTAAATACTATAAAAGCCAGATGTGTTTTAAGGCCTTATGTGACTGTGATGTCAAAGGTCAAGAGGAGGATTTTGTGCAGCCACTGAGCAGTTTTTGCTTAGTCAGGGATTTTCAAGTAAACGACAAGTGATGGTGAAAGAATAAAAGACCATTGTGAAGAAGTGTCACGTTGAAGTTTCTTGCCTCTGGGAAGAGTTGATTGGAGATTCCTTCTAGAATGTTACATTTTGCCTATGAGAAACTTGATCATCAACTGGCAGAATGACACAATTAGAGAGAAAGGCAGAATATGTAGAACTTAATGGAGGGAAAACAGGAGGGATGGGGTTGAATCTTACAAGACATTATGTCACTTGGTTATTGCGAAATTACAGATTTATGGTTTTTCTGATTCTGGAAACTCCGGAACTCTTGAGCTTCATTTGCAAGAAAGAGATTACTTTTCCCCACAACATAAAATTGGCAAGTGACAGCCAGGAGTGGTCTGAGGCCGATGTCGATGAGAGCCGTGGCTGGGGGACTTGGCAGATCACACAAACAAAGTCACCTATGAGGTAAGAGCAATATTTTCTTATTCAGGGTGGCTACAGGTATAAACAATTTAAATGTAAGACTTTTTAAGACTTTTTAATACCACTTCTAAATGAAATTTAAGACCAAACTTACGATGGAAATACAAATCAAAATGAAAAAATTCAAAATGAACAGTATGGTATAATGACATTACCAATTGAGTTTCAGAACATTGACTAAATGTGTGTAATGCGAAAGAATAACACAACAATGTCATTTCTGTCCTAAATTATATTTATTAATACAACATTTTCTAAACATTTAGGTCCAATGAACAAATACTTATTTTATAAGTAAATATAAAGAAAGTTCATTTTGAACAAAATAAATAAAATAACAAATAAATGACAATTCCAGCTCCTTTTAAAATGAAGACATTTACATAATAGAATGTGTGTGTGTGACAGAGAGGGAGAAACTCAGATGGATGGATTGCAGTTTGTGGAGGACTCATGGACAGAGAGTAGACAGCAGTGTAAGAGTGTTTTGCGGGGGTGTGTGGGAATAAGTGTGTGTGTGTGTTCTTATGTCTACATGACAAATAATTTTGTCTACTCCTGAGCTTTTGTGAATATACTTGGAAAACAATCCTTTTATATAATAAACAAAACACTGTGGCACTTGAGAAAGCGTTCCCAAAAGAGTGTACTTACCAATGTATAACAATGTGCATGTGCACAATATGAACACTTGAAACAGAGGCATGCCTGTATAAGGCATATAAGAAAGCCTACCTTGGACAAAAAACTAAATCACGTTCGGGGAATACAGTAACGCAGCGTTACTTAGATTAGTACTAATGTAAGAGATGATTAGGACTAGAATTATTTCACCCGGCCGTCAGGCCACGGTTGGTGCTGGGACGGTTCCTGTCTTTAAGCTGTTCATCACACATTCACTGTGCTTGGCAGTCTGTAGAAAATGCCTGATGAGACATTATGGCATATGCCTGAGTTCTGCTGATTTATCTTCCTGCTCTTTCTCAACCTCTTTGAGTTCTGTGATTTTTTCTTTGTATCTTTGCCAGTTTGTCTGCGTCTTTTTCTAGGCTGTTTGCTACCTCAATCAGTATCATCTTCTTCTTTTTGAGCTGCTCAAGGTGGTCTTCTGCAACTTTTCTCTGTTCTCTTTGTGCATTGCTCGCATGCTTTCTCTTTTCCTGTTCCAGGTGTAGCCGATACTGAGACCTTGCTGAAGGTGCAGCTGCCAAAAGCTCCTTTGTCAGAGGTACTTTGAGAATCCCCCCACAGACAGAGACGTAGTCACATATCATCCTCTGAGCAACCACTGTGTCCTCCTTCATGTTATCACCCTCTATCTCCTTGTTTACAGAAAAGCCCCTCTCAACCGTTGCTTGGCCATGGGAGAGGAGCAGAAGTTTCCTGGCGAAAGTCCAGAGTTCAGGGTAGGATTGATGGAGGAGCCCATGCAAGAAAACGTCCAGTCTTGTACGCATCGGTTGGAAGGAGGAAAATTATTCATCTTTTGCCTCCAGAGACAAGAAATTTCCAAATTGCTGGACAATCACATCACCTGTCGTGAAACAGATTAACACAAAATAATTAAATAAATAAAAATCAATGTAATGAAAAAGTTTAGACCGACAAACCTCAAAAAAAAAAAAAAAATCACATTAAGTTAAGTGTGACAGTGTACATTCTGCTAGACTTCTAAATCTTAAGTACCAGCAGAGATGCCTCCTGACAACTGGTGATCATGCAGAAACCTCTGAACAACTCCTTTCATTCTTTCATAGCACAAGTCGGGGTCTGAGAACATGTTCGTTGGGTCCAAACATGCCATCTGCCTCACAATGGTGTATTTTAGTGGGCTCTTGTCTTGCATTTTCTTGACAATGTTAGTCAAACAGTCCATGCAGTCCTTTCTAAATGCCAACACACTGAGCTCACCTATGCTGCTGTTGGGGCTACTCTGGAGTTCCTAACAGGAAGAGGGGAGGAGGGCCTGTGAGACTGACTAAAAGTTTTATGCAAAAATAAACTTGATTTCCTGTACCTTAACCATTGTCTGATATTTGACACCTCTGCCTTTACCTTTAGGACTGCTTCTGCTCCTAATCCAATGTCCACATCCTTTAAGCGAGCCCTTGCTTCCTTGGCAGTTGTGTCCAGTTTGACCATTTGCAGTGCTGTGATGTCATTAAGGAACTCTGCCTTGATGAACCTCTTCAGCAAGCTCTGAGAACATATACAGTACAACATTTATACATATATAAATAACAATACAAATAAAAAAAAGTGTTGGAGGGGAATTGTTGAATTAAAATTTAAATTTCATACACTTTATCTATCCATGGCATATTACATTTACCTTCATGAGAATAGCCAGATCTTTACTGATGAATGGCATCACAGGCTCATCTGTCTGATATTTTGTCAAAAAGGTGGTAAAGGTCCTAGAGACAGCCATGAAGAAATGCAACTTGGCCATTATGAGAGGGTCATTCCGTGCCTCTGCAAGTGTGTCATAGGATGATGTTCTAGGGTTTGAAAGTTTTTTCTGTGTCACTGCATCCACATACATCACAATCATTGGCCATATTGTAATAGCCCTGTCAACGACGGGTAGGTTTTCTATCCAGCGATGCCCACAGAACGGTAGGGGAAACACAGATGTCTTGGTCAAAGTGCAGAAATCTTCTCTTCTAGCAGGGGTATTATGAAAGACTGTATGCAATGCCCTGAGCACTTTCTCCAGCTGCCAGACACTGAAGCCACCTTTGAAGGCATTGTGGAGCGTGTGAAGTACACAGCTTCCCACCACAATAAGCTTGGCACTTCCAAACGCCTCTGCATGTTCCTGTTGGAGCGTTGAAAAAAACTTCCAGTTGACATTTGGTCCATCCATTGAGATAGAAATCATATTTCTCATGTCAAGCTGCTGCACACACTCCTGGAAATGAAAACACACAGACATTAGCCACACAACAGTCAACATCTCATTTCTGACACCACCACTTCAGATTAATGTCAGACTGGAGAGGATAAAGAATAATTAATACTATTCACAAATTAAGAAACCTGAGCCATCCCTATAGTATAGCCATAGTGTACAGTGCTGCTCATGAGTTTATGAAATAATGCTAAAGAGGAATAAAAAAAAATCTTCTTTTGGAAATTTATCTTAATGCCTTAATAAAAAATAAAAGAGGAAAAATCCAACCTTTAAGGGCACCAATTTTCTTTTGTTAATGAATAATGTAAATACTGTAAATGAAAAAATAAACGTTCTTCCTTAAAATACAGGGGGCATAAGTATAGACACCCCTATGTTAAATTCATTACATATTGGCAGGTAAACACCAGACTCTACTACCATTCTAAAAATTAATTTGCCTGTTTTTAATACACTTTTCATTTTAATTTGTCTAATTAAAGGAGAACTCCAGTCAATTTTAACATTGAGCTCATTTTTTTGTACATTTGGAGGGCTGTCAGTACAGACAAAAACGACTTTTTTTAAAATTCGCACCCTGTTAACTTCAATGGGACAAGTTCTAAACCTGCTTTTAGCCTCTTAACATCCTTGATGTGTCATTACAAGTGCACAGCCATGTGAGTGGTGTTATTAAGAGTGACCACGGTCAATCTGACTGCAGTAGATGTGAAATATATTCATAAAAATTATGTTAATTCAGCCAGCTCACATACCTGTATTTACTTCCTGTTTTCGGTCGAAGTCCACAGTAGTCGATTGTCGAATTCGCGCGCGCGACCATTGGTAACTAAGCAACAGTGGAGACTCAGACTGTCAGCCGATGACGGTGCTGTGTGGTGTTCTGAGAATATCAGCTCAAATGGATAGTTCATCCGAATCAGATGTTGAGCATCATTTAGTTACCAATGATCGCGCGCGCGAACTCGACAATCGACTACTGTGGACTACGGCAACACCGATTTTTGTCGTTTTTGTCTGTACTGACAGCACTCCAAATGTACAAAAAAATGAGCTCAATGTTAAAATTGACCGGAGTTCTCCTTTAACGTGTAGTGCCCTATCCATAGTGGTTATTCACTTGACAAATCAGTAAAGCTTAAATTATATGATACACAAAATATACAAGAGGTTAGTTTATGAATATATTTATGGCAGACTTACTTTGAAATGCTGAAGTAGGTCCTGGGCAGTTGCATGGCCCATGAACTGTGCTCCATAGAACCTTGACTGGACGTGGTCATTTAACCAATAACGCACATGCAAGTCCATTTGTTTGCTGGTTCAGTGTCTCATCGAACATAATTACAAAAGCATCGCATTTTTGAACTTCGGTGATGGGCTCTTTTTTTATTTATGGCGCCAATCCAAATTTAGCCACGTATCTGGTCTTGTCTTTTCCACAGGTAAATGACTGTACAATTCCGGAATAGAGGCCGCCATACTCCGAGTAGAATAGGCCCGCACAGCCATAGGTGAAGGCTGTCCGGCCGCTTCATAAGCCAATGAAATAGCCTCGACTATCCATTTACTCATCACCTGTTTAGATGCAGGGCATCCTCTCTTGAGTGACCCAAAACAAACAAATAATTGCTCAGATTTACGCCACAGAGCAGCTCTGTGAACGTAGGCATCTAAAGCCCGGACTGGACATAACAGGTTAAGCTGTTCCTGATCTGGGGTATTAAAGGGTGGAGGATAAAGGCCTGCCGCACTATTGGGCCCCCAACATTTAGTGGGACCTTAGGAATATAACCCGGTTTAGGGTAGAGGAATGCTTTCACCATACCAGGTGCAAATTCAAAACATGAAGGAGCAACCGACAGAGCATGTAAATCACCAATTCTCTTGATAGATGAAATAGCAAGGAGAAATACAGTCTTTAGAGTGAGGAATTTTTCTGAAACCTCCTAGATGGGCTCGAAAGGAGCCAAGGCCCTGATATCGGGGGGAATGTGTACAGGTGCAGCCTCGGCCACACCTGCACCATAGCGTCCAGTCCGAGAGGAGCTGGATATGTGAGGGAAAACCATAGCGGACAATGGGTTGTATCGTATGATGTGAAAAGATCGACCTGAGCTTGACCAAAGATCTCCCATAGGAGCTCCACCACCTCGGGGTGAAGTCTCCATTCCCCGGGCCTCAGCCCCTGCCTCAACAGGATATCTGCTCTGATATACGAGATCGTCAGTGTGTTGTCCGGACCCTCCGCCGAGCGACCACTCATGATCACTCCCGACTTGTGAGGGAAGCCTCGTCGATAGCATTATGCGTCGACAAGAAACCCCCAACACTGGGCCTGGGCAAGGAACCAAGGTTCTTCCACATGACCGAGTCACGTAGGCATAGCCGCGTGACCTTGATCATGCGAAAACGGATTTCCCCTCGGAGAAAACCCCTTGGTCCTGAGTCACCACTGCAGGGGTCTCATGTACAGAAGGCCAAAAGTAATTACGTTGGAAACAGCTGCCATGAGACCCACAGTCTGAAACTGTTTCACAGTGAGTGACTGGCCTAGATAAACCCATAATACACCTAGAAAGGTGATCCTCTGAGCTGGGAGGATCACACTCTTCTTGGCGTTGAGTGGCAACCCCAACATCTTTAAATGAGACAGAACGACATCTCGATGCCGAACTGCCATATGCTCAAATTGAGCTAGGATCAACCAATCGTCGATATAATATAATACGCGAATGCCCTGGAGTCTCAAAGGAGCCAGAGCTGCATCCACGCATTTTGTAAAGGTGCGGGGTGATAAACCTAGGCCAAATCGAAGAACCCGATACTGGTATGCTTCGGCCCCCGTTTTTAAAGCGAACCTCAGGAACTTCCTGTGATGAGGATGGATAGATACTTGGAAGTAAGCGTAAGTCTATTGTGACAAACCAGTCCTTGGACTGAATCTGTGATACAATCTGTTTGAGTGTAAGCATTCTGAACTTGAGTTTCTGAACTCTGCTGTTTAAATGGCACAGATCTAGAATAGGACGCAACCCTCCATCTTTTGTGGAACAATGAAGTAACGGCTGTAAACCCCGACTCTCTGCTGGGAGGAGAACCCCTTTCTATAGCTCCTTTTTGAAGAAGTGTCAGTACTTCATGCTCCATAACCAGAGCCTGCTGTGAGTCCCCTACCGTAGGGAGGACCCCCTGAAATCTGGGCGGACGAGAACCGAGCTGTATTCTGTAACCCTTTTCTATTATGTGCAGGACCAATAGAGAAATATTTGGCAGAAGTTTCCACGCTGCCAGAAATTCCGATAAGGGAACCAGTCTCTCGAGACTGGCCTCTGGATTTGATTGAACAACCATTTCGGTGCCCTGAAGCAGCGAACCGGCAGGGAACAACCGAACTGACCATTCTACAACCCTCCTCAGAGGATTGCACGGGGACGCTGACACCTCGGCGCCCTGAAGCGGCGAACCGGCAGGGAACAACCGAACTGGCAGCGCTGCCACCCTCCCCAGAGGGCGCCGTTAGGAGAAACGATTTCTCAAAACCGTCCCTCTTTTTTTTTTTTCATTCGACAGGACTTCTTGTCTAAGCTTTATTAGAGATGACGACAGTCTTCAGATCTTGCCTACCTCTAACTAGCTTAGTTCCTACGACCCTCCTCGGAGGATCCTAGGAAAAAGCAGGCACCTCGGCACCCTGAAAGGGCGAACCGGCAGGGAGACCGAACTGACTGCTCTACGACCCTCCTCGGAGGATCGTATGGGGACGCTGACACCTCGGTGCCCTGAACGGCGAACCGGCAGGGAACAACCGAACTGGCAGCGCTGCGACCCTCCTCAGAGAGTCGCACCCCAGAGGGCGCCGAGGAGAAACGATTTCTCAAAACCGTCCCTACCCCGGAGGGGACCACCCTTAGAAGCCTGATAGCCTCGGCATCAGGTCTTCTTCTTTGTACTCTATGCCAGTTTCAGGAACATAGATTGGTGAGGAAGAAACCTCTGGAACGCCGCTGAAAGGTTTAGTTTTCTTGAAAGCGGAGCGTACAGAAGAACAGACATTTTTATCTTTCTTTTTCTTTATTTTTATATCAGAAAAACGTATACATATAAACATATATATATATATATATATATATATATATATATATATATTCTCGAATAGAGTCAATGCTGACATCCTCACATTCATCTATGTCCTTAAATACTTTACCCACCAATACTGCCTAATAAAATTTATTTATTATTAAAGATGGCTGGTGGGTAACGTCGGGGTTAAAAATGATGACGCCGACTCAGGAAAGAGAAAGCTCGCAAGCGTCTCTATAATCCAAGGCACTGTCATACCATGATACTTAATACCCATAACATTACTCTAGTTAGACGTTTGGGTATTACACACATAAAATAGAAACCGGTTTATTCCACGATCTCGACACCTCAGTGTGGAGATAGGGAAAAAGCAGTAGTCCCCGACGAGGAGGCTGAGATACAGAGTTTTCCTGTTTTTTTAGATATATTTCATCTAATAAACTCTTTTTATTTTCACTCTCATTATGTTCAGCTGTCCAGTAAATATTTAACTAGCAACAGCATTAGAAAAACCTCCTTTTAAAAGCTCCTCTTTATTCAACAGAGTTATGAGCTGCCTATTTATTGAAAAATCAAACATCTGCCTTTTTCTTAATATTTTTATTTGTTTTGTTCACTTTTTCTTAACAAAACACTAACGATACCAATTCCTCAGAACTGGAAATCGCAGCACACTGGATCTGCAGGTGAAAGCTGAGATAGGGCGGGGCCCGTCCCAACCCACGCTGTCAGATCCGTTTTCGAACCCCAAAATGCGAGTCGCCGCCGTGTCTAGGCAACAGCGGGACCCGCGCGGGGAGCGCGAACCGTACCGTCCTCCTCAAAGAACGATCGGCGAGAGCGGAGCGTCTTCATAGATAGACTCATACAATGCTCACAATCAGCCCCCTCGAGGACTGACTGAGCATGCTCCACTCCCAAACAAGCAACACAAAGCTGATGTGTGTCCCCACCCGTATATAACGAGGGCAGGGAACAACACACCGTCTATAATCTTGCTTGCTCGCCATAATAATGATAGATATATTGGGCTTGACAGACAACAATAAATAGACAAGGACAGATATACAGAGAGCGCTTGCTGAAGGTGCAGAAGCTGTCGCGGTCTGATTTCAAGGGTGCTTTATAGTTTCCTGGTCAATGACGTCACCTATGTCGTAGCGGGCTTCCATTGGACTGATTTTACACGTGCTTCACGACGTATCACGCAGAGCGTTCCCACCGCGTCTCAAACGCAGCTCGAGTTCCCTTGAAAGGGAACCATTTCTTTGTTAAAGCCTTACATTCCAGTTAGATTAAAAGTGTCCTCTCCTTGAGAGAAAGAACATCTATTTTTATGTTTTGAGCTGACTCTCCTGTTTATAGTTAGAGCCTGGCCAAATCCAACCTTGAAAAAGCTGTTGTGTGCGTTAGTCTTCTTAGTTACAGGTTAAGGAACCACTGGCATTATTGGAGATTGACTGACTTGTTTTCTTCGACATGCTGGCGCCCAGCAACCCAAATCTGCGACCTGGAAGATCATGACGTGCCTAACTTCAGGGTCCGAGTGTCAGCCGCATAATCCATGGAAATATGCTTCAGTCTATCTTTATATGTGTGGAAAATTGCTATGTTTATCTATTTCTTAGCCAATGAGAATCCTTTAATCTGAAGCTAGGACGTGGCTTAGACCTTGGTGAATGGTATAATTGCTGTGATCTTTGTAACTGTAAGGGGGGCGGCCTACGAACTCCTGTGTGAGTCTTGAAGCTGTCTTCTGCTGATGAAACTGCAAACTATCTTCAGTAAAACTTTTCTTTAATTCATTATGATTCTGAATCTGGGTCTTCATTCATCATATCTGGTTCAGGTTCTTTGAATGTAAATCCCCTTACAATAGCCCTCTCAACAATAAATATGACTCAAATGTAAGATTTATGTCTAGGTGAACTTCCTAATTAACAAAAACCGAAGGCACATTTCTAAATATACTTAATTTCCATAGATCACAAAACCCAGATCTTCAGATACCACCTAAGAGTTTCAGATTTAAGTTTTCTACTTGGAGATAAAAATACACTACTGTGTTTTGCCCTTAAATTGGAAAAATAGAAATCCCTTACAGGGGGAAAATTAATGCCAAGTCAACAATAATCAGTTCTTTCCACAGGAATTCACACACAATAGTATAGAGCTCAGAGCTCTTTTGTCTTTGTGTATTTTTCTCAATATATATTTTATAATATATTTTTTCAATAATTATATTATAATATATTTGTGTATTCCCCCCAGCCCACCCCACATGTCAATATTCCAAATTATACAGCTAGGATTTTCAGTACACAGATGGTGGGCTAGTTGGAGCTCTTTTGATACAAAATCAGTATACTCACGAAAAAATAAGATTACAATTGCAGAATAGCAATCTGTAATTCTCACTCCCCGACGAGATAAAAAAACACATCCATGACGCATCCTATGACGATGTTGAGTGAATCCGGATAAACTCCTCCCTCCTCGAACTAGTTAGATGCATCCGTGGAAATCTCGACGATCTCTGTCTCTTAAAGACAATAAGCTTGCACTTGACATAAACTCACAACTACACACACCACTGCAATACTTTTACACTGAATTAATAAAATAAACACAGGTATATTCTTCCTGATTTCAAGACTTATTATAACTGCAACACTGAACTTGAGAAAATGAACATGGAATATGTAACCCCAGTAATGATACCTGCTATGTTAAAGCTGGGGCCTGGGTAAGTATTTGTTTCACGCCTATGATTACCTATAATAATCACGTATTATCCATTCCCTTCGGCAGCAATAAAGACTATTGAATCCAATACTGGTCTTATGGGTCTTTTATATATTTAAATAATCCAATGAATTGAGTAAAGAAATGTGACAAGTAATAAAATGTGAAAATACACTCTTTTGAAAAAAAATAAAATGTCAAATTAAATCCTTTTAAATGGTTTACAATTATTTGAAATAAACCAAACACTTATCTTCACAAGTGTTAAACACCCTGAAACATATTAATGTACAACTCAATAACACAGTCTTCCAATTGATGAAATACTCAGTAATTTAAATCAAAACTCACTTAATTGGGCCCACATTCACGCTCTCATTCACACTACGTTGCAGGCCTGATGTTTTCCAGAACGATGTGTCCCGCGATACGATGATGTCGGCTTCAGCTCGCACGACCGGCTGTTTCGCTCTCCCGCGATGCAACAGAGGAACTCCGGGCTTTTCCAGTCACCCAGAGCGCTATCTGTTGTAACGGTCTATCCCTCGTTGCCAAAGGAACCCCGGGTTTTCTGGTCACCCGGAGCGCTATCTGGTTTGCCTCCTCTCCGAATGTTATCCGGCTAGTCGCTCGTGCTACTCACCACACGAGAGCATGGAGTGACCGTAGTGAGTGTAATCCAAGACGAATATCACCAATTATACGCTACGTGCGCAATAGAACTTCCGGTTAACTTCCGTGTGTTGAGTGTGCGGTCGACTACTTCCTTGTTGTTTTGAATGATTTTATAATGTCACGTTCGTTGGACTTTCTGTTTATTACTGAGACCTGGTTGAATCCTGGCGATCAGATGGCTCTGGGTGAGCTGACACCACCAGGCTGTGACTTTTTGAACTCTCCACGGACCTCAGAATGAGGAGATGGGCTTGCCTCTGTTTTCCGAGACACTTTACCCAAGGAAGGTGGTGGGTTACGACCAATCTTGGACCTGCGAGTCCTGAACCAGGCCCTCCACAAGCTCCCGTTCAGAATGCTAACGCAGAAACGCATCTTCCAATGTGTCCGTCCCCAAGATTGGTTTGCAGCGATAGACCTGAAGGACGCGTACTTTCATGATTCCATCCTGCCGCGACACAGGCCATTCCTGCGTTTCGCGTTCGAGGGTCAGGCGTATCAGTACAAAGTCCTACCCTTCGGGCTGGCCCTGTCACCCCGTGTCTTTACGAAGGTCGCGGAGGCAGCCCTCGCTCCCATGAGAGAGCGTGGCATTCGCATTCTCAACTATCTCGACGACTGGCTGATACTAGCGCAGTCTCGGGAGCAGTTATGCAAACGTAGGGATTTGCTGCTCCAGCACATCAGCCAGTTGGGTCTTCAGGTCAACTGGGAGAAGAGCAAACTCGCCCCTGTGCAGAGGATCTCTTTTCTCGGTTTGGAGCTGGACTCGGTCCAACACACGGCATACCTCACAGAGAATCGCGCCCGGTTGGTGCTGAACTGCCTGAATCTTATCAAGAGCAGTACAGTGGTTTTTCTGAAACAATTTCAGAGACTCCTGGGGCATATGGCAGCCGCAGCCACAGTTACGCCGCAGCCTGCTTCATATGAGATCACTCCAGCACTGGCTTCGCGACCGAGTCCCGAGGTGGGCGTGGCAGAGAGGCATGCTCCGTGTGAAAATCACCCCGGCCTGCCTCCAAACCCTCAGCCCGTGGTCGGACCTTTCGTTTCTCCGGGCCGGTGTGTCCCTAGAACAAATGTCCAGGCATGCTGTGGTTTCCACAGACGCCTCCAACACCGGCTGGGGGGCAACGTACAACGGGCATGCAGTAGCTGGCACCTGGACGGGGTCCCACCTGCATTGGCACATCAACTGCCTCGAGTTGTTAGCAGTGCTCCTTGCTTTGAGACGCCTCAAGACGACGCTGCTCGGCAAGCATGTACTGTCCGTACGGACAACACGGCGACCGTTGCGTACATCAACCGCCAAGGTGGTCTACGTTCCCGTCGCATGTCACAACTCGCCCGCCACCTCCTCCTATGGAGTCAGAAGCATCTGAGGTCGTTTAGTGCCGTTCACATCCCTTGCCTGCTCAATCATGCCGCCGACGAGCTCTCACGACAGATTGTGGCCTCCGGGGAATGGTGACTCCATCCCCAGCCGGTCCAGCTGATATGGGACCACTTCGGGGCCGCACAGATAGATCTGTTTGCCTCTCCGGACTCGTCCCAATGCCAGTTGTTTTATTCCCGCACCGAGGGGACTCTCGGAACGGATGCACTGGCTCACAGCTGGCCCCGGGGCTTCTGCAAGTATGCGTTTCCCCCAGTGAGCCTGATGGCACAACTACTGTGCAAAATCAGGGAGGAAGAGGAGCAGGTTTTGCTAGTTGCCCCTTATTGGCCCAACCGAACCTGGTTCCCCAAACTTTTTCTCCTCTCGACAGCTCCTCCCTGGCCCATTCCTCTGAGAGAGGACCTACTCTCTCAGGGACGGGCACTGTATGGCACCCGCGTCCAGACTGTTGGAGACTCCATGTGTGGTCCCTGGACGGGACGCGGAGGTTCTAGGTAATCTACCACAGGCAGTCGTAGATACCATCACTTCAGCAAGAGCTCCCTCTACGAGGCTTGCTTACTCCCTGAAGTGGAACCTGTTCGTTGAGTGGTGTGCTTCTCACAGAGAAGACCCCCGAAGGTGTTCGATCATTTCCGTGCTTTCTTTCCTGCAAGAGGCTTTGGAGCGTCGGCTGTCCTCCTCCACCCTCAAAGTGTATGTTGCCGCTATTGCCGCACATCACGATGCAGTAGACGGGAAATCCCTGGGGAAGCATGATCTGATCGTCAGGTTCCTGAGGGGAGCGAGGAGATTGAATCCGCCTCGCCCCCCCCTCTACACCCTCTTGGGACTTATCTCTGGTGCTAACCGCACTGCAGAGACCGCCCTTTGAGCCTTTGCAGGTAGCAGAGTTAAAAATTCTGTCCCAAAAGACAGTTCTCCTGCTTGCTTTGGCCTCCATCAAGAGGGTAGGGGACCTGCACGCATTTTCGGTCAGCGAATCGGGCCTGGAATTCGGGCCGGCTAACTCTCACGTTATCCTGAGACCCCGGCCTGGATATGTGCCCAAGGTTCCTACCACCCCCTTTCGGGACCAGGTGGTGAACCTGCAAGCGCTGCCCCCGCAGGACCCTGGCTTTTCTCTGCCCCGTTTGCGCTCTGCGCTTATACGTGGACAGAACGCAAAGCTTTAGGACCTCAGAGCAGCTCTTCGTCTGTTATGGAGATCAGCGGAAGGGAAAGGCTGTCTCCAAGCAGAGGTTGGCCCACTGGATAGTGGATGCCATCATCTTGGCGTATGAGTCCCAAGGTGAACCCTGTCCCCCCGGACTGCGAGCTCACTCCACAAGGAGTGTTGCCGCTTCTTGGGCGTTGGCGCAGGGTGCCTCGCTGACAGATGTCTGTAGAGCTGCGGGCTGGGCGACACCTAATACGTTTGCTAGATTCTATAGCCTACGTGTCGAACCGGTTGCTTCCCGTGTGCTCTCTTCTCATAGAAGCCAGTAACACCGTGAGCCCCGGTTCAGTGTCGGCTTGCTGCGCCATTCCCCTCCTACGGACCGGATACGTGCGCCATTTTGCTCCAGATGAATTCCCTTATCCGGAACCTGTTGAGCTCCTCCGCACCCCTCCAACGTCGGACGTGGCGGAACGTCCGGTGTTACGCCTACCACTCGTATGCAGTGTGGAACCCGTGTTAGGCTGGGTCCATATGTTGCGGTCCCTACGGCGACCCCATATGTGTATTCTTCCACGATACGGCTCCCTAATAAGAGACCCGTGTCTTTCCCTTGGCAGAGTCCTGCCGTCACTGTAAATAGGTGTTGTCTCCCCCCTCTCTAGGCTGGAGCCACCCCAGTGATATTCCATATGTTATACTGCCCGGTCCTCCGCCCAGTTCATATGCGTATTCCCCCCCTCCCCCCTTTTTCGGGTTGGTTGGGCTTCCGCAGCGTCCCTTCCTTCCGATGTTGGGCACGCTTTCCCAGTGTAACCAAGTCTAACTGAGTGGGTCTTGTGGAACAGCAGCGACTTCCTGGCCTAAGCCCTGTCCTTTTCTTCTAAAACGTCGGGAGGATCAGAGGGCTTTTGTCTAGGCACTGGAAGGTGGCAGCGTTAGTGGCGTGTTCAAAGGGTGATCCCATTTCAGTCGACCGTCGACTACGTCTGACGTTATCGACTGAAAGGGAACGTCCTGGTTGCGTATGCAACCCACCGTTCCCTGAAGGAGGGAACGGAGGACGTAGTCCCCTTGCCACTACTGCTGGACCACCGCTGACTCCGAGTTACGCTCGGCTCCTCAGCGAAAAGCAAATGGTGCGTGCATCTACTTCCGTATTTATACCCGCGCTGCGGGGCGGAGTGTGAGAGGCAGATCTTGCACGCCAATGTTTATTGGCTCGTTCAATAATAGTCGAAGACAATAGGCTCCCTGGTGTGATCCCATTTCAGTCGACCGTCGCCTACGTCCTCCGTTCCCTCCTTCAGGGAACGGATGGGTTGCATACGCAACCAGGACGTAATCATTTGGTATTTCTGTATCAAACCTGGAAGTTTCAGATGTAGGCATTTCTGACCATTATTCAGTGGTCTTTGATGCTGTTTGTTCTTATATCCATCCAATCTCTGCTAAGCCTTTACACTATGCTAGGTCCATTAATTCTACAACTGCAAACCTTTTTTCACAATTGTATTTATCGCATGTTACAGACAAAGCCTTTGGAGAAGACACTGAAGTGCAGGTTGAGGTTTTTACGAAGACATGTACTTCTGTTTTAGATTGTGTTGCCCCTCTTTAACTAAAGAAACACAAGGGAACCTCTCAACCTTGGCTAAATAATGTAACTCGCACTCTTAGACAAGAATGTAGAAAAGCTGAACGGAAGTGTAAGAGAGATAAACTTCAAGTTTCCTCTGAGATATAAAAAAACTCTTTGGCTAACTATCAGAAAGTAGTAAAAGAGGAAAAAATTAAATTTTACTCTAAGGTAATTTCAGATAATGCAAATCGGCCAAAAGTACTATTTGACACAATTGATTCTATTTTAAACCCCTCAAGGAATGTTATGAGAGATGCCACACAAGAGACTTGTGAAGATTTTTTATTGTTTTTTACTCAAAAAATTTAGAAGATCAGAAGTGAAATAGTACCTGTACATTCCTGTTCATTAATTAATCCTGCGCTGTCTAATATTTTTTCTAACTTTGAACCAGTTTCACCAGCGCAGCTGGCAGATATTGTCTCTAAAATGAACGGAGGTAGCTGCAGATTGGATGTTCTACCTACTCATCTTTTTAAAGATGTTTTTCCTACTGTGAGTTCTAACCTGACAGCTATAATTAACAGTTCTCCAATGAACGGAGTGGTACCCAATAGTTTTAAACATGCAATTCTTCATCCCTTGTTAAAAAAAACTGATTTGGATCATACAGTACATCACAACTATAGGCCAATTTCTAAATTGCCTTTTATTTCGAAAATTTTAGAGAAAGTGGTCTATTCACATTTATATTGATATCTGAATACTTATAATATTTTAGATACATTCCAGTCAGGCTTTAGGACCTGTCATAGTACAGAATCGGAACTGCTCAAGGTCACTAATGATGTATTATTATCGCTGGACTCTGGATCACATGTTGTTCTGGTTTTATTGGATCTGAGCGCTGCCTTCGATACAATAGATCATGAAATTCTTCTCAATTGCCTGGAGTGTTGGGTTGGTGTGCAGGGTATAGCTCTTCAGTGGTTTGCTTTGTATTTAAAAGTCAGTACAGTTGCTGTGAATCTGGGAGACTTCTCTTCCACATTGGCCCCTTTAGTTTGTGGTGTCCCTCAGGGGTCGATTTTGGGACCGTTGCTGTTTTCGCTCTACATGCTTCCTTTAAGCAGTGTTTTTCGAAAGTATAGCATTTCATATCATTGCTATGCAGATGATCTCCAATTTTACTTTCCTGTGAGGCTAGATAAAACCTGTTCGTTGGACAAAGCACAGGAATGTTACAGTGACATTAAACTCTGGCTATCTAGCAGCTTTCTCCAATTAAATGAGAGTAAAACTGAGGTTCTGATTGTAGGCTCTCCCGTTTCATCTTGCTTTCCTGATCATTTGGGTTCTTTATCCCTAAAGACTGAGAATCATGTAAAGAGTTTAGGGGTAATCATGGACTCATCACTTAACTTTAAGAAACAGATTGGTGCTGTTGTCAAAGGAAGCTTTTTTAACCTGAGATCAATTGCTAAAATAAAGCATTTTTTATCTAGTGAGGATTTAGAAATTGTAGTTCATTCTTTTATTACATCTAAGCTTGACTACTGCAATTCTCTCGGATCGGTTCGTTGAGGAAAACGATACACTTCGCCAGAAAGTAAAGGAGCTTGAACTACAAATTCAGGCTCTCCAGCTGTGGAGTTGTTTTGGACTGAAGCGCTTTGCAGGATCGGATGAGGACATCCGATTTTATACCAGGTAAGTCATAATAAAGGTGTTTTGAATTGCAGGAAGCTGATGTCTTGTACCATATTAACAGTGATGGACAAAAAATCACGCAAGTCATGTACTTTAGTGAAAGTACAGATGGGCTACTACACATATAAAATGTTGCTTCACTAAAGGTCCACCTTACAAGAGGAAGAGTATTTTCCTTCAAGTATACATCAAATATCAAAAGTAAAAGTAATGTAATTTATGACTAACATGATATGTAATGATATGTTCATGCCCAAACTTGTGCTACCTACAGCACTTAGTCAGATACGTAGACACAACCTTTCATTGTCTTTTCTTCATGTAAAACAAATGTAGTAAGTAGAGTAAAATTTAAGTGTAACTAAATTAGTCTACCATGACTAACAACAATGTTATTTTTGTGTATTTTGTTTAAAAGATTCCATTCTTATGACCACCTGATGGCATTCTGGAGGCTCATCGAACCAGCAACATCAAGGATGATCCGTGGGACAAGTGTGGCAAGAGAAGCATCGGCCTCTGTGGCAGAGAAGACAATGTCGAAAATATCAACTAAGTTGCCGCCCATAGATGAGTTATTTATTTTTCTAAATTATCTATCAACCGGATGCGCACAGAGAGAGCTTGGCCACCGATTTAACATCTATCGGACAACAGCCAGCAGGATCATCACAACCTGGGCCAACTTTCTTTACTGTGTACTGGGAGCTTGGTGTATCTGGATGACACCTGAAGAAATCACTGCCAACCTACCTCCTGAGTTCAAGGAATATGCTGAGACTCAGGTCATTGTTGACTGCATAGAACTGCGATGCCAAACTCTATCCTCACTTGTGCTACAGAGTGAGGTGTACTCGCACTACAAATCACACTGTACCTTCAAGGCCATGATTGGCATGGCACCACATGGTCCTCTGACATTTGTTTCTGCACTCTATGGGGGCTTTATCAGTGACCGTGAGCTCTTCAGATTGTCGGGCATCATACCTCTCCTGTCCCCTGACATGGCTGTGATGGTGGACAAGGGCTTTAGGGTGGACAACCTTGTGCCAGGAAAACTTCACAGGCCTGCATTCCGCTCCAACAAGGAACAAATGGCAGCACAGGACGTCCTGGAGACCCAGTCAATCGCGCGGCTGCGAGTTCATGTTGAAAGGCTAATCAGGCGGGTTAAGGAGAACAAACTTTTTGACACTGTAATCCCTTTGTCTATTTCAGGTAGCATTAGCCAACTTTTCACTGTAGCTTGTATCTTGTGCAACTACCAAAATGGACCTCTGGTCAAAGACTGGAGAGAACAGAAGGGCCAGGTAGAAATCTGACTGTTTGCTGCATGGATGGCTGCTCCTTTTCCTCATTTTCCTGTTTTTTTTCTTTTCTTTTTTACAAACAATATACTGATTCACACCACAATTTAGTTTTAGTTTACATTTACTGACTGTTTTAATAAATAAATTATTTATTTGAAATCTATATTAACTTGGTCTCCCTTTGTGCTGTTTGAGAAGCTGAAGCATCAAGAAAAATGAAGTGGAAAAGTCATATATGGTCCTATATGGACCTCTATTGGGAATATGTGATCATTGGACTTTCTCACTTTAATTATAGTTTATAAAGTTTTTCAACAAACCTGCAGATGGCAGTATTCTATCCCTAACACAGAGCAATGTCCAAAAACAATTTAGATTTAATTAAGATCGTCATTTAATTGTTTTTTTCTTTAAAAAATATTTTTTCATGAGCCAATTTATGGCCTAGTTAAGTAATTGTGCAGTAAATAGGTAAACAACTTCCAAATTTACAGAAAAACACAGCATAAATGTATAGTTGAGAAGCAAAAGAAAAAAAAGATATATAGTTTTCCATATAAAAATGTATATTTCTTATGCAATCGCTCTTTAATGGCTCGTTTCCACTGAGCGGTACGGTACGGTACAGTTTGGTACGGTACGCAATTATTTGCGTTTCCACTGTCAAAAGTTGTGAATGGTACCAAAAAGCCGAACCGTACCGTACCACTTTTTGGGTACCCTTCCGTTGGGGTACCTAGCACAGTGGTACGGTACTAAAGGTTGACTCACTGCAGAACGCTGATTGGTTGACAGAGTATCGTCACTTGCGCGTGCTACAAGGGGAATGACAACATAAGAAGCGCCATTTTTTAATATACAGTTGGAATATAATACTACGGTTATTCTTTCACGAAATGTAGTTTTAAGAGTTTTTGAGGCGAGAATGTAGTTGTTTAAAGCTCAAATCTGCAGTTTATTTATAATGATTTATGATAAATTGATCCATTCCAGGGATCACCGGGCGCTCGGCGCTCATGTTCCCCGCCTGGAACAGCCTTTCCTCGGCTAGTCGTTCTGACGTTTGCCGCTGACTCTGTAGTGGTAATTCTTCTTGTGTATATCTAACGGGTGACCTTTGGTCTCGTGAATCGATAATTCGTTCCCTGGCCAATCGTTTTGGCTGAGGTCTAAGTGAAGTTTCATATATTTAGGCTATAACTTTTCCGTTGTAACGTTAACGTTAGACTAGCGCTGAATTTGTATATTTGACTGAATTGTTTGCTTTATTTCTTATTGTATAGCTTCTTGTAATGTTACCTTTTACTTATACTTTTATAATGGCTATTATTGATAAAACTGAAATTTAACAAAAAGAGATAGTTTTGTCGTTTTTTATTACAAGATTATCACTGTAATGTTGTTTATTGCAACATTTGTACAAATGCACATATTGCCTGGAATATGTTTAATATTTTTTTTAATTTAAACGAAATGCAGGGTTGTGTTTTATATTTAGTTTTGTTATAAATAGGCTACCGTTAAACATCCTGTGAATAATATGTTCAGGTCTATACATTGCCTGAACCACATTTGTGTGCCTATAATGTTTAAAATTTATTTAAATGAAAACGAAAAGAGGCAGAGTGGTGTTTTATTACATATTTCGTTTTATTGTTGCCTAAAATGTACATGCAGAGCGAGCTGAGTGACGCTTTCAAGAACGCGGTGTTGCATTTGGAGAATTACCGGACTCGCGTCCTCAGGAGTCATTCTGCTGAGAACTTTACATACTTGGTATTGAGAAAATGCCTAATGTCGGCACTTGTCTTCTTGTGACAAACATGACGAGAAGCAAGGACAAGATCTGCTGTATGCCATCCATTGGTGTTTACTTTGTCGCTTTCTTCTTCGCGCGAAAATGACGTTGATGGCTTCTTTCCGGCAAACACCACGCCTATCAAGTAGGGTACTGTTGGCGGTGGAAACGCTAGCTGGATCATGGTTTACTGACCCGACCCGAACCGTACTGTACCATACCGTACTGCTCAGTGGAAACGAGCCATAAAAGTTTGGGGTCTATCAGACCCCAAATACTAAAATTGTTATCCTTTTTGAACACTGATCAAGTGGTCAATCCTAAAAGTGTTACAACTCTGTTTAGCACATATTTTCTGATTAGTAACTTGACAAATTTAAATTAACTTAAAACAACCCACTTGAAGGCCTCACACTATAATGAGATATCAACAAGAACAAGACAATTGTTAGAAGTTATTGTTTACTGATAATTCATTTTATTACAGCAGATATTTATGTAGGTATGTGTAGAGAAAAAAGAAGTCTGCTATGTCTCTCTTATTTTTTGCATCACACCACTGTCCCGGTATATTCTTTGAATCAGGGTGTCTTCCTCCGCAAACACCACAAAATCGCACCACTCCATCCCTGTTAGGAGCAGCTGACCCTGCACCTGCCAGTAGTAGCCATGACCCTGCTTCAATTTCAGGTTGCCGTCTTTCATTTTCAGATGTGGATAATCCACATAGCTTTTAACGTTTGGACATTTTATTTCCACAAGACCGAATTCAGTACTTTCTGTTGGGTCAAAGACAACCCCATCTGGGGATGTACCTAGCAGGCTTGTGCAAAATTCAAAATTTCAGAATTGGCCTCCATTCAATTCATGAATTGGAATTTGATTTGAATTGACTCCGCCCCACATGAAGTTGAATTGGAATTTGAATTGGAATGAAAGGAAGTGGAATTAAATTCATGGCAATTCAAAGAAATTCCACACAGTCACACATAGGGTGATTATCATCAAACAAACCAAATGTGGGACGATTACTAAGTTTGTGTGGGACATGTTACCAACACTAAAAGATAACCTGAAACTGTTATATAATGTCCATTTAACTTAATAAAAACATTTGTATTCTGCATTTCAGCTGATAAAAATACTTTGTTATTTAGTCCCTTCCAGACAACACAATTACATCACAATGTAAGTTATAACATGTATTTATTTTACTTGCCATTTAAATTCAACATCACTGAGCAAGGCAACAGGCATCATGCAGATCACTATTTTTGAAACAGTTCTGACTACGGTAAGTCCAACTAAAATCTAACAAAATAAATAATGAACAAATAAAATATAAAACAACATGAAATTAGTTTATTGACAGCCTTATATATATTAAGAATATATTACACCAAACACTTTCATATTTTTAGAAAGGATGTGAATTAAAACAACTACAGCAGGCAATAAGTTGATAAATTCTGTTAAATTAAAATTTTAATTTACCGAATTATCCATTTGTTTTCTGACAGGGAACACATGAACGAATCACCGCTCAACATTTTGATTGACAACCTACTAGTGACCGTGTTTACTCCTTTCTTTTCAACCATTGGATATGATATTAAAAACGGCTGTTGTATTTGTACTTCTGACGAAGCACTGTTAAATATAGGTGAAAAACTACGGCGCAAAAAGAATAAATAAAATGCTTTCCTAAAAAGGCAAAAGAACGCATGCACATTTTCTTAATATGATAATTAAAAACAAACAGACTGATAAAAATGCGGGACATTTTCTCAATATGCGACGTGGGGGACAAGGGGTGAAAAGGCTGTGCGGTGCAACACAAAGCGTGACGGGTGCTCACCCTACTCACACAACAGAGAGAATATTGAATCTCACATACATTCAGCGTTAGGAAGGTTACTTTGGAAATGTAATTGCTTACTGTTATAAGTTACCCATTATAAATGTGGTTTGGATTATTTTATTTGGATTACTTTATCAATGTAAATCAATTTCCTTTAAATTTGATTAGTAACTAATTAAACTACACATTTTACCTCAGTGATACAACTAAATACAATTACATTCATTTTGTAATTCAATAACATAATTTCATTACAGATAACTCACTCCTCAACCCTGCATACATTTTGATCTTATATATATATATATATATATATATATATATATATATATACAGGGCCTGAAATTACACCTGACCACGCGTCTAATGCGGGTGAATTTTGCAATTGGCGGGTAAAACTGTCAATCTACCTGCCACGTTGGCGGGTAGCCAATGAGAATTGAGTGATTCATTAGTTGTTGTTTTTTTTGCGTCTGTCCGATAACATCAGCAATTTTCATTCAAGCAGGTGATTTCTGTAAATGCATGTAAAACTAAATGTATATTGCAGCACAGGGTGAAGTCAGTATATACATTAACGACGATTTGAGACAAATAAATGTACATTTAATGTAAAACTATGTAAACTGTGTTCTGTGGTGTGGTTTCACCTTTATGAGGCAAAAAAAAAACCCACAGTGGCCAGTGGTCAAAAAAGTTAACTTCAGGCCCTGTATATATATATATATATATATATAACAAATGTCCACCTAAAATTGTTTTTTTTTTCTTCTAAAGATTTACTAAAGTAATTCTGGGAGTCATGTTCTATCATGTTCCACAAAATTACAATTACAATAAATCAAACTTAATTATTTGTTCTGTGACTAGAGCTTTTAACATTCATTGCTGGGGGAAAATATTTCCTGTTAATGTCATTTATAGAATATGTAATGCAATCATATCTGACATATACTGTAAAGCTTCATTGTTAAACACTTCACTTAAAATATCTATATGAATTTCTTAGAATTTGTTTTGAATTGTAATTCTGCAGCCAGCCAATGGCAAATCTGGGCGTGGTGGAGCGTCATGGTGAGCAACAGGGCGACTTCTTGCCTTGGGTTGTTGGTATGATAAGGGACTGCCTGCTTGTACCAAACCGAGTGCAGAGTCCACTAGTGGCACCTCACAGGTGATACCCATTGTACAAATGGTTGGTGCAGAAACAGGGGTGAACTCTTTGTAGATCTCTGACACTCTGAGAATGGACAGGTCCAGCAACTCTCCACTGATGGCTTTGTACAGTGTGGACCTATTTGAAACAAATTGAGAAACACCAGTAAGATACATCACTTCATAACTACAAGTAACAAAACTACAGTTCCCTTTCGTTGTCACTCCGAGTTACGTTCGCTTAGAAAGCCTATCAACTTCGAGTATTACAAAACGAGCCAATGGCAAAGAAATGCCATGGGTCTGCGGAATTTGCATGACGTAACTCCGCCCCACCTCGTGGGTATAAAACGAGGACACCGGCAACAGGCAGATATGTTTTCGCTTCGGAGCCAAGTGTAATTCTTCACTCCTTAAGCTATCTCTGATTGTCAGCTTCTTACGAGACGAGCAACTCTCCAGTGTTGGTGTGACGGCGATCTCCCGGCGAGTGCACACTTCCTGCTTATCTGAGCGTGGTTTGCCAGCGAGTGTGTTCTCATCCGCCTTTCCTCCCCTCGATGGGGCAGCCGCCCGTGGGTACACTGGGCTCCCCCCGGTTGAGCGCTCTGTTGCGATGCAGCTGTGTCCTCAGTGTGCTTCTTCTCGCGGCGAGCCTAAGCACCCATCCAAGGCCTGTAGGTTCTCGGTTACCCTAGTGGCGAAGTCCTACAGAGCGGCGGGACAGGCGGCTGCCTCTTTGCATGCCATGGCCACTCTGCAGGTCTATCAGGCCCAGATGCTAAGGGACGAGTAGGGTAAGGGAGGGTAGGACGGACCCAGGGCTCTTCGATGAGCTGCGCGCCGCCTCCGACCTCGCCCTCCGGGCGACGAAGGTGACCGCACGCTCCCTGGGTCTGGTGATGTCCACAGCTGGGGTCCAGGAGAGACACTTATGGCTGAACCTGGCTGACATGCGGGATGCTGAGCGCTCTCGCCTGCTCGACTCCCCCATGTCCCAGGCCGGCCTATTCGGCGGTGCGGTGGAGGACTTCGCCCAACAGTTCTCCACCCCCCAGACACAGACTGAGGCCATCAAGCACATTGTGCCCCGACGGCCCGCTGCTGCCTCCACCCAGCCGACCCGGGCAGATCCCTCAGTCTGTTCGCCGCCGAGGGCGCCCTCCTGCGGCTCCCGCCCCTCCCGCCCGGTCCAAGCAGCAGCCTCCACCCAGGCCCGGTCGCGGAGGAAGCCGTAAGAAGGCGCCCCAGCCCTCTCCAGCCCCGCCCCCCGCTAAACGCCGGGCCAAGCGGCGCTCCTGAGACGGGCTGCTCAGGGACGTTGAAGGTTACTTCGCAGGAGATGGTAGCAGGACCACTCCTTCCCCCGGTGGAGGGCCGGGGGACAATCTTTTGTTCTCCACTCCCCGCTGCTCACCCACGGGGGGGGGGGGGGGGGGGGGGGGGGGGATGGGGGCAGCACCCTAATGTGGTTAAAGAAAGAAGTAACATTTCCATCCCTGAGCACACAGAGTTCTCGGACGACACGGTGCGCCGCCCCCAAGCCGTGCACCCCTCCTCCCCCTTTGTCCCAGAGCCGGTTGACAGTGCGCGCCGTCCCCGGACCGTGCCGCTCTCTTCCGCCTCTGTCGCCAGCCCCCTGGCAGAGCAGACCCCCGTGGAACGTTCTTCCTTCCCTGGTCTCCTCTGTCAGGGCGCGGTTAATGACTGTGCCCCCACACCGGGCCGCTATGCCGTCCACGTCCGGGCCAGTCATTCCGCCCTGCTGCACCATCGGTGGGAAGTCTGTGGTCCGTATGACCCCGCTGGTACAGTTCTTGGGAGCCTGGCTAGAGCTTCCCCTCCTGTCCCGCTAGGTCGCACGGACGATCAGGCTCGGCTACGCGATTCAGTTCGCGCGGTCTCCTCCCCGCTTCAGGGGAGTCCGCTCCACTTTGGTCGGTGGCAACGGCCCTATCATGAGAGCAGAGATCGCCACCCTGCTGGCGAAGGGTGCGATCGAGACTGTCCGTCCGGCCGAGATGAGGACCGGCTTCTTCAGCCCGTACTTCATTGTCCCCAAGAAAACCGGTGGGTTACGGCAAATCCTGGACCTGCGCGTGCTGAACCGTTCCCTTCACAGGCTGCCGTTCAAGATGCTCACTGCCAAATGCATTTTCCCTCGACACAGACCGTTCCTTCGGTTTGCCTTCGAGGGGCAGGCATATCAGTACGCGGTTCTCCCTTTCGGGCTAGCCCTGTCTCCTCGCGTCTTCACGAAGGTCGTCGAGGCTGCCCTTGTTCCCCTTCGGGAACACGGGGTTCGCATCCTGAATTACATCGACGACTGGCTGATCCTAGCTCACTCTCGAGACCAGGTATGCGAACACAGGGACCTAGTGCTCCGGCACCTAGCTCGTCTGGGCCTTCGGGTCAACTGGGAAAAGAGCAAACTTTGCCCCGTGCAGAGGATCTCTTTTCTCGGTATGGATATCGACTCGGTCGCCATGTCAGCGCAGCTTACGAGCGAGCGCGCGCAGTCACTGCTGACTTGCCTGAGACAGTTCGAGGGCAAGAGTACGGTTCCACTGAAACTCTTTCAGAGGCTCCTGGGGCATATGGCATCTGCAGCCGCGGCAACGCCGCTCGGATTGCTTCATATGAGACCGCTTCAGCTTTGGCTTCGCGACCGAGTCCCGAGGTGGGCATGGCAACACGGCACCTTCCGAGTAACAGTTACTCCATCCTGCCTTCAGACCTTCACCCCGTGGTCGGACCTCAGTTTTCTACGGGCCGGAGTGCTCCTGGAGTGCTCCTGCTCCTTGTAACGACAGATGCCTCCTCCACGGGCTGGGGTGCCATGTGCAATGGACGTGCTGCCGCGGGCTCCTGGACAGGACCCCGCCGCCTCTGGCACGTCAATTGCCTCGAGTTGCTGGCCGTACGTCTTGCTTTGCGCCGCTTCCGGGGCGTGCTCAAGAACCAACACGTACTAGTCCGTTCAGACAATACCGCCACTGTAGCGTACATCAACCATCAAGGTGGTCAACGCTCCCGCAGTATGTCGCAAGTCGCCCGCCACCCCCTCATATGGAGTCAGAAGCATCTGAGGTTGCTTCATGCCATTTATATCCCCGGAGCCCTGAACTGTGCAGCCGACGAGCTCTCACGGCTTCAGCCCCTCCCGGGAGATTGGCGGCTCCATCCCCAGTCGGTTCAGCTGATTTGGGACCAGTTCGGGGACGCACAGATAGATCTGTTTGCCTCTCACGACTCGACCCATTGCAACCTGTATTATTCCCTGACCGAGGGCACGCTCGGCACGGATGCACTGGCGCATAGCTGGCCGCGGGGCCGCCAATATGCGTTTCACCCAGTGAGCCTTCTTGCGAAGACCCTGCGCAAGGTCAGGGAGGACGAGGAGCAGGTCATTCTGGTCGCGCCGTACTGGCCCGCCCGGACCTGGTTCTCCGAACTAGTACTCCTCGCGACAGCACCTCCTTGGCCGATTCCCCTGAGGATGGACCTTCTTTCTCAGGGACGGGGCACCCTATGGCACCCTCGTCCCGATCTTTGGAACCTCCACGTGTGGCTCCTGGACGGGACGAGGCTGGTTTGAGTACCCTACCAACAGCGGTGGCGGCTACCATCACTTCCGCTAGAGCGTCGTCCACGAGACACGTCTATGCGTTGAAGTGGAACCTCTTCGTCAACTGGTGCTCTTCTCACCGAGAAGACCCCCGGAGATGTTCGATTAGTGTCGTGCTTTCCTTCCTTCAAGATAGGCTGGAGCGAAGGCTGTCTCCCTCCACCCTGAAAGTCTATGTTGCCGCTATTGCCGCACACCATGACCTTGTCGAAGGTAAGTCTGTTGGAAGGCACGACCTGATCATCAGGTTCCTGAGAGGAGCGAGGAGACTGAATCCTCCTCGCCCTCCTCTCGTTCCCTCTTGGGACCTCTCAGTGGTTCTAACTGCCCTGCAGAGTGCTCCCTTTGAGCCGTTGCAATCAGTGGAGCTTAAGTTCCTGTCTATGAAGACAGCGCTCCTGGTTGCATTGGCCTCCATCAAGAGGGTGGGGGACCTGCACGCATTCTCCGTTGAAGAAGCGTGCCTGGAATTTGGGCCGGCTTACTCTCACGTGATCCTGAGACCCCGGCCTGGATATGTGCCCATGGTTCCTACCACTCCCTTCCAGGACCAGGTGGTGAACCTGCAAGCGCTGCCCCCGGAGGAGGCAGACCCAGCATTGGCACTGCTCTGTCCAGTACGCGCCCTCCGCGCCTATGTAGACAGGACGCAGTGTTTCAGTACCTCAGACCAGCTCTTTGTCTGTTATGGTGGGAAGCTGAAGGGAAAGGCTCTCTCCAAGCAAAGGTTGTCTCACTGGATAGTGGACGCCATTGCTTTGGCATACCAGCAGCAAGGTCGACCGTGCCCCCTTAGTGTGACTGCCCACTCCACCCGGAGTGTGGCATCCTCTTGGGCTCTAGCGCATGGCGCCTCGCTAACAGACATCTGCAGAGCTGCAGGCTGGGCGACACCTAACACATTCGCCAGATTCTACAATCTCCGAGTGGAGCCGGTGTCCTCTCATGTACTCGCTTCAACCAGCTAGTACTGGACCCGCTCAGGTGTCTTCGCTTGCTCGCCATTCCACTCCACGGACTGGATACGTGCGATATTCTCCTCAGGTGAGCTTCCCCGAAAGCCCTGAGTTCCTCCAGCACTCCTGACGTTGGCGCCAGTGTCTATTGCCTGTGTGTCGGCTAGGTGCCTCCCGTGTGCATGGTCCCTCCCCTGAGCGACCCCCACATGTGTATTTCCACTGTAAGCCTCTTGAGCATGTGTCTTTCCCCTGGCAAGCCACCTTGCCACCCCTGGGGTTGAAATATTCCACCTGCGGCTGGACACCCCAGTGTTCTCCATGTCTCTTTCGGGTCACATGTGTATTCTCTAAGTCCCCCCCTCTGGGTTGGCAGTAATTGCATATTTCCCCTGAACTTTGGGATATGCTCCCCAGTGTACCTTGGTATTCCTGTGCTAAATAGGAGTCCTTCGTCCGTGCCAGTCTCACGACAGGGATCTCAGATTTACGCAGGGCACTGGAAGACAGCTGAGAAGGTGGCGTGATTAGTCTGGTAACCCCATTCGTCGTCATCCGACGTAACTCGGAGTGACGACGAAAGGGAACCTCTCGGTTACGTATGTAACCCTCGTTCCCTGAGTAGGGAATGGAGACGTTACGTCTGCCTGCCACTTTCCGCTGTACCGCGGGGATCGCCTGAGCTCAGTCTTGGCTCCTCAGCGAAGAAACATATCTGCCTGTTGCCGGCGTCCTCCTTTTATACCCACGAGGTGGGGCGGAGTTAATTCATGCAAATTCCACAGACCCATGGCATTTCTTTGCCATTGGCTCGTTTTGTAATACTCGAAGTTGATAGGCTTTCTAAGCGAAACCCCATTCGTCGTCATCCGACGTAACGTCTCCGTTCCCTACTCAGGGAACGAGGGTTACATACGTAACCGAGACGTTTTCTTGATTTGATTGAGAAAAGTAGGCCTAACAAATTAATTAATAGATTACTAACTACTAGCCAAATTCTCACCTTACTCCCTCGATCATGGTCCTCTGCTTTGGTTTGGCAGACATCACAGCCATCTTCTCGATGCGACCAGGTTTAACACCCTGTGAATATAGGCCATAAGCAGTGATGAGCGTATGTGATGTGTGTGTGTAGATGTAGCATTGAAATTAGGGATGCACCGAATGTTCGGCAACCGAAATTATTCGTCTCTGTGAAGTTTTTTTCTGGAGCACGACTAAATTTAATCAAAACTCAGCGAATACTAGTCACACAGGCAAAGGCAATATATCTTTATAATAATCTAAGTGTCTCTAATTCAAAACGAAAACAAATATTCTCTGTTTATGTAATCTGTATGAAAAGAGAGAGATGTCAGTCGTTCTCGTGGCAACTCCTTATCTGCTAATTGCCACAGAGAGCGTGCGCTACTGAAACCCAAATGATCTGAGGCAATCCATGCAAACCTGTCAACGCCCACATCAACTCGATAAAACACTAAGTTTAATCAGATTTGTGTATTTTACGTTGTCTTGGAACACTGTGAGGAATAATAATAGCGTAATAGTAATATAATCCTGGAAGAATGTACCTCAGAAGAGCTGGTTTCGGTTTCATTTCGAGGAGCAACGGATCCAGCTGAGGATTGTGAATAGTAAATTCTTTATTCTTAAGTGCTTTGTTCTAATTACGTTAAAGTATATGTAAACCGCAAAAGTAGGCTTATGTCTAGGACAGTTATTCATTTGTTGTGGGTTAACCCACATTTTTTTTGCACTTTTCAATGCACTTTTTTAGTTACATTCTTTCAGCAGTCAGTTATAGGCCTAACATAGGCTATTCAAGAAGGGGGGCTTCAAAGATGGCCAAATAAAAATAGATTTTTTTATTTTACTAATTTATTTTAAGTTATATTGTGCTTTGTTTAAATAATATCTGCTGGAATGTTAAAAAAATTCTGTGTTAAATAAATTGTATTTTTGCTATTTGATTTTTTTCTCTGAAAAGCAAGACAAAATAGTAAAAAGGATTTTTTTACTATTTAATTAAATGCAATGGTGAAAAAATTGGCAAAATAAATGGAAAAAATGCGAAACACCGCATTCGGTATTCGGCCCTCGGCCAAGCGTTTCATTATTATTCGACTTCGGCCAAGAATTATTAGAATTATTATTCTAAGACTTGCCAGGGTTCTTGGCTTGTGCCACTGTTGTTCACTCTCCGTACAGCTCAGCACTGGTGGAACAACTGGAATGTCTAGCTGAGAATAATTTGCAGACTGGAAAAGTAGAGCCACACAATGGTTACAGAGCACTGATCCAGCTACACATGTACAGCTGTGATGTGTGATGGGCCAGCTCAACAGGGATTGAGTCCTTCAGCCCCACCTAAGGTATTTAATAACACTAATAAAGTATGTTGTAATATTGACACGATTTAATGTGAGTAAAAATACTTGGCTGCTAGCTAGTCAATGTATAACGTTAACAGCTGATCTGGCTGCAACAGCTGAGGTATCGCAACTCACCTTCAAAGTTGTGGATGTAACTTGATATGTACAATCTAAATCCTTTTTCACGCTTGCAAGGTGACGGGTGAAAGGTGAACAGTGGTCGACAATACTGTGGACGTCGTTCACGTCAATTTTCGGGAGGCCTTGTAGACAACGGGTGAAATATGCCATCTTTCTCAATCAAAACCTGCCGTCTCGCTGCTATAGCAATGCTGCGAACCGGAAATGGTTGACCGCACACTCAAGCCGGCGGAAGTAGAACTCCTTAGTTACGTGCACGTAGGCTATTCATAAATAAAGTTCTTATTAACAGAATATAAATACTAAGGACAGATTCACCCTGTATATACGGGATTATCGTGTGAAAATCCTATTATTCAGCCTCTACACTCTACAATCTTATTTCTTTCCCGACCCGTTTTTCTGTTTATTTCTCTCTCACTCTTCGCCACGCCCCTCCTTTACGTCCATTGCGTGATACGTGAGTACGTAAGACATTTAACATTAAATAATATTATGTATATATATAACTATATACATTCAAATGAAAACACTGTAAAGGCACAGAATAAATAAAATGCACACATTATAATGTAAATAAACATATTACTTTCAAACAGTAATTTAGTGCATTTCGACTCACTGGGCTACACCCTCCCCCTTCTAAATGTTTGAGGTCCTCATCAAACTTTTGGGACTTTACAAGTGTTTAAATCTTTTTCTCTCAGGTACTCTACTGCATTTACGGCAAGTAGCCAGAGGGTGGCACCAAATAGTGTTACAATTACGTCTACCCTCTGAAACAAAACTGCAGTGCACTGGCATACCATGAGTAATGGTATATATTGGGCGTTTTGTAGATTTACCCAACTCATCATAACTGAGTTTTACTACAGGCTTTATTTCTCTTTTAGACCTAATTTCTCTAGCGGACTCCAGACCATTGGGACTCTCTTCACAGTCAGGTTCTTCAGGAAAAGGTAAGTTATTCCCTTCTACCACTGGAGTGTTAGGTCTTTCAACTTCTTCCGTTGTTTCATCATCCTGTCTTTCCCTTTCCAGAGTATCACTCATCATCTTTGGCTCAGAATCTTCAATAGATGGTCTTACTTTTCCCTCACTGTTGTCACAGCTCCTGGATGGTTCACTCACTACAGGGACAGACACTCATTTTTTCTGTAGAACAGATCTCAGATTCTGGGATTCTGGTAGGCTATGAAGTTCTTCCTTGGTTTCTAGAGGTATGTAACATCCTCAGATGTAAGTCGCTTTGGATAAAAGCGTCTGCTAAATGACTAAATGTAAATGTAAAAGTAAATGTATGCAGCAACATCCTCGCAATCTGAAGATAACTCATCCTCTTCATAACTTCCTTCCACAGGTACATCAACTGTTCCTGCTTCATGGAGAGGAGTTTGTCGAAGAGTCTGGGACCTCGTCACTTGTCTCTGAGGTACTTTCTTTTCCTCTGTTTCTTTTGGTATTCTCACCAGGTATCTGATAGGCAGAAGATGATTTCTATGCAATGTCTTGACAGTTCCCTTACCTTTCTCAGGTTTTACACGGTAGACAGTTAAGTTCTGCATCTTACTGACAACCACATACGGTAAGGAGCTCCATTTGTTTCCCAGTTTGTTCTTTCCTGCGACTCCTAGATTTCTCATTAGAACTCGATCTCCTTCTTCAAGTATTTGATCTCGAACTCTCTTATCATGTAATCTTTTGTTCTTCTGGTGGCTCTTGTCTGCAGCATCTGAAGCTACTTGGTAGGCCCTTTTTAGGTCTGTTCTTAGCTTAGATACATATTGCTGGTAATTTTCTGCTTCGCCTTCAGATGAGACAGAGAAACAGAGATCAATTGGGAGTCTTGCTTCTCGTCCAAACATGAAGACATAGGGGGGATATCGGGTTGCGTCATTTCTTGTACAATTATAAGCATGTACTAGTTGACTGACATGCTGACTCCACTTTTGCTTCTGTCACTTGTCAAGAGTCCCAAGCATCGACAGCAAAGTTCTGTTGAATCGTTCTGGCTGCGGATCCCCCTGAGGATGATATGGAGTTGTTCTTGACTTTTGAATCCCCAACATATTCAGCAATTCATGGATTAACTTGCTTTCGAAGTCGCGTCCCTGATCCGAATGTATACGTGCAGGTAATCCGTAATGAACAAAATACCTTTCACATAACACTTTATATAGATAGGAAGACATTGACATAAATATAAAAATTAAAAATTCATGGCACAGATTGCTGACACTGTCTCCTTAACTGAGAAATCCCTTTCCAGTTCAGCCACGAGTTCTACACCTACAGAAGGCATTTTCAGGGATTTAAAAAAGTCTTCCAGGACAGCAGGGTTGGTGGACACATCTGAAGTATATAATAACTGGTAGAATTGTCTGAAACAGGAATTGATTTTCTCATTGTCAGTGCATTGTCAGTCCACATTCATCATTACTTTCAGGAATGGTTTGATTAGCAGTTCTTTGGCGCAGCTGATGAGCAACTGCTTGGCCAGACTTTTCCCCATGTTCATAATGACCATGTCTTGATTTGGAAATAAGGTATTCAGCATGTCGGGTGGACAGGAGATCAAACTCTGTCTGTAATGACAAGCGTTTCTTAATTACATCTGCTGATGGGGAATGGCCATGCAGCCTGTCTAATTCTAATAACTCATCTGTTATTTTTTTAACACGCTCAGTGTTAGCCCTTTTTTTATTTGCACAGTATGAAATAATTTTACCCCTTAGATATGCCTCCCCAGCAATAGATGGCGACATCCCTGGGGTTTGATTGATGTCGAGAAACATTTTAATTTCAGATGATATGAACTTAGTAAACTCATCTTCTGACAGAAGCAGAGGGTTAAAACGCCATGAACGATATGTAGATTGTGTATTAGGAATGTACATTTTCATGATTAAGGGACCATGATCCGAGATGACCATAGCCCCGTAATCACATTCTGTCGTGAGAAGCAGAACTCTTTTATCCAGGAAAAAGTAATCAATACGTGAATACATCTTATGCACCGGGGAAAAGTAAGAGCACACCCTAGAGGTGGGGTTACGAAACTGCCACACATCTGCTACACCATAGGTCTTCAGGAAGAGCTGGATAGAGTAAGCTGACTTAGTCAGGGATGCCCTCTTAGAAATATTCCTATCTAAAAGAGGAGAAAGTGCACAGTTAATGTCACCGCCAAGTATAAGATGATGTGATGACAAGTCTGGTAAGCGAGAAAAAAAAATGGTGAAGAATGTAGAGTCATCCCAGTTCGGGGCATAAATACAGGCTAAAATAACTGGGAGTTTATAATTTCCCTACCACAATGACATAACGCCCTGTAGAGTCAGTTTGCACATGAGATGCTGTGAACTGTAAATTTTTGCTTATCATAATAGCAACACCCCTAGCCTTTGAGCAGAAATTGGATTTATACACCAGTCCAGGCCATCCCCGGCCTAACCAGACGAGAACTATCACCAGAACGTATATGGGTCTCTTTTAAGAATGCAATATGTGCACTGAGCTGTTTTAGGTGTGAGAATCCTTTTTTAAATTTCACTGGATGATTAATTGATTTAACATTCCAACTTATGAAGTTAACAGGGCAACCATCATTACCTCTTGTATTAATTATATTGGCCATATTGTGTATACAGAGAGGTTAGCACCATAAATTTATTCTCATATATTTATATTTTTATTTTTTATTCTTATAATTTGTAGTATTATGTTTCATGTTGTATTTGTATTTGTATATGTCCACTGGAAGCCTCAGTACCAAAACAAATTCCTTGTGTGTGCAAGCACACTTGGCAATAAAGCTCTTTCTGATTCTGATTCTGATTCTAAATGAAACCCAAATACACACAAAAAACATAAATAAAAATAAAATAAAAGTCAGAGTAGTATCAGTTCGTATATAGGTCCAGTAGTTACCCACTCCCTGTCACCCATATAAACAAGGTGATTACAACAACCCTCAGAAAAAAAATCCACACATTAAGTGTTTGTGGTTCGGAACTATAAAGGTAAACACTCAGGCTCCCGTCGAGCCTCCAACGAAAAGAAAATAAGGATTAGTAGGGAATAGAGTAATTAAATTCTAGGTATAATGCACAGTAAACTTAATTCTTGGGAGAGAATATATTAAACATGCTGAGTATCAAGACTATACAGCATTGACTTCCTTAAATAACATTGCATCAAGTTTAATGACTCTTACAAATAGCCAACTATGACTGATCCAATTATCCCATAATAATAATCAGGAACTGAAACAGCATGTCTTTCATTTTAACTTGGGATATCCTTTAAGCAAAAACAGCAAACCAATAATTTAGTAGTAACACTAGGCTGAACATGAAATAGTATGTCAGCCTATGAGCACACAGTTCAAGCTGGTCATCCTGACCAATAAGAAAGTGGGGCAGTATAGAAAATGTAAACGTGCTATGAATTTGTACCTGATGGCATCTGGCACATTGATATACACGTTCACCATACCCGAAGGTCGACATGGGTGTTATGTTCAGTTGAGATGATCGGTCTCATGTACATTCTGCGGCCTCCGTGGATGAGAGAATATTCTTCTTGACATAGGTCATAGCTTTGTCCGGGTCAGTGAACTCCCTGTCCTCTCCTCTGTACGTGACCTGAAATCGCGCTGGAAACAGAATCCCGTACCGGACTCCCTGTCAGTCGCGAAGCAGCTTCCTGACCTCTGTGAATGCAGCCCGAGCTTTAGCCACAGTTGCCATGTTGTCCGGGAAGATGGTAATTGGTTCCCCATTGAAACGGAGCATACCCCGAGTGTGAGCGCGTCGCAGTATCTGGACACCATCTTGGTAATAATGAAGCTTAGCAAAGATGGTGCAAGGTTTTCCACCCGGCTTCTTCGGCCCTAGGCTCCGGTGCGAGTGGTTGATCAACGGCTCTTTTTCCAACTGTAGCACCTCAGTTAGCAACTTTGATACAGAGGTTGTAGTGCTGGAGTCGGGAGTTTCGGGTACTCCAATGATTCTTATGTTGCATCTCCTCATCCGCCCTTCCATATCCTCACACTTCGTTTTCAGTTCTGCCATTTCTGCCTTCATCTCACTCACAGTTTTTGTTAAAGTAGCCACTTCATCTGACCATGCTGATAGCCCCCCCTCTACCTCCTTGATGTTAACTTTCACCTGGTCGATCTCAGACTTCAGCGCAGTGTTTTTTTTATTATCTCAGTTTTCACGGCCTTCAGCTCATTCTTGAGCATTTCGAAGTCATCAGCGAGGGCATTTTTCACCTCTGACTATATCACCATTGAGATGTCCCCTTTCAAAGAAAGAAGGATTTCTGATTTCAAGATTTCAACGTCCATCTCTCCCGAAGCAGGTGAGGGCGAGGTCACTTTAGCTGGGCTCTTGGCAGTACTCTGGTTCGAGGAGGTATTGTCGAACACAGCTTACTCGAGGAGCACATGTCGAACACAGCTTACTCCATTGCGGCCAAGCCACGGCCCCCCCCCCAATTTTTTTACAGGGACCAGATGCCACTGATGAGTCCTGCTGACTTCAACATTCACATGAGACTCTGTACAAGAACATGGTAAAATTAAAAATCAAACACCTTGGAAATGACAGGTATGTACTATGTTTCAGGAATGGCACAAAGGTGTGTGACTGTTCAAGTCTCTGTCTTTAGATCACTGTGTTCGATAATGTGCTTTTTTGTCCTTTGTTGTCTATCTTTGTATTATGTTGTGTTGTAAATAAATCCTATCAATCAAAAAGCCATTATTTTTTAAATCTCTCCTCATTCTTTGTGCAAGGTTCCTCATAATGATAGGGCCTGATAGCCCCTTCAGGGTCATTATGGGAGGGTCTTTGTCTTTCTCAGGTGTGAAACACATCAATATTCATGATGATTCACGCTTCCTTGCATAGAGCTTTTTTACACAAAACATGTCTTACAAATTTTAAGGCGAGCCACGGCAGGCAAAAACATCTTCTTTTTTTTTTTACTGGTCGATTTTGAGATTTTGGGATATTTGTCTTTAATAACATGTCTTCTTTCAGACTTGTGGTGAAGAAAAAAGTCCAAAATACACATTTAGGTCTTTATTTTACTACACTTTGTCTGTTTGTGTCTGTAGATTTCTCATAAATTCATCAAAAGTTGTCGTTATAAATCATCCCTCTGCTCCTCGATCGTGATCGGCACCCTGTCATCACACACACCGTTAGAAAGCTCTCTCTCTCCTGTACAATACTGCCGGATCCAAATATGGTCATTTCCTTTTTATCAGCAACCAATAGTGAAAGTAAAAGGGGGGATTTTACTCTAAATGCGCAATCTCATTGGCTGATGCTAAATCTTTAAAGCCCGTTTTCTCAAAATGACTGTTCTCTCTCACTCCAAGTCCGTTATCTCCAGTTCAGTGGCATCTATATACACCAAACTTTCCAGTCTTGTACCTAGTTATTTTATGAAGACATTTACAGAGGGATTTGTAAATATATTATTCCTAGCCTGATTTATATAACATTTTATTCCAAAAAACATGGCGATAATCCTTTTTTAAGGCTATTGGCAGTATATTCTGATTTACAGGATAACAAAAGTAGATATCCATAAATCCCTCTGTAATTTTTTCCCCATCTTATATGTGAACACAATGAAAAAAGAGTTTTGAAACTGGCTTTGTCCAATACTCAGATTTTGTTTTTTTAAATATATGCAAAATAGTGCATATTTAATTAGACAATGCCTCATTTGCATATTTAAACATTAAATTACAGAAAACTTGTAATACATTTTTTTCTCATCTTAATGTAGGTAATCAACTGGCAAAGTCTCATGGTGATATCTGATAGTTAAAAAAAAATTACCCTATTCACCTGTAGTCCCTCGCCTTAAATCAATATTAAGGATCCAAAGATCCCTGTGGAATTTAATATGGAATTGAACATGTTGTTCATGACAACAAATTAAAATGTGTTTGAAGTTTGTATTTCGTTTTTCTTGGAAAAAGCTGGCCTAAACCGAAGTAGCGTTTTAATTCTTCAATTAGCCTATTGAAATAATTAAATATTTAGTTAATCAACTTTTTTACGACAGAAATATTACTAAATGCTGCCTAAATATTTTACTTCCTTCATTATCAACACTTCAATAATGCTAATGTCTAGAATAGTGAGTTAAGGCGAGACACGGCAGGCAAAAACATCGATTTTCCATGCAGTGGTCAGTTTTGAGATTTTGGGCTGGTTTACTCCTTCAATATGTGTTCTTTCACGTCACATCTGCCGAGCCAGAGACTGTTGGCGTCATGTCTGCCGAGCCAGAGACTGTTCACGTCACGTCTGCCGAGCCAGAAACTGTTCACATCACGTCTGCCGAGCCAGAGACTGTTCCCGTCACATCTGCCGAGCCAGAGACTGTTGGCGTCTCGTCTGCTGAGCCAGAGACTGTTCACGTCACGTCTGCCGAGCCAGAGACTGTTGGCGTCACGTCTGCCGAGCCAGAGACTGTTCACGTCACGTCTGCCAAGCCAGTGTCTCTGGACAAGATGGCCGTCGCCGAGCCAACGTCTCCAGACAAGATGGCTGCAGCCGAGCCAGTGTCTCTGGACAAGATGGCCGCCGCCACCTCGCATTACCCCTCGGACAAGATGTCCACCTTGATGTCTGTTCCAGTCCATAACCCATGGCTGCCCCGAAGAACTTTTTTTGGGGGGGGGTTAGGGCAGTAGGTCCTCTGATGGGAACCTGATGGGTCCCCTGATGGGACCCTTCACTCATATGGAGGCCGCGCCGCCATGGTCGCCTGAACTGTCTGGTCCGTTATTACTGTCTTAGCTCACCCCTTATAAGTCTGGTTTTCACATTCTATCACGGCGTAGTTTTGTATGTTGTTGCACTGCATCTCTGAGCATTCCTTTGGTTCCTTGTATTTTGGTTTCTTGGACTCTTTGCCTGCCTCTGGATTACCCGTTTGCCTTGTTCTAAACCTTGTGTGTTTGTTTGTTTGGACTGCCTCCCTGGATTTCGACCTGTTGCAACTTTCTCAGTTGGTCGCACCAGCATATGATTTGGTCGCACCTTTTTTTTTTCTTTTTTTTTTTGCTAGATGCCATGGGATTAATCAATGCATGCTGATGAATAGTGGTTTTAATGGACCAAGGCTAGCAAAGGCTTTCTGGGTTGCAGCAGAAATACCTGTAATATATTAATTATCATTGCCAAATTTCAGGATTTTCATGGATTTTGAACAGTAATTTTAATCTGTAATTTTAAGCATTTTACATTTGAATTATATACAATCTATCTATTTACATTTGAATAATATTCTATCTATCTATCTATCTATCTATCTAGCTAGCTATCTATCTATCGATCTATCTATCTATCTATCTATCTATCTATCTTTCTATCTTTTAAAAATCATTAAACATTCAAATGTATGCATTACATTTTAAAAGATTAGAGTATAAACTGATACAGATTTTTCGTTATCAAAGTTTATAGTTGTAACAAAAAGCAGAAATCTCACACTCCTTACCTTCTGAATTTTATAATAATTTCCTTTTCCTCTGTCGAGCGATCATGAGAGTAATCGTTCGACAGAGGAAAATATAACCGCTGAAAAGACGTAGGAGGAAGGGGCTCTGTGTTTCGTGAGACCATTTTTATATCCCTTAATTCGTGAATTCGTAATGGGCGCGTTTCACCATCAGTGTGCAATGCGCGTGATGTCTACGTTCGTCAATAAATAAACTGCACGTGTCTTGCGGAATAACATTGTAGATGGAACTTCTCTCCGTTAATGTCTATGGCGAGTCAAGCAGGCACTGGGCTACTCCGCAGCCGAGACGACCCCGGGATAAAATAGTCCGAATATAAACACTTATTATAGGCGTACCGTAGTGATTCAGAATAAGTCAAAAACACGGTTTGGAAAATGGATTCATGATGTAGCCTACTCGTTCATTTTGAACATAAGTTACGGACTGCAGCAGCTGATAAAACGGCGTTCTGTTGCTCAAGCGTCCACTCGCACAAATGCGACCACATAACATTTTAACTCGCACATTCTCAAAAAATGGTTGCATATGCGACCAATTTGGTCGCAGTCTGGAACCCTGGTTACATCATTAAAACAGAGTGGGAAGAGCTTTATACAGTCAACCTACCCAATGTAAAGCATACCACTTCTGATTGGGTACAGCAACAACACAAGAACAAAATGCAGCAGAGCTGCATTACACCATTTCTCCAAAGGGGGGCTCCAAAACACCAAACTCAATACAGCTGCTTAATTACGGTGAAAATCACATAAAAAACACTAACTTTTGAGACAGGTGAAGGCCATCGTACCAAGGAGCTGTAGGCAGACTGCCATGCCGAAATGACCTCTGTTCTGTTGTTTGTGGAATTTACAGACTGTCACACTGCTTGCAGGGCAGCAAAAAACCCTGTGTCTCATCAATAGGTTTCTGTAGTGTAGTGGTCATCACGTTCGCCTAACACGCGAAAGGTCCTCGGTCCAAAACCGAGCCGAAACAGCGGTTGGATTCTGACAGAAAATTTAAACTGTTTGCCACGCTAGGTGGGTGTAGCGCTCATTTCCTTTATACGCTTTTTAACAAGCGTGCACCTAAAGATTTATGTCTGCAACCTGAAGACGTGTTTCCGTAGTGTTGCGGTTATCACGTTCGCCTCACACGCGAAAGGTCCCCAATTCGAAACTGGGGGGAAACTGTGGGTGGTTTTTGCAAAAATTTCGTATGCAATTTTCTGTTGAGCAGGTCAGCACAATTGCAGGGATGATTGTGCTTTAATCTCTTTAGAAAAGGACTAAAATAAAAACAAATGGCCATTGAGGTTTCCTGTATAGTAATAAAAAATGTCTGGTCTGCCAACAAAATTAGCAGCTTTTTGCCATGTTAAAAACTCTGGGCAGTCTATAGTTTCAGTCGCTTTTGATCAAGCGTACCCTAGAAGAGGTGGGACAGACGTCCAAATCTAGTTTCCGTAGTGTAGTGGTTAACACGTTTGCTTTACACGCGAAAGGTCCTCAGTTCAAAATGTTTGGTCTGCCAACAAAATTAGCAGCTTTTTGCCATGTTAAAAACACTAGGCAGTCTATAGTTTCAGTCGCTTTTGATCAAGCGTACCCTAGAAGAGGTGGGACTGACGTCCAAATCAAGTTTCAGTAGTGTAGTGGTTATCACGTTGGCTTTACACGCAAAAGGTCCTCAGTTCAAAACTGGGCCGCAACAAGTGGAGGCATTTTAAATATAAATGCTGCAATTCGCTTATTTTTTCGCTTATAATTACTCATATTGTTGGTTTTAAGACCTACTGCACTGAATGACCCATGGGTTAACACAAATTCATTAGCCATGATAGCAGCTTCTGAAAGTGTATTCACCTTGTGTTCAGTGAGATGCCTAGCTACAGCATGAGGAACACAATGTTTAAACTCCTCTAAGAGCACGAATTCTCTTAATTGCTCCTTAGTTGTAACTTTCATTGAAATGCTCCAACGATCAAATAGGTCCTCTTTCCCTCTTGCAAATTCAACATTCATCAGCTTTACTCAAATTCCTGCATTTTTGACGATATGCCTCAGGCACGAGTTCATATGCATGCAACACAGCAAATTTCACCACATCATACTCACCACTCTGTTCCAGTGAGAGTGCAGAATAAACTTCTTGAGCTTTACCTGTAAACACACAGTGCAACAATAAAGTCCAAAAGCTTTTTGGCCATTTCATGGACAAAGCAACACGTTAAAAATGATAGAAATATTTATCCTCTTCCTTTTCAGAAAATGGCGGCACAAATCTTATATTCCTGTGAACGTCAAATACAGCTTCACCTGCATTCGCATGCCATTGTGGAACAGGAGGCACATTCGATTGTGAACCTTCAGCTGTCTGTGCTGCTTATTCTAACTCCAACTTTTTTATCTGAAACGCTCTCTCGTCACGTTCCCTCTCTAACTGAAATGTTCTCTCTTCACGTTCCCTCTCTAACTCAAGCTCCATTTTCCGCATAGCTAACTGATGATTTAATTTTCTCTCTTCAAATTCTCTCTCTACCGCTCGCTCTTTCATAGCGTGATCATCACGTTCTGCACGAACTTTCGCGGCATCTAAACACAGTTGCTTCTCTTGCAAAGACAACTCTGGAAATTTTGTCTCACTTTCACTATAAACCTCATCAGGAGTAGACACAAACGATTCACTCGGAGTGATTAACTCAGTTTTTACCTCTACAACTCCTCTATCAACAAGTGACCGCTTCAGAGTAGTCACCATAGTCTCCTTCAGCCTCTTCTCTTGAGAAGTAAAATCAACACTGAAGCGTTCGGCGATTTGCACTAACTGCTCCTTTGTACAACTCTCAAGCAAAGCTTCTGATGGACACGCAAAGAAATCCTCGACCACCGAAGACATTTTGTTCGTATGTTTTATACACAATAAGACAAACGAAACTATTAGCTAACACACGTGAGACGCTGTTCACTCGAAATACGATTCCCATAAGCCACTGCTTCAAAAAGGAACTACGTCACCGTATTACACAATTCATTCACAAAAATATCCAAAGACTTCCCACAAGTCAAAACACAGTGTAAGTGCAAAATAAACTGCACTATACGCGCAAACGCAACGATTTACCTTTTTTTATTTTTGTAGAATGGATTTACCATTTATAATATAAGAGAACTCCAGCTCCTAAATCAGAAAAACACTAACTAAATCTTACCTAGTCTTCAGAGATGTACCGGGCTCAAGGCGACATTAAACGCTGAACTCCGCAACTATCAGTCAAACTGAAAGTCCGGAAGCGTATCCCCTACAGAGATTTAATCTCCACCCAGGATAACCTCCAAAAACAAGAAAGGCAAAATAACAAAACAAAACAACAAACAGTGCTCCGTCGGAAGGATTGTATTAACAATCCAGCGGGAAACACACTAATTCACCAGAGTTCTCATTTATAAAGGTAACCATTCACAAAAACATACACACATACAACCCATACTCACCACCGTTTCCTACCCCGATAGGATCGCGGACGAGACTCCCAATTTATGTTACGGCCAGCTCGTTTTGGCCGTACATAAAGTAAGCAAGTACACCAAAATGACTTGCAAGATTTTATTTGTCCTCAAAAATCACAATTAACTAAATATAACAAAGTCTAGGGTTTCAAATCAAAAGTGGAAAAATCATAATCCAGTTGGGGAGTAAAAGAAGGCTAGTATGGGCTGTAAATCAAAGGTTCGAATGACTTCGCCAGAGGCTGTCACTCCTCTGGACGAAAGTGAAGAGAAGATGTTCAATCCACTGTTTTATCCTCTTCATAATTAAGGATAATGAGGAAGCAGGGGTGTGCGATCTCCCAAGCTCTCTCTGAGCAAAACCGCCACCAACAGGCGAGCAAGCGGAACGCAGGGTCGTAACCAGTGGTGTAGTCTACGTGATACGCAGGTATACGCCGTATACCCACTAGAAAATGTCAAGGATTTCCGTATGCCCACTAGGAAATGTCAAAGATCTCCGTATACCCACTTTAAAAAGCGTGAGGATTCGTAAACGTAACAACATCGTTTTGTGAAAGAACTTTCATTCATAAATTCACCCCGCGGTGACGTCTGTGTTTGCGCAGCGACACGGATCGAATCGTGGAATCCAGCAACAAATGTAACTTAGCCTACTGTAAAGCGGAACGTCACGCAATTTGGCCATTTTTGAATGAATAAATCAAAAGTAATGATACAATGAATCAAATCTCGATATGTACTAAGTGTCCATGAATGTTAAAGCTCAAAAAGACTGCTATTGAAATAAACTCTGAATGTTCTGCGTGTTTCTGTGAATGAGCGCTCAATGTGTGCTCTACTACACACTGACGCGCGCGTGACACTCGTGGTGCTTTCAGCGTCTATGAGGAGGACATGCACACATTTGAACTTCATTGCAGAGCTTTTATGAGAGTCACTTAACATGAATTTTTCCATTTCATTTAATAAAACTATCGTCATTCATTCGTATCATATACACACTCACATATGGAGAGGGGGCGAGGGGGTACGGGGGGCTTGGGCTGGTATATCACAGTATACTCACTACAAAAAACTAGACTACACCACTGGTCGTAACACAACAAAATTAGCAACTTTTTGCCAGGTTAAAAACACTAGGCAGTCTATAGTTTCAGTCGCTTTTGAACAAGCGTACCCTAGAAGAGGTGGGACTGACGTTCCACTCAAGTTTCCGTAGTGTAGTGGTTATCACGTTCGCTTTACACACAAAAGGTTCTCAGTTCAAAACTGGGCGGAAACAAGTGGTGGCACTTTAAATATAAATGCTGCAATTTGCTACAAAACCCTTACTTTTGAGACAGGTGAAGGCCATCGTACCAAGGAGCTGTAGGCAGACTGCCATGCCGAATGACCTCTGTTCTGTTGTTTGTGGAATTTCAAGACTGTCACACTGCTTGCAGGGCATATTACGGGAAGGAGCCATCTTCTAAAAAGCACATGTGCCTCATCAATAGGTTTCTGTAGTGTAGTGGTAATCGCGTTCGCCTAACACGGGCCAGCCGCGGATAGGTGTACATTTTAATCAAAGAACAAAACAAAAAGTAAATCACTCACTGCTCTTGACTGAACAATGTTTCTAGCTTTAGAGGATTAATTAATTATTATGAAGGATTAATGTATATTTAATTTATAATTTATGCAGTGAAGGCTGTGAAGTTTTTGATAGTTTTTTGACTTTATTAAATTTCTGTATATATCCTACCTGATTTACCTACCTAAACATCATAAAGCACTGTTTACAAGGTTAGATGAGTCATAAACTATGAAAACAATAACTTTTTGTGCTTTTTGACAGGGCAAATAAAAATCTGACCTGGGGCCTCATTTATAAAACTTTGCGTAGGATTTGCGTCAGAAGTGGCGCACGGATGAAACATAGGACGTGCGTACGCACAGAAATATTCGGATTTATAAAACCATGCGCACGCACATCCTACGCATTTTTCCCTTAATAAATCACAATCAATTCTAAATGTAGCGCAGCTTTTGCGGCTTCATTTCACGCCCATAGTTTCCCATAAATAGTCCATGAAACGCCCACAAGTTAATATTCATCGATTGCGAAATCATGGCAAACACAGAGAGGAAATCAAAAAAACGTAACTTCACTTAATGTGAAGTAGAAGTTATTGTTGGCGAGGTGGAAAAGAGGAGAAAAATGTTGTTTGGAGGGCACAGTGTGGGCATTACTAATGCCAAAAAGCCACTTGAGTGGCAAAAGGTTGCAGACGCAGTAAATGCTGTAGCCTCACAACCTCGGACTGTGGCCGAAATAAAAAAGAAATGGTCGGACATTTGCCTCATTTGCCAGCAAGTTTTCTTGCCATCTGAAGATGCGTTCACTCCGAATCCTTCCATTTTCCACATCTTCTAAGAGCGCAAGATCAGCCATTGTGCGTCATTACGCATTGTGACGGGGCATTTTATTTCCATCCATTTAATTGCATCTGACAAGCTACAGATGTCGGTTATAATCTACTTGGAAATGGGAAATAGTTAAGCGTAAATGTAATTTCTAGCAGCTTTCTGAATGGGTGAGACATACGTCATACGTTATTTTATCTACAATAAAACAAACTAAAGGCATATGCATGAATATCATGATTCCGTAGCTGATGAAGACATTTTTACTATGAAAACAACTTTCCCCAGTGGACAAATAGTGGACAAATCTATCTATCTATCTATCTATCTATCTATCTATCTATCTATCTATCTATCTATCTATCTATCTATCTATCTGATTGACTATCTGACTGACTATCTAATTGCATCTATATCTGCTCCGCCAGACGGACACATTGGCGAGAATATCAGTTTTGTACATTATTTCGTTCTGTTTACCATCTTATTTATGAGGATGAATTGTATAACATGCCAATATTATTGCAGAACATATTTCACTTTTCTTTTTGCAAATATGTGTTAATTTGCATTTCTGTTGCAGATCGATCAAACGGGTGTTCGTGTAGGCTGTTAATTGTAAGACTTTGTGAAGTCTTCGTGTTATTTATGAGAGTATTGCCATTTATTTTACACAACGGTCTACAGTTTCACACACTTTCACGTGTTTCTTCCATCTGCCGACGGTGTCGCCATTTCTCATTTCACTCCTTTTTGTGCGTACGCATGGGTCAGAGCTTGCGTGAAGGTGTCATGTATTTGTCTCTTGTTTTGTGTGCAAACACATGGCCGGTTGTTTTGGGCTATGTGTTGGCATTGTCTTGTGTTTTACCTCGTTTCCTTGTCAATGTTGTATCAGTGTCACCTGTGATTGTGATCATGTGTCCTTACCACGCCCCTTGTTCCCTCGTTAGTATTGATGTTCATCAGTGTCACCTGTACCTTTTGTGATGTGTTCTATGTAAGCTCCCGGTGTTTGTTCCTCAGTGCTGGTTCGTCTTGTTAACATTCGGTTCTGTGAGTATTGTGATCTGTCTGTGAAAGTTCCAGTTTCTATTTATGGTCAAGTCTAGTTATTGTCTGAGTTACTGTTTGTTTGCCCCATCGTGGGTCTTTGTTTTCCGTTTATAAATAAACCGTGTTTTGTGAAAGTACTGTCTGCGCTTGGGTTCTATTTAGCGTAACGTGACAGAAGGACCACACATTTTACCGTCAAGTTTGCTTTTTATAAATACCAATTATTGCGTAGAGAGCGGCGTACGCCTTCTTTTGTGCGTACGCAACGTTTATAAATGAGGCCCCTGGTCTGACTGGGCCAATAGAAAAGAAATTAATATATATTGAAAGTGTATTGAAGGCACAGGTAAATGTGTCATTTAATATAATGGGTTTATGTGAAGATTGTTTTAAGTTCACTTAAATTAGAAGTTGTTATATTATTTAAATCCTTATAATAATAGTTTAAAGTTATAGCTTTCAATTATACTGTAATGCTGAATGCATATAGTTATAGTTTTTTTTCAATCTTACGCTAAATTTCTTGTTTGGGATTGGGAACTGTATGTCCACATGTACAGTAATGTTCACATTCAAAAGCATTCCAGTAAAAATCAAATCGGTTTTTTAAATTTACTGTTTACCAGCCTCTCTTAGTGAAAGACCGTGGTTGATTACATGGTCAATGATAGTGGCACGAATTTCATCACGAATTTCATTACTGACTGCTGTTCTTGCAACCCTTGGAATGCCACCACCACGCATTCTTACACCTCTACCTTGCCCTGTCCTTGGGCCTGCTCTTCTCCCTGGCCCTGCTCCTCTCACTGCATTTCTCACTGCACCTCTCACTGCACCTGCATCTCTCACTGCACCTCTCACTGCATCTCTCACTGCACCTCTCACTGCATCTCTCAATGCATCTCTCACTGCATCTCTCACTGCACCTCTCACTGCACCTCTCACTGCATCTCTCACTGCATCTCTCACTGCACCTCTCACTGCATCTCTCACTGCATCTCTCACTGCATCATTCACTGCACCTCTCACTGCACCTCTCACTGCATCTCTCACTGCACCTCTCACTGCACCTCTCACTGCACCTCTCACTGCATCTCTCACTGCATCTCTCACTGCACCTCTCACTGCACCTCTCACTGCATCTCTCACTGGGCCTGCTCTTCTCCCTGGGCCCCTTGCTCTTACTCTTCCTCGTCCAGACATTACAGTGTTTGTCTTTTTCTGTTTCTGTTTCCAAAAACATCACTCCTCAAAGTCCTCCTTTTACTGTATAAGTGCCAATGTAATAGAAAAAAATAACCCCTGCCACTGAGTCTAAGCCAGACTGGAATCAGCTATGGTTGGCCCAATTTACCCAACATAAATTAGCTGTGTGTCAATTATTCAATTGTTTGTTTATTATCAGCTGAGGTATATTGTGGGTGTTCTCCTTCCTCAGAAACTGCCCAATGGTCCTCTGTCCATGTATGCCGGCCTCAGCATCCCTGACACTTTCTATGGCATGCAGGTATGCCCGGTGAGCTCGCTCATACTTGAGGTGCATGAGCTCATTCACCTGGTTTGCCATATCAGTTGGTGACTTGCCACTGCGCCTCAGCTCATCCATCACAGACTTGCAAATGGCTTTCTTGTAGGTCAGGAATGCGGGCAGAAGGTTGGTAAACCGCTTGGGCAGCTTCTCAAGCCATCGTGGATTGTCAGCAAACCAGTTCCTCCGACAGGCCTTGCAGCAGAGACGTGAGGACAAGATGTAATACTGGCCACTGGTGCCAACTATCACTCGGGGCCTGCCCACACTTGCAGAGACCACCTGTGGATGAGGACATCCATGCAGACATGGCAGGAGGTAATTGTTCCTCAACCTGACCATGATGTGACTCTCTGGCTTCCAGATGAAAAATGGGTGAAGCTAGAAGAAGTTGGGAGATGGGAGCGCAGCCACAGTATCGACAAGCTCAGGTTGTGGAGGAAGACGCCACAGTGAAATTGTGTTCCCTGGGTTACGTACTGAACCAGACCCAGGCCACAGCCCGAGATCCTGAAGCTCTATCCTCATCCACAGCTTCTGGTGTTGAGAACAGCTCCAGTTGCTCATGTCGTGGTCATGCCCAGGCAGGAGAACAGGAACAGGAATGGGTGGCTGAGCTGAGGGTACTAGGATTTAAAAAGAAAAATGGATAGGACAAAAAAATGTACTGCACTGATTATTATTATAGATTGCATAGTGTGAAAAACAAAATGATTAAAGCAGAGTTAAGACAACATCTTAGTGTCAGGATTTAACAAAATGGAGGGGTTGTTTACATGCTGTTCATTCTTACCATCATTACCACTGTCCTCAAAGGCAAGCGCTTTGCGCGCAGAGGTGCCAGCAGCACTTGTGCGGGGTCCTAAAAAGAAGTGCAGTCTTTATGTTTTGTATTTGTGTCACGGTTGATGAAATCGCTATTTCCTTCTTGTCTCGTGTATATGTTGTGGGTGTGTGTTTATGAGTGTGGGCGGCAGCACTGATCACTACCTCTGATCAGCACGCCAGCTGTAGTCGATCAGTGCCCCCTATTTAATCCCTGTGTTTTACCTTGTCTTTGTCAGTTCGTTGTTGGATGTAACAGTGGTCCCGCCTGTCCCTTGTTCTCCGTGTTTCCGGTTGTTCCAGTCCTGTTGGTTTTTCGCTCGTCTTGGCACCCTGGTTGTCTCAGCGATTCCTCCATTCTTCCTGTCAATTGGATTTACTGCACGCTCTTCAATTCAACTCGTCTACCGTTTGTGGCGGACTCACCCACAGCGTCCCTGTGCTACCTTGTGCCTTCTACTAGAGACTTCCATCATCCTTCTGTGTTCCTTAAATAAACCACTTTTACTTGCACTTGAATCCTTTGCCTCTTTACCGTTACAATTTGTACCGGCTATTAGCATCATGATGTGATGAACTAATTGTGGTTGTGTTTGTGAAAATGATACAGAGTTAGATCTGCTATGAATTTAGTTAAGTCAAGTCACCTTCATTTATACAGAGCTTTAAACAATATGGACTGTTTCAAAGCAGCTTTACAGTGATAATAGGAAATTAAAGTAACAGAGATTGTTTTGGTTTTACAGCAGCTCTAGAATAAAGTTATTGTACAGCTAAGGTTAGTTTTGATTGATTCACTTCCGTCGCAACGATCATTAGTTATTAACTTAGGGGCCGCTAACACGGCACCGTTCTAACAGAAAACCTTAAATGCGATCCGGACGCTCATTTGCATAAAACAGTGCCTGGTGGCTCTGAGAATTTTAGCGCTTCCGCGTAGCCACATGAATCGGGATTATCCCGACAACGTTTCATCAGTACAGAGGTAAAGAGAAGGAAGGCAGATCCTGGGCAGATCTGCACATTTAGCATGTGTGTAATTGAGTATCAGTCCTAAACTAAAATGGAAACATACCTAGAGTTGACTCAGGCATCTCTGCTGTTGTCTCCTTTACTAGGAACTCCAGCTCTGCTGGCAGGGGCACAGGTGTTTTCTTCTTAAGGCCTGGAGAGGCTGGAGCTACATGAACGCAAATATACCAATTATTATTTTTATGTAACCAAAATTAACTCAACATTTGACTACATGTACCTGATTACAGTGTGTGTACCATCAACTGGTGATGCTTGCAGTTGAGCAGTTGTATCAGGATTTGGTTTGGACAGTGCCTCAGATAAAACTATAACAGACAATATCATCAGTCATTTCAGAATTCACAATATATGCAAGTGTTGGTGTTAGTAAGAACTCAATGAACAAGCATGCATTCAAGTGTTACTACCCAACGCTACTTAATTTGTTTTTAATACATCATGAATGGAAAACAAAAAGTGCATATTTACCCTCCTTGCGGTTGGAATCAGTTCATCATGGTAGGATCAATTCATAGTCCTTAGGACAGTTAGTATAACGGCAGCATTCAACCATATTGTTAAAGGAACATGGCCAGAACATGGCCAGAACACAAACAATATAACCAGTTAAGTGAAGGTTCAGTTTTGTAGTTCATTTCATTATGTAAAAGAATTTTACTCCAGCCCTGAAACCTTTTATTTAAACACCTATCTTTGCTCCTGATGACACTCTGGGTTTGACAGCTGCAGCTACTGGCACAGCAACTGGTTACACACAAACACAGATAAATAAATGTGGAAGACAGCAGATACAAAATAGACCATAGATCATCATTAATTCTGACATTTGGTCAGTGTAAGAACAGTGTACTTACAGCTCTGCACTTGTAGCTTAGAAGGTGAGATGCCCAACATCGCCCTCTCCAGCTCTTCATCGTCATCCATCACTGTGGCACAGACAATCATTTGTTTTCCAAATTTAGGATGAATTATACACATTTTTCACATGTATATTTAAACATGGATGTATAGATGAAATAATAATAAATCTGGTCATACATGAATAGTAATTTTAATCTAAAAAAATTTGAACAAAAATGTTAATAGGATAACCTACCAAGGGGTTTATCTGGGGCCCTTGAGGCATGCTCAGCAGATGTCGAAGCAGTGGCAGATTCCTGCCTCTTCCGCAGGTACTGCTGCAACTTGCACATGCGTGTCCCTGGGACGCAGCTCTTCCCCAAGATGAAGTCTGCATAGCCATCAGCTCTGCCATCCCATATCTCCTTCCAGGTGCTCTTGGCCCGGGAACCAAAGCCAACCAGCTGGTCATCTGAGTGGGGTCGTCCTTAATCTGCCTAGCTTCGTTTGACGGCTCCTGGAGGAGAAATCCGAGTGGTCCCGTGAGGAACACAACACAGATTCTCCCTGGGAAGAACATAATTTTCTTCTGCATCTTGATCTACCTTGAAAGAATAAGATAATTTTAGGTTTAATTTACACATTTCTCAATTCTTAGGTCACTTTTGCAAAACTATTCACACAGTGAGCACAACAGAAATCTATGTGGGCTCAACTGTGGACCATTTATCATTGTGCTGGCACGGAATGCATTCAATGACTACATCTTTCAAATTACATTAATTATTTTCTCACTTCGACTTAATAACATAATACAAAACTGAATAAGACAGAAGTATGTTACATTTCTACAGTAATATTGTAATGAAAATATATTTTGAGTCTAAAATTTTTTTTTTTTTGTCTACTACCAAAGCAATTAGATGAATCTGAACACCTACACAACCGTTAGTCTTTCAATTTAATTACTATCCATTCAAAAGGGAAAACTTAAGGATAATTTTGTACTGTAATGTAAACATCAATAACATAAACTGCAGTGAATTACACATTACACATTAAAGACTCTTTTTGTTTTGTAAAGAAATTGTAAAAAAGAAAACATTGTATAATGCTCCTGATGTTAGTGTTTTTTTTTTTGGTCTGTGTTTTATGATTGACAAAGTGTGTTTGTTGGTTGAAAAACTTTACTAGTGTTCTGTAGGAATGAGCTGATTTGAGATATAGGCTAAAGTGTTTTGATAGATATAGTGCATTTTGAATTTGAAATTAATTGCTGTGCATGTGCCTAGATGAAAGTTGGTTTGGAGAACTGTGTAGAGTTTTGAAAAAATTACAAATATTTAGAAATGGATCACACAAGGTTTGATCAAGGTTTAATTAAATCTTTGATCTCTAAACTTCAGTCACATACTGTAGTTCAAAAAAATAGTTTTAATGATTTTAATGTTTTTAATGGCATAAAAAAAATAATGGTTCAGTCTGAGATTGTATTGATAACTTGGTAGTCAAGATATTGGTTAGTGCAATGTATAATAAATAAGACAATAGGCCTATCTGTAGGCGAGTTATCAACACATTACAGTAAATGTATGCTATTCAACGTCACAATATGAAATCCATTCACATAAATCTAAAAAACTATCATGTTCATTCATTATTTAGCTCGTATTCACCCCACCATCTAAAACGAGCGATGCTGAGCTAACTCATCAACATAACCTTGTCAGAAACGGACTGACAAGATTATTTATTTAACGTCATGACATGAAAACTATACACATGAATAATTAAAAAGATCATGTTAATTAATTATTCGGAGCTTCATTTCATAACACGTCATCTCTTATCATGCAACCGATGCTAGCTACTGTACCAATGACTAAATTTACCCTTTGGTTTTAAATGAATCTCAAAAAACATATCTTACCTTTGATAGATGAAAAATCAGTGTGAAGAATGATGGTAGTGAGTCGATGTCTCCGCAGAAGTTTGTCCAGAATAAAAGTTTGCAAAAACGCTGTGTAAAAACTCGGAACAGCGCCAAAAGGGCGTAGGGGCCAAAGTTATATAACATCCGTAGTGTTTTAGCACTAGCCTACCATTGAAAATGAATGGGAAACTGTTTAGGGCCGTTTAGCTGAACAATCCACGGCAGCCGGCGGGAGACCGGGGTTCGATTCCCTGACGGGGAGATCCAGTCCTTTACTGCTGCCAAAAGACCTTAACAAAAGTTTTGGTCCAGCAAACAAGTTACAGGAGAAGTTGGCAAGGGGCCCTGGACGACTGTCTTAAAGACACCGTTCCTGGAAGTGGGAAGGCTATTTGCAGCGAGCTGTAGTCGCGCTGATTGGGGGCGACTGCCTGTCTTTGCAAAAGACTGTTGGATGTAGGCTGGAAGCCCTGTTGTGCGGTCAGCAAGAATTTTCGCAATACATTAGCAGCTGGCAGGTGCAGATGAACTGAAACTCCCTTTGTTTGGCACTTGCACTTCCTGCTCAGCTACTGTTCGGACGCTCTCGCTTTCTGCTCCGCGCTTTGCTCCATCGCTTTTATATTTCTATATTTTATCTCCTTTTATCACCTAATTTTAACTTCAGCAAATCAGCACAGTGCTCAAACGCTTGGATTACTACAAAAAAAAAGCTGAATTATTTTATTCGACCAGCCTCCCACTGAAAGCTTACATTCCGGGGAAGAGAAAACACAACTGCCTACATTCATGAGCATAAGAAAATGCCTCCTCTGGAATCTACTTGCTGCTCCAACTGCCACAGACTTTTACAAAGGATTGCAATTCTTGTAACAAAGTTAATTGCGGGACCACCAAACCAGACGGAACACACAACGGAGCTTCGTCATGGAGGCCCTCAGCACACAGCCGGTGAGTCCCATGAATCTAGTGCTTCTCGACAGGCCATACTGAGTGTAGAGAAACAAGCCGATCGACTTACTAATCGATGGCACAAACAGGGTGCGAGACCCAAAGGCACTCGAGACATCAGATTGTCACGAGCATCACATATTACTGCAGTAGTATCCTCTACCCCAGATACGGCTCTGACAAGGACTGCAAACACTGGTCTCCTACCACCGCCTGAGAACATCTTGAGAACAGATTTGAAGTATTAATGAATGAGGAATCCCCAAATTTGATGAATGTGATCGAACACAGACTGAATCAGCCAGTAGCTAACACTGATGCTCAAGGTCGAGCAGACAGCGGCACTCAGCTCAGAGCGCAGCCGGGCCCAGGACTCTGATAGTGGGCGACTCCGTAATCAGAAACATTAATAGCAGGGATACAACAACGTGCTGCCTTCCACAAGTAACAACATCTGATGTAAACAGGGAACTTCAGAACATTCTGATGAAACATAAGACTGCAAGTCGACTCATCATTCATGTGGGGAAGAATGATATTCATAAAGAGCAGTCGGAACTTCTTAAAAAGGATTTCAATGAACTTTTTGAAACACTTAAAAGACTGAAAGTGCAGACATTCATCAGTGGACCACTACCAGCAAGAGGAACAAACAGGTTTTCACGGTTGCTTGGGCTTAATACATGGCTGCAAAAAACCTGCAATATAAAAGGAGTGAACTTTATTGACAACTTCAATCTTTTCTGGAGTCAGAGGCAACTGTTTCAACAGGATGGCCACCACCCAAACAAACTTGGTTCAAGAGTGCTAAAGGACAATATCTACTTCTCCCTCCGTCATCCTTCTGCAATGTGTGCCAATCCACTCAACCTGAATGGCACACACACACCTGGATACAGTATGAATGACCACAGGATTTCACTTCAGCACCTGAATGGACATGCGGTTGACACATCACAGAAGGACAGTGATAACACCACTCAGCCACAACAACCTCTGCTCACGGACACAATCTCAGCTGAGCCCTGCCAACAGAGCTCACCACAGACAGACTGTGACATACTAGCACTGCTCCAAGATACAGCACCCAAGGACGACTTTCTGGAAAACAGCCAGGGAAACCAGGACAGCATATTACAGCCTCCAATAACACCAGAGCAACAACCCCTCTCACCGGAAACGTTATCACTCTCTCCAGCATCTCCACTTCTGTGCTTCTCAGAGAAAATGGAACAACTGGTGCATGTTGGAACTAGACTATCCCACTCTTTTGCTGCGAGCCCCCAGATACCAACCAAAAAACCCCAGGCCCCACAACCACCAAAGCCTGCGGGCCCAGCTCGCCCTCCCCCTCCTTCTGTGAGAGCTCTTCGGCCTCTGCCACAGCGCCAGGGCCCACACCCTCCTCCAGCGGCTCGAGGTGAACCAAAAACAACTGATACCAGCTCTAAGTGATATGTGTCGGGTCCCCGCTATGATAACAATAACTTTCTCAAATGTTTACAGAACAAGCGGGAACCCAGTGTGTCTGTATCCTTTTCTATTGCTGTTCGATTACATGATAGAAAGTCTAAGGCCTTCAAAAGCCGTACAGCAAACCCATCTAATCTGGTGCCTATTACACGACATACCAAGATTGCTGTGGGGACAAAAAGTAAGACTGTTAAGTTAGCACTTTTAAACATCCGCTCACTTAAAAATAAATCACTTTTAGTCAACGACTTAATAACCATATACAACCTGGATTTTATGTTGCTAAATTAAACTTGGCTAGAAGACAGCTGCAGTGCAACAGTCCTCAATGAAACAGCCCCTCCTAACTTTACTTTCGTGAGTGTCTGCAGAGCTGTCAGAAGAGGCGGAGGTTTAGCTGCTCTTTATAAAGATGTCTATAAATGTAAGCAAATATCATTTGGGAATTAACCGTCTTTCGAATATCTGGGTATTGTGTAAAAAGGTGCTCCACGCATTTTACTTATCATTGTTTACAGGCCTCCAAAATACTCTCCAGCTTTTGCTAAGAACTTAACAGAACTGTTATCAACAATTTCCCCAGAGTTGGACTGCTTTGCCATTGCTGGAGATTTTAACATTCACATAGATAATCAAGAAAACAAAATGGCAAAAGATATCAAAACTGTTTTAAAAACTTTTGATCTGACTCAGCATGTACATGGACCCACACATAATCGTGGACACACTCTAGATTTACTTATCAGTAAGGGTCTAAACATTTCATCAATTGTTATTAAGGATGTAGCACTGTCTGATCATTTTTGTATTTTCTTTGATATATTGATCTCTCCTGCCATTGAAGCTAGATCTGTGTCTGTCAAGAAGAGATGCTTAAATGAGAACACTAGTGTATTATTTATGAAGGCTATATCTTTAACACCAAGGATATCTGCTGACTCTGTTGATTTTCTCCTTGATTCTTTTAACTCAAAAGTTAAGAGTGTAATTGATGATATTGCTCCTGTGAAAGTCAGGAAGAAGAGTGGCAGACAAAAAGCACCTTGGAGAAACTCAACAGCAGTGTTGAAAAGACAATGCAGAAAAGCAGAGCGCATGTGGGGGAAGACAAAACTTGTAGTACATTATAACATCTACAAAGACAGCATCCATGCTTTCAATAAGGAACTAGGCAAAGCTAGACAGACTTTCTTCTCGAATATTACAAACAGCAATATAAACAACACACGCACTCTTTTTGCTACTGTAGAGAGACTGACAAACCCCCCAAGCCAGATTCCCAGTGAAATGCTCTCAGTGAGAAAGTGCAGTGAGTTTGCTTCTTTCTTCTCTGAGAAAATCAATAATATCAGAAAGGTGATCAGCTCATCCCTGAGTTGCGCTGGGGTCAGGCAGATCAGACAACAGCACGAGAAAGTAGCCACTATGTCTGATTTCGAAGAAATTGACGGCAAAATTTTGGAAGAAACCGTACAGCGCCTATAAACATCAACCTGCGCCCTTGACGCACTTCCCACATCTTTTTTCAAAAATGTGTTACACAGCTTAGAAGCAGATCTCCTAGAAGTGGTAAATGCCTCACTTCTCTCTGGGAGTTTTCCGACCTCCCTGAAAACTGCTGTTGTCAAGCCCCTCCTGAAAAAGAGCAATCTGGATCAGACCATATTAAACAACTATAGACCGATCTCAAATCTTCCTTTCATAGGCAAGATCATTGAAAAAGTTGTCTTCAATCAGCTGAACAAATTCTTAAGCTCGAATGGATACTTTGACCATTTTCAATCTGGTTTCCGACCGCACCACAGTACAGAGACCGCGCTTATAAAGATAATAAATGATATTCGGTTAAATACTGATACAGGCAAATTATCAGTGCTGGTACTACTCCACCTCAGTGCTGCATTTGACACTGTCGATCACAACATACTTCTTGACAGGCTGGAAAACTGGGTCGGGCTTTCTGGGATAGTCCTAAAATGGTTCAAGTCATACTTAGGAGGCAGAGGTTATTATGTGAGTATAGGAGACCATTAGTCTGAGTGGACATCCATGAAATGCGGAGTCCCTCAAGGCTCAATTCTTGCGCCACTCCTATTCAACCTGTACATGCTCCCAATGAGCCAAATAATGAGAAAGAACCAAATCGCTTACCATAGCTATGCAGACGACACACAGCTCTACTTATACCTATCGCCTAACTAGGGATGCACCGATACCACTTTTTAAGGGTCGAGTACGAGTACCGATATTTTTTTCCTGGTACTCGCCGATACCGATACCGATGCCTGTTGTACTGGGGGGGTTCTCGTTTTATGTGGCAATTTTCTAAGAAGAACACAATGAGACTAATGAACAAATCAGCATCTTTATTTTCAACAACTTAAATAAACTTAAGAAAATAAATAATTCTTATTGTGCTTATCACAAATTTTCAAAGCCCAAATTTCACAGTGTCCAATAAGCTCCAAAGGGCAAAACCAAGGACATAATGAATGTAATTTTTACCTGCCTGTCACAAAGTTGTCAAAGTGCTAAAGAAATCACAGACAACAAGACAATCAAATTTGTCATAAAGTGCCATAGAAATCACAGAACAAATGTTTAACATAACACTGAGTAACAATGTAATCACAGCTGAAAGTGTAAAGTGAAATATTAGAGTGTACTATTAAATCTAGCAACACTATAACTGCAGGAAGAGTGTTCATAAGAATTAAGAAATATAAGCTAAGGATATACGTGAGGTATCGGTCTTTGGTATCGGGGTATTTTTACGAGTACGAGTACAAGTACATGAGCTTGGTATCGGGCCCGATACCGATACTGGTATCGGTATCGGTGCATCCCTACGCCTAACGATTACAGCCCCATTGACTCCCTTTGCCAATGCATTGATGAAGTAAACAATTGGATGTGCCAAAACTTTCTTCAGTTAAACAAAGACAAAACTGAAGTCATTGCGTTTGGAAACAAAGATGAAGTTCTCAAGGTGAACGCATACCTTCAGTCTAGGGGTCAAACAACTAAAAATCAAGTCAGGAATCTTGGTGTGTCTCTAGAGTCAGACCTTAGTTTCAGTAGTCATGTCAAAGCAATAACTAAATCAGCATACTATCACCTGAAAAATATTGCAAGAATTAGATGCTTTGTTTCCAGTCAAGACTTAGAAAAACTTGTGCATGCTTTCATCACCAGTAGGGTGGATTATTGTAATGGACTTCTCACTGGCCTTCCCAAAAAGACCATAAGACAGTTGCAGCTCATACAGAACGCTGCTGCTAGGATTCTGAGCAGAACCAGAAAATATGAACAAATCACACCAGTCCTCAGGTCTTTACACTGGCTGCCAGTTACATTTAGGATTGATTTTAAAGTATTATTACTGGTATATAAATCATTCAATGGCCTAGGACCTCAATACGTTGCTGATATGCTCACTGAATATAAACCCAACAGATCACTCAGATCATTAGGATCTCATCGGCTAGAAATACCAAGGGTTCACTCTAAGCATGGCGAGTCTGCTTTTAGCTACTATGCCAGCCGCAGCTGGAACCAGCTTCCAGAAGAGATCAGATGTGCTCCTACAGTAGTCACATTCAAATCCAGACCCAAAACACTTCTGTTTAGCTGTGCATTTACTGAATGAGCACTGTGCCACTTTTCGTCCGACTGTTTGCACTGTATTTTATTTTATGTTTTAATTACTCTGATTTCATGTGATTATTTCTGTATTTTATCTTTTATTCTCAACTGTTTTAATTATTCTGATTTCTTTTGATTTTTTTAATTTCTTCTATATAAAGCACTTTGAATTACCATTGTGTATGAAATGTGCTATATAAATAAACTTGCCTTGCCTTGGATCTCCCCTTCGGGGAATCGAACCCCGGTCTTCCGCGTGACAGGCGGAGATACTTTACACTATTCTAACGAGGAGTTGCAGAGACAGATAGTTGTCCCCGATCAGAGCGACTTCCAGGAACGGCTTCATGCGTCATTTTAGCTCAACGCTTCACAGAAGCCAGTGAATGCAAAAAATAATCTAATACCGTTTAAATATGAAGTGTCTGTATAAAACGTGTTACATTATTAAATTAGAGACCTTGTTTTTTAATATGGTGCCTGGTAGGTCAGGTCAATAAGTTCATGCAATTTTTTTAAGTGCCAGGTCCAAACAAAGAGAGTTTCAATTCATCTGCACCTGCCAGCTGCTAATGTATTGCGGAAATTCTTTAAGTGCCAGGTCCAAACAAATGGCTCGTTTCCACTGAGCGGTACGGTACGGTACAGTTCGGTACGGTACGCAATTATTTGCGTTTCCACTGTCAAAAGTTGTGAATGGTACCAAAAAGCCGAACCGTACCGTACCACTTTTTGGGTACCCTTCCGTTGGGGTACCTAGCACAGTGGAACGGTACTAAAGGGTGGAGCTAGACTCACTGCAGAACGCTGATTGGTTGACAGAGTATCGTCACTTGCGCGAGCTACAAGGGGAATGACAACAAAAGCAGCGCCATTTTTTTAATATACAGTTGGAATATAATAGTATGGTTATTCTTTCACGAAATGTAGTTTTAAGAGTTTTTCAGACGAGAATGTAGTTGTTTAAAGCTCAAATCTGTGGTTTATTTATAATGTTTTCTGATAATTTGATCCATTCCAGGCGATCACCGGGCGCTCGGGCGCTCATGTTCCCCGCCTGGAACAGCCTTTCCTCGGCTAGTCGTTCTGACGTTTGCCGCTGACTCTGTAGTGGTAATTCGTCTTGTGTAAATTTAACGGGTGATCTTTGGTCTCGTGAATCGATAATTCGTTCCCTGGCCAATCGTTTTGCTGAGGGTTAAGTGAAGTTTCATATATTTAGGCTATTTAACTTTTCTGTTGTAACGTTAATGTTAGACCAGCGCTGAATTTGTATATTTGACTGAATTTTTTGCTTTATCTCTTATTGTATAGCTTCTTGTAACGTTACCTTTTACTTATACTTTTATAATGGCTATTATTGCTAAAACTGAAATTTAACTGGGTTGAGTTTTGTCATTTTTTATTTTATTACAAGATTATCACTGTAATGTTGTTTATTGCAACATTTGTACAAATGCAAATATTGCCAGGAATATGTTTAATATTTTTAAAATTTAAACGAAAAGATGCAGGGTTGTGTTTTATATTTCGTTTTGTTATAAATAGGCTAACGTTAAACATGCAGTAAATAATATAATCAGGTCTATACATTGCCTGAACCACATTTGTGTGCCTATAATGTTTAAAATGTATTTAAATGAAAACGAAAAGGGACAGAGTGGTGTTTTATAATATATTTCGTTTTATTGTTGCCTAAAATGTACATGCAGAGCGAGCTGAGTGACGCTTTCAAGAACGCGCTGTTCCATTTGGAGAATTACCGGACTCGCGTCCTCGGGAGTCATTCTGCTGAGAACTTTGCGTACTTGTTATTGAGAAACGCCTAATGTCGGCGCTTGTCTTCTTGTGACAAACATGCCGAGAAGCAAGGACAAGATCTGCTGTATGCCATCCATTAGTGTTTACTTTGTCGCTTTCTTCTTCGCGCGAAAATGACGTTGATCGCTTCTTTCCTGCAAACACCACGCCTATCAAGTAGGGTACTGTTGGCGGTGGAAACGCTAGCCGGATCATGGTTTACTGACCCGACCCGACCCGAACCGTACTGTACTGTACCGTACTGCTCAGTGGAAACGAGCCAAAAGAGAGTTTCAGTTCATCTGCACCTGCCAGCTGCTAAAGTATTGCGAAAATTCTTGCTGACCGCACAACAGGGCTTCCAGTCTGCATCCAACAGTCTTGCGTTGGTGGTATAGTGGTGAGCATAGCTGCCTTCCAAGCAGTTGACCCGGGTTCGATTCCCGGCCAACGCATCACATTTGTAAATTAAAGACCTTGATTATGAGCATTCTTGCTATGGGTTCGATTCCTGGGTCTGTCCATTCTTGCTGTATGCGTTCGATTCCCTGCCAACGCATTGCATTTTTCTCAAGCTGTCTTTAAAACAGTCGTCCGAGGCCCCTTGCCAACTTCTCCTGTAACTTGTTTGCTGGAGCAAAACATTTGTTAAGGTCTTTTGGCAGCAGTAAAGGACCGGATCTCCCCGTCGGGGAATCGAACCCCAGTCTTCCGCGTGACAGGCGGAGATACTTTCCACTATACTAACGAGGAGTTGCAGAGACAGATAGTTGTCCCCGATCAGCGCGACTTCCAGGAACGGCTTCATGCGTCATTTTAGCTCAACGCTTCAAAGAAGCCAGTGAATCCAAAAAATAATCTAATACCGTTTAAATATGAAGTGTCTGTATAAAACGTGTTACATTATTAAATTAGAGACCCTTTTTTTTAATATGGTGCCTGGTAGGTCAGGTCAATAAGTTCATGCAATTTTTTTAAGTGCCAGGTCCAAACAAAGAGAGTTTCAATTCATCTGCACCTGCCAGCTGCTAATGTATTGCGGAAATTCTTGCTGACCGGACAAAAGGGCTTCCAGTCTACATCCAACAGTCTTGCGTTGGTGGTATAGTGGTGAGCATAGCTTCCTTCCAAGCAGTTGACCCGGGTTCGATTCCCGGCCAACGCATCACATTTGTAAATTAAAGACCTTGATTATGAGCATTCTTGCTATGGGTTCGATTCCTGGGTCTGTCCATTCTTGCTGTATGCGTTCGATTCCCTGCCAACGCATTGCATTTTTCTCAAGCTGTCTTTAAAACAGTCGTCCGAGGCCCCTTGCCAACTTCTCCTGTAACTTGTTTGCTGGAGCAAAACATTTGTTAAGGTCTTTTGGCAGCAGTAAAGAACCGGATCTCCCCGTCGGGGAATCGAACCCCAGTCTTACGCGTGACAGGCGGAGATACTTTCCACTATACTAACGAGGAGTTGCAGAGACAGATAGTTGTCCCCGATCAGCCCGACTTCCAGGAACGGCTTCATGCGTCATTTTAGCTCAACGCTTCACAGAAGCTAGTGAATCCAAAAAATAATCTAATACCGTTTAAATATGAAGTGTCTGTATAAAACGTGTTGCATTATTAAATTAGAGACCTTTTTTTTTAATATGGTGCCTGGTAGGTCAGGTCAATAAGTTCATGCAATTTTTTTAAGTGCCAGGTCCAAACAAAGAGAGTTTCAATTCATCTGCACCTGCCAGCTGCTAATGTATTGCGGAAATTCTTGCTGACCGCACAACAGGGCTTCCAGTCTATATCCAACAGTCTTGCGTTGGTGGTATAGTGGTGAGCATAGCTGCCTTCCAAGCAGTTGACCCGGGTTCGATTCCCGGCTAATGCATCACATTTGTAAATTAAAGACCTTGATTGATATAACAGATAAGCCACTCTATATTCAATGCAGGTATTTTCATTTCAAAATGGCATGTTTGTACATTCAGAGATTTACAAACAGCATCATTGAAAAAATATCCGTCACTTTCACTCTTATAGAACAATTATGATTACCATCAAAATCAAATAGATCAAAGATCATTCTTGCTATGGGTTCGATTCCTGGGTCTGTCCATTCTTGCTGTATGCGTTCAATCCCCTGCCAACGCATTGCATTTTTCTCAAGCTGTCTTTAAAACAGTCGTCCGGAGGCCCTTGCCAACTTCTCCTGTAACTTGTTTGCTGGAGCAAAACTTTTGTTAAGGTCTTTTGGCAGCAGTAAAGGACTGGATCTCCCCGTCGGGGAATCAAACCCCATTCTCCTCGTGACAGGCAGAGATACTTTCCACTATACTAACAAGGAGTTGCAGAGACAGGTAGTTGTATCCGATCAGCGCGGCTTGAAGGAACGGCGTCATGCGTCATTTTAGCTCAACGCTTCACAGAAGCCAGTGAATGCAAAAAATAATCTAATAACGTTTAAATATGAAGGGTCTGTATAAAACGTGTTACATTATTAAATTAGAGACCTTGTTTTTTAATATGGTGCCTGGTAGGTCAGGTCAATAAGTTCATGCAATTTTTTTAAGTGCCAGGTCCAAACAAAGAGAGTTTCAGTTCATCTGCACCTGCCAGCTGCTAAAGTACTGCGAAAATTATTGCTGACCGCACAACAAGGCTTCCAGTCTTCATCCAACAGTCTTGCGTTGGTGGTATAGTGGCGAGCATAGCTGCCTTCCAAGCAGTTGACCCAGGTTCGATTCCTGGCCATCGCATCACATTTGTAAATTAAAGTCCTTGATTATGAGCATTCTTGCTATGGGTTCGATTCCTGGGTCTGTCCATTCTTGCTGTATGCGTTCGATTCCCTGCCAACGCATTGCATTTTTCTCAAGCTGTCTTTAAAACAGTCGTCCGAGGCCCCTTGCCAACTTCTCCTGTAACTTGTTTAGTGGAGCAAAACATTTGTTAAGGTCTTTTGGCAGCAGTAAAGAACCGGATCTCCCCGTCGGGGAATCGAACCCCGGTCTTCCGCGTGACAGGCGGAGATACTTTCCACTATACTAACGAGGAGTTGCAGAGACAGGTAGTTGTCCCCGATCAGCCCGACTGCCAGGAACGGCTTCATGCGTCATTTAGCTCAACGCTTCACAGAAGCCAGTGAATTCAAAAAATAATCTAATACCGTTTAAATATGAAGTGTCTGTATAAAACGTGTTACATTATTAAATTAGAGACCCTTTTTTTAAATGCTGTTCTTTTGAACTTTCTGTTCATCAAAGAATCCTGAAATAAAAATGTAAATAACTATTTGTTGTACTGTAATACTGTAACAATAATACAATTGTTGACAATGATAATGAGAAATGTTTCTTGAGTACCGAATCATCAGAATCATGTGACACTGAAGACTGGAGTAATGATGGTGAAAATTCAGCTTTGATCACAGAAATAAATTACACGTTATTATATATGCACATAGAAAACAGCTATTTTGAAATCTAATAATATTTCACAATTTTGACTGTTTTATTTTGTATTTGAATCAAATAACAGACTTAGTAAAACAAATCTTACTGATCCAAAAATGTGTCTGTGTGAGGTTTTCTTACTCAGTTGGCCTTGGACTTTGGATGGGGATATAGAAAGCATCATTCTCTCCAATTCTTCATCATCCTCCATTTCTGTAAAACAAAGCATAAAAGCAAAGATGCGAATCATATGTCATCCCACATTTACATTTTTCAATTCGACCTTATATATACTCAACTGTACTGTCAACAAACCTGGAGGATGAGAGGCAGATGCTGTAAGGCCAGTGGAAGCATGTTCCGCTGAAACACTCTGAAGCTGGCTCTTTTTCTGAGTGAGGTACTGCTGCAGCCGAAACATTTTGCTGCCTGTGACGCACTGTTTCTGGAGGATAAATGCAGCATATCCATCTGCTCTGCTCTCCCAAACATCCCTCCAAGTCTTTTCTGCATTAATCCCAAAGCCAACCAAGTTGTCATCTTCATTCCTCACAGGTGGTGCCACTGATCTTCCAGTTACATAATTTAGGAGGTCCTCGATTTCCGTTAAGCTTCTACTGTACTCAAGAAATGAAAGTAGGCTGTCCTTTTTGGGACCCTCTGGTTTAAACTGACCGGCTCTCTCCTCCTCCTCAACCTCCTTAGTCAAGAATATGGTATAGCCTACATCATTCTCTAGCAGCCACCGGAATGATTTGTCTTTGTACTTTCCAAACTGAAGCACATACTCTCCAAGCACCTCTTTTCTGTCTGACACATCACCTCCTCTCATGAAGACAACAGAGCGGGCATTCTCCTTGACCTTGTCTTCCCTTTGAGGGGCTGATTTGTCCTGGAGATTGGGGTTGTCTTTGATCCTCTTGGCTTCATCTGAGGGATCTTGTCTCAGATATCCAGTCGGTCCTTTCCTGAAGCACACTTTGATCTTGCCTGGGAAGATCACTTTCACCTGCATCCTGCTGTGCTGTACATATACATTCACAAAGAGCTGATTAGTGTTTATGGTCTGTTGCATTAACACACTTAATTAACGCACTTATATTCTGATTTCAATTATTTTATTTCTTAATAAATAAAACAACAATTAAATTAACCATTTTATTATTAAATAAATATTCATATTAATTTCACAATATCCTCTTTCACACACTATTATTGTGTTTAATTATCTATTTTATCCCAATAAAATGTTATTCATATACTATACCATTAAATTGCACACATATTTTTTTGTAATCATTTTCTTTTTGTAATTCAAATGTATTATATTTGTGTGTACTATTTATTAATTACATTAAAAGTACTACATCATACTGCACTGTTAACACATAGTTGTAAACATTTTATATGATTGCATAGTAAGAAATCAAAGATGAAACATTCACCGTTACAAACAAAGACACTCTTAAAAAATAACAGCTGTATTTACAACGAGGAGTTTGGTTTACTGGGTTTCTTAACATCACAATCAATTCAACACAATTAACAATACGATTAACTTAACAGTTAACTTAACTTACGTTACATGATAACAACATGCAATTTAAATGATAAAATATATGAATAATAATGTATATGTGGTCACGTGAGGTCAAATCTGTCTGAAGGTAGTTTAGACTGTAAAAAATTGTTGTAAAAAACAAAACAATTTGCTGACAATTCGGTAAACAAATATCTCCGATCGTAAAACGGGTCTCCCCTCCTCCACTGCGAATGATTGATTGACAGATGACACTACGCTTTTAAAGGGGTCATGACATGAGAAACCAAATTTGCCTTGATCTTTTGGTATATAAGATATCTATGTACTATTAAAACTTCCTGCAAGTTTCATAGCTTAAGACGTCCTCCCCATTATAAACGAAGCATTTATTTAATCAAGCTCTAAATACAGCTCGTTCTAGATCCATTGTATGAAGTGACGTCACGGTGCGAAGTGACGTACCAGTCGTTTGCATATGACCGCCTCCAGCGCAAGACAACTACGCCTCATTTCGCATCATCGCATGCGTTGTCGTGCAGCGAGTGGGTCTGTTTACAAGATGACTGCGATGCTACGCAGATGTGCTGTTCCTATTTGAGTCTTTGAATACGCTGCCGAACGATCCAGACTCTCTCACTCCCTCGCGCATTTGAATCAAAATCAATTGAGAATTGACACGATGGTAAAAGATCGGAAGACCGAAGTTTCACGTGGTGGAGCATTGTGTAGTCTACGTGTGATACAAAATGATAAACGTTAATAATTTATGCATAAGCAGCACTGACGTTAGCCAATCATAACAGTGGGCGTTAACACTGAACTTTTAAAGGGGAAACACCTCCAAAACAGACTGTTTGAATCAGAGGTGAGAAACAGGGTGGGAAAACGTCATAAATCACTATATTTTTAAAGTTTTTTTTTACAAAAAACTATAGTAATACTATAATTGCACCTAAAGGAAAATAATAAAACAAAACAAAAAAAAAAAACATGTCATGACCCCTTTAAAATTCCCCGCCACCGAAAAGCGAAACAGCGCCAGGAAGTCTACGTGTGGCCAAAGGTATATTGCATCCGTTGTGTTGAGCAGTACCATAGAGAATGAATGGGAAAAGTTAAGGGAAGTTAGCTTAACCATTTTCGGCTCCCGCGCGGAAGGTCCTCGGTTCGAAACCGAGCAGAAACAGCGGTTGGATGCTGACAGAAAATTTAAACTGTTTGCCATGCTAGGTGGGTGTAGCGCTCATTTCCTTTATACGCTTTTTAACAAGCGTGCACCTAAAGATTTATGTCTGCAACATGAAGACGTGTTTGTAGTGTAGTGGTTATCACGTTCGACTCACACGCGAAAGGTCCCAAGTTTGAAACTGGGTGGAAACTGTGGGTGGTTTTTGCAAAAATTTCGTATGCGATTTTCTGTTGACCAGGTCAGTACACTTGCACGGATGTTTGTGGTTTAATCTCTTTAGAAAAGGACAAAAATAAAACAAATGGCCATTTAGGTTTCCTGTACAGTAATAAAAAATGTTTGGTCTGCCAACGAAAATTAGCAGCTTTTTGCCATGTTAAAAACACTGGGCAGTCTATAGCTTCAGTCGCTTTTGAACAAGCGCACCCTAGAAGAGGTGGGACTGATGTCCAAATCTAGTTTCCGTATTGTAGTGGTTATCACGTTCGCTTTACACGTGAAAGGTCCTCAGTTCAAAATGTTTGGTCTGCCAACAAAATTAGCAGCTTTTTGCCATGTTAAAAACACTAGGCAGTCTATAGTTTCAGTCGCTTTTGAACAAGCGTACCCTAGAAGAGGTGGGACTGACATCCAAATCAAGTTTCTGTAGTGTAGTGGTTATCATGTTTGCCTCACACGCGAAAGGTCCCCAGTTCAAAACTGGGCGGAAACTGTGTGTGGTTTTTGCAAAAATTTCGTATGCGATTTTCTGTTGAGCAGGTCAGTACACTTGCAGAGATGTTTGTGGTTTAATCTCTTTAGAAAAGGACACAAATAAAACAAAGGGCCATTGAGGTTTCCTGTACTGTAATAAAAAATGTTTGGTCTGCCAACAAAATTAGCAGCTTTTTGCCATGTTAAAACACTGGGCAGTCTATAGCTTCAGTCGCTTTTGAACAATCGTACTCTAGAAGAGGTGGGACTGATGTCCAAATCTAGTTTCCGTAGTGTAGTGGTTATCACGTTCGCTTTACACGCGAAAGGTCCTCAGTTTAAAATGTTTGGTCTGCCAACAAAATTAGCAGCTTTTTGCCATGTTAAAAACACTAGGCAGTCTATAGTTTCAGTCGCTTTTGAACAAGCGTACCCTAGAAGAGGTGGGACTGACATCCTAATCAAGTTTCTGTAGTGTAGTGGTTATCACGTTTGCCTCACACGCGAAAGGTCCCCAGTTCAAAACTGGGCGGAAACTATGTGTGGTTTTTGCAAAAATTTCGTATGCGATTTTCTGTTGAGCAGGTGAGTACACTTGCAGAGATGTTTGTGGTTTAATCTCTTTAGAAAAGGACACAAATAAAACAAATGGCCATTGAGGTTTCCTGTACTGTAATAAAAAATGTTTGGTCTGCCAACAAAATTAGCAGCTTTTTGCCATGTTAAAACACTGGGCAGTCTATAGCTTCAGTCGCTTTTGAACAATCGTACCCTAGAAGAGGTGGGACTGATGTCCAAATCTAGTTTCCGTAGTGTAGTGGTTATCACGTTCGCTTTACACGCGAAAGGTCCTCAGTTCAAAATGTTTGGTCTGCCAACAAAACTAGCAGCTTTATGCCATGTTAAAAACACTAGGCAGTCTATAGTTTCAGTCGCTTTTGAACAAGCGTACGCTAGAAGAGGTGGGACTGACGTGTCACGGCCGACTCGCAAGCCGCGACAAAGAAGGAGATGACACGTTAAAGTGGTATGGAAAAAGGAATAACATTTATTAAAGTAAAAATAATAAAGTAAGAGAATAGACCAAAAAAGGAACAAGACAACAACAAAATGGCACGAGGGGAGAGCGCGCCCCGTCACGACCGAAGGGAGCTGCTTTTGTTTGCCGGCATCAGCTCTAGCACAGGTGTAAACCATCAGTCATCATGACGTCACTCACTCCAACTCCAACCTACAAAACAAGTAACAAAGACAACCGAACCCACACAATATGACCCACACTGGGGTCGTACCTGACGTCCAAACCAATTTTCCGTAGTGTAGTGGTTATCACGTTCGCTTTACACGCGAAAGGTCCTCAGTTCAAAACTGGGGGGAAACAAGTGGAGGCATTTTAAATATAAATGCTGCAATTCGCTACATAACCCTTACTTTTGAGACAGATGAAGGCCATCGTACCAAGGAGCTGTAGGCAGACTGCCATGCCGAATGACCTCTGTTCTGTTGTTTGTGGAATTTACAGACTGTCACACTGCTTGCAGAGCAGATTATGGGAAGGAGCCATCTTCTAAAAAGCACATGTGCCTCATCAATAGGTTTCTGTAGTGTAGTGGTCATCACGTTCGCCTAACACGCGAAAGGTCCTCGGTTTGAAACCGAGCAGAAACAGCGGATGGATTCTGACAGATAATTTAAACTGTATGCTAGGTGGGTGTAGCGCTCATTACTTTTATACGCTTTTTAACAAGCGTGCACCTAAAGATTTATGTCTGCAATCTGAAGACGTGTTTCCGTAGTGTAGTGGTCATCACGTTAGCCTCACACGCAAAAGGTCCCCAGTTCGAAAGTAGGCGGAAACTGTGGGTGGTTTTTGCAAACATTTCGTATGCGATTTTCTGTTGAGCAGGTCAGTACACTTTCACGGATGTTTGTGGTTTAATCTCTTTAGAAAAGGACACAAATAAAACAAATGGCCATTGAGGTTTCCTGTACAGTAATAAAAAATGTTTGGTCTGCCAACAAAATTAGCAGCTTTTTGCCATGTTAAAAACTCTGGGCAGTCTATAGCTTCAGTGGCTTTTGAACAATCGTACCCTAGAAGAGGTGGGACTGATGTCCAAATCTAGTTTCCGTAGTGTAGTGGTTATCACGTTCGCTTTACACGCGAAAGGTCCTCAGTTCAAAATGTTTGGTCTGCCAACAAAATTAGCAGCTTTTTGCAATGTTAAAAACACTAGGCAGTCTATAGTTTCAGTCGCTTTTGAACAAGAGTATCCTAGAAGAGGTGGGACTAGCATCCAAATCAAGTTTCAGTAGTGTAGAGGTTATCACGTTCGCTTTACACGCAAAAGGTCCTCAGTTCAAAACTGGGCAGAAACAAGTGGAGGAATTTTAAATATAAATGCTGCAATTCGCTACAAAACCCTTACTTTTGAGACAGGTGAAGGCCATCGTACCAAGGAGCTGTAGGCAGACTGCCATGCCGAATGACCTCTGTTCTATTGTTTATGGAATTTACAGACTGTCACACTGCTTGGAGGGCAGAAAAAGACCATGCATCTCATCAATAGGTTTCTGTAGTGTAGTGGTCATCACATTCGCCTAACACGCGAAAGGTCCTCGGTTCGAAACCGAGCAGAAACAGCGGTTGGATTCTGACAGATAATTTAAACTGTATGCTAGGTGGGTGTAGCGCTCATTTCTTTCATACGCTTTTTAACAAGCGTGCACCTAAAGATTTATGTCTGCAATCTGAAGACGTGTTTCCGTAGTGTAGTGGTCATCACGTTAGCCTCACACGCAAAAGGTCCCCAGTTCGAAAGTGGGCGGAAACTGTGGGTGGTTTTTGCAAACATTTCGTATGTGATTTTCTGTTGAGCAGGTCAGTACACTTGCAGGGATGTTTGTGGTTTAATCTCTTTAGAAAAGGACAAAAATAAAAAAGAAGGCCATTGAGGTTTCCTGTACAGTAATAAAAAATGTTTGGTCTGCCAACAAAATTAGCAGCATTTTGCCATGTTAAAAACACTGGGCAGTCTATAGCTTCAGTCGCTTTTGAACAAACGTACGCTGGAAGAGGTGGGACTGACGTCCAAATCAAGTTTCTGTAGTGTAGTGATTATCACGTTCGCTTTACATGCGAAAGGTCCTCAGTTCAAAACTGGCCAGAAACAAGTGGAGGCATTTTAAATATAAATGCTGTAATTCGCTACAAAAGCTTTACTTTTGAGACAGGTGAAGGCCATCGTACCAAGGAGCTGTAAGCAGACTGCCATGCCGAATGACCTCTGTTCTGTTGTTTGTGGAATTCACAGACTGTCACACTGCTTGCAGGGCAGATTATGGGAAGGAGCCATCTTCTAAAAAGCACATACATCTCATCAATAGGTTTCTGTAGTGTAGTGGTCATCACGTTCGCCTAACACGTGAAATGTCCTCGGTTCGAAACCGAGCAGAAACAGCGGTTGGATTCTGACAGAAAATTTAAACTGTTTGCCACGTAAGGTGGGTGTAGCCCTCATTTCCTTTATACGCTTTTTAACAAGCGTCTACCTAAAGATTTATGTCTGCAACCTGAAGATGTCCGTAGTGTAGTGGTTATCACGTTCGCCTCACACGCGAAAGGTCCCCAGTTCGAAACTGGGCGGAAACTGGTGGTGGTTTCTGCAAAAATTTCGTATGCGATTTTCTGTTGAGCAGGTCAGTACACTTCATTGACCTCTGTTCTGTTGTTTGCGGAATTTACAGACTGTCACACTGCTTGCAGGGCAGATTATGGGAAGGAGCCATCTTCTAAAAACAACATGCATCTCATCAATAGGTTTCTGTAGTGTAGTGGTCATCAGTTCGAAACTGGGCGGAAACTGTGGGTGGTTTTTGCAAAAATTTCGTATGCGTTTTTCTTTTGAGCAGGTCAGTACACTTGCAGGGATGTTTGTGGTTTAATCTCTTTAGAAAAGGACAAAAAATAAAACAAATGGCCATTGAGGTTTCCTGTACAGTAATAGAAATGTTTGGTCTGCCAAAAAAATTAGCAGATTTTTGCCATGTTAAAAACACTGGGCAGTCTTCATTCTTCAGCACCTCTGGGCCCTAGAGATGCAAAGAAAAGAAATGAACAACGCAGAGATTAGGTTATGCTCTAGAAAGTGTGTCAGCTATGACATTATTTTTTCCTCGGATGTGTTGAATCTCAAGATGGAAAGGTTGTAAGATGAGACTCCATCGCATAAGTCGCTGATTTCGATTTCTCATTCGATTCGAGAAAACCAACGGATTATGATCCGTATAGATGATAATCGGTGCAGCGATTGGCCCTAGGTATACCTCAAAATGTTGCACGGCCAACACTAGGGCGAGTAGAGTATACCTTTTGATGTCGATTAAACTTTTTTGAAAAGTAACTTACAGGATGTAGAACCTTGTTCGAACCCTCCTGTAAGAGAACAGCGCCCGCACCACAAGCACTTGCATCGATTGCAAGGCTAAAAGATTTCTCAAAATCCGGGGCTGTTAAAACAGGGGCACACCCCAGCAATGCTTTACAATTTTCAAAAGCCTGTTGACAGAGCTCAGACCACCGAAAAGTCAACTTTGGACTCAATAAATCGGTAAGAGGTGAGACTACACTGGCAAAATTTTCGCAGAAGCTCCGGTAATATCCCACCATACCGAGAAACCGCCGCAATTCACGACGAGTGGTGGGTACGGGAAAGTCACAAATGGCTTCGACCTTGGTCTCAGTAGGCTTTACACAACTGTTTCCCACGACTTTACCTAAATAGGTAACGGTTGCCTTCACGAATTCCGATTTAGCGAGGTTTATGGTAAGATTACCCTTTGCTAAACGAGAAAACAATTCTTTAATCTAGTTAAGATGTTCAGACCAGGAGGAATTATACAACACCACGTCGTCAAGATATGCCTCACATCCTGACATTCAATAAAGTATACGATTTACGAGACGCTGGAACGTCGCGGGTGCATTTCGCACTCCGAAAGGCATAACCGTATACTGCAGGAAAACATCAGGTGTGACGAAGTCGGATAATTCCTTCGCTCTACTAGTCAAAGGCACCTGCCAATATCCCTTTAAGAGATCGAACTTACTAACATATCGGGCAGAGCCAACATGATCGACGCAGTCATCAACTCGAGGCAAAGGGAAGCAATCCGGCTTAGTAACAGAATTAAGTTTTCGATAATCTGTGCAGAATCGATATGAGCCATCAGATTTATTTACTAGAACACAAGGGGAACTCTATGAACTGAAACTAGATTCAGCCAGATCATGAGCAAGTAGATAGTTCACCTCTTGTTTCAGCAAATCTCTTTTAAAAGGATTGACTCGATATGCGTTTTGTTTAATCGGACACGAGGCTCCTACGTCGATATCATGTTCTATGATAGAAGTACGACCAGGAACATCACGGAAAAGAGAGGGAAATGACATCACCAACTCAGTGACATCACTCCTCTCCTCCTCTGTCAGATAAGAAAGATGGGAGGAAAGATTAATAAGAATCTCAGAGTTTATAGTCGTCCGTCGACTTTTTCTCGAGAAAGAAAACTCTCATCCTCATCAGCATTCTCCAAAGAATCCTTACTCGGGCTACGAAAGGAAGATGACAATTCGGGAAAAGAATCATAAGAGTTTACCACATTAACAGTAATGGAACGAACAGGAGCTATGTACAATTTCAACAGATTACTGTGACATACTTGTACTTTCTTTCTCTGATCAGGAGTATTCAACAGATAGTTATTATCGAAAAGATCTGAGATCTGACTCACAATCTGAGTTTTAGGTTCTAGAGAAACATCTTCATGCAGCAGCACTTTCCGACAAAGCAGACCATCATCAAGAAAGTACGAAGAAGACTGAGGATCAGAACATTTCTTAGACCCTACTTCAGAGAATAAGGTTTTAAGACTGTCGTCGCTCTGTTGAGCTCTAATCAAATCCTCTCGAAAAATCTGTAACAAAGAAGTCAGAGAACAATCAACATCAGAGAGATCACCATTGGTTTTCTCAGGAGTGGACAGAACCTCTGATGTATCGGTAGATTCATGTCGCAACACTGTCGAATCTTTCTGATCACAAGACAACGAAGAACAGGATTTCAGGTCTCTCTGCTCAGGACATTTGGACACATCAGATCCTGAGTCACCTGTATGAACAGTATAAAAGAAGGTGTCATGCAGTGGAACTTCAACTTCATTTTCAGTGAATGGTTTAGCCATTGATTGAGTGACTGCACAAGCTGGAAACAACTCACGAGATTCTCTACAATTTCCAACATCAGATTTCCTAGGTGTAGATGCTATTATGGGTGGAGCTGCCACATCACTCCTTCCCCAAACATTCTCACCAGCTAAATCATTTCCCAAAATGAATGTAATCCCAGGAACTGGAAGTGCAGGACGAACACCAACTACTACTTCACCAGATACAATGGCAGAGGAAAGATGGATTCGATGCAAAGGCACTTCAGTAAACCTCATCTCAAACCCTCGCACTAATACATGACTTCCAGTAGCGGTTTCAGAAGTCAAAGGCAAAATTCCCTCTAAAAGAAACGACTGCGCAGCTCCCGTATCTCGAAGAAGACGTACTGGCACCGTTTCGTTTGAACCAGGCAATGACACATTTCCCTCAGTGATAAAGGGTGCATAATCAACAGAAGTTATACACTGATCAACAGATTTATCACTAGAACTAGATGAATGACGATCTTTCTCATCACAAGTGTCAATAATCAATGATGAAGCAGAAACCAAAGCAACAGATTTCGACAATCTCTCTTTCTTCTCGAGAGTGAGACAGTCCGATATTTTATGACCAGGCTTCTTACAATAAAAGCAAACCATGTCCCGTGAGAGTGCAGGTTTACTAGAATGTTCAGCCACTGTTGTCTTACTATTCCTACTCATCACATAAGACTTTGTCTTAGGTTGAAAGCAAAACTTAGAGTTACTCATATTGTTGGTTTTAAGACCTACTGCACTGAATGACCCATGGGTTAACACAAATTCATCAGCCATGATAGCAGCTTCTGAAAGTGTATTCACCTTGTGTTCAGTGAGATGCCTAGCTACAGCATGAGGAACACAATGTTTAAACTCCTCTAAGAGCACGAATTCTCTTAATTGCTCCTTAGTTGTAACTTTCATTGAAATGCTCCAACGATCAAATAGGTCCTCTTTCCCTCTTGCAAATTCAACATAAGTACATTCATCAGCTTTACTCAAATTCCTAAATTTTTGACGATATGCCTCAGGCACGAGTTCATATGCATGCAACACAGCAAATTTCACCACATCATACTCACCAATCTGTTCCAGTGAGAGTGCAGAATAAACTTATTGAGCTTTACCTGTAAACACACACTGCAACAATAAAGTCCAAAAGCTTTTCGGCCATTTCATGGACTAAGCAACACGTTCAAAATTATATAAATATTTATCCACTTCCTTTTCAGAAAATGGCGGCACTAATCTTATATTCCTGTGAACGTCAAATACAGGTTCACCTGCATTCGCATGCCATTGTGGAACAGGAGGCACATTCGCTTGTGAACCTTCAGCTGTCTATGCTGCTAATTCTAACTCCAACTTTTTTATCTGAAACGCTCTCTCGTCACGTTCCCTCTCTAACTGAAATGTTCTCTCTTCACGTTCCCTCTCTAACTCAAGCTCCATTTTCCGCATAGCTAACTGATGATTTAATTTTCTCTCTTCAAATTCTCTCTCTACCGCTCGCTCTTTCATAGCGCGATCATCACGTTCTGCACAAATTTCGCGGCATCTAAACACAGTTGCTTCTCTTGCAAAGACAACTCTGGAAATTTTGTCTCACTTTCACTATAAACCTCATCAGGAGTAGACACAAATGATTCACTCGGAGTGATTAACTCAGTGTTTACCTCTATAACTCCTCTATCAACAAGTGACCGCTTCAGAGTAGTCACCATAGTCTCCTTCAGCCTCTTCTCTTGAGAAGTAAAATCAACACTCAAGCGTTCGGCGATTTGCACCAACTGCTCCTTTGTACAACTCTCAAGCAAAGCTTCTGATGGACACGCAAAGGAATCCTCGACCACCGAAGACATTTTGTTCGTATGTTTTATACACAATAAGACAAACGAAACTACTAGCTAACACACGTGAGACGCTGTTCACTCAAAATACAATTCCCATAAGCCACTGCTTCAAAAAGGAACTACGTCACCGTATTACACAATCTCATTCACAAAAATGTCCAAAGACTTCCCACAAGTCAAAACACAGTGTAAGCGCAAAATAAACTGCACTATACGCGCAAACGCAACGATTTAACTTTTTTTATTTTTGTAGAATGGATTTACCATTTATAATATAAGAGAACTCCAGCTCCTAACTCAGAAAAACACTAACTAAATCTTACCTAGTCTTCAGAGATGTACCGGGCTCGAGGCGACATTAAACGCTGAACTCCGCAACTATCAGTCAAACTGAAAGTCCGGAAGCGTACCCCCTACAGAGATTTAATCTCCACCCAGGATAACCTCCAAAAACAAGAAAGGCAAAATAACAAAACAAAACAACAAACAGTGCTCCGTCGGAAGGATTGTATTCACAATACAGCTGGAAACACTCTAATTCACCAGAGTTCTCATTTATAAAGGTAACCATTCACAAAAACATACACAGATACAACCCATACTTACCAACGTTTCCTACCCCAATAGGATCGCGGACGAGACTCCCAATTTATGTTACGGCCAGCTCGTTTCGGCCATACATAAAGTAAACAAGTACACCAAAATGACTTGCAAGATTTTATTTGTCCTCAAAAATCACAATTAACTAAATATAACAAAGTCTAGGGTTTCAAATCAAAAGGGGAAAAATCATAATCCAGTTGGGGAGTAAAAGAAGGCTAGTATGGGCTGTAAATCAAAGGTTCGAATGACTTCGCCAGAGGCTGTCAATCCTCTGGACGAAAGTGAAGAGAAGATGTTCAATCCACTGTTTTATCCTCTTCATAATTAAGGATAATGAGGAAGCAGGGGTGTGCGATCTCCCAAGCTCTCTCTGAGCAAAACCGCCACCAACAGTCGAGCAAGCGGAACGCAGGGTCGTAACACAACAAAATTAGCGACTTTTTGCCAGGTTAAAAACACTGGGCAGTCTATAGTTTCAGTCGCTTTTGAACAAGCGTAACCTAGAAGAGGTGGGACTGACGTTCCACTCAAGTTTCCGTAGTGTAGTGGTTATCACGTTCGATTTACACGCGAAAGGTCCTCAGTTCAAAACTGGGCGGAAGCAAGTGGAGGCACTTTAAATATAAATGCTGCAATTCGCTACAAAACCCTTAGTTTTGAGACAGGTGAAGGCCATCGTACCAAGGAGCTGTAGTCAGACTGCCATGCCGAATGACCTCTGTTCTGTTGTTTGTGGAATTTCAAGACTGTCACACTGCTTGCAGGGCAGAAAAAGCACATGCATCTCATCAATAGGTTTCTGTAGTGTAGTGGTCATCACATTCACCTAACAAACGAAAGGTCCTCGGTTCGAAACCGAGCAGAAACAGCAGTTGGATTCTGACAGAAAATTTTAACTGTTGTCAACGCTAGGTGGGTGTAGCGCTCATTTCCTTTATATGCTTTTTATCACGTTCGCTTTACACGCGAAAGGTCCTCAGTTCAAAACTAGGCGGAAACAAGTGGAGGCATTTTAAATATAAATGCTGCAATTCGCTACAAAACCCTTACTTTTGAGACAGGTGAAGGCCATCGTACCAAGGAGCTGTAGGCAGACTGCCATGAAGAATGACCTCTGTACTGTTGTTTGTGGAATTTACAGACTGTCACACTGCTTGCAGGGCAGATTATGGGAAGGATCCATCTTCTAAAAAGCACATGCACCTCATCAATAGGTTTCTATAGTGTAGTGGTCATCTGTTCGAAACTGGGCGGAAACTGTGGGTGGTTTTTGCAAAAATTTCATATGCGATTTTCTCTTGAGCAGGTCAGTACACTTGCAGGGATGTTTGTGGTTTAATCTCTTTAGAAAAGAACAAAAAATACAACAAATGGCCATTGAGGTTTCCTGTACAGTAAAAAAAAATGTTTGGTCTGCCAACAAAATTAGCAGCTTTTTGCCATGTTAAAAACACTGGGCAGTCTATAGTTTCAGTCGCTTTTGAACAAGCGTACCCTAGAAGAGGTGGGACTGACACCCAAATCAAGTTTCCGTAGTGTAGTGGTTATCAAGTTTGCTTTACACGCGAAAGGTCCTCAGTTCAAAACTGGGCGGAAACAAGTGGAGGCATTTTAAATGTAAAAATGTTGCAGAATCGACTTGGCAACATGTCCATCCATTGAGGTTTGTCTGCAAACCAGTACTTTTTACAGACTTTACAGCTGAGCCGAGAGGCCAGCATGTAGTACTGGCTGCTTGTACCAATAATGACATGGGGTCGTCCAACTCCTGATGAGACAACGGGAGGATTCGGACAGCCATTCAGACATGGCAGAGTGTAGTTGTTGCGGACTATTTCCATAATGGAGTGCTCTGGTTTCCAAATGAAGAATGGATGAAGTTGAAAGTATTTCGGTGATGGCAGCTTATAGACAGCATCAATAAGCTCAGGCTGAGGTGGGTAACGCCACAAGAAGATCATGTTCATTGGATGTCTCACCGGTGTAGAGCCTGGCCACAGTCCCAAGTCTTCCATTTCTGTTTTCATCCAGATTCTCTGCTGGTGAGAGCAGTTCCATTGGCTTACATCCTGCTCATAGCCTGGCAGTGGTGGAAGTGCTGGCTTCTCCTCCAACTGAGTTGGGGGTACCCAGCAGAGGCTGCAGGGAGTGCTGTGGGTGGAGTAGAGGCTGCAAGGAGTCCCGACTGGACAGCAGTTGCAGGGGGGCCTGAGGGAGGAGTAGAGGCTATAGATTCTGCAGAGGTCACTGGGAGGAGGGCTGCAGGATGACATGGTTGACATTAGTCATAGATGAGCATTACATTTGTTAAATATGTTAAATCTGTTTTACATTTTATTAAGTAAAATTATGTTACATTAAGTCCTTACATTGACAGAGCATGGTTTCCTGAACTGGTCTCATAGGCGATGTGGTCTTGCTTGTCGATAACCCCAATTCAAGCAACTCTGGAGGTACTGGCAAAGGAACCCTCACTGGAGTGAAGGGAATTGGTGAAAAACAATAACACTGATCAGAAACAGGCACATCGTTAGAGTAGAGTCGGCATGTGTATACGTCCATATACTAACCTGGATGTGGAGATGCAGTAGCACTATATTCATCAGGCCGGTCTGGTTTTAAGAGTGTTGCTGGTGGTTTACGCCTCCCTAACACAGAAAAATGTAATGTCATTCTAATTCCCTGTAGTATTGTCCCTTAGTAAATGTGTTATTAAATAGTAATGTAAATGCATACAAAACCATAGAACACATGTCAAGACTCTTTATAATATTAGAGGTGTGGTATGTTAATGCATTGCCATTACATGAGTACTACATTACATGAGTAATCTACAGCTTCATGAAACAAAACGGATGCGTCATTCTAGTCCAAATTACATTTTTTTTCAGTCGCTAACAAGCGTTTGTCCAACCAGTTGTCACATTTTTAAAACTCTAAACACAATAAAGCTATACCTCCCAACAAAATTATGGATTGTTTTTGTAGTATTTACTAATGTTAACACACACCATCCCACAATAGCAAAAACAATATTCCAAACCTTAGATACAGTACAAAAACCTCTGCTTCTGCAATGATATCAGTTCAAAAACAATATATCTCAGCTGATAATAAACAAACAATTGAATAATTGACACAGCTGATTTATGTTGGGTAAATTGGGCCAACCATAGCTGATTCCAATCTGGCTTAGACTCAGTGGCAGGGGTTATTTTTTTTCTATTACATTGACACTTATACAGTAAAAGAGGACTTTGAGGAGTGATATTTTTGGAAACAGAAAAAAACAAACACTGTAATGTCTGGACGAGGAAGAGTAAGAGCAAGGGCCCCAGGGAGAAGAGCAGGCCCAGTGAGAGATGCAGTGAGAGGTGCAGGAGCAGTGAGAGATGCAGTCCCAGTGAGAGATGCAGTGAGAGATGCAGTGAGAGGTGCAGGAGCAGTGAGAGATGCAGGCCCAGTGAGAGATGCAGTGAGAGATGCAGGCCCAGTGAGAGATGCATTGAGAGATGCAGTGAGAGGTGCAGGAGCCGTGAGAGATGCAAGCCCAGTGAGAGGTGCAGTGAGAGATGCAGGCCCAGTGAGAGGTGCTGTGAGAGGGTGTAGTGAGGGGTGCAGTGAGAGATGCAGTGAGAGGTGCAGTGAGAGATGCAGTGAGAGATGCAGGCCCAGTGAGAGATGCAGTGAGAGATGCAGTGAGAGGTGCAGTGAGAGATGCAAGCCCAGTGAGAGGTGCTGTGAGAGATGCAGGCCCAGTGAGAGGTGCTGTGAGAGATGCAGTGAGGGGTGCAGTGAGAGATGCAGTGAGAGGTGCAGTGAGAGGTGCAGTGAGAGATGCAGGCCCAGTGAGAGGTGCTGTGAGAGGGTGCAGTGAGGGGTGCAGTGAGAGATGCAGTGAGAGGTGCAGTGAGAGATGCAGTGAGTGGTGCAGTGAGAGATGCAGGCCCAGTGAGAGATGCAGTGAGAGATGCAGTGAGAGGTGCAGGAGCAGTGAGAGATGCAAGCCCAGTGAGAGGTGCAGTGAGAGATGCAGGCCCAGTGAGAGGTGCTGTGAGAGGGTGCAGTGAGGGGTGCAGTGAGAGATGCAGTGAGAGGTGCTGTGAGAGATGCAGTGAGTGGTGCAGTGAGAGATGCAGGCCCAGTGAGAGGTGCAGTGAGAGGTGCAGTGAGGGGTGCAGTGAGAGATGCAGTGAGAGGTGCAGTGAGAGGTGCAGTGAGAGATGCAGTGAGAGATGCAGTGAGAGATGCAGTGAGATGTGCAGTGAGATGTGCAGTGAGAGGTGCAGTGAGATGTGCAGTGAGAGGTGCAGTGAGAGATGAGATGTACAGTGAGAGGTGCAGTGAGAGATGAGAGGTGCAGTGAGAGGAGCAGGGCCAGGGAGAAGAGCAGGCCCAGGGAGACGGCAAGGTAGATGTGTAAAAATGCGTGATGGTTGCATTCCAAAGGCTGCAAGAGCAGTAGTCAGTGATGAATTCGTGCCACTATCATTGACCATATAATAAACCACGGTCTTTCACTAAGAGTGGCTGGTAAACAGTAAAGGAAAAAAAACTGATTAGCTTTATATTGGAATGCTTTTGAATGTGAACATTACTGTACATGTGGACATACAGTTCCTAACCAAGAAATTTAGTATAAAAGCGGTGGATTGCATGTTTTGCATGCAAATACCTGTAAAACTGAAACACAAAAGTCTATGAAGTTTTTGTAATGTCAACAATAGCCAGTATTTTGAAACCTGGTGTACTTTGATTGACTGCATGTACCTTGTGAAGTGAAAACAAGTGTTATTCTTTGACAGAATAATTTCATTCTGAGTCAGATTTCCAGTGTTTTGGTAAAGTTAGTGTGTGCAGAAAAAGAGGTGTTCTATTTTGAAATGAAGAGTTAGTATATATTTAACAAAATGTGTTTTTGAGAAGAAAATTATCCATTTGGCCAAATTTGTTTTGTAGGTGTGAGTCTGTGTTAAGAGTTTAGAAAAAGTATCTGAAGTATCGGTAAGCGCTTGTTAGCGGTTGAAAAAAACTGTAAAATATTGTTTTTAATGTTTTTTAATCATTTTGAACATGTTTTACATTGAGCCCTATTGATCGTGGGTGATTTTCCACACTTAATCTGTTCAGACCAATATGGGGAGGAAGGGGAGGAGTTAGCGTGGGGAGAAATTCCATGCACAGGTGTACAGGCCGGAAGTGGGAGGGAGGGAGGGAGGGGAGGGCTGAGTATCTCGGGGGATTCCCAAGGTGTCATAAACTGGGAGGCTTTATGGGGGGCAATAAAACTGTCAGTTTGACGAAAGTCGCCCTTATACCTCTCTCTTCCACAGTTCAAAACTGGGTGAAAACAAGCAGAGACATATTAAATATAAATGCTGCAATTCGCTACAAAACCCTTACTTTTGAGACAGGTGAAGCCCATCGTACCAAGGAGCTGTAGGCAGACTGCCATGCCGAATGACCTCTGTTCGGTTGTTTGTGGAATTTACAGACTGTCACACTGCTTCCAGGGCAGATTATGGGAAGGAGTCATCTTACAGGTTTCTGTAGTGTAGTGGTCATCACGTTCGCCTAACACGCGAAAGGTCCTCGGTTCGAAACCGAGCAGAAACAGCGGTTGGATTCTCACAGAAAATTTAAACTGTTTGCCACGCTAGGTGGGTGCAGCACTCATTTCCTTTATATGCTTTTTAACAAGCGTGCACCTAAAGATTTATGTCTGCAACCTGAAGACGTGTTTACGTAGTGTAGTGGTTATCACATTCAGCTCACACGCGAAAGGTCCCCAGTTCGAAACTGGGTGGAAACTGTGGGTGGTTTTTGCAAAAATTTCGTATGCGATTTTCTGTTGAGCAGGTCAGTACACTTCATTGACCTCTGTTCTATTGTTTGTGGAATTTACAGACTGTCACACTGCTTCCAGGGCAGATTATGGGAAGGAGTCATCTTACAGGTTTCTGTAGTGTAGTGGTCATCACGTTCGCCTAACACGCGAAAGGTCCTCGGTTCGCAACCGAGCAGAAACAGTGGTTGGATTCTGACAGAAATATAAACTGTTTGCCACGCTAGGTGGGTGCAGCACTCATTTCGTTTATATGGTTTTTAATAAGCGTGCACCTAAAGATTTATGTCTGCAACCTGAAGACGTGTTTACGTAATGTAGTGGTTCTGTAGTGTAGTGGTCATCACGTTTGCCTAACACGCGAAAGGCCCTCGGTTTGAAGCCGAGCAGAAACAACTGTTGGATTCTGACAGACAATTTAAACTGTTTACCACGCTAGGTGGGTGCAGCGCTCATTTCCTTTATATGATTTTTAACAAGCGTGCACCTAAAGATTTATGTCTGCAACATGAAGACTGTTTTCGTAGTGTAGTGTTTATCACGTTTGACTCACACGTGAAAGGTCCCCAGTTCGAAACTGGGCGGAAACTGTGGGTGGTTTTTGCAAAAATTTCGTATGTGATTTTCTGTTGAGCAGGTCGGTACACTTGCAGGAATGTTTGTGGTTTAATCTCTTTAGAAAAGGACAAAAATAAAACAAATGAGCATTGAGGTTTCCTGTGTTTCGCTGTAATCCTGCAATTCGCTACAAAACCATTACTTTTGAGACAGGTGAAGGCCATCTTACCAAGGAGCTGTAGGCAGACTGCCATGCTGAATGACCTCTGTTCTGTTGTTTGTGGAATTTACAGACTGTCACACTACTTGCAGGGCAGATTATGGGAAGCAGCCATCTTCTAAAAAGCACATGCGTCTCATCAATAGGTTTCCGTAGTGTAGTGGATAACACGTTTGCTTTAGAATTTTTCTGAAATGTCAGGACTTGAAATTCCAAGTGCCATAGAATCCCATACATTGCACTAAAGTGTTACTTTAAAAGTCATGTACTGCAGGTCAGTGTTGCTTTAATGTTTGGTTAATTCTAGCATGAACTGAATTGCAGTGCTTTGTCAACATTACTGCATTTCTGGATAAACTTGCCAGAGGGTTAAAGACTCTAGCTTGAGCCCGCAGCCAAAGGTTAGGTTTGTCAGAAGTGGGATTCGAACCCACCTCTCCAGGGGAGACTGCGACCTGAACGCCAGCTGCCGAAGGATAGTCCGTCAAAATGGGGATAATGTTGAACAATGTTGAACGCCACAGCCAATCATGTCGACGCGCTATAACATTTGCAGCCAATTAGAGAGCGCCATTCTCGACATTATAACATTTGCAGCCAATCAGAGAGCGCCATTCTTGACTTTTTCCTTATCATTTTCGACATTTGACCAATCAGAGTACAAGGAAATGTCGATGGCACGTTTACGCTTAGCACCGCTAGGAGGAGGAGTCAGGAAGCTAGCCAAGTGTCAATCAAGTTGCCGAACTGAGCCGAAGGTGTACGAAGTAATGACATATCCTGAGGGGCGTGTCAGAGGTCAAAATGTTCAGACGTCGAGCATCACTGTCACGGAGGTCAGGCAGCATCATTTTAACGGAGGACTGCGAAACTTATTTTTCGGTAACTTTAACTGTATTTTCGGACAATGTAATTTTATATTTGTATATAATTGTATATATTATAATTGTAAATATCGTGTGTGCTTTTTTAAAAGAAATAATTTGTATTATAGTAGTTTTGTTCAAAACGATATAACCTAACTGTTAGCCCCCCAACAAAAAAATGTCTGGCAAAAAATCCCATAAAGCCATGTCAGATACTGACTGGATTGCAAGGCTAAAAAAGTTTGCCAGCACAGGAGTTTGGCCATCAAATGAGGGTAACAGGCCAGCTCCTCGACAGAAAAAGTGGCATGACGTGTACCAAAGAGTGAGTGTGCTTTTGTCACCTTTGCATGATGTAATAATTGTAATCCTAATCATTTAATTCTATGTCATCATTATTTATAGATATGTATGTAGATAATGTTGCAGGTATTTGAGATTTATGTTTATTTATGTAAAAAAAAAACCTTTTTTTTTGCACTGGGAGATTCAGAGATTTGAGGCAGTGGGGGTGGGGATTTTGAGTGAATGGATGTTTTTTTGAAGGTGTGAAATGTTTCTCTCTTGTTCTTTTAAAGGAGGATACAAACTTTACTCACTCTTTATCTCTAATTTTACAGTTTGTATCTCCCCTTCAAAGAACATGAATAAAAATAAATGACACACTACAATAAATTAATGTGGCATTCATACTGATAAGTTAGAAATGCATGTATTCTATATTATATGTGTGATAATGTTTACAGATTGAAAGATGTCCGATGCAGTCTCGCGGCCAGACAACCTTGCTCGGAGCGGTCCCAAAGTGCATATGTGGTTTTCACACTCAAAAGGTAACAATGTAAAGATGTAACTTGTATTTATTTTATATATGTATAATTTACTGACCAAATTCTTCTCGTTCAACAATTATTGTAGCCTATGTTTTTTTGTGGTTGTCTTAAGCAGGCCACAGCCTCTATTGGACAAGCACCAAGGGTTGTTGAACAACAGTCTGCCGCTACTGGACCAGCACAGGAGGTCATGGCGCAGAGTCAGCGTCAGCTCCCACCCCAGCCTACTTCTAAAATTATACCAAGTTTGTCAAAGGTAATAACATTTTTTTAATATATATAATTGCAGTTTTAATATACGTTTAGTATAAAGGTTTAAGCTCAGTGGAAATGGCTGGTATGTTTTTACACCTACCTGCCAGCTGTGACACCTTGTACAGGGGCGGCTGTAGTCTGCTTATTGGTCAGTTTCACTGTCTCAGGTTGGTTTAGATCAAGTAAAATGGTGAAAGAACAATGTAACCTATGTGATCTCTCTTTCTTCTCTGGGCTCTGCTCTTGCATTCTCCTCTTCCTCTCTAATTGGGCTTTGCCATTATGGGTTAAAGGACACTCACGTCCTTCATGGCATCTCTCTTGATTTTTCCAACTGGCTACTGAAGCTACGTCTTTCATTCTGTATTTCTCAGGTAACATTCCACTTATGCACAATTAATTATACACGTATTATGAATTAAGTCATCATGAATCTGCTTTGTTGCCATTTCAAGGGTAACCTTCATTACTGTTAATAAACGCTTTCTCTTACAAACTATGTGCAAACTATTTTTGATTTTAAGTCATTTTTAAAAGGTACTTGTTAAATTACTATATACTCACATTCTAGCAATACCTTCCCACACATTTTTCTATTCTAACTGTGCTTATTTCAATCTGTATAAGTAGTAGAGTGTGGTAATACACAGACAAAAAAATAAGTTAAAGAAAGAAAGCAGGTCCTTTAGTTATATAATGAATGATAGGATCAATAGATATTTTCTTATTTTACATGTTATTATATTTTTGGCCAATGTGCTGTTACAATTCAATTTGTCTTTTCATTGAAATTGTTTTGCCCTTTTTTAGTTTACCAAGCCAAGATTTGGTGGGTCCCACATTGCTGCTGCAAAGCCAAATCTGAATGTGGCTAGGAGACCATCTCAGGCTGTTGACCAACCCAGCGCAGCAGTGTCCAGTGCCCCTACACCAAGCCCCACTGTCTCTGTAAGTACTGGCATAATCCACATTGCATTCTAAGACAAATTCCACATCTGTGCACTTTTTAGAAACTTGCATTCTAAGATACATTCCACATCTGTGCACTTTTTAGAAACATATTTTGTATTCCAGGAAACATCTCAGGCTGTTGACCAACCCAGCGCAGCAGTGTCCAGTGCCCCTACACCAAGCACCACTGTCTCTGTAAGTACTGGCATAATCCACATTGCATTCTAAGACACATTCCACATCTGTGCACTTTTTAGAAATATATTTTGTATGCAGGAAATCTTATCATAATGAATTAAGAGCAATACTATACAGTTTTCACACAATATGCAGTCAGTGAACACATTTCCACAATGCTTAAATTTTCTTAACAGACAAGCTATACCTCCCAACAAAATTATGGACTGTTTTTGTAGTATTTACAAATGTTAACACACACCACCCCACAATAGCAAAAACAATATTCCAAACCTTAGATACAGTATAAAAACCTCGGCTTCTTCAATGATATCAATTCAAAAACAATATATCTCAGCTGATAATAAAAAAACAATTGAATAATTGACACACACCTGATTTATGTTGGGTAAATTGGGCCAACCATAGCTGATTCCAGTCTGGCTTAGACTCAGTGGCAGGGGTTATTTTTTTCTGTTACATTGACACTTATATAGTAAAAGGAGGACTTTGAGGAGTGATGTTTTTGGAAACAGAAAAAGACAAACTGTCTGTCTGGACGAGGAAGAGTAAGAGCAAGGGGCCCAGGGAGAGCAGGCCCAGTGAGATGTGCAGTGAGAGATGCAGTGAGATGTGCAGTGAGAGGTGCAGTGAGAGATGCAGTGAGAGATGCAGTGAGATGTGCAGTAAGATGTGCAGTGAGATGTGCAGTGAGATGTGCAGTGAGAGATGCAGTGAGATGTGCAGTGAGAGATGCAGTGAGATGTGCAGTGAGAGGTGCAGTTAGAGATGCAGTGAGATGTGCAGTGACAGATGCAGTGAGATGTGCAGTGAGAGGTTCAGTGAGAGATGCAGTGAGAGATGAGAGGTGCAGTGAGAGGAGCAGGGCCAGGGAGAAGAGCAGGCCTAAGGACTTCCAAGGGCTGCAAGAACAGTAGTCAGTGATGAAATTCGTGCCACTATCATTGACCATGTAATCAACCACGGTCTTTCACTAAGAGAGGCTGGTAAACAGTAAAGGGAAAAAAACTGATTTGCTTTTTACTGGAATACTGTACATGTGGACATACAGTTCCCAACCAATAAATTTAGTGTAAAAATGGTGGATTGCATGTTTTGTATGCAAATACCTGTAAAACTGAAACACAAAAGTCTATGAAGTTTTTGTAATAAAATAGCCAGTGTTTTGAAACCTGGTGTACTTTGATTGACTGCATGTACCTTGTGAAGTGAAAACAAGGTTCACTTCACAAGACACAGATACAATCCTTATCTGTGTCTGAGGTGTGAAAATGTGTGTAGAGTTTTACAAATCACTGTGTGTAATGTTTTGCTAAAAGGGTAAAGCAGACATTGTGTGTAATGTTGTGCAAATCTGTGGAGGGGTTTTGCTCATTGGAGTAGAATTTTGCAAATTGTGTGGAAATTTTTATTTTAGTGTGTAAACAATCATAAAATCTGTAACAAAATGTGTTCTTGAGAAGAAAATTATCCATTTGGCCAATTGTGTTTTGTTGGTGTGAGTCTGTGTTAAGAGTTTAGGAAAAAGTATCTGAAGTATGGGTAAGCGCATGTTAGCGATTGAAAAAAACTGTAAATACTTTTGAAAACAGATTCAAATAAGCGGCGATCCTAAATTGCAATATTATTTCCCACTATTACTGTTTTTGACTGTATTTTAATCATATTTCAAAAACAAAAAGAATCTTACTGATTACTGCAAGATGCATCTGCAGTTCGACTGCATCGTTTGTGGTCGGACACTTTGCGACCAGAGGATCACAGGTGGATTGCCAGCAGGCTTTTTAAAATGGGGCCCAAGGGAAAACCAGAGCTTCGAGACAACCTACAGCTCTGGTATTACCCACCACAGCCAGCACTTATTTACAACCAGGCTCCAGCTCCAGACAGATTTTTTTGTCATGCTCTGTTGCTGTGGATGCCGTACAAGCTGTGGAAGATCAAGGCTCTCTGTCCCAATTCTGCCTGCGGGCAGCATCAGCTGACTGGAAGCGGTCTGCACAAAAGGGCACGGCAGGTTCTGGACATCGATAGGATGTACAACATGGTCACAGAAACCCTCATCTGTACCAAGTGTAAAGCCTCGCATGTGTCCTGGAGTCAGACTGTCCTGCAACAGCTGGATCTGGGCCATCGCTCTGAATTTCGGGTCATCCTCACGCGGAAAGTAAGTACACTTTAATTCCACATCCAGTTGATAGCCCATCATCAAATATGTTTGCAAATACTTTACAAATCAATTATGTAAAATATATGAATGTGTGGATTTTGCTTTTCCTAAGGTATGGCTGTGATATGAGAGTCATTTGGCTCCTGCGTGAGCGTGGCCTAGGCAACAGTCCCACGCGGGTCATCAAACAGCTGCGTGAGAACCACAGTGAGGAGTGGCTCCAGCGTATGGCCCGGTACACCACCCAATGTGTGGACTTCCTCAAACGACCCGGGGTGTTGCAAATACAATTCCAGGAACCCCCAGAGCCTACAGTGGTCCCAAGCTGCAAGTGGCTGCTCACCGTGTACAGCCAAGACATCCTGACAAGGCTGGATGAAATCCATGCAAGGATAACATCTACGTATGGTTCAGTCTTGAAGATGGATTCCACTAAAAAGGTTAGCAGGGGATTTTTGTTAATTTATGGTGTTTACTGTTATATCATTATCAGAGCATGAGTATCATATTCTACATGGTGTGATGTTTCATTGCATTGCATGCTTCCTGTCATCTACTGCAGATCACTAAGAAGCTGGCTGGGACGGCAAGGGGAACGGGACTCTGGCTTACCTCTGTTGGCAATGAGTTTGGTCAGGTGCTCATGAGTGTGCTGACAGCACAGGAAGGAGCAGGACTGGACATGATGGTCGATGGTCTGGTGAAAAGGTACCAGCAGGCTAGTGTGGATCCACCTGCTGTTTTGTACGTGGACTGTGGCTGCTGCACTGATGTGGGTGAGACCAAGCTGAAAACCAGATTCAGAGGGTGGCCTGATCTCATGATTCGCTTGGACATCTGGCATTTTATGCGCAGGATTGCCATGGGGTGTACAACTGATGCCCATCAGCTGTATCCCATCTTCATGTCACGGCTGTCAGCGTGCATTTTTGAGTGGGATGCGGCTGATGTTTCTATGCTTCGCAAAGCAAAGAGAGAGCTGTTGATATCCCAGGGTTGGCCTGCGCTGACAGATGAAGATGTCAACAAGCATCTTACCAGGAATGAGCTGGCACTCCATTGCCGGAGAAGGACCTGTGGAGAGGAGACTACCATCCTTCTCCTTGAGCGGCTGCTTACAGAGCTCCTGAGCAGCAAGGGCAAAGACTCCCTGGGTGTTCCTCTCCTGGACCGAGAAAGGATGGAGCACATCTGGAATGTCCAGAAGAAGCATGTGAAATGCATTCAAGACCCCCCTGGTGTTGTGCTCTATACAGAGACAGGGAGCCTAAACAAGGGAGGTGTGCTTCTAAAGACCTACAGATGTGCCAGAGGCTCCACTTCTCTCGAGTCCTTTCATTTACACCTGAACCGTTTCATCCCAGGTATTGTCTTTGTCACACACACTGTGCATGTGTAAAGAAAGAGCATTAAGTGTTTTTGTGTGTTCCTTTAACACCTCCTAAACACTGTTGTGTCTATTTACAGGGACCAGTGCAAACAGTCTGAACTTTCAGATTTATCTGCTGGAGGGTCTACACCGGTGGAACCAGGACCGGGAGGCTGCTTCCCTGTCATCGGAGCCATCAGCTTTGCGCAGCTACACAGGAGAACTTGTTCACTGTGTAAACGGCAATTATGAAAAGCTGTTTGGCAGGAAAGTGGTCCCCACGTTTTGTCCCCCTGCATGTTACACCGGTGAGAATTATTTTATATATTTTTTATTTTATCAACTTGCAATTTCTGTGTAACCTCCGTCTATATGTCAGATTTAACCCTATAGAGTCGATTGTATCATAATTGATATGCAAGTTTCTAAAGGACTCTAAATGATCAACATGATCAAAACTTTTTAGGAAACATGCCCTCTGTCGTCTGATTGATTATAGTCTTTTAGTATAATTGTAAAAGTGTCCACCTTCAGCTCGTGCTTCACGTTTCTTTTCATTGTGAAACCTTTACTGATTTTATAAAGTAATTGTAAGAATAACTTTTATATTGTTACTAATATTTAATGACTAGTTACTAAACTGAAGCAGCTTGGGTTCACTTGATTAGAAAATCATGTCACATGTAAATATCAAAATGATCATCAGACTTTTCTCTCAATCATCATTGTGTTGCATTTCATTTCATGTTTTGCCCACATAATTAAACGTGTTGGGCCTTTAAATAAAACTGTTTTTTTTTTTCTCCTTGACGATGAGCTCTATATTCTCACACTTTATGAGCTACTACAAAAGCCTAATGTATCAAATATGATACACAACATTCTATTTAATTTCCGTTTGTTTATTGTTTTTATTTCAGGTGAGCTCATTGGAGTGCAGTATCTGTTCCAGCAGACTGGTCAGGCACTGCAGGACATGAATCCTGACTCTGAGCAGACAGCAGAGCTCATTGAGGACCTCAGTGTGGAGGAGCGAGATGAAGATGAGGGCTTCTGTGACATCAGCGAGGATCACACAATAGCAGATCTGGAGGCTGTTCTGTCACCACCCTCTTCCACACTGACACTGGGTTCTTCCACCCTGGTCACCAGCAGTGCCACACCTGTACTGGGCTCCACATCCCCTTCACTGATCCCTGACCCCAAACTTGTCCTCACACAGTCTCCTTCATCACCTGGACCCTCAGGGACTGCTGTCACACCTGTTCCCTCTGAAACATCTGTTTCAACTCTCCCTTCAGAGCCAGAGGATGCTGGTCAGGATGTTGATGAAGAAGAGACGGTAAATACTACTCCTTTGTATGTCTTTCAAATTAACTAGAATAATTATGATGAATTAACATCCAGTGCTTTAAATCCAGACTTTCCACATATTTTACATTTAAAAGTACAGCCTAAATTCATTTGTAAGCTGCAAATACACATCAAGTCAAGTCATCTTTATTTATTTGGTGCTTTGTAAAATGTCAAGAATGGCGCTCTCTGCTTTGTACTATACAGTGCTTTACGGTGATAAACAGGAAAATAACACAATCAGTTATGGAACTATGCATTAGACAGATGTGATGTAATAATTGTATTGCATGTTTGTGTTTTTTAATAGGCTGTTGACTACCAAAATATCCCGGGTTATCAACATGTGGACCAGCTGGCAGAATATCTGGTGGATTTCCGGGACCACACAGCCCTCAGCCTGACCAACCAGGAAGCCAACACCATAATTGCTCTTTGGCAGAACCTGGATGACCGGGACAAGGAACGGGTGGTGTATGACAGTCGATGCCGAAAGAGACTGCTGAGTGGACGCTTCAAGGTCCCGAAGAAGCCCACTCACCCTGGTGTAGAGAGCACCACCAGATGTGTGCTGGGTGCAAGCAGCGCACCTGCTCAGTGGCCTGACTGTTGCCGTCTGGTGGAGACCATCTTCATCAGACTTTGCACTGTCCACCCAAGCCCCAAAAGAAAAGGCAAGGGAGCCCTGTCAAGATGGTCTTTGATCCTGCAAGACTATCGCAGGATAAGGCAGCTTGTACTGGGCAACAGCTTGGTGATGGGAGGAACATGCATGCAGCTGGTGGAGGTTAACCAGAACACCCTGATTCAGTGGTATAACAAAAGACAGAAAAAGCAGGACCTGTCTGTGCTGCTTCAGGGCATTCAGTTGCCTCAGCCCCTCCCTGAAGCTCATGAGCCTCTCCTGGTAGCCAAACGTCTACGGACTGAGCCAGAACAACCAGGGGAGCAGCACCAGTACAAGCTACCAGAGAGCACAGCTGGTCAGGCAAAGCAGAGGCAGACTTCTGTTGGGCGACCCCCTCTCAGACCCAAGGCACCAGCGCAGAGTCAGACGTTGCTGACACCATCTGCATCTGGAGCATCACTGCAGATGGTACCAAATATACTTATACCATCAGCACCAGGTTTCCAGGGTGTGCCCATGTTCCAGGCTGTGCCAATGTTCCAGGGTGTGCCAATTACTGCATTTCTGGATAAACTTGCCAGAGGGTTAAAGACTCTAGCTAGAGCCCGCAGCCAAAGGTTGGGTTTGTCAGAAGTGGGATTCGAACCCACGCCTCCAGGGGAGACTGCGACCTGAACACAGCGCCTTAGACCGCTCGGCCATCCTGACATGACGGCCGGTGTTGAGCAGCATTTTTGGACCTACACCGAATGGCAGATGATCTAGAAGGTAGGGCTTCACCGCTCACCCGAGTCAGAGCACATGCCTCGTTGGCGCAGTTAGGCAGCGCGTCAGTCTCATAATCTGAAGGTCGTGAGTTCGAGCCTCACACGGGGCAGAATGGTGCTTTTTGATACACGGGACCGTGTAAATTAATGAGCTGCTTTCTGTATTCCCTTTTATGCCTTTGTCCATTTCTTCATATGCAATGTAATTGAAATCCAGTGTTTTTTTAAGACTAATGTTGAACAAATGCAGTAATAGTATTACTCTCATATTCATGTCATATGTGTCACAATGATTTGTTAAGGCTTATATCATTCTTTCATTCTAATGGCATGTCTTGTTAATGCTAATGTAATGTTTTACATGACATTCCTTGAATCTTGTGTCATGACACTCAACCCCATGCCCCCAAACCCATGACATTTCATTCCAAGAAATTTCCAAGAATCCTGGCCATGAAATTCTACTGCATCTTCTTCCGGTAAACATCACAACATGTTATTTCGTGAAATTCAGTTGAATCCGATTCAATCAACATGTCCATTTTTTCTGAAATGTCATGACTTGAAATTCCAAGTGCCATAGAATCCCATACATTGCACTAAAGTGTTACTTTAAAGGCCATGTACTGCAGGTCAGTGTTACTTTAATGTTTGGTTAATTCTAGCATGAACTGAATTGCAGTGCTTTGTCAACATTACTGCATTTCTTGATAAACTTGCCAGAGGGTTAAAGACTCTAGCTTGGGCCCGCAGCCAATGGTTAGGTTTGTCAGAAGTGGGATTCGAACCCACGCCACCAGGGGAGACTGCGACCTGAACGCTACCTGACAGCCGTGCGGCTGTTTCACAACAGCCAATCAAGCGCGAGCACTCCATCATTGTTGAGCGAATGGCGTTCTCGGACTTCATCTTTGTCAGAGTTCCTCGGCCAATCACGCGTCGTATCTTCATCTTTGCTTGGCGAATGGCGTTATCGGGCTTCATCTTTTTCAGAGTTCCTTGGCCAATCACGTTTCGGATCTCCATCTTTGCTGAGCCAATGGCGTTCTCTGGCTTCATTTTTGAGAGGATTCTTTGGCCAATCACGCATCGAATCTTCATCTTTCAGGCGCCGTGGAGAGACGGGCTCTTTTTTATTCTCAGGTATACCCGCGCCGAAGTATTGCCGTTCATTCATCGAATGTCAACAAGTAAGATAAACTACATTAACAACAATACAATAATACATATTTCATTTTCTTCTCGTATTTTATGACCCATTAAGGTGTTTATTGTTATGATCTATCGCGATCTTGATCTGCTGGCAACCTCAGCATTTCATCTTAATGTGTTGATGAACTACATTAACATCAGCAACATATTTTTCATATATTGCTAACTTTTTCTCGTATGTTATGCTGCATTAAGGTACTTTTTAATGTTATGATCTATATATCTTGATGAGCTAGTATATTGCAGCACTTTTCTATTACACTATTTTTTGATAAACTACAATCTACATTAACAACAACATATTTTAATTTGCATTTTAAAATGTAAAGTTGTTTAGTGTCATGATCAGTCTTGATGTAGTATACTGCAGCACTTCTCATGTTATTGTCTCCAATGATGAATTACATTAACAATAATATATTCGTGGATTTTTACCTTTCAGTGTTCTTTAAGGTGTGTTTAAAAATGTCAATATCGATCATGATTCTAGTATGTTATTGTTTAGTGTTTAATTATAGTAGTACTGTATCAAATACAGTAATAAGTAGTAAAGCGTTAGTAGCTAAAAAGACTAAACATGTTTCAAATGTTCCAGAGATGTCTAAAAAGTCACACAAGGCCATGGGGGACGATGAGTGGATGTCCCGTCTGCGGCGGTTTGCCAGCACAGGGGTTTGGAAAATAAAAATAAAAATTTTGCTTTTTATTTATAAAGCTTGCTAAAGTGATACCACCTTTTACCGTGGATAACAATGTTGGCTATATCTAGTCCCATAGCTCCTCCAACGATTAAATAGGCAGAGACAATTTCTGATAGGCTTTGGGTTTTGCTCATTTATTCAAAAAAGTATTTTGTATAAAGCTTTTAAATCTTACCTCAAACAAAGTTGATGTGTCAGCAGTCCATTACCATTACCTATATCAATAATATTTATGTTAGGATTAATTTAGGATCAATTACATGGATTAATATATCCATGTAATTGACTATCTAATTCTAAGCTGCAAACAAATATATATATATATATATATATATATATATATATATATATATATATATATATATATATATATATTTGTTTGCATCTTAGAATTAGACAGTCAATTACAATTTCATCTGCGATTTGCAGTTAGGCTCCATTAATTAGTGTATAATTGTAAATAAATAAAATATATATATAATGTGAATATAATTAATTTGTGGCCACTGTGTGTATTTCTCCAAATATCAAAATATACGTATCCACAGATTACGAAGGACAGGTTTTATTTATGACCTCATTACAGATATAAAAACACAAGCAAACAAAAACATTTAGAAATGATTTGGATTTTAAAAATTGCCAAAGAGACCAGTTAGTATTGAATTTATTTTTATTGGGTGTTATATTTATTTTTATACAGCTTCTCCTTGCTGTTTCTGCTCTCAGACTCTTGCTGGTGTACAGGGACGGATTGTCCTGATTAAATGTATAAATGTCTGTGAATGTTAGATTTTGGCATGCCTGTGCGTAATTAGATCGGTAAAATGTACCACGAATCAAAGATGAATACAACCTGTTTTCCTCATTCTTGATTGTTCTTTTACCAGACCACAAGTGCTCCACCTGCATCCACTCCTACCGCTGTCCCAACCTCTACCTCAGCCCCGACCTTTACACGGCCTGCACTTAACTTATCAATGGTAAAGCATTATTTTAATATTTGAGTAGATTACCTCCTCCACAAGCAATGATCTCCGGAATTTCCCAATGCCTTTTATTGGTAGGCTGGAAGATTATTTGTGTATTCTTCAATAGGGAATTCATATCATCAAATTTCCAATGCATGTATGATATTACATGAATGTCAATCTGTTCAATAATCTCCTTCTTTTAGTTTACAAAGCCACGATTTGGGGGATCCATTAGTTCAGCAGCCAAACCCAGCCTAAATGTACAAAGGCGGATTCAGGTAATTTAAAAAGACCTTAATATGTTTCATCATCATCATCTTTATTATGGTTGTTGATAATGTACAATATGTATCTTTATAGCCTGGTAGTCACAGTCCGCCTCCTTCAGCCAGACCCAGTCTTTCACCTTCATCCAGTCCTTCTCATTCAAGCATTCAACCGGCAGCCAGTGCTTCTCCTTCTGCAGCCAGACCTCCTTAAACCAGTCCGTCTCCTGCACCCAGACCTGCTTCTGCAGCCAGACCTCCTTCTGCAGCCAGACCCCCTTCAGCCAGTCTGTCTCCTGCAGCCAGACCTCCTTCTGCAGCCAGACCTCCTTCAGCCAGTCTGTCTCCTGTAGCCAGACCTCCTTCTGCAGCCAGACCTCCTTCAGCCAGTCTGTCTCCTGCAGCCAGACCTCCTTCAGCCAGTATGTCTCCTGCAGCCAGACCTCCTTCAGCCAGTCTGTCTCCTGCAGCCAGACCTCCTTCAGCCAGTCTGTCTCCTGCAGCCAGACCTCCTTCAGCCAATCCGTCTCCTGAAGTCAGACCTCCTTCTGCAGCTAGTCCGACTCTTACATCCTTGGTGAGTGCCCATCTATTTTTTGTGGCATCTCTTACTTCCTGTGTGTGAAGTACATGTACATGTGGCTTATTCTAAAAATTAGGGGGTACATTACAAAAATTACTGTTGGTTTATGTTTCCCTGGTGAATTTGTCAACCATTACAAACAAATTGAATGTTAAACTTCAAGTAAAACATGTATATGAGTGTTATTTTTTTCCATTTAGCCATGTATACAGTGATTTTTTTTAAAATCATTTGAGAACCAGTTCTCAAATCTGCCTTAAATATAATTTTGTTTGAAGAAAATATAGGCTAATTATCATAAATGGACATGAAATGTCCCCTAATGCCCCTTTGTAGAATTACTTGTATGCAAACCTGAGAGAAACAATGTTTTAATATTACATCTCTAATCTTTCATTGCTTTTGAATCAGGAGGAGCATGTTGCCCCTTCTATGCACGGACCTGCTCCTGCATCCGAGCCAGATCAATTTTGGCTGCCCACTAAAATGAGGCAGACAATCCCCTCACAGGATCAGAGGTGGATTGCTTCTGCGATCTTTCACTCTGGCAGACTTAGGACAGACTTGAAGCTCTGGTATGAGCCACCCGTCCCTTCCCTCATCTACTACCAGGCTCCATCTCCAGATCGCTTTTTTAATCACAGGCTTCTGGTGTGGATGCCCTACCACTTGTGGAAGTTCAGACTGTTCTGTCCTGCATGTGGGAAGCAGCTGACTGGATATGGCCTCCACAAGAGAGCAGGGAAGGTCCTGGACATCGACAGGTACTACCTTATGGTAACAGAGACTCTCAGGTGTACTGTGTGTTGCCTGAGTTACCTGTCTACCAGTCAGACTGTCCTGGACCAGCTCGATGTGCCCCATAGAAGACTTTTCCGTCTGATTTTGACACAGAAGTGAGTTAAAAGCTACACGCCTTGTACAGAATTTTGTAATGTGTTTATAATAAAGACATTCATATTTCAAAATTAATAATTTATTTTCTGAAGCAGAAATGTGTAATATGAAGTAAATGCAAAATAAAAGTGTTTTTTATTTACCATAAAATAAATTACATAAGCAAATCTTCTCTTTTACACAAAGGTATGCTTGTGACATTCGTGTCATACGCATGCTGAGGGAACGGACGCTGGGCAACAGTCCCACAAGACTTGTCAAACAGCTGAGGGAGAACCACGGGGAGGAGTGGCTTGACCGTTTGGCGCACTATATGGAGGAGTGTGCTGGTTTTATCAACCGCCCCAGCCTCTTACCTGTCATGTGCCAAAAGCCTCCAGAGCCCATTGATGTCCCTACTAGCAAGTGGCTGCTGTCAGTTTATGGGAGGGACATTATCAGTCGCATAGACCACATCAAGGCAAGCATAACCTCCACGTTTGGGACCATTTTGAAAATGGACTCAACCAAACAGGTAATTGTTTGACATTATTACTGATGTTTTAACTGTTGTGAAGTTTGAAAATTATTTGTTTTATGCTTTATTAATATTTTTAATTTGGTTGATTTTAGATCACAAAGAAGTTGGCAGGCACAGCCAGGGGAACAGCACAGTGGGTGACTTCTGTTGGCAATGAGACAGGACAAATTCTTATCAGTGTCTTGACTGCTCAAGAAGGTCCAGCACTGGACACCATGGTCTCCGGACTGATTAACAGGTACAGCCAGGCGGCCGTGGCTCCACCACTGCTGCTGTACGTGGACTGTGGCTGCTGCATAGAGAAGGGGCAGAGCAAGCTACAGGCCAGATTTGGAGGATGGCCTGACCTCAATATCAGGCTGGACATCTGGCACTTCATGCGTCGGCTGGCAGTGGGGTGCACCACTGATGCTCATCCTCTATACCCAGTCTTCATGTCACGTCTCTCTGCGTGCATTTTTGAATGGGACCCAGATGATGTGGCTTTGTTGCGGCGGGCAAAGAGAGAGCAACTGCAGGAGGAAGGTGTGCCTGTCATCACAGATAACCTTGTGGACCGACGCATCACCAAAAAAGAGCTGGCGCTCTATTGCCGTCGGAGGACTCGTGGGGTGGAGTCCACAACCCGCTACCTTGACAGGCTTCTGCAGGAACTGAAGGGGGATAAGGGGAGAGATATGATGGGGGTTCCTTTGCTGGACACAGTGAGGATAGAGCACATCTGGCGTGTTTGAGATGAGGCATGTTAAGTGCATCCAGGATCCGCCAGGTGTGTTTCTCTACACTGTGAGGGGCACCACCACCACCAAGGGAGGATTAGTTCTCATGAAGTACAGATGTGCTAGGGGCTCGACCTCACTTGAATCTTTCCACTGCCACCTAAACAGGTTCATTCCAGGTTTGTGGCTCATTGTGTTTGCAGTATAGTATATATTCAACACAATAGAACATCTAATATCACTTTGTATTTTCTGAAGGAACTCATTATCCCAGTTTCATGATTTTCATTGTTCACTTCTTTACAGGAACCACTGCCAAAACACTGAATTTTCAGTTGTATCTCCTGGAAGGCCTGAACAGGTGGAACCAAGACCGGGCAGCAGCATCAATTTCCACAAAATCCTCCCCTCTTCTCACCTACGTAGGGCAGGTGGTGCAAAGCATCAACACCAACAGCCTAAATGTTTTTGGAGAGAAGCTTGTCCCCACCTTCCAACCTCCTGCACAGTACACTGGTAAGACTCTCACTGTACATTTTACAGCACATGGTTCTTTGCTAATGCAAGGGCTATATGTTTAACACACTGCATTCTGTTTTTAGGGGAGCTAATTGGAGTAGACTATCTACTTAGTCAGACAGGGCAGCCACTTCAGTCAATAGATGCTGACAATGAGCAGACAGACCAGCTGCTGGAGGAAGTAAATGTAGATGAGCAGGATGAGGGATTTGAGGAGGACATCAATGAGGACCCTACACTGAGTTTCCTCCTTGAAGATGAAGCTAACTATAACCCACCTACAATTCAGCCTGTTCATCCCTCATCTCAGTCTTCTGCTGCCTCATCATAGTCTGCTGCTGCCTCATCCCAGTCTGCCTTCTCCCAGTCTGCTGCTCCCTCATCCCAGTTTGCCTTCTCCCAGTCTTTTGCTGCCTCATCCCAGTCTGCCTTTTCCCAGTCTACTGCTCCTTCATCCCAGTCTGCTGCTCCTTCATCCCAGTCTGCTGCTCCTTCATCCCAGTCTGCTGCTCCTTCATCCCAGTCAGCTGCTGCCTCATCCCAGTCTGCTGCTCCTTTATCCCAGTCAGCTGCTGCCTCATCCCAGTCTGCTGCTCCTTCATCCCAGTCAGCTGCTCCCTCATCCCTGTCAGCTGCTCCTTCATCCCAGTCTGCTGCTCCTTCATCCCTGTCTGCTGCTCCTTCATCCCTGTCTGCTGCTCCTTCATCCCTGTCTGCTGCTCCTTTATCCCAGTCTGCTGCTGCCTCATCCCAGTCTGCTGCTGCCTCATCCCAGTCTGCTGCTGCCTCATCCCAGTCTGCTGCTGCCTCATCCCAATCTGCCTTCTCCCAGCCAGCTGCTGCCGCCTTCTCCTCTCAGCCAACTAAATCCATAGACCAGTATGCACCAGGTTCCCCCACTCATGTGCCTGAAGAGCTTTTGGTATGTAAATTTCACAATAGGAACTTGCCACGAGCAAATTAATTTGTAATTCGACAAACTGATTAATACTACCATTAAGATGTAATTTCACTGATCTCTTTTTTTCTTTACCATTTAAAATGATACTGTTTTAGGCTGTGGATGACCAGGACATTCCAGGAATGGACCGGGTGGACAGACTGGCTGAGTATTTGGTAGAGCTGAGGACAAGCACAGGGTTAACACTGAGCAGGCAGCAGGTATGTAAACATTTTGAATGTTTGTTAACTTGGAAAAGACCACACAAAACACAATGTGACTGTAAAAACAGTGTTACTGAACTATGTATGCGAAATTACCAGTTTCCTTTTAACTCTGCTATGCCTCTATTCTTCTATCCTTCTTCAGGTTGATGACATTGTGTGCTTGTGGCAGAGTCTGCTTGAATATGACAAGCAGCGAGTGAAGTTTGCTGCCAGACACCAGGACAGGCTGACAACAGGGAGGTTCAGGTCTCCAAAAAAGAAGGCTGTTTTCAACCCTGGAGTGGACAGCCTGAAACGGAGTGTGTTGGCATCTACAGCTTCACCTGCCCAATGGCCAGACTGCTGTCGTCTCGTGGAGGCCATTTTCATCAGGCTCTGTCGCATCCATCAAAGTCCGAGGAAGAAAGAGAAGGTGACGCTGAGTCGCTGGTCTCCTATTTTACAAGATTACCGAAAGATCCGGCAGCTGATCCTGTCTAATGGTGCCATCATGCAGGACACTACTCTCCAGCTGGTGGAGGTAAATCAGACCACTCTGGTTCAGTGGCACAACGGCAGGGTTAAGAAGCAAGATCAGACTCTTCTGCTTCAGGGGATCGATCTGCCTGACCCTCTTGGTATTGCTGCTGAGGCTCTCCCACCTGCCAGTGTACGTGCTGTTGCTCAACCCCAGGTCCAGGGAGAGCAACATATTTACAAACTGCCACAAAGCACAGCTGGGCAAGCTAGATTAAAAAGGCGCATCACTAGCTATACAACTGAGGCAGTCATACCCAAGCTGACAACCCTGAGGCCAATAATTCCTCGGCCCGTTGGCAGCCTTCAACCAGAACCTGTCCTTCCCAGCCCCAGCGCGAGTGTCTCTCTTGCCTCCCACACTACCCCTACCTTCACACTGTTTGTTGTCCCCCAAAACCCTTTTCCTGTAGCCCCAGCCACTCCCAGTTTCGTCCTCCCAGCTCCTGCCACAGTTTTTTTTTTCACACACCGGCTTGTCTTGTGGATGCCATACCACCTTTGGAAGGTCAGGCTGTGCTGTCCTGTGTGTGGAAAACAGCTCACAGGTTATGGAGCCCACAAGTGAGCCCGCCAGGTTTTGGATGTCGATAGGTACTACCTGATGATCACGGAGACCCTCTGGTGCAGTGCCGCTGGTTGTAAGATGGGTTACATTTCCAGTAGCAAGACCATCTTGGACCAGCTGGATTTGGCACACAGAATGGAGTTCCGACTGATCCTGGCACGAAGGTGAGTATACTGAAATGATTTAGGCCTGCTCTTCTCCCTGGCCCTGCTCCTCTCACTGCACCTGCATCTCTCACTGCATCTCTCACTGCTCCTGCATCTCTCACTGCTCCTGCACCTCTCACTGCATCTCTCACTGCTCCTGCACCTCTCACTGCACCTGCATCTCTCACTGCTCCTGCACCTCTCACTGGCCCTCATTTATCAAAAGTGCATACACCAAATTTCCAGCGTACACCCAAAACCACAGTGACTTTGATATTTATCAATATGGACGTTGGCGTACGGCACGCTCAAATCCTATGCCAGGTCAGGAGGTGGTGTACATGTACGCACGTTTTGAGTTAGTGCGGAAATGCGCAGAAAAATAATTCCTAACACCACAAAACGCACTGACAAACTAAAAGATATGAGGAGCTCTTTTCCAAAACGCGATTGTGGCGGGGGAGGCGTGGTTCAGCGAGGTCTGCGACGAGAGAGAGAGTGGAGAGACGAGCGGCGGTAAGTAGGTCAAGTGCAAAATGATTGACACCTGTGTCTCGTTGCAGTAATTGGCGTGGGGAGACCGTATAAAGCAGACTGGAACCAGCGATCAAGGAGAGAGGAGGGCTGAGGTCTCATGGGAAACGGAAAGAGGTCTCTGTGACGAACGGAAAGAGGTCTTTATGACGAACCTGATCGAGTATCCTGAAAACTGTGAATGAGATTTCTGTTTGACGTGCGCATGTGGCGCCAGAGCTTTTAGTTTGTTAAATAAAATACCCACGAGTCTCAGCCAGCTGACCCCGGTCTCCTTCCTTCACACTCACACAACAAGGGACTTTATTACACTGGTGCCGAAACCCGGGAAGGAAGGAGGACGCCGCCGCCAGGATGCAAACTCCGTCAGCAACATCGGGGACGCCATTTGCGGACATAATTACATCGCTCGCGGGACTGCATCAAGAGAACCACCAAGCCCTGCTGGACTTGCGGGCGGATCAGGAAGGTCGGTTCCAAGCCCTGATGCAAGCCCAGCAGGCGGACCGCGAGCTGTTCCGGAGCTTGCTGGACCGGGAGGTTCGGATGGAGCGGGCTTCCCCCAGCTCCAACCCAGCGCTCACATGTCTCTGGCGAAGATGGGAACCTCTGATGATCCCGAGGCCTTCTTGGACCTGTTCGAGAAAACGGCCGAGGCATGTGAGTGGCCAGTAACCAGCTGGCCGGTTCGGCTCATTCCGCTGCTGTCGGGGGAAGCCCAGAAGGCCGCTCAACAACTGCCCGTCCAGAACCTCCTGGTTTACGTCGATTTGAAAAGAGCCATTCTCCAAAGGGTCGGCCGCAACCCCGAGCAACATCGTCAACGCTTCCGTTCGCTGGAACTGACGGAAGCAGGCCGACCCTTTGTCTTGGCGCAGCAGCTCCGGGACTCGTGCCGCAAATGGCTCCTGGCCGGAGGAAGCGACGCCGAGGCCATCATCGACCAGGTGGTGCTGGAACAGTTCATCTCCAGGTTGCCGAAGAGGACTGCCCAGTGGGTCCAGTGCCACCGGCCGGCGTCGCTGGATCTGGCCATCCAACTGGCGGAGGATCAACTGGCGGCGTGCTCCGGGGTCGGCGAACCCCTGCCATCTGTCTCTCTCTCTCCCCCTGTCTCTCTCTCTCTCCATTCCCCTAAACCCGTTCCATTCCCCAGGACCCGCTCCAATGGACCTCCGAGGCCACCTCCCCGCTGGAAGGCTGGAGCTGAGGGCCAAGCCGGGTTGCGAGGATTCGTCAGGGGAGGGGGGCCGGGACACCCTGAAGGGCTCGACGCGGTTCCTGCGCTCTCCCCACGCCAATTCCTTGACCCGCTTCCTGCCACTAGAGCGGCGGGGAAGCCTGGGCCGGCCTGTTGGCGTTGCGGGGATCCGGGCCATTTCGTGGACCGCTGCCCGGTCATGGAGGTTGGGACACTGGTCCGGATCCCGGACGTTCCACAGGCCGCCCCCGATCAAGCCGGGTTATACCAAATACCTGTGAGTATTAAGGGGGGTACCTATCAGGCCTTGGTGGATTCAGGTTGTAACCAGACCTCCATCCATCAAAGCCTGATACAGTCCGGGGCATTGGATACGGGCCGCATGGTTAAGGTGAGGTGTGTGCACGGGGATATAGTGGAGTACCCCTTAAAGGCCATCACTATTAAATTCAGGGGACAAAATCATTGTGTGGAGGTTGCAGTTAGCCCGCACCTCCGGCATCCGTTAATTTTGGGAACGAATTGGCCAGCTTTTAAACAATTATTGGGATGTTTAACAATGGATGCCTCTGGGGAAAAGAAAAGGCGGGGAAGGGGGGCGAGCGCTCAGGTTGGGGAGGCTGTTCCTGGACCCAGCGGAACGGTTTCAGAGGAACCGAGCGGCTTGGCGAGGTTAAACCTCTCCAGTCGCGATGACTTTCCCCTGGAACAGTCCCACGATGAGACGCTCAAACATGCGTTTGAACAGGTCCGTTCCATCGATGGGCAGATCCTCCAACCTGACCGCGCTCTCTCCTATCCTTATTTTGCCGTTATTAAAGACAGGTTGTATCGGGTGACCCAAGACACTCAGACAAAAGAAGATATAACCCAATTGTTAGTACCACGGGGCCGTCGGGAAATGCTTTTCCAGACGGCACATTGTAATCCGATGGCGGGGCATCTTGGGATGACAGCAACATTAAGTCGTTTAATGACCCGATTCTTCTGGCCGGGCATTCACGAGAACGTACGCAGGTGGTGCGCGTCGTGTCGGGAATGTCAGTTGGTAAATCCACCGGCCGCCCCAAAAGCGCCATTGCGCCCTCTACCTCTTGTGCAGGTCCCCTTCGAGAGAATTGGTATGGACCTCATCGGGCCATTAGAACGATCGGCACGGGGACATCGCTTTGCGTTAGTTATAGTAGACTACGCAACGCGATATCCCGAAGCAGTGGCGCTGCGCACTATATCAGCTAAGAGTGTGGCAGACGCCCTGTTTCGTTTAATCTCCCGCGTGGGAATCCCGAAAGAGATTCTCACGGATCAAGGCACCGCGTTTATGTCACGCACGTTAAGCGAATTATATGAATTATTGGGCATTAAATCGGTGCGTACCAGCGTCTATCACCCACAAACGGACGGACTGGTCGAACGATTTAATCGCACGTTGAAAACAATGATTCGTAAATTCGTACAAGAAGACGCGAAAAATTGGGACAGGTGGCTAGAACCCCTCTTATTCGCCGTGCGAGAGGTCCCGCAAGCCTCCACGGGGTTTTCCCCCTTCGAGCTTCTTTTTGGACGTCAGCCCCGTGGGGTGTTAGACGTCCTAAAGGAAACTTGGGAGGACGGACGCTCAGATAGCAAAAATGAAATTCAGTATGTCATGGACCTGAGAGCAAAACTCCATACACTGGGGCGGCTCTCTATGGAGAATTTGCTTCAGGCTCAGGACAGACAAAGCCGGCTGTATAACAGGGGAACTAAGCTTCGAGAGTTCGCAACGGGAGATAAAGTGCTCATTTTACTACCAACCTCCAGCTCTAAATTGTTAGCGAAGTGGCAAGGACCCTTTGAGGTCACACAGCGGATAGGGGATCTCAATTATGAGGTTGTACGGACAGACAGGGGTGATTCACGGCAAATTTACCACCTCAACCTCCTTAAAAAAAAGAGTGAGGAGGAGTCAGTGTTGCTTGCGATGGCAGTGAGTGGAGAGGAGGATCTCGGGCCAGAAGCGATCATAAAAGGGAAATCTCTCGCCCTGGCCCCGGGGGGAGATCACCTCTCGCCCTCGCAGCTCGCTGACATCACAAGGTTACAAAAAGAATTTGCAGATGTGTTTTCACCCCTGCCTGGTCGTACTAATCTGATCCAGCACCATATTGAGACCGAGCCGGGAGTGGTGGTTCGCGGCCGGCCATATAGATTGCCTGAACACAAGAAAAAAGTGGTTCAGACGGAATTAGAGGCAATGCTGGAGATGGGAGTAATTGAGGAGTCCCACAGTGACTGGGCAAGCCCGATAGTTTTAGTTCCTAAAACAGACGGCTCGGTACGGTTTTGTGTGGACTATCGCAGGGTGAATGCAGTGTCGAAATTCGACGCTTATCCAATGCCGCGAATTGACGAGCTGCTTGATCGGTTAGGCACGGCTCGTTTTTATTCGACGCTGGACTTAACGAAAGGATATTGGCAGATCCCCTTGTCTCCCATGTCTAAAGAAAAAACAGCCTTCCGTTCGGGTTACACCAATTTGTGACACTTCCTTTCGGGTTGTTCGGGGCCCCGGCCACGTTTCAGCGGCTCATGGACAGAATTCTGCGACCTCATGCTCCATATGCCGCTGCGTACTTGGATGATATCATCATCTACAGTAATGACTGGCAGCGGCATGTGGAGCATTTGAGGGCCGTCCTCGGGGCGCTGAGACGGGCGGGGTTAACGGCCAACCCGAAGAAGTGTGCAGTTGGGCGGGTGGAGGTAAGGTATCTGGGCTTCCACTTGGGTCATGGGCAGGTGCGTCCCCAAATTGACAAGACAGCAGCAATTGCAACCTGTCCTAGACCTAAGACCAAAAAGGAGGTGAGGCAGTTCCTGGGGCTGGCGGGATATTACAGAAGGTTTATTCCTGACTATTCGGACCTCACCAGCCCGCTGACTGACCTCACTAGAAAGGAGGTACCAGATACGGTCCAGTGGACGGAGCAGTGCCAACAGGCTTTTACCCAGGTTAAGGCTGCTCTGTGTGGTGGCCCGCTCCTGCACTCTCCTAATTTCTCTCTCCCTTTTCTGTTGCAGACTGACGCGTCGGACAGGGGGCTGGGCGCTGGGGGTGCATATGGCTGTGGCTGATTTCCTCTCTAGGAATGGGGGGGGGGGGGCTGCAGGCCGGATGGCTCCCCGGCCTGAGTCGGGCGGTGGGGGTATGTGGCGGGGGAGGCGTGGTTCAGCGAGGTCTGCGACGAGAGAGAGAGTGGAGAGACGAGCGGCGGTAAGTAGGTCAAGTGCAAAATGACTGACACCTGTGTCTCGTTGCAGTAATTGGCGTGGGGAGACCGTATAAAGCAGACTGGAACCAGCGATCAAGGAGAGAGGAGGGCTGAGGTCTCGTGGGAAACGGAAAGAGGTCTCTGTGACGAACGGAAAGAGGTCTTTATGACGAACCTGATCGAGTATCCTGAAAACTGTGAATGAGATTTCTGTTTGACGTGCGCATGTGGCGCCAGAGCTTTTAGTTTGTTAAATAAAATACCCACGAGTCTCAGCCAGCTGACCCCGGTCTCCTTCCTTCACACTCACACAACAAGGGACTTTATTACAGCGATAAACACCATTTTTAAAAATAAATTTGTATTTTATTTCTATTAATAAACTAGTGTTGTGTCTGCAAAGATGAAATTGATGATCACCATCTCCGTAGTGAACGCGCCTATAGAGAGAGTAGCCTATTTCTTTTCGTTTATAATTGTTTCGTTTAAAGACATTTCAAGCTTTCTTTATAGATATATTTCTCATGTCTGTGAGGCATATACTGAGTTTCGGTTAATTTGTGATGAGATGCGCCCCAGTTCACGTGCAATGCAAGGGACCGCGCCTGCACCTCCATGTCATGACTCATGATTATATTGTCTGCTATTTGCTTCTTATTTATTAAATCCAGGCAATTGGTTGATGAAAAAAATATTAAAATTAAGATACAATTTATACAAAACGAAATTCACTTTAAAGAAAGGCTTTCTACAAAACAAAACTTAATTAAGTGGCCAAAATCATGTCTGAGCATGTCTCCCGATATATTGCGCATCCTATCTTAGCCTATGTTCACTTTTCATAATCAACATAGATGGGGAAAAAATAACATTATTATTTTTTAACAAATATGAAACTAAATGCACTTAGTTAATGGCTACAACACGCCTAATAGTAGGCCTGAATATTGTTATCATTACTTTTTTCAAGTTCGGCACGAATTACTATTAGCCTAAATGTGTTACTTAATGATTTGAATGTATTTTTAACATTGTTGTATTTAAGGACTGTATTTGTGTGTTATTTTTAAATTATTTGTTTTATGTGGTGGACAATATTGGAACATGACATTGGAAATATTTATTTTATTTTTACTATTTAATTTATTTTACTATTTATTTTGTTTGGCTTTTATTTATTTCATGCAGTTGCACTTATTTAATTTATATTAATTTATAGTATGAGTCCCTGATTATATGTTGCATGTTCTCTTCTTGTTGTTTTTTTTGTTGTTTTTTTAGACAAAAAATGGATGGATTTATAGCGTTTTGAAAAAAAAATACATTAACTCGGGCAGCGACGCTGCAAGGCACCAATCCACAAACGACATGCTCCTTTCAGCCAGCGTGTAGTCGTGGCCGAGTGGTTAAGGCGATGGACTAGAAATCCTTTGGGTTCTCCCCGCGCAGGTTCGAATCCTGCCGACTACGTTGACAGCATGCGCCTGCTTTAGTTTGTAAACTTCTGGAGGCCTACCTTAAACTTTATAGAAGGAAAAAAAGTCACTGTTACAGGATTACCCTTGAAAAGACTTATGGTGGTAAGAAACAGTTTTGTCTGCAAGCTAAAGATGACAAGGCCCCTTTGTATTCAGGGACACGTCGGGTAGACCGGTAGCTCGCCGTGCTCGTATAGTGGTTAGTATATTTTTTAATCGCTAGGTGTCAGTACACTCGCTGGCTGTTACCTAGAGTGCCGCGGGCTTGCTATTTGCTAGAAACAACTGCGCCTTTGACACAAGTTTAAAATAACGATAAGAGCGCGCAAGTCAACAGCATTGAAGCGTGTGAAGAGGCTTTCCAGACAAGTAGCAGTGAGTTTTTGTTCTTTTTCCTAGCATTATTTTCCTTTAATTACTATTATCATCAGTCTAATAGGCTGCATTCCCACTAATTTGCCAATATATTTTGACATAGCAGACGTTTTGACGGACATTCTGAATCTTCAAAGAAGGAAACGCAATGCATTGGAGGACACTCTTTTTTTCTGCGCCAATACGATTCATTTTGCTGTGCGTTCCGACGCAGCACGCACGCTTCTCGAGCAAGAGCCCGGATAGCTCAGTCGGTAGAGCATCAGACTTTTAATCTGAGGGTCCAGGGTTCAAGTCCCTGTTTGGGCGAACGAGCCTCTTTTTGTGGAGCGGTACGTTTTGTTGTTGAGTTCTTGCTGATCTACACTGGCCTCGGGCAGCGACGCTGCAAGGCACTAATCCACAAACGACATGCCCCTTTCAGCCAGCTTGTAGTCGTGGCCGAGTGGTTAAGGCGATGGACTAGAAATCCATTGGGGTCTCCCCGCGCAGGTTCGAATCCTGCCGACTACGTTGACAGCATGCGCCTGCTTTAGTTTGTAACCTTCTGGAGGCCTAGCTTAGACTTTATAAAAGGAAAAAAAGTCACTGTTACAGGATTATCCTTGAAAAGAGTTATGTTGGTAAGAAACAGGTTTGTCTGCAAGCTAAAGATGACAAGGCCCCTTTGTATTCAGGGACACGTCAGGTAGACCGGCAGCTCGCCGTGATCGTATAGTGGTTAGTACTCTGTGTTGTGGCCGCAGCAACCCCGGTCCGAATCCGGGTCACGGCAAGATTTTCTGGGTGCCATTGAAATTGAGCTCCATGTCACCACCTCTCCTCACCCCGTCCTTCAGACTACTCTTTTTGTGCACGGCGCGTACCCTTGATGTGCTCTCGATGTTCGAGTGAATTGAAACTGGGACCTTCTTTGAAAGCACGAGCTCTCAGGTTCGAACCCTTAGAGAAAAGACTGAAAACGAAAAGCTCCTATTTATTTCGGAAGAATCTTGCTGCAGAGAGAATATGGTGCTTGTATATTTTCTAATCGCTAGGTGTCAGTACACTCGCTGGCTGTTACCTAGAGTGCCGCGGGCTTGCTATTTGCTACAAACAACTGCGCCTTTGACACAAGTTTACAATAACGATAAGAGCGCGGCAAGTCAACAGTATTGAAGCGTGTGAAGAGGCTTTCCAGACAAGTAGCAGTAAGTTTTTGTTCTTTTTCCTAGCATTATTTTCCTTTAATTACAATTATCATCAGTCTAATAGGCTGCATTCCCACTAATTTGCTAATATATTTTGACATAGCAGACGTTTTGACGGCCATTCTGAATCTTCGAAGAAGGAAACGCAATGCATTGGAGGACACTCTTTTTTCTGCGCCAATACGATTCAATTTGCTGTGCGTTCCCATCCAGCACGCACGCTTCTCGTGGAAGAGCCCGGATAGCTCAGTCGGTAGAGCATCAGACTTTTAATCTGAGGGTCCAGGATTCAAGTCCCTGTTCGGGCGAACAAGCCTCTTTTTGTGGAGCGGTACGTTTTGTTGTTGAGTTCTTGCTGATCTAAACTGGCCTCGGGCAGCGACGCTGCAAGGCACCAATCCAAACGACATGCCCCTTTCAGCCATTTGTAGTCTTGGCCGAGTGGTTAAGGCGATAGACTAGAAATCCATTGGGGTCTCCCTGAGCAGGTTCGAACCCTGGTAAGAAACCGTTTTGTCTGCAAGCTAAAGATGACAAGGCCCCTTTGTATTCAGGGACACGTCGGGTAGACCGGTAGCTTGCCGTGATCGTATAGTGGTTAGTACTCTGCGTTGTGGCCGCAGCAACTCCGGTTCGAATCCGGGTCACGTCAAGATTTTCTGGGTGCCATTGAAATTGAGCTCCATGTCACCACCTCTCCTCACCCCGTCCTTCAGACTTCTCTTTTTGTGCACGGCGCGTGCCCTTGATGTGCTCTGGATGTTCGAGTGAATTGAAACTGGGACCTTCTTTGAAAGCACGAGCTCTCAGGTTCGATTCTTAGAGAAAAGACTGAAAACGCAACGCTCCTATTTATTTCGGAAGAATCTTGCTTCAGAGAGAATATGGTGCTTGTATATTTTCTAATCGCTAGGTGTCAGTACACTCGCTGGCTGTTACCTAGAGTGCCGCGGGCTTGCTATTTGCTACAAACAACTGCGCCTTTGACACAAGTTTACAATAACGATAAGAGCGCGGCAAGTCAACAGCATTGAAGCGTGTGAAGAGGCTTTCCAGACAAGTAGCAGTGAGTTTTTGTTCTTTTTCCTAGCATTATTTTCCTTTAATTACTATTATCATCAGTCTATTAGGCTGCATTCCCACTAATTTGCAAATATATTTTGACATAGCAGACGTTTTGACGGCCATTCTGAATCTTCAAAGAAGGAAACGCTATGCATTGGAGGACACTCTTTTTTCTGCGCCAATACGATTAATTTTGCTGTGCGATCCCACGCAGCACGCACGCTTCTCGAGCAAGAGCCCGGATAGCTCAGTCGGTCGAGCATCAGACTTTTAATCTGAGGGTCCAGGGTTCAAGTCCCTGTTCGGGCGAATGAGCCTCTTTTTGTGGAGCGGTACGTTTTGTTGTTGAGTTCTTGCTCATCTACACTGTCCTCGGGCAGCGACGCTGCAAGGCATCAATCCACAAACGACATGCCCCTTGCAACCAGCTTGTAGTCGTGGCCGAGTGGTTAAGGCGATGGACTAGAAATCCATTGGGGTATCCCCGCGCAGGTTCGAATCCTGCCGACTACGTTGATAGCCTGCGCCTGCTTTAGTTTGTAACCTTCTGGAGGCCTAGCTTAAACTTTATAAAAGGAAAAAAAGTCACTGTTACAGGATTACCCTTGAAAAGAGTTATGTTGGTAAGAAACAGTTTTGTCTGCAAGCTAAAGATGACAAGGCCCCTTTGTATTCAGGGACACGTCAGGTAGACCGGTAGCTCGCCATGATCGTATAGTGGTTAGTACTCTGCATTGTGGCTGCAGCAACCCCGGTTCGAATCCGGGTCATGGCAAGATTTTCTGGGTGCCATTGAAATTGAGCTCCATGTCACCAGCTGTCCTCACCCCGTCCTTCAGACTACTCTTTTTGTGCACGGCGCGTGCCCTTGAGGTGCTCTGGATGTTCGAGTGTCAGTACACCTGCTGGCTGTTACCTAGAGTGCCGCGGGCTTGCTATTTGCTACAAACAACTGCGCCTTTTGACGCAAGTTTACTATAACAATAAGAGCGAGGCAAGTCAACAGCATTGAAGCGTGTAAAGATACCATAAAAAATTGGATTTGCTTACTCACGGTTGAGAACAAGGAGCAGTATGATGCAAAGAACAGCCGAAATCAAAAACACACCGGTTGACACCATTATTGTTCCATGGCCACCCAGCTGTTCTCTTAAAGTCATCAAACAGTCATTTACCACACTGTGACCTTTTATAAAGACATTAAGCCAAAAATATAGTAAATGGAATACATAGATTAGATTCACTGCAACAATGAAAGGTGCTTAAAGGGTTAGTTCGCCCATTTAAGACATGAAGTTGTATGGAAACCTTACCAGCACTATAGTGCATACACACTGACCCACTCTGTAGTCACCTCCCTGATCAGAGTTTTGGCCGCTGGAGGTTTTTCAAGAAAGTACTCCCGGTTAGTTTCCGTGGCCTCAAAACTGTGCGTTTTTACGTGAAAAAATTATTTGCGTTTCAAAGCTTGATTAATTTAACACAAAAAACACGCCGGTCAAAATTCATACCTCAGTTTTAATCGGCTAAATTTTCTTTCCATTTCTATCAATCCGGGCTGCTGTCAACGTCAACAGTGCGCACGTTCCGATCAGCTGTTTATAGCGCGACTCGCTGACAACATGTCTGACTGCGAAACTTCTGATGATGAAACCAATTTTAGCACAATGTCAGACGAAACAGATGAGGATGAAAGTAATTTTAGCACAACGCCAAAGGGATACCTTTATGAACCGGAGTACCGATGCCGTACTTCAACAGATGGAGATAGAACGGGAAGAGAGAGTGAACTAAATCAAATAGTTTTCTCAGCAAATTGTACCTATATCCCTATATAATGTTTTTATATTAGACATCTTTTCATGTATTTTCCACTGGAGTCTAAACATCAGCTTGTTTACCGTACAGTTTAGACATGGGATCATAAAGTTAGTAAATAGAGCGTACCCGTGGTACTGGTACAGCACTGTGCACACACGATAATCCTTGATTCTGGATATTTTAGCTCCCGCAGAGTAGCCGATTGCAACCAGCCAAAGCTGTCTCGTAGCTATATCCGAAACAGGAAAACGATGGAATCTGAACGGTGATCCCGGCACATTCTTGTGGTCACAGCCTGGAAATTTACAAGTTTGCACCATCGTTCATTTTCTACTTTTTACGTTGTTTCGTAATCGATTGTGTAAACACTATGGAACAGCTGGTCGGAACGTGCGCACTGTTGACGTTGACAGCAGCGCGGATTGATAGAAATGGAAAGAAAATAGTGCCGATTAAAACTGAGGTATGAATTTTGACCGGCGTGTTTTTTTTGTGTTAAATTAATCAAGCTTTGAAACGCAAATAATTTTTTCACTTAAAAACGCACAGTTTTGGGGCCCAGGAAACTAACCGGGAGTACTTTCTTGAAAACCTTCCAGCGGCCAGAACTCTGACCAGGGAGGTGACTACAGAGTGGGTCAGTGTGTATATGCACTATAGTGCTGGTAAGTCTTAAATCTTTAAATCTGTACATATTACAAGTGTGTTATAAAATGTATACATTTAAACATTTAACTAAGAATATCCTATATTAAATATATCAGAAGGTATGCACACTTACCTGCAGCTGGATTTTTAGTAGATTCAAGGTATATGTCAATTTTGAAATTTTCTTTGTTTTCCTCATTTTCTTCATCAAGCTCAAAAACTGGGTTGCAGAAAACATTCTTTGAAAGTTAAAACAAAGTTTAGAACCAAAACTGAATGTTGTATAAATAACAAATAAATTATACCATGGATACATCTACTACTTACAATAATAATAATAATAATAATAATAATAATTTACCTCATATCCACCTCGGCTCCCAGTTGAAATGTCAGAGTCCATCTTTGCATTTTGAAAAACCATTTATATATGTTTAGTTTTCTGAAATCTTGAGGTAGGCTATTAATTCAGTCCATTTGGTTGTGAAAATGAGTGGAGTTTAAGAAGTTAAACTCAAAGAAGTTTATTTCCATAAAAGAAAATGCCTAGACATGTTTTAAAAAGGAGATAAAAAGTTGTTTTTAAATCCATTGAGTATGTGCTTAGAATAAAATGTTTTTTTTTCTATCAAAAATTTTTTTTTTCTTTGTTATGCTGTAATATTATGGTCCAACATCTTGTGTTGTTAAAAGAAAGTGGCTGGTATTCAGAACGTTCTTCCCAAATATTCCCAAAGCCAAGTCAGCTGAGAGGATTGCGCTCCGTAATAATCCTCTGTTTTAGACACACATCTACACACATACCACCACCCAACCCCAAAAAACACACCCACCCACCCAACCAAAAACCCAACAACCCAACACACACTTTTGTTTCTGCATAGATGACAGCGTTTTTTTTTTTTTAACAGGAGTTTTTCTCCAACCCTAATCAATCACACCTTAAAAAGCAAATTAAAGTAAAGGGTAAAGCTACAAGCAGGTGAATTTTTTCAAGGTTGGAGGTAAACTGCAGGAAAGGGCTAGAGTTGAAAATCCCTGATTTATAAGATTTTTCTTTTCATAAGAACTTACATTTTTCCCCACAAAATGTTTTTTACTATCCTTGTAGGGACATTTGGTCCTGGACCACACACACAGGTTGGTGTTCCCTGTTTTATGGGAACTTTTCATAGGCATGATTTTTATACTGTATAGACTCCATCCCTTTAACCCTAAACCTACCCATCACTGAAAACTTTCTGCAGTTTTACATTTTCAAAAAACATAATTTGGTGTTGTCTCTGCTCCGCCATGGTGCCCTGCTCTCCGTGTTCCCTTGTATTGGTTTGGTTTTGGCTTTGTTTTCATTAAGGTACCACACCTGCACTTAAATACATTTTTCCTGTCTGCCATTCTTGCTTCCCCCATATAATAGTACGCATTACTGTACTGCTGTAACAATATAAATGTAAGTGTAATACAAGTATATAATAACACAAGTATACAATAATATAAGTGTAATACTGATAATGCAAAAGGTATGTAAACATAAAAACGGGATATTCCCAGTAGTGTTTTGTGTTGAGCACATCACTGTGTTGTTGGTTGTTAGACATATCTCTTCATTTGTCTTTGGGGACAATTGGGGAAAAAAATATATTTTTAGTCCCCTTTCTATTGACAAAGTGATGAGCTGAATCAGATGGAGACAGTACACTTTTAATGATCGAAACACAGTATAAAGAAACAATTACCTGTTATCTTAATGTCATAATTAATCCACACAAACCCACATCGCAAGCAAGCTTGGGCCGAATGTGGCCTCAAGCTAGCACTGCTGGCCTTCTGTCGGCAATAGCACGTATCCTTTCAGCCAGAACTGGGCATTGTGGCAACGGTGAGGGCCGATTGTTGATGGAAGGAATGTGGCCCAGATCAATCCAGTGATCATTTGGTCCAAATCAGGATTATGAACTTATTTCATTTGAAATTATAAAATTTTACTCTGTTATGATTTGGCATTTCAAAGGATACATTTTAAACAATACTACAGTTTAAAATATTGAATTCATAAAATAATTGTGTGATCATTTAACCATAATCATGCAATATTTCTGTAATATTGTTTAACGTGGGGCATATTTTTATTAATATGCTGTCATAAAATACACCAGATTTTATTCCTGTAATCCAAATCTTTGGAATGTCATGCTTTGTGTGACAAACTGTCTAATGCAGTTCAACTTAGATTAAAAAGCAGCAAATAAGAACATGTTGTTTGTGCATGTGGAGTCCACCTGTGATGCGGCTGATTTTACTGCTTGCTGTTGAACTCACTCTGTCGTGTTCACTACTTCACGGGTGTTAAGCAGCAATGTAACGCAGGTTAATAGGCGGGAGGTTCACTTCCCTGATTGAAGGACGGGCCAGTCAAGAGTTGAAACGTGGACCAGTAAAAATCCCCAAAAAACGGTGTGTTAGAATCCAGTAATGAATGAGTACGGGCTATAAGCAGGAGCGAGTACTAGTTTTGGCATGTTGTCTCATCAGGAGAGATGTGATCACCGGAAAGATGCTGTTTCTATCCATTGTGCTGCGGTTTTAAGTTTGTTTGTTTGCGCTACCGCTGTACTGCCACTGTATATGTGCGCGGTTTGTATGCCTGATAACTGTTACTTTGGTCACGATGATAAAACCTTGTTTGCGGCCTGATGTTTAACGATGTCGGCTTTATAGTATCCGTGGTTATATTTTAAGTAAATGTTTGGATTTGGAGCGTTTCACTGTCACACGAGTTACTTTCTGTTTGCGGTACCGGATGGGTAATGCAGTTAATTGCTTTACATTGATAATGGATTACTATGCTCAGCGTTACTACTTAAAACTACACTCACTGGTTTGGGCCAAAACACTGAGAATACCTTTTGTGGTTTTGGGCGAATGGTTTAGTGTATAACATTGACATTGTTGTATATTTGGTGTGTGTGAAACTGTAGCATTTCTGTGTTTAAATGTGTATGCTTTGTTTAGTCATTTAGTTTAAACACTAAGTATATTATAATATTTATAATATTGAATGTTGATTAAATTCCATAATATATTATATATTATTCCATAGTGTTTATAGTATTGGCTATATTGGAATTTATATTTATTTATATTTGTGTATTATTCAGAATTTATGATATATTATGTATGATATATTATGGATCCGATACAAGATGCTTCTTTCCCCTCTCTCCCTGACATGTCTGCCGATCGCAAGCTGAAGTCCAAAAGGTACACTGGGGCATTAAACATGAACACCCGGCCTCTCTTACAGCAAAGCAGCCCAGAAAGAACCAAAGGATACTCTAATCTCAAGCCTCAAATCAGCCTTGAAAAAGCACGGCTACCCACTTTCTCTGGTGACATGAGGGACTATTACTGCTGGAAGACTGAGTGGGAGGACCTACAAGAATTGGGTAACCCACAAGGTGTGGGATGTTTAAAAAGGTTCCACTTATTAAATAGTCTCCACGAAAAGGTCAAGAAGGATCTTGTCCTATCTAGCTGTGGATCCGCCGACGATATGTTTAGGCTACTGGACAGCAAATACGGGAACAGAGCGAAAATAGTCTTAATGGTCACCAACGAGGTCCAGTCTCTTCCCCCCGATAAAGGAAACAATCCAAGAAGAACCATTGAATTGATCCAGACTGTGGAAAGGGCACTGTGCAACCTCCAGATTCTTGGTGAAGAAGACGCCGTGAAGAACTGTGTTGTTGCTCAATCTCTTGAAAGCAAGCTTCCCAGTTCACTCAAGAAGGAGTGGATTATGCACAAAACTGACCCGGAAAACAGGTTCTCTCCACTGCATCATTTTGATTGCCTCATAGGATTCTTGAAGAAGCAGGAGGAGATTCTTGAGGAGTTGGAACAGGTGGAGCCAAGCCCTGCAGATAAAGGCCCTGTGGAAAAGGGTGCTGCAGAATACCCAGATAAGAGAGGGAGGAAGGCATTCACTAAATCCACAGCAGGTCAGAAGGACGACTATCCCAGCTGTACTGTCTGTGAAGATGACTCCCATGCCGGCAAGCTATTTGCGTGCAAGGTCTCCAGGGAAGAAGATCTCTTAAGAAAAAGGGCCCATGTGAAGAAGCTATGGTTGTGCTCCAAGTGTTTGCGGCCCCACCCCAAGGATGGGAAAGGATGCACACCCAGATACCTCTGCCGAAAAGTAGACTGTCGGAAAGGAGGGATATCGGACCACAATTACCTTCTGTGTCTTAAGCCACCGACTTCAAAGAAATACAGCAGCAGTGAGGAGCAGAGCACCATAAAAATTGGAGGAAAGAAACTTGGCCTAACCAACAAACACGAAGAGTTTCTTGCAGAGCTTACTCCAGAACAAAGAGAGAAATGCAAGAATGTGTTCTCAAACAAAATATCATCAACTGTATGTGCCAAGGCTGGAGATGAACTGCAAGAACATCCAGTGGTGATGATGCTGATGGAAGTAACGACAAACTCGGGTTGCCTTATTGGCTCACTAATCGACCTCACATCTGACACCAATTATATCACCAATGAAACAGCTGATCGCCTTGGACTGTGCGGTGAGAATATCAGGCTTATAGTCCATGGAGTCGGGGGGATGAAGAAGACTGTCCTTACCAAAAGATATTCCCTACGGTTGAAAGTGAAGACACCCAAGGGAGAAGTGGCAAAAAAGTTTACAGACACTGTGTCGTAAATATGAGGCTATAGCACTCAGGATCCCTGACGACACCACATACAGCAAGAGCAGATATACAGTATAACAGGACATTGAATGAGGCGAGAAGCATAAGCACTTTACAATAAAACAATATAATACATTGCAGAAAAAAAAGAGAAAATAAATTGGGAATAGGCTATGGTAAAGCTGCAAAATAGATAAAAAACAAAAGTAGGGTTTAAAGAGTTTTATGTTCCATTCCCCCTTTACCTTTAACAAAAAAATCTAAGAGGTAAACTAAATTCACAAAACTCCAAATGTAAAAAAAGGGTGAGGCTTACTTATGATTTGGATTGAACAAACACCAGATGTAAAGCTGTATGGTTACCAGTGTTGGGTAAGTTACTCAAAAAAAGTAATCCACTACAAATCACTAATTACTACTTTAAAATTGTAATTTGCTTACATTACTGATTACTGCAAGTAAAATCAGATTACTAATTACTTTACTTTCAAGTTACTTTGAAAACCTATTAAAACTACAAGAATACACTGCAAAGTGAAACTCAGATCTTTCCGTAATTTAATATTGCAGACATCCCAAGTCTCCCAGAAGTTCCGGGAGTCTCCCGCATATTGATAGCGGCTCCCTGATGCCCGCTTCCTGATGCCCGCAAATTAGTTTAAATCTCCTGGAATCTAGAGTGAGCGAGCAAGAGCGCGCATGCGAGAACTGTGCTCCAAACCGTGTAGCGTGCGCACGGCGGAGAGGGAGAGAGTGAGAGACCTTTGCGTGTGTGTGCGTTTGAGCCTCATGAAGCACGTTCTCCGGTAATTCATTAAACCGCATGCTCATTAACTGACGCAGCCAGCCAAATGTGATTGGAAATGCATTTCTAAGACACAACTCTTTGCGCATGGGCGTGCGGTTTGTGTTTGGAGCTCCGTCGAATTGATTCATAAATCCTTGATTTTCTTCTTTACCACTCATTTATAAACAAGCACTTTCTGTTTTTATAGCATGTGAACTTATCTTCGATACTTTTCCTTATAAAAAACAATCGGATTGCTTTGATTTCGCTACTTAGATCCAACTTTTCGAATCTCCGCTACTAGCCTTTAGCCCGCTAGCATCGCACACGTGGCCTCTCGCCTATTGATCTCATTTACACCCGTTTCACTGAAAGGATACGGGTTATATCCAGGATTTCAGTCCTAAATTAGTAGTGATATTGGTAGTATCACTACTAATTTACTGTTCATCTGTTATAATGGCGAATATATCGGATGTGTGTCTAACGTTACCTCTGAGTGCAGGTGAGGACACATTAGAGCTGCATTCGGTGCTGTTGGAGCTGGAGTCCGTGGAGAAGCAGATCCGTGGTCTGCTAGAGAGGCAAGCCGAGCTGCGAGATCGGCGTTCAGCGCTTGAAACATCAAGCGCCGATGCTCACAAGTCAGTGGTTAGTAACTTTTTGACTCCGACCTCGTCTACTCCGTGTGCTTCTCTGCACAGGACGCAAGCACCCAGGACGCGATCATCCCTGGCTTCATTCACTCCGGCACCGACACAACACCATGGGCCCTGGGTGATTCCTCAGCGGAAGACACGAGCCAGGACCAGACCAAGAACCTCTCCACCTCTTCCGGTCTTCGAGATCTCCACCCGGAACCGCTTCTCCCCTCTTCGCGAGTCGGAACGCGACGACGCCGTGATCATCAGCAGTTCGTCCGTCATGTCCGTGCTACCTCAGGTAAGGGTAAGGTGCGCACTCACTGCTTTCCTGGTGCTTGTGTTCTAGATGTCGCTGCACATGTTCCCGAGATCCTGAACGCTGACGAACGCGTCGGAGCTGTTGTGCTGCACGCGGGAGTGAACAACATCAGTCTGCGGCAGACGGAGGTTCTGAAGAAGGACTACAGGAGCCTGATCGAGACGGTACGCAGCACATCACCTGAAGCAAAGATCATCGTGTCTGGACCGCTTCCCAAGTACCGACAAGGACAGGAAAGGTTCAGTAGATTATTTGCACTAAATGAATGGTTAATGTCATTGTGTAATGAACAGAAACTGCTCTTTGTAAATAATTGGAATCTGTTCTGGGAACGACCTAGGCTCTACCGTGCTGATGGCCTGCACCCCAGCAGAATAGGAGCGGCTGTTCTGTCGGACAACATCTCCAAGACGTTACACACCATATGACTAGTAAGTCAAAGTCCAAATCACAGTCTTTGCTGTCCCAACTTAATTGATATAAGTAGTGTAGAACATTATGTAGAAACTGTGTCTATTCCTCGTTTAGTGAGGCCAAACAATAAATCTACTGTAGGATCTAGGAAAAATCTTATTGTAATTAAACCTGAAAATCTCAATATCAGTGAACAAAAACAATTTCTAAAGCTAGGTCTTCTAAACATTAGATCGCTCACACCTAAGGCGGTTATTGTAAATGAAATGGTCGCAGATAATAGTTTCGATGTATTCTGCCTTACTGAAACCTGGCTTAAACCAAATGATTATTTCGGTCTAAATGAGTCCACTCCACCAGGATACTGTTATAAGCATGAGCCCCGTCTGATCGGTTGTGGCGGCGGTGTTGCAACAATCTATAGAGATATTCTAAATGTTACTTAGAAAACAGGTCACAGGTTTAATTCGTTTGAAGTACTTGTGCTAAATGTTACGCTCTTAGATGTAAGAAAGAAATCCCTATTATCTCTAGCCTTGGCTACTGTATATAGACCTCCAGGGCCCTATGCTGATTTCCTAAAAGAGTTTGCAGACTTTCTCTCAGATCTATTGGTCAATGTCGATAAAGCAATAATTGTTGGAGATTTTAACATACACGTAGATAACACAAATGATGCGTTAGGGGCTGCGTTTACAGATTTATTAAACTCCTCTGGGGTCAAGCAAAACATCAGTGGTCCCACTCATCGTCTAAATCATACACTAGATTTAATTATATCATATGGAACCAATCCAACTGATATAGATATTGTACCGCAAAGTGATGATGTCACTGATCATTACATGATAACTTGCATAATACGTACTCCTGAAATTTGTCATGTTGCGCCACGTTATCGACCAGGCAGAACAATCCTTCCAACCACTATAGATAGATTCTCAAATAGCTTACCTGATCTATCTCAGCTGCTCAGTGAACCCAAACAAACAGATGAAATAGAGGAAATGACTAGCAGTTTGAGCACCATTTTCTCTAGTACACTAGAAATTGTTGCACCAATTAGATTAAAAAAGGTTAGAGAGAAAACTAAAGCACCATGGTACAACAGTGCTACGCATGTTATCAAGAGAGAAACTTAGAGCGTAACTTAGAGCGTAAATGGAAACAAACTAATTTAGAGGTCTTTTGTAATGTGGAGAGGTAAGACCCAAAAGCGATTTGCAGATAACAGTCTCTTTAATAGCGAGAGATAAACTCAGTCCAACAGAAAAATCCCTCAAGATAAACAACAGAAAGGTAGCCGTAGATGCTGGCGCTCCAATAACGAAAATAATAGAGTCTCTCCTTAAAGTAGACAGCAGCAAACAGTCTGTGAACAGGAACCGGCGGACGCTGTTCTCTGATCCCCTCGAGAGAATGAGCGTACTACAGATAGTAGAGATGAATGCTCTGGGCGTTCGTCTGCAGCAGGCGGGCTGGACAGAGTGTAGAGCAGAGATTAATAGAGAACAAATAAAAGACCGACCTGAGCCAGACTGGATGGCGGATAGAACACGGACAAGACTCGGACAGGACTCGGACAGGACTCAGACAGGATGGATGCAGCAGGTAGTAAGTTGTCTCTTGCATGTGTAGAGAATGTAATAATCTGGCAAAGAAACAGGGAAAAGGGAGAGCAGGAAATAGCACAAACAATCAGGGAGAAGAGAGAACAGGTGTGAAGGAGTGAGTGTAATGAGGGTATAACTAGAAACAGCTGAGAGTACTGAAGGTGCGTGAGGTAATGGGTGTGTGTGACCAGAAGAGGGAGACAGGAGACTACCAGACTCATGACATCTTTAGAATCGCGTGGAAAGACAGTATGTCACGTTATAAAAAGGCTCTAAAAGCAGCCAGGGCTGAGCATCTCCGCAAACTAATAGAAAATAACCAAAATAATCCAAGGTTTTTATTCAACACCGTAGCTAGACTAACAAATAAACAAACATCACCAGAGCAAAATATTCCATTACAGTATAGTAGTAATGATTTTATGAATTTCTTCAATGAGAAAATAGAAAGCATCAGAAACACAATTGTAAATGTACAATCTTTTATGGTGTCTTATGATTCAGCCTCAATTATCGCCCCTCAAGAACAACTACACCGCTTTACAACTATAGAACAGGAAGAGTTAAATAAACTTTCATTGCATCTAAACCAACAACATGTTTATTAGATTCAATACCCACTAAACTACTGAAAGAAGTGTTACCTGTAGTGGAAGAGCCTCTTCTCAATATTATTAACTCGTCTTTATCTTTAGGTCATGTTCCAAGAATATTCAAACTGGCAGTAATAAAACCTCTCATTAAGAAACCGCAATTAGATCCAAATAACCTAGCAAATTACAGACCCATTTCAAATCTTCCATTTATGTCTAAAATTCTAGAAAAAGTTGTGTCCGCTCAATTGTGCTCTTTCTTGCAAGAAAATGATATCTATGAAAAATTTCAGTCAGGATTCAGACCGCATCATAGCACAGAAACTGCGCTAGTTAAAATTACAAATGATTTACTTTTAGCTTCTGACCAAGGCTGTATCTCAATACTAGTTCTACTCGATCTTAGCGCTGCGTTCGACACTTTAGATCATAAAATACTCTTGGATCGACTACAAAACTACACTGGTGTTCAGGGACAGGCATTAAGCTGGTTTAGATCGTACTTATCAGACCGTTATCATTTTGTCTGTTTAAATGTGGCAAAATCGAAGATAACGTCAGTAGGCTATGGAGTGCCGCAAGGATCGGTGTTAGGCCCTCTGCTATTCTCAATATATATGCTGCCACTTGGTAATATTATAAGAAAACGTGGAATTAATTTCCACTGTTATGCTGATGACACTCAATTATATATTTCATCACGACCAGATGAGAACACTAACTCATCTAAATTGACAGAGTGTCTCAAAGATATAAAATGCTGGATGACGTGTAATTTCCTGCTATTAAATTCAGATAAAACGGAGGTATTACTTATTGGTCCAAAAAACTACCCCCACAACCTTGTACAATACAACTTTAATTTAGAAGGATGTCCTGTTACTTTATCCACTACAGTAAAAGATCTGGGTGTTATACTAGACCGCAACTTGTCTTTCGAAAATCATATTTCATATGTTACAAGAATAGCCTTTTTCCACCTTAGTCAGTTAGTTCATGCATTCATGACCTCGAGACTAGATTACTGTAATGCTTTATTAGCTGGCTGTCCTGCATCCTCAATAAACAAGCTACAGTCTTAACATACCTGAATAGGAATGGGAACGGAAATGCCAGGGAGAGGAGACCCCACCCCATTGGCCAGCCAATCCATACCCCAAACTAAACTAATCAGATGATAAAATAACTTATTCTGCCACAATAATATTACATAAAAATCAGTAGCAGTCAATTTCACATGATTTACAGTAGCCTTGTGATATTGTGGCATCAGTATTATGACAATCTGTTATTCAAATTACTTTTAAAGGGTTAGTTCACCCAAAAATGAAAATTCTGTCAGTAATTACTCATCTACATGTTGTTTCAACCTCGTAAGACTTGCGTTCATCTTCGGAACACAAATTAGGATATTTGTGATGAAATCTGAGAGCTGGGTCACTCCTCCACAGGCTTCTAAGGGATTTTCTTCTCTGTGGGCCTAGAGTGAGTTTACTAGTGTAATAGCGCAGCGCTTCTGTGTCGTTAAATTGGCTCACTATTGGCCGACGCTGGTCATGTGTGTGATGCGTGTGACGTGTGAAATCTTTCAGAGTATCACGGCACTGCATGAATTTCTGCAGTAGTATTGGGATGTGAAATTAACAATTAATATTAAACAATTTAATCAGAGACTCTGATATCAGTCAATCAGGCCACTAAAAGATGACTACTGTAATTCCTCAAATAAAAACCGGTAGTCAATTAAACGCCGGCTGGGCCTCTGATAGTGGCCGGGGGCGGGGTCAACACAGACAATTAAAGGCCGGTCTTAAATTAAGGCTGGGGAAAATGTAGTGTTGATAGGTAATCTCCTAAGTGCCTTTCATGTAATGACATAACGTAACATACTCATTTTCCACTAGATATTTCCCTCTAACGTTACATCTCATCAGCAATTTCGATTTTGGCACGCACTGCAGGAGCTGACCACTGAGGAGCGGATGTACAGTGACGTGACATCACTGCCAAATTCAAACTGTGCTTTCGCGCTATGGCTGGCGCTGAGCTAAAGACGGACTTTCAGCGCTGGTCATACCGTCCGTATATATCACAACTATTCAGTGTTTTTAACCACATAATTTTTATTTTAGGTTTCAGACATAAATACATATAATTTATAGCAAAACAATACATTTATAGTTTGTAAAATACACAATGGTGTCTATGGAACCAGCAATAATTATTCATTCAAATATATTTGCCGAGGTGTTTTAGGGTGCTTTCACACCTGCCTCATTTAGTTCGGTTGAATCGCACTAGAGTTCGTTTTCCCCCTTGGTGCGGTTCGTTTGAGCAGGTGTGAAAGCAGCAATCGCACATGGGTGCGCACCAAAAGCGGACCAAATAAGCGTACCGAGACCTCCTCGAAGAGGTGGTCTCCGTACGCTTTCAAGCGAACTCTGGAGCGGTTTGTTTGTGGTGAGAACGTGATCCTACCTCGAACAGACCCAACTGCCAAAGAACTGCGCATTTTTGGACTTAACCAGCTGCCGTAGTCGAACAAAATTATTATTTAGATTGTCAATAGCGCTCCCTTTAAGCCATGACTGACTTACCGCGTTCTGCACTCTCACTAAAATCTCATCATAAACCCTGAAGTTGTCTGCACTGCACAGTGAATTTCTTATTTATATCGCATCTAGACTTTGTTGTTTATGGGGGGATTTGCGAAAGGATAAAGCTCGTGCTGATTCTGAACATAATTTTTTTTTACTCTACTTCCAGTTCACCGGCAACTTACTTTCATGTATTTTAGGAGAAACTGATGAATTCACGTGCTGTAATAAATCCAACAGACAGGAATCTCTTAACTGCTGCGGCCCAAACAAACATCTCACGTTACAGATAAAGATCATTGATAAAGGTTTTTTAAACGACAAAACAAACTCACTTGCATGTATTTGAGAATCGGAATAGAAGATAGTTGATAACATGGTAAGCAAGTTTGTTAATATTTAGAAATAAAAGTGCTACATCTGTCATACAGCGCTATTTTGGCTGTGGTGAATCACATGCCAAGCATGACGCGTCACCATGGAAACATGGGGGGGCGGGGGGGATCGCGATGCCGTCTCAACATAGTGATGTCTGTCAGCCATCGCGATAGATGATTGCATCGTCCATCGGCCCAATCCTATTATTTATCAAAAAGATGGAATTAGAAATAAAGGCCTGCCTCTAACAAAAGCCTGCTTCAAATAAAAGCTTGTTACCTCCTGCAGTTCAGGTAAATAAAGGCCCCGGTTTTTATTTGAGGAATTACGGTATACAATCATTAACAAGTGAACAACATCATCTAAGTTTCGCTTGCATTTTTCGCCATAACATTTGTGTTTTTTTCCCTCCACTAGTTAATGCCACATTGTGGCATAGTCGGATTATTTTAAATTTTGATTTACTTTTCCCTCCACTTGTTAATGCCACACTATCACCAATACATGACCAACTTCATCTGATGACATTTTCTCCTGCATTTTTTGGCATACCAAATATTATAAGAAATACACAGTTACAGCAGCCAGAGACAAACTAATGATAAGACGTCAAGGGTCAAGAGCCCAACTAAAGCAAACAATAATCACCATAATTTATTTTCAATGATACATCAACATCTAAAGTTGGTCATGTATTGGTGATAATGTGGCATTAACAAGTGGAGGGAAAAGTAAATCACATCAATCCCAATGCTAACATTAGCACGGCACTCGGCCAGCTTCAGCTCATGGTAACTAAACAACAGAGGGCTCATCCGGATGGCGTTCACATCATCGCGGGGGACTTTAATAAAGCTTGCCTTAAGACTGTTCTCCCCAAATTCCCTCAGCACGTCAAGTGTGCCACTAGGGGAGAAAACACATTAGATCATGTTTATTCCAACATTAAACATGACTACAGAGCGTCCCCCCTCCCCCACCTCGGACAATCAGACCACCTCTCCCTGCTCCTCTTCCCGGCCTACACCCCCCTCAGGAGGCAAACAAAACCAGCCACACAGACCATCACAGCCTGGACTGAAAATGCTCTCATCCAGCTGCAAAACTGCTTCGTCTGCACAGAGTGGAGTATTTTTGAAGATCAGGACCTGGACACACACACACAGAGTCTGTCCTCTTCTACATCAAGTGCTGTATCGAAAATGTCACAGCGAAGAGACGCATTTAGATCTTCCCAAACAGCAACATAAAATCCAGGTTGTATGTGGTTATGAAGTCGTTGACTAAAAGTGATTTATTTTTAAGTGAACGGATGTTTAAAAGTGCTAACTTAACAGTCTTACTTTTTGATAATCAAATAAACAGTCGCCCTAAGGGGTCGAAAGGTCGTAGGACCTCCCCCGAATCGGGCCCCAGAGTATCGTGGCTCTAGATGCTTCCCGAGCCTAGTAGGCCCTCTAATCCTAACTGCTGAATTAACCCTAGCAGACACATGCTCCCATAGAGATCAATGGGAGACAGAGAGGTGCATAAAAAATAGCTAAAAATAAACTTGGCATGTCTCGACCTAGCCCGCTCGGTCTGTCGCAGAGGGCCACGTGACGCAACTTTTTGTCGAGTTTGGGGCCCCTCGGACCCCTGGCGGCCGCGCGGGAGCCACTGACACGTGCAACTTTTCCCATTCATTTTCATAGGCGTTTGGTGGACATCCCCACGGAACGGTCCCAATAGCTCCGAATGGCTCCAATTTGAAATCTGTGGCCCCTCAGGGTCCCCTCAGACGGTCCACAAAGACTGGGGTCCGTAGTACCCCGTTAAGTGCGTTAGAGTCAAAAACAGCATCCCACCTGTAACCTATTTGACGGGTGCCCTAAATGCTGTCCGTGGACAGTCCATATTTAGGCTAATTATGCATAATTAATAGTTTTAATGTACATCAGTGTGTTGTATTCTGTCCCCAGTTTGGTGTACAGTAGGTTTGACCACAAAAAAACACTGCAATTATGAATTATGGCCTATTAATGCATTGACCACGGACAACCTATTTGGACTCCGTCAAATAAGTTACAGGTGGGCCCTTACTTTGCCCACCTGTAACTTATTTGGCAGGGTCCAAATAGGCTGTTCGTGGACAGTCCATTTTTAGGCTACAGTGGGCCCTTAATTTGCCCACCTGTAACTTATTTGACAGGGACCAAATAGGCTGTTCGTGGACAGTCCATTTTTAGGCTACAGTGGGCCCTTAATTTGCCCACCTGTAACTTATTGGACAGGGACCAAATTGGCTGTTCGTGGACAGTCCATTTTTAGGATAACTATGCATAATTAATAGCTTTAATGTACATCAGTGTGTTGTATTGTGTCCCCAGTGTGGTGTACAGTAGGTTTCACCTTATAAAACCACTGTAATTATGAAATATGACCTATTAATGCATTGACCACGTACAGCCTATTTGGATCCTGTCAAATAAGTTACAGGTGGGCCCTTACTTTGCCCACCTGTAACTTATTTTACAGGGTCCAAATAGGATGTCTGAGGACACCTTCCTGTGCCCACCTGTAACTAATTTGACAGGATCCAAATAGGCTGTTCGTGGACAGTCCATTTTTAGGCTAACTATGCATAATTAATAGCTTTAATGTACATCAGTGTGTTGTATTGTGTACCCAGTGTGGTTTACAGTAGGTTTGACCTCACAAATTTGAGTTTTCCAAAAACTCACCCATAGTTTCCAAGAACTCACCCGCTCCAAAAAAGTCGAAAAAAGCATCCCACCTTTAACTTATTTGACAGAGTCCCTGTAAGCTGTCCATGGACATGCCATTTTAAGTCTAATAATGCATAGTTCTTCTGATGGGACACATAGGCCATTCGTGGTCACATAGGCGGTCAGTGGGACAAATAGGCTCTCTGTGGTCAATGGGCAGGGCCACGGGCTGTCACTTAGATTTGCCGTGGACGAACAGGCCATTCAAATAAGTTGCAGGTGGGATGCTGTTTTATATTTTGATGTCATGACTGATAAAAATGAATAAAATTGATTAAATATCAATTTTACGTTAATCTCTGGGCCCCCCTGAGCGATTTGCAGCATGGTACGTACCCCTTTGAGATTTTTTTGGGTCGGATTTTCAAGTTTCTCCAATCTCTTTGAAATTCACACCATGGGCAGGGCATGTCCAGATGAGCACAGGAGCGCAGGTTTCATCTCCAAATTGTGTCCAGAGGCTGAGATCTGGACGTCCCACCTGCAACTTATCCCATTCAAAAATTTAGGCTGTTTCATGGACAGTGGAATTTCGGGGTTCTGAAGGCTGCAAATCGCTCAGGGGGGCCCAGAGATTATCGTAAAATTGATATTTAATCATTTTTATGCATTTTTTTTATCAATCATGACATCAAAATATAGAAAAGATCCCACCTGTCACCTATATGACAGGGTCCCTGTAAGCTGTCCGTGGACATGTCATTTTAAGGCTAATTATGCATAATTAAAAGCTTTAATGTACATCAGTGTGTTGTATTGTGTCCCCAGTTTGGTTTACAGTAGGTTTCACCTTATAAAACCACTGTAATTATGAAATATGACCTATTAATGCATTGACCACGGACAGCCTATTTGGACCCCGTCAAATAAGTTACAGGCGGGCCCTTACTTTGCCCACCTGTAACTTATTCGACAGGGTCCAAATAGGCTGTTCGTGGACAGTCCATTTTTAGGCTAATTATGCATAATTATTAGCTTTAATGTACATCAGTGTGTTGTATTGTGTCCCCAGTGTGGTGTACAGTAGGTTTGACCACATAAAACCACTGTAATTATGAAATATGACCTATTAATGCATTGACCACGGACAGCCTATTTGGACTCCGTCAAATAAGTTACAGGTGGGCCCTTACTTTGCCCACCTGTAACTTATTTGACAGGGTCCAAATAGGCTGTTCGTGGACAGTCCATTTTTAGGCTAATTATGCATAATTAATAGCTTTAATGTACATCAGTGTGTTGTATGGTGTCCCCAGTGTGGTGTACAGTAGGTTTCACCTTATAAAACCACTGTAATTATGAAATATGACCTATTAATGCATTGACCACGTACAGCCTATTTGGACCCTGTCAAATAAGTTACAGGTGGGCCCTTACTTTGCCAACCTGTAACTTATTTTACAGGGTCCAAATAGGATGTTTGTGTACACCTTCCTGTGGTCACATAGGCGGTCAGTGGGACAAATAGGCTCTCTGTGGTCAGTGGGCAGGGCCACGGGCTGTCGCTTAGATTGGCCGTGGACGAACAGGCCATTCAAATAAGTTGCAGGTGGGATGCTGTTTTATATTTTGATGTCATGACTGATAAAAATGAATAGAATTGATTAAATATCAATTTTACGTTAATCTCTGGGCCCCCCTGAGCGATTTGCAGCCTTCATAACCCCGAAATTCCACTGTCCACGAACAGCCTAAATTTTTGAATGGGATAGATTGTACGTGGGACGTCCAGATCTCAGCCTCTGGACACAATTTGGAGCTGAAACCTGCGCTCCTGCGCTCATCTGGACGTGCCCAGACAGTGCTGTGAATTTCAGGGCGTTTGGAGAAACTTGAAAATCCGACTCAAAAGTTCTCCCTTTGAGATTTTTTGGGTCGGATTTTCAAGTTTCTCCAATCTCTTTGAAATTCACACCATGGGCAGGGCATGTCCAGATGAGCACAGGAGCGCAGGTTTCATCTCCAAATTGTGTCCAGAGGCTGAGATCTGGACGTCCCATCTGCAACTTATCCCATTCAAAAATTTAGGCTGTTCGTGGACAGTGGAATTTCGGGGTTCTGAAGGCTGCAAATCGCTCAGTGGGGCCCAGAGATTATCGCAAAATTGATATTTAATCATTTTTATGCATTTTTTTATCAATCATGACATCAAAATATAGAAAAGATCTCACCTGTACCCTATGTGACAGTGGTTGGATTCTGACAGAAAATTTAAACTGTTTGCCACGCTAGGTGGGTGCAGCACTCATTTCTTTTATATGCTTTTTAAGGCGAGACACTACAGGTGAATAGGGTAATTTGTTTAACTATCAGATATCACCATGAAACTTTGCCAGTTGATTACCTACATTAAGATGAGAAAAAAATTTATTACAAGTTTTCTGTAATTGAATGTTTAAATATGCAAATGAGGCATTGTCTAATTAAATAAAGGCTATTTTGCATATATTTTAAAAAACGAAATCTGAGTATTGGACAAAGCCAGGTTCAAAATTATTTTTTCATTGTGTTTACATATTAGATGGGGAAAAAATTACAGAGGGATTAATGGATATCTACTTTTGTTATCCTGTAAATCTGAATATACTGCCAATAGCCTTAAAAAATGATTTTCGCCATGTTTTTTGGAATAAAATGTTATATAAATCAGGCTAGGAATAATATATTTACAAATCCCTCGGTAAATGTCTTCATAATATGACTAGGTACAAGACTGGAAAGTTTGGTGTATAAAGGTGCTACTGAAGTGGAGATTTCGGACTTGGAGTGAGAGAGAAAAGTCATTTTGAGAAAACTGGCTTTAAAGATTTAGCATCAGCCAATGAGATTGTGCATTTAGAGTAAAATCCCCCCTTTTACTTTCACGATTGGTTGCTGATAAAAAGGAAATGACCATATTTGGATCCAGCAGTGAGAGAGCAGCTTTCTAACGGTGTGTGTAATGACAGGGTGCAGATCGCGATCACGGAGCAGAGGGATGATTTATAACGACAACTTTTGATGAATTTATGAGAAATCTACAGACGCAAACAGACAAAGTGTAGTAAAATAAAGACCTAAATGTGTATTTTGGACTTTTTTTCACCACAAGTCTGAAAGAAGACATGTTATTGAAGACAAATATCCCAAAATCTCAAAATTGACCAGTGAAAAAAAAACTGTTTTTGCCTGCCGTGTCTCGCCTTAATAAGCGTGCACCTAAAGATTTATGTCTGCAACCTGAAGACGTGTTTCCGTAGTGTAGTGGTTATCACGTTCACCTCACACGCGAAAGGTCCCCAGTTCGAAACTGGGTGGAAAATGTGGGTGGTTTTTGCAAAAATTTCGTATGCGATTTTCTGTTGAGCAGGTCAGTACACTTGCAGGGATGTTTGTGGTTTAATCTCATTAGAAAAGGACAAAAATAAAACAAATGACCATTGAGGTTTCCTGTACAGTAATATAAAATGTTCGGTCTGCCAACAAAATTAGCAGCATTTTGCCATGTTAAAAACACTGGGCAGTCTATAGTTTCTGTCGCTTTTGAACAAGCGTACCCTATATGCGGTGGGGCTGCAGTCCAAATCAAGTTTCCGTAGTGTAGTGGTTATCACGTTCGCTTTACACGCGAAAGGTCCTCAGTTCAAAACTGGGTGGCAACAAGTGGAGGCATGTTAAATATAAATGCTGCAATTCGCTACAAAACCCTTACTTTTGAGACAGGTGAAGGCCATCGTACCAAGGAGCTGTAGGCAGATTGCCATGGCGAATAACCTCCGTTCTGTTGTTTGTGGAATTTACAGACTGTCACACTGCTTGCAGAGCAGATTATGGGAAGGAGCCATCTTCTAAAAAGCACATGCACCTCATCAGTAGGTTTCTGTAGTGTAGTGGTCATCACGTTCGCCCAACACGCGAAAGGTCCTCGGTTCGAAACCGAGCAGAAACAGTGGTTGGATTCTGACAGAATATTTAAACTGTTTGCCACGCTAGGTGGTAGCAGCGCTCATTTCCTTTATATGCTTTTTAATAAGCGTGCAGCTAAAGATTTATGTCTGCAACATAAAGATGTGTTTCCGTAGTGTAGTGGTTATAACGTTCGCCTCACACGCGAAAGGTCCCCAGTTCGAAACTGGGCGGAAACTGTGGGTGGTTTTTGCAAAAATTTCGTATGCGATTTTCTGTTGAGCAGGTCAGTACACTTGCAGGGATGTTTGTGGTTTAATCTCTTTAGAAAAGGACAAAAATAAAACAAATGACCATTGAGGTTTCCTGTACAGTAATATAAAATGTTCGGTCTGCCAACAAAATTAGCAGCATTTTGCCATGTTAAAAACACTGGGCAGTCTATAGTTTCAGTCGCTTTTGAACAAGCGTACGCTAGAAGCGGTGGGACTGACGTCCAAATCAAGTTTCTGATAATCAAATAAACAGTCGCCCTAAGGGGTCGAAAGGTCGTAGGACCTCGAGATTCGTCACGGACGACCGCCACGGGCCCCCGAATCGGGCCCCAGAGTATCGTGGCTCTAGATGCTTCCCGAGCCTAGGAGGCCCTCTAATCCTAACTGCTGAATTAACCCTAGCAGACACATGCTCCCATAGAGATCAATGGGAGACAGAGAGGTGCATAAAAAATAGCTAAAAATAAACTTGGCATGTCTCGACCTAGCCCGCTCGGTCTGTCGCAGAGGGCCACGTGACGCAACTTTTTGTCGAGTTTGGGGCCCCTCGGACCCCCGGGGGCCGCGCGGGAGCCACTGACACATGCAACTTATCCCATTCATTTTCATAGGCGTTTGGTGGACATCCCCACGGAACGGTCCCAATAGCTCCGAATGGCTCCAATTTGAAATCTGTGGCCCCTCAGGGTCCCCTCAGACGGTCCACAAAGACTGGGGTCCGTAGTACCCCGTTAAGTGCGTTAGAGTCAAAAACAGCATCCCACCTGTCACCTATTTGACGGGTGCCCTAAATGCTGTCCGTGGACAGTCCATGTTTAGGCTAATTATGCATAATTAATAGTTTTAATGTACATCAGTGTGTTGTATTCTGTCCCCAGTGTGGTGTACAGTAGGTTTGACCACAAAAAACCACTGTAATTATAAATTATGGCCTATTAATGCATTGACCACGGACAACCTATTTGGACTCCGTTAAATAAGTTACATGTGGGCCCTTACTTTGCCCACCTGTAACTTATTTGACAGGGTCCAAATAGGCTGTTCGTGGACAGTCCATTTTTAGGCTACAGTGGGCCCTTAATTTGCCCACCTGTAACTTATTTGACAGGGACCAAATAGGCTGTTCGTGGATAGTCCATTTTTAGGCTACAGTGGGCCCTTAATTTGCCCACCTGTAACTTATTTGACAGGGACCAAATAGGCTGTTCGTGGACAGTCCATTTTTAGGCTAACTATGCATAATTAATAGCTTTAATGTACATCAGTGTGTTGTATGGTGTCCCCAGTGTGGTGTACAGTAGGTTTCACCTTATAAAACCACTGTAATTATGAAATATGACTTATTAATGCATTGACCACGTACAGCCTATTTGGACCCTGTCAAATAAGTTACAGGTGGGCCCTTACTTTGCCCACCTGTAACTTATTTTACAGGGTCCAAATAGGATGTCTGAGGACACCTTCCTGTGCCGACCTGTAACTTATTTGACAGGATCCAAATAGGCTGTTCGTGGACAGTCCATTTTTAGGCTAACTATGCATAATTAATAGCTTTAATGTACATCAGTGTGTTGTATTGTGTACCCAGTGTGGTTTACAGTAGGTTTGACCTCACAAATTTGAGTTTTCCAAAAACTCACCCATAGTTTCCAAGAACTCACCCGCTCCAAAAAAGTCGAAAACAGCATCCCACCTTTAACTTATTTGACAGAGTCCCTGTAAGCTGTCCATGGACATGCCATTTTAAGTCTAATAATGCATAGTTCTTCTGATGGGACACATAGGCCATTCGTGGTCACATAGGCGGTCAGTGGGACAAATAGGCTCTCTGTGGTCAATGGGCAGGGCCATGGGCTATCACTTAGATTTGCCGTGGACGAACAGGCCATTCAAATAAGTTGCAGGTGGGATGCTGTTTCACACTATATACATGATGCTATATACATGAAAATATATACATTATTTGGAAATGGTTCTCCGCATTTCCTCTAACCACACCTCTTCTGAAACAGTCTCAGTCAGTGGGCAGTACACCCTGCCCCTGTACTGGCTATGTCCTGTTGCACTTGTTTTAAATTGCCCACATTTTTTGCAAGTGTTGGCCTCTACGGTTCTCCTGTAGGGTCTCTTGGGCATGGCGTCTGGATTGGCAGCTGGTGAAGCGGGTAAGCGGGTGCCCTGTACAGCTGTTGGCTGTAACAGTGGCTGTATCATTTGCATCCCCTGGGCCATTGGGATGCCCTGGATCATTTGCACTCCCTGGAACATTGGCACACCCTGGAACATTGGCACAGCCTGGAACATTGGCACACCCTGGAAACCTGGTGCTGATGGTATAAGTATATTTGGTACCATCTGCAGTGATGCTCCAGATGCAGATGGTGTCAGCAACGTCTGACTCTGCGCTGGTGCCTTGGGTCTGAGAGGGGGTCGCCCAACAGAAGTCTGCCTCTGCTTTGCCTGACCAGCTGTGCTCTCTGGTAGCTTGTACTGGTGCTGCTCCCCTGGTTGTTCTGGCTCAGTCCGTAGACGTTTGGCTACCTGGAGAGGCTCATGAGCTTCAGGGAGGGGCTGAGGCAACTGAATGCCCTGAAGCAGCACAGACAGCTCCTGCTTTTTCTGTCTTTTGTTATACCACTGAATCAGGGTGTTCTGGTTAACCTCCACCAGCTGCATGGATGTTCCTCCCATCACCAAGCTGTTGCCAGTACAAGCTGCCTTATCCTGCGATAGTCTTGCAGGATCAGAGACAATCTTGACAGGGCTCCCTTGCCTTTTCTTTTGGGGCTTGGGTGGACAGTGCAAAGTCTGATGAAGATGGTCTCCAGCAGACGGCAACAGTCAGGCCACTGAGCAGGTGCGCTGCTTGCACCCAGCACACATCTGGTGGTGCTCTCTACACCAGTGTGAGTGGGCTTCTTCGGGACCTTGAAGCGTCCACTCAGCAGTCTCTTTCGGCATCGACTGTCATACACCACCCGTTCCTTGTCCCGGTCATCCAGGTTCTGCCAAAGAGCAATTATGGTGTTGGCTTCCTGGTTGGTCAGGCTGAGGGCTGTGTGGTCCCGGAGATCCACCAGATATTCTGCCAGCTGGTCCACATGTTGATAACCCGGGATATTTTGGTAGTCAACAGCCTATTAAAAAACACAAACATGCAATACAATTATTACATCACATCTGTCTAATGCATAATTCCATAACTGATTGTGTTATTTTCCTGTTTATCACCGTAAAGCACTGTATAGTACAAAGCAGAGAGAGCGCCATTCTTGACATTTTACAAAGCACCAAATAAATAAAGATGACTTGACTTGATGTGTATTTGCAGCTTACAAATGAATTTAGGCTGTACTTTTAAATGTAAAATATGTGGAAAGTCAGGATTTAAAGCACTGGATGTTAATTCATCATAATTATTCTAGTTAATTTGAAAGACATACAAAGGAGTAGTATTTACCGTCTCTTCTTCATCATCATCCTGACCAGCATCCTCAGGCTCTGAGGGGAGAGTTGAAACAGATGTTTCAGAGGGAACAGGTGTGACAGCAGTCCCTGAGGGTCCAGGTGATGAAGGAGACTGTGTGAGGACAAGTTTGGGGTCAGGGACCAGTGAAGGGGATGTGGAGCCCAGTACAGGTGTGGCACTGCTGGTGACCAGGGTGGAAGAACCCAGTGTCAGTGTGGAAGAGGGTGGTGACAGAACAGCCTCCGGATCTGCTATTGTGTGATCCTCGCTGATGTCACAGAAGCCCTCATCTTCATCTCGCTCCTCCACACTGAGGTCCTCAATGAGCTCTGCTGTCTGCTCAGAGTCAGGATTCATGTCCTGCAGTGCCTGACCAGTCTGCTGGAACAGATACTGCACTCCAATGAGCTCACCTGAAATAAAAACAATAAACAAACGGAAATTAAATAGAATGTTGTGTATCATATTTGATACATTAGGCTTTTGTAGTAGCTCATATAGTGTGAGAATATAGAGCTCATCGTCAAGGAGAAAAAAAACAAAACAGTTTTATTAAGAGGCCAAACACGTTTAATTATGGGGGCAAAACATGAAATGAAATGCAATACAATGATGATTGAGAGAAAAGTCTGATGATCATTTTGATATTTACATGTAACATGATTTTCTAACAAGTGAACCCAAGCTGCTTCAGTCTAGTAACTAGTCATTAAATATTACTAACAATATAAAAGTTATTCTTACAATTACTTTATAAAATCAGTAAAGGTTTTACAATGAAAAGAAACATGAAGCACAAGCTGAAGGTGGACACTTTTACAATTATACTAAAAGACTATAATCAATCAGACGACAGAGGGCATGTTTCCTAAAAATTTTTGATCATGTTGATCATTTAGAGTCCTTTAGAAACTTGCATATCAATTATGATACAATCGACTCTATAGGGTTAAATCTGACATATAGACGGAGGTTACACAGAAATTGCAAGTTGATAAAATAAAAAATATATAAAACAATTCTCACCGGTGTAACATGCAGGGGGACAAAACGTGGGGACCACTTTCCTGCCAAACAGCTTTTCATAATTGCCGTTTACACAGGTAACAAGTTCTCCTGTGTAGCTGCGCAAAGCTGATGGCTCCGATGACAGGGAAGCAGCCTCCCGGTCCTGGTTCCACCGGTGTAGACCCTCCAGCAGATAAATCTGAAAGTTCAGACTGTTTGCACTGGTCCCTGTAAATAGACACAACAGTGTTTAGGAGGTGTTAAAGGAACACACAAAAACACTTAATGCTCTTTCTTTACACCTGCACAGTGTGTGTGACAAAGACAATACCTGGGATGAAACGGTTCAGGTGTAAATGAAAGGACTCGAGAGAAGTGGAGCCTCTGGCACATCTGTAGGTCTTCAGAAGCACACCTCCCTTGTTTAGGCTCCCTGTCTCTGTATAGAGCACAACACCAGGGGGGTCTTGAATGCATTTCACATGCTTCTTCTGGACATTCCAGATGTGCTCCATCCTTTCTCGGTCCAGGAGAGGAACACCCAGGGAGTCTTTGCCCTTGCTGCTCAGGAGCTCTGTAAGCAGCCGCTCAAGGAGAAGGATGGTAGTCTCCTCTCCACAGGTCCTCCTCCGGCAATGGAGTGCCAGCTCATTCCTGGTAAGATGCTTGTTGACATCTTCATCTGTCAGCGCAGGCCAACCCTGGGATATCAACAGCTCTCTCTTTGCTTTGCGAAGCATAGAAACATCAGCCGCATCCCACTCAAAAATGCACGCTGACAGCCGTGACATGAAGATGGGATACAGCTGATGGGCATCAGTTGTACACCCCATGGCAATCCTGCGCATAAAATGCCAGATGTCCAAGCGAATCATGAGATCAGGCCACCCTCTGAATCTGGTTTTCAGCTTGGTCTCACCCACATCAGTGCAGCAGCCACAGTCCACGTACAAAACAGCAGGTGGATCCACACTAGCCTGCTGGTACCTTTTCACCAGACCATCGACCATCATGTCCAGTCCTGCTCCTTCCTGTGCTGTCAGCACACTCATGAGCACCTCACCAAACTCATTGCCAACAGAGGTAAGCCAGAGTCCCGTTCCCCTTGCCGTCCCAGCCAGCTTCTTAGTGATCTGCAGTAGATGACAGGAAGCATGCAATGCAATGAAACATCACACCATGTAGAATATGATACTCATGCTCTTATAATGATATAACAGTAAACACCATAAATTAACAAAAATCCCCTGCTAACCTTTTTAGTGGAATCCATCTTCAAGACTGAACCATACGTAGATGTTATCCTTGCATGGATTTCATCCAGCCTTGTCAGGATGTCTTGGCTGTACACGGTGAGCAGCCACTTGCAGCTTGGGACCACTGTAGGCTCTGGGGGTTCCTGGAATTGTATTTGCAACACCCCGGGTCGTTTGAGGAAGTCCACACATTGGGTGGTGTACCGGGCCATACGCTGGAGCCACTCCTCACTGTGGTTCTCACGCAGCTGTTTGATGACACGGGACTGTTGCCTAGGCCACGCTCACGCAGGAGCCGAATGACTCTCATATCACAGGCATACCTTAGGAAAAGCTAAATCCACACATTCATATATTTTACACAATTGATTTGTAAAGTATTTGCAAACATATGTGATGATGGGCTATCAACTGGATGTGGAATTAAAGTGTACTTACTTCCGCGTGAGGATGACCCGAAATTCAGAGCGATTGCCCAGATCCAGCTGTTGCAGGACAGTCTGACTCCAGGACACATGCGAGGCTTTACACTTGGTACAGATGAGGGTTTCTGTGACCATGTTGTACATCCTATCGATGTCCAGAACCTGCCGTGCCCTTTTGTGCAGACCGCCTCCAGTCAGCTGATGCTGCCCGCAGGCAGAATTGGGACTGAGAGCCTTGATCTTCCAAAGCTTGTACGGCATCCACAGCAACAGAGCATGACAAAAAAATCTGTCTGGAGCTGGAGCCTGGTTGTAAATAAGTGCTGGCTGTGGTGGGTAATACCAGAGCTGTAGGTTGTCTCGAAGTTCTGGTTTTCCCTTGGGCCCCATTTTAAAAAGCCTGCTGGCAATCCACCTGTGATCCTCTGGTGGCAAAGTGTCCGACCACAAACGATGCAGTCGAACTAGAGATGCATCTTGCAGTAATGCCCCCGAAGGAGTAGTCTGTGAATGAAAAAGACAAAACATTTAGTCTAGCAGGTCATTTATTTAATTACCGCTTTATCTATCCAAGACTACCCTCATATAAAATAGAAAATATTGGATGTCAAATACGTACTTAAGGTTATAGAATAAAATGTATACATTTGTTCCAATAGTTTTCAGAATTCTGTCAGCTGCTAGCACTAATTTGTGTGACTCTACTGAGTTGTGACAGTTAATATGCAAATTCAATTATTTTAGACCAATAAAATTTGAAATTACTTACCGAGACAACATGCAATGAAATATAATATATGTTGCATATATAACAAGAGAAAGAAACAGTCATAACTGTCCAATAGGAAGTCTGTGAATGAAAAAGACAAAACATTTAGTCTAGCAGGTCATTTATTTAATTACCGCTTTATCTATCCAAGACTACCCTCATATAAAATAGAAAATATTGGATGTCAAAAACGTACTTAAGGTTATAGAATAAAATGTATACATTTGTTCCAATAGTTTTCAGAATTGTGTCAGCTGCTAGCACTAATTTGTGTGACTACTGAGTTGTGACAGTTAATATGCAAATTCAATTATTTTGGACCAATAAAATTTGAAATTACTTACCGAGACAACATGCAATGAAATATAATATATGTTGCATATATAACAAGAGAAAGAAACAGTCATAACTGTCCAATAATTTTAACTAATCCTAGATGGAATTATACAATACTGTTTAAAGGTCTATGTTCAGTAAGATTCTTTTTGTTTTTGAAATATGATTAAAATACAGTCAAAAACAGTAATAGTGGGAAATAATATTGCAATTTAGGATCGCCGCTTATTTGAATCTGTTTTCAAAAGTATTTACAGTTTTTTTCAATCGCTAACAAGCGCTTACCCATACTTCAGATACTTTTTCCTAAACTCTTAACACAGACTCACACCAACAAAACACAATTGGCCAAATGGATAATTTTCTTCTCAAGAACACATTTTGTTACAGATTTTTATGATTGTTTACACACTAAAATAAAAATTTCCACACAATTTGCAAAATTCTACTCCAATGAGCAAAACCCCTCCGCAGATTTGCACAACATTACACACAATGTCTGCCTTACCCTTATAGAAAAACATTACACACGGTGATTTGTAAAACTCTACACACATTTTCACACCTTAGACACAGATAAGGATTGTGAGGTTACTTCCTTGTCATTACAAAGCCCCGGATTGCCATTGACCACACTAATGAATGAATTGGATATGCACATCCATCAGGCGTGGAAGCACACATGTGCTAATTTGAAAACGCATCACTCAGGAGTGCTATAAAAGGCAGCAGGTGAGTTCACCTGTCTTCAACAAAAATGGAAGGAGCTAGAAGAAGAAGAAGAAGAAGAAGAAGAGTGAGAATAAGAGGGGGGGCTCAAAGAGGAGATGAAGGAGGTAGAGGAAGAGGAGAAGGAGGTAGAGGAAGAGGTGAAGGAGGTAGATGAAGAGGAGAAGGAGGTAGAGGAAGAGGAGAAGGAGGTAGAGGAAGAGGTGAAGGAGGTAGAGGGACCATGGACTGACACCGATGGAAGCTGGACAAAGAGTTCAACCAAATCTCTGGTTGATACTGTAACTGAATAGTTACAGTATTCTTGTTGCTTTTACAGCAGTTTTTCTTCAGAGTCAAACTGTATGTACTTCATGCAGTAATTTTAATTTGTCTACAGATTTAATTTTTTTCATTGATTTCATTGTTGGTTGATTACTGTAACTGATTATGGTAAGAAACACTGTAAATAAATACTTGAAATATGAGTCTGCAGAAATCAGTGTTGTGCAGTGCTTGGTAAGTTTATAGTAGGCCTATTTGTGTACATTCTCCCTATATCTCAAACTAATCATGAAGAATGTTGTTTGTGTGTCACAATTTTTTTTTTCATCTAAATTATCCCTTACATAACAATGTCTGGCCAAAAATCTAGCACATGCTATTTCCTAAAAATAGTATTTTTACAAATGTGTTTTTTATTTATCACAACAGTGTGAAACTGGTTACAATAGTGTCTGATCATTGAGGACTGTGTTGGTTAAATGAAAACTAATAGCATTTTCACAAATATGTGTATATCTTTTGACTGAAGTGTGTATGTTTTGACAGAAGTGTGTCATTTTCCAAACAATCTAGAAATTATGCCAATTGAGTGTGGTGTTTGGATAATTGTGATTACATTTTGAAAAAAAGAACCCGGTTTTCAAAATTGCGTGTAAACAATTGAAAAAAACTGTAAATATATACTAACTCTTCATTTCAAAATAGAACACATCTTTCTCTGCACACACTAACTTTACCAAAACACTGGAAATCTGACTCAGAATGAAATTATTCTGTCAAAGAATAACACTTGTTTTCACTTCACAAGGTACATGCAGTCAATCAAAGTACAACAGGTTTCAAAATACTGGCTATTGTATTACAAAAACTTCATAGACTTTTGTGTTTCAGTTTTACAGGTATTTGCATACAAAACATGCAATCCACCATTTTTACACTAAATTTATTGGTTGGGAACTGTATGTCCACATGTACAGTATTCCAGTAAAAAGCAAATCAGTTTTTTTTCCCTTTACTGTTTACCAGCCTCTCTTAGTGAAAGACCGTGGTTGATTACATGGTCAATGATAGTGGCACGAATTTCATCACTGACTACTGTTCTTGCAGCCCTTGGAATGCCACCACCACACATTCTTACACCTCTACCTTGCCCTCTCCTTAGGCCTGCTCTTCTCCCTGCTCCTCTCACTGCACATCTCACTGCACATCTCACTGCATCTCTGACTGCACCTCTCACTGCACATCTCACTGCATCTCTCACTGCACCTCTCACTGCATCTCTCACTGCACCTCTCACTGCACATCTCACTGCACCTCTCACTGCACCTCTCACTGCACCTCTCACTGCACATCTCACTGCACCTCTAACTGCATCTCTCACTGCACATCTCACTGCACATCTCACTGCACCTCTGACTGCACCTCTCACTGCACATCTCACTGCATCTCTCACTGCATCTCTGACTGCACCTCTCACTGCACATCTCACTGCATCTCTCACTGCACCTCTCACTGCACCTCTCACTGCACATCTCACTTCACATCTCACTGCATCTCTCACTGCACCTCTCACTGCATCTCTCACTGCACCTCTCACTGCATCTGTCACTGCACCTCTCACTGCACCTCTCACTGCATCTGTCACTGCATCTGTCACTGCACCTCTCACTGCACCTCTCACTGCGTCTGTCACTGCATCTGTCACTGCACCTCTCACTGCACCTCTCACTGCACCTCTCACTGCATCTGTCACTGCACCTCTCACTGCACATCTCACTGCACATCTCACTGCACATCTCACTGCACATCTCACTGCACCTCTCACTGGGCCCCTTGCTCTTACTCTTCCTCGTCCAGACCTTACAGTGTTTGTCTTTTTCTGTTTCCAAAAACATCACTCCTCAAAGTCCTCCTTTTACTGTATAAGTGTCAATGTAACAGAAAAAAATAACCCCTGCCACTGAGTCTAAGCCAGACTGGAATCAGCTATGGTTGGCCCAATTTACACAACATAAATCAGGTGTGTGTCAATTATTCAATTGTTTGTTTATTATCAGCTGAGATATATTGTTTTTGAACTGATATCATTGAAGAAGCCGAGGTTTTTATACTGTATCTAAGGTTTGGAATATTGTTTTTGCTATTGTGGGGTGGTGTGTGTTAACATTTGTAAATACTACAAAAACAATCCATAATTTTGTTGGGAGGTATAGCTTGTCTGTTACGAAAATGTAAGGATTGTGGAAATGTGTTCACTGACTGCATATTGTGTGAAAACTGTATAGTATTGCTCTTAATTCATTATGATAAGATTTCCTGCATACAAAATATATTTCTAAAAAGTGCACAGATGTGGAATGTGTCTTAGAATGCAAGTTTCTAAAAAGTGCACAGATGTGGAATTTGTCTTAGAATGCAATGTGGATTATGCCAGTACTTACAGAGACAGTGGTGCTTGGTGTAGGGGCACTGGACACTGCTGCGCTGGGTTGGTCAACAGCCTGAGATGTTTCCTGGAATACAAAATATGTTTCTAAAAAGTGCACAGATGTGGAATGTATCTTAGAATGCAAGTTTCTAAAATGTGCACAGATGTGGAATGTATCTTAGAATGCAAGTTTCTAAAAAGTGCACAGATGTGGAATTTGTCTTAGAATGCAATGTGGATTATGCCAGTACTTACAGAGACAGTGGTGCTTGGTGTAGGGGCACTGGACACTGCTGCGCTGGGTTGGTCAACAGCCTGAGATGGTCTCCTAGCCACACTCAGATTTGGCTTTGCAGCAGCAATGTGGGACCCACCAAATCTTGGCTTGGTAAACTAAAAAAGGGCAAAACAATTTCAATGAAAAGACAAATTGAATTGTAACAGCACATTGGCCAAAATTATAATAAAATGTAAAATGAGAAAATATCTATTGATCCTATCATTCATTATATAACTAAAGGACCTGCTTTCTTTCTTTAACTTATTTTTTTGTCTGTGTATTACCACACTCTACTACTTATACAGATTTAAATAAGCACCGTTAGAATAGAAAAATGTGTGGGAAGGTATTGCTAGAATGTGAGTATATAGTAATTTAACAAGTACCTTTTAAAAATGACTTAAAATCAAAAATAGTTTGCACATAGTTTGTAAGAGAAAGCGTTTATTAACAGTAATGAAGGTTACCCTTGAAATGGCAACAAAGCAGATTCATGATGACTTAATTAATAATATGTGTATAATTAATTGTGCATAAGTGGAATGTTACCTGAGAAATACAGAATGAAAGACGTAGCTTCAGTAGCCAGTTGGAAAAATCAAGAGAGATGCCATGAAGGACGCGAGTGTCCTTTAACCCATAATGGCAAAGCCCAATTAGAGAGGAAGAGGAGAATGCAAGAGCAGAGCCCAGAGAAGAAAGAGAGATCACATAGGTTACATTGTTCTTTCACCATTTTACTTGATCTAAACCAACCTGAGACAGTGAAACTGACCAATAAGCAGACTACAGCCGCCCCTGTACAAGGTGTGACAGCTGGCAGGTAGGTGTAAAAACATACCAGCCATTTCCACTGAACTTAAACCTTTATACTAAACGTATATTAAAACTGCAATTATATATATATATAAAAAAAATGTTATTACCTTTGACAAACTTGGTATAATTTTAGAAGTAGGCTGGGGTGGGAGCTGACGCTGACTCTGCGCCATGACCTCCTGTGCTGGTCCAGTAGCGGCAGACTGTTGTTCAACAACCCTTGTTGAACAATAGAGGCTGTGGCCTGCTTAAGACAACCACAAAAATACATAGGCTACAATAATTGTTGAACGAGAAGAATTTGTTCAGTAAATTATACATATATAAAAAAAAATACAAGTTACATCTTTACATTGTTACCTTTTGAGTGTGAAAACCACATATGCACTTTGGGACCGCTCCGAGCAAGGTTGTCTGGCCGCGAGACTGCATCGGACATCTTTCAATCTGTAAACATTATCACACATATAACATAGAATACATGCATTTCTAACTTATCAGTATGAATGCCACATTAATTTATTGTAGTCTGTCATTTATTTTTATTCATGTTCTTTGAAGGTTAGATACAAACTGTAAAATTAGAGATAAAGAGAGAGTAAAGTTTGTATCCTCCTTTAAAAGAACAAGAGAGGAACATTTCACACCTTCAAAAAAAATCCATTCACTCAACATCCCCACCCCCACTGCCTCAAATCTCTGAATCTCCCAGTGCAAAAAAAAGTTTTTTTTTTTACATAAATAAACATAAATCTCAAATACCTGCAACATTATCTACATACATATCTATAAATAATGATGACATTGAATTAAATGATTAGGATTACAATTATTACATCATGCAAAGGTGACAAAAGCACACTCACCCTTTGGTACACGTCATGCCACTTTTTCTGTCGAGGAGCTGGCCTGTTACCCTCATTTGATGGCCAAACTCCTGTGCTGGCAAACTGTTTTAGCCTTGCAATCCAGTCAGTATCTGACATGGCTTTATGGGATTTTTTGCCAGACATTTTTTTGTTGGGGGGCTAACGGTTAGGTTATATCGTTTTGAACAAAACTACTATAATACAAATTAGTTCTTTAAAAAAAGCACACACGATATTTACAATTATAATATATACAATTATATACAAATATAAAATTACATTGTCCGAAAATACAGTTAAAGTTACCGAAAAATAAGTTTCGCAGTCCTCCGTTAAAATTATGCTGCCTGACCTCCGTGACAGTGATGCTCGACGTCTGAACTTTTTGACCTCTGACACGCCCCTCAGGATATGTCATTACTTCGTACACCTTCGGCTCATTTCGGCAACTTGATTGACACTCGGCTAGCTTCCTGACTCCTCCTCCTAGCGGTGCTAAGCGTAAACGTGCCATCGACATTTCCTTGTACTCTGATTGGTCAAATGTCGAAAATGATAAGGAAAAAGTCAAGAATGGCGCTCTCTGATTGGCTGCAAATGTTATAATGTCGAGAATGGCGCTCTCTAATTGGCTGCAAATGTTATAGCGCGTCGACGTGATTGGCTGTGGCGTTCAACATTGTTCAACATTATCCCCATTTTGACGGACTATCCTTCGGCAGCTGGCGTTCAAGTCCCAGTCTCCCCTGTAGGCGTGGGTTGGAGTCCCACTTCTGACAAACCTAACCTTTGGCTGCGGGCTGAAGCTAGAGTCTTTAACCCTCTGGCAAGTTTATCCAGAAATGCAGTAATGTTGACAAAGCACTGCAATTCAGTTCATGCTAGAATTAAGAGAGGAACATTTCACACCTTCAAAATATCCATTCACTCAACATCCCTCATTTGATGGCCAAACTCCTGTGCTGGCAAACTTTTTTAGCCTTGCAATCCAGTCAGTATCTGACATGGCTTTATGGGATTTTTTTCCAGACATTTTTTTTGTTGGGGGGCTAACGGTTAAGTTATATCGAACAAAACTACCATCAATAAAAATGATTTCTTAAAAAAAAGCACACACGATATTTACAATTATAATATATATACAATTATATACAAATATAAAATGACATTGTCCAAAAATACCGTTAAAGTGACCGGAAAATATGTTTCGCAGTCCTCCGTTAAAATGATGCTACCTGACCTCCGTGACAGTGATGCTCGACGTCTGAACTTCTTGCCCTCTGACATGCCCCACCTGATATGTTATTACTTCGTACACCTTCGGCTCAGTTCGGCAACTTGATTGACACTTGGCTAGCTTCCTGACTCCTCCTCCTAGCAAGGCCGGCGCTATGGGCGGGCCTTAGGGGGCCGGGCCCGCCTAGAGAGCTCCTGTGCCACCCCTCCATCCAATTTGCATTTAATAAATTATTTTAATAATAATAATAATAATTTACGTGCAGTATTTATATATTTATTGATGTGTATTTAAGTGCAATGTTTGACTTATAGGCTAATCTTATAAAAAAAAACTCCCGGAAGTTTGACTGATTGTTTACAAAAAAGGGGTTTCCCGCTGAACCGCTCTGACCGTGTCAGGGTTACATCATCCAGATCACCATCTCCGCCCACTCGTTCCCTTTCACCCAACCAGACTTTTCCCCGTTCATTATCCCCTGAGTACTAATCACCGTCACCTGTGTCCCATCAACCATATGGACTATAAAACACTCACCTTCACTGCAGTCACTTGTCTGGTCTCGTCATTCCATGGCTCACAGACTTCCCGATCACTTACCTTCTACTTACCGTCGCTTCACTCATCTTTGATCAACCCATCCGTACCAGCCATCGCCATGCCACCTGTAAGAGAGGGAAAGAAAGAGAGAGACTTAAAACCACAGCTAAGCTTCATTGAACTTTCTATGTTACTTCTTCTCACCTGTTATCTCCGACCGCATTCCTTCTGCAAAATAAACACTGATAACTTACCATCTTGTCTGATTCCTCTGTGATCCGTGACAGAAGACCAGACCACAGAAAGGAGTAATTATGCAGAATCAGTCGGATTTAGAAGAGGATTCCTCAGCGGCTAATCCTCCGGTCGCCGCGGCACTCTTTCCACCACCTCCACTTCCGCAACCTCCCGCTGCTTCGTTCACTGCCTCTGCGAGTCCCATCGCCCGGCCAGCACCCTACTCTGGTGAGGCGGAGAACTGCAGTGGGTTTCTTCTCCAGGTATCCTTGTATATCTCCATGAATGAGCATCAGTTCCGTAGGGATACCGCCCGGGTGGCTTTCATTATCTCACTGTTATCTGGTCAAGCACTTCGATGGGCACAGTCATTGTGGGATTCAGATGCCCCGGTGGTCAAATCCTTCTCAAGTTTTAAACAGCACTTTAAAGAGGTTTTTGGGCAAACAATATCAGAACTGTCCATTCACGACCAACTCTATAACCTCCGTCAAGGAAATTCTTCAGTGAGTTCGTATACGCTTCAGTTCCGCACACTAGCCGCAGCTAGCGGCTGGAATGAAACCGCCCTGATCACCGCCTTTCGTCATGGTTTGAATTCCAACGTCCGCCAGCTGTTGGTGGTGTATGAGGACAGCATGGGGTTAGAGAATCTGATCCAGCAGACAATCCGTACAGCCCAGCGTCTCACCGCTTGTGATAGGTTTGTACCCACTGTAAGTTCTCCGCCTCCGGCGCCTTCAGTCACTCCTCCAGCACCAGTTCCAATGGAAGTAGACTCCACCCACCTTTCTACAGCTGAACGCCAGCGCAGATTTCAACATTCCCTCTGTCTATACTGTGCTTCCGACAAGCATCTCCTCAGTTCTTGCCCTGTACGACCTCCGCGACAGGCGGTAGGTGCCATTCAACTCTCCCCGAAGATTGAGCCTCTCACACGTACCAGAGTACATGTATTAACCTCCTGTGTTTGTCTCCCAGCGCAAGCCCTCATTGACTCCGGGTCTGCGGGGAACTTCATATCCACCCAGTTTCTCCAAAAGTTGAATATTCGGCGACGCCGTCTGTGCCGAGATCTTCCCGTCCAAACCATACAAGGCAAGCCATTAGGTCGTGGTCGAATTCGCCATTATACACCCACTCTAACTCTTCGTATCGGCTGTTTACACTCTGAGGAAATTTCTCTTATGGTGCTGGAGGAGTCCACCGCGGATATCATCCTGGGACGTCCCTGGTTAGTATAACATCAGCCGGTACTCCACTGGGGAACTGGAGAGGTACTCCGTTGGGGTGAAGATTGCCATAGATCCTGCCTCAGTTCCATCCAGAAGGTTCATTCTTCGTCCCGTTCCAAGTCACCCGCGGGGAAACTAGAGTTCCTGTCTGTTCTACTTCGGTGGAAAGCCCTGAAGTCCAAGTTCAAGGCGAAATCCCAGTGGAGTACCAGGCGTTCCAGGACGTATTCAGTAAGGAACTGGCAACCAAACTACCTCCACACCGGCCATGGGACTGCGCCATCGACTTGCTACCCGGAGCCACCCTTCGCAGAGGTCGTATATATCCTCTGTCCATCCCGGAACAGAAGGCCATGGAGGAGTATGTGAAGGAAGCTTTACATCAGCAGTTTATTCGACCATCTACCTCCCCTGCCGCTTCGAGCTTCTTCTTTGTGGCCAAAAAGGACGGAGGCTTGCGGCCCTCGATTACCGTCATCTTAACTCTCAGACTGTCAAATTCAGCTATCCCCTTCCTCTGGTACCTGCCGCCCTGGAACAGCTGCGTGGTGCACGCATTTTCTCCAAACTGGACCTTAGAAGTGCGTATAATCTGATCCGAATCCGGCATGGAGATGAGTGGAAAACTGCCTTTGTGACCCCCTCGGGCCACTACGAGTATCAGGTCATGCCTTTCGGACTGTCCAACGCTCCTGCCGTCTTCCAAGGTCATATGAATGAAGTCCTTCGAGAGTTCCTCAACCGTTTTGTAATCGTCTACATTGATGATATACTCATATACTCTTCTTCTATGTCTGAGCACCATCAACATGTCATCCAGGTCCTCGAGAAGCTGAGAGCACACAGGTTATATCTGAAGCTGGAGAAGTGCGAATTTCACACCTCTACCGTTCACTTCCTGGGTTATGTCATCAACCAACAGGGCATCCAAATGGACCAGAGGAAGGTGGAAACTATCCAGAACTGGCCACAAGCCTCCTCTGTAAAGGAACTGCAACGATTCCTGGGGTTCGCGAACTTCTATAGACGATTCATCCGGAACTACAGTCATATCAGTGCTCCCCTCACTTCTTCCCTCAAGGGACGGCCCAAGTCTCTGTCCCTATCTCCCTCCGCAGTACAGGCCTTCCAGCGTTTAAAGGAAACTTTCATCACTGCTCCCATCCTCATTCATCCAAACCCGGACCTTCCGTTTGTGGTAGAGGTAGATGCCTCATCTACTGGAGTAGGAGCAGTTCTCTCTCAGCGGCAGGGTGAGCCACCCAAACTCCTTCCATGCGCCTTCTTCTCCAAGAAATTAGCCCCGGCGGAGCGGAACTATGACGTCTGTAACCGAGCTGCTGGCCATCAAACTGGCCCTTGAGGAGTGGAGGCACTGGCTGGAGGGAGCTAACCATCAATTCACAGTAATCACCGATCATCGCAACTTGGAGTACTTAAGGGAGGCTAAAAGACTGAACCCTAGACAAGCCCGCTGGGCTCTATTCTTCACACGCTTCAACTTTGTGGTGTCATATCGTCCCGGGAGTAAGAATTGCAAGGCTGATGCACTTTCACGACTCCATCACACCTCTGTTGAAGATCTTCATCCCGAACCTATCCTCCCTCCAGCCGTAATCCTCAGTCCAATCGTCTGGGAGGTTGACCAACAGATCGCCCAGGAACTGACACGTCAACCCGCTCCGCCGGGAGGTCCAGAAGGGCGTATTTTCGTACCTCCTCATCTACGTACTCCCCTTCTGGACTCCGCTCACTCCCTTCCGCGCTCTGGACATCCGGGTAGCAAGCGTACCCTCTCGCTCCTCAGTCAACGGTACTGGTGGCCGTCCATCTCCAGAGATGTCTCCAGGTTCATCCGCGGTTGTTCAGTCTGTGCCATCACCAACACCCCGAGGAGAGTCCCAGAAGGCAAGCTCGTGCCGTTACCTCTTCCCAGGCGACCATGGTCACACATTGGTGTCGATTTCATGACTGATCTACCCAATTCAGAAGGCTTTACCTGCGTATTCGTTGTTGTGGACAGGTTCTCTAAAGGTTGTAAGCTGATTCCCTTACCTGGTCTTCCCACTGCGTTACAAGCAGCTGAAGCTCTATTCCACAACGTCTTTAGGAACTTCGGCCTCCCAGAGGATATCGTCTCGGATCGGGGACCTCAGTTCATCTCAAGAGTATGGCAAGCCTTCTTCAAACTCCTGGGGGTCACCATCAGCCTTTCCTCTGGCTACCATCCGCAGACTACCGGCCAGACTGAGCGGAACATTCAGGAGATTGGACGTTACCTGCGGACGTACTGCCATCAGTACCAGGACAGCTGGAACCGTTACCTCCCATGGGCTGAGTATGCCCAAAACTCTCTGCGGCAGAACACCACCGGGCTCACCCCCTTCCAGTGTATCCTTGGTTACCAGCCTCCACTCTTTCCTTGGTCGGGTGAGCCCTCGGAGGTTCCAGCTGTCGACTTCTGGTTCCATCAGAGCGAGGGGGTATGGGACTCAGCTCATGTGCATCTACAGCAGGCAGTACGGAGACACAAGGAACAAGCGGACCGTCACCGACTCGACACCCCTCAGTATCAGCCAGGTCAAAAGGTGTGGTTGTCGACTCGAGACATCCGTCTCCGTCTACCTTGCCGTAAGCTGAGTCCTCGATTCATCGGACCATTCACCATCCAGAGGCAGTTGAACGAAGTGACCTACAGGCTCAATCTTCCCCCTCATTTCAGGATTGCTCCTTCATTCCATGTTTCCTTACTTAAACCCTTCACTGACCCTGTCACCCCTGTTCCCTCAGATAACTTTCCCACTGACGTACCTCCTCCCGTTCCCGTTGAAGAGGAGCCCATTTATCGAGTCCGCTCTATCATGGATTCTCGGCGGCGAGGTCCTCGGCTGGAGTACCTGGTGGACTGGGAGGACTACGGACCAGAGGAACGTTCCTGGGTCCTGCGAGATGACATCTTGGATCCAACGCTACTCACCCAGTTCCACAGTGATCATCCGGATCGTCCGGCTCCCAGGGGTCGTGGTCGACCTCGCCGCCGGCAGCGCCCGGTTCAGGCGTCAAGAGCCGCCTCGGGAGGGGGGGGTACTGTCAGGGTTACATCATCCAGATCACCATCTCCGCCCACTCGTTCCCTTTCACCCAACCAGACTTTTCCCCGTTCATTATCCCCTGAGTACTAATCACCGTCACCTGTGTCCCATCAACCATATGGACTATAAAACACTCACCTTCACTGCAGTCACTTGTCTGGTCTCGTCATTCCATGGCTCACAGACTTCCCGATCCATTACCTTCTACTTACCGTCGCTTCACTCATCTTTGATCAACCCATCCGTACCAGCCATCGCCACGCCACCTGCAAGAGAGGGAAAGAAAGAGAGAGACTTAAAACCACAGCTAAGCTTCATTGAACTTTCTATGTTACTTCTTCTCACCTGTTATCTCCGACCGCATTCCTTCTGCAAAATAAACACTGATAACTTACCATCTTGTCTGATTCCTCTGTGATCCGTGACAGACCGCAGCATCTCGGTAAAGTTATAGCGACGCGACGTGCTCGGTTTTGCCTATTCAGAAACGAATGGAAAGAGAAACTCATGAGATTCCAATCCCAAAAACGTCGACTTCAGCTGTATTTAGAACGTGAGTAGGACAGTTGGTTTTATTACTCTTCGTAAGTTGCACCAGACGTGGTGTAAATTATGCATTTGACACTGATATGCAATATGTGTGTGAGTGTGTCGTAGTTGATTATGCATGGTTGATTTAATACTTAACTTGAGATTTGTGACTATTTGGCTGTTATTATAGGAAGCTGGCTTATAGCATGCTGTGTTCACGGAACAATTCAGACAAGGTTCATTAGTTAACATTAGTTAATGACTAACATGAACTAACCATGAGCGATACATTTGTTACTGTATTTGTTAATGTTAGTTAATAAAAATACAGCTGTTCATTGTTTGTTCATGTTAGTTAACAGCCTATAGGCTATAACTGTAACATGATATCTCATGATAGCCGAAATATGATTGGGCAATAGGCTAATTATAGTTAGGATATTGAAATCGGTGTGAAACTGTTGTAGCTAGTGTTGCCACCCGTCCCGGTTTTTCCGGGATTGTTCTTCTTTTTAACAACCTGTCCCGGGAAATTTATAAACTCTCCCTGATATACAAAAGGCTCATAAGAATTATGATATACAAAAGGCTCAAAAAAATTTCAAAAGGCTATGTGAATATGTCCCGGTTTTCGAAAGGCAACGAAGAATATGTCCCGGTTTTCGAAAGTCTACGTGAATATACGTTCAAACAGCGCGCACGGCAGAGAGGTAGAGAGCGCGAGACCTTGCGTGCATGAAGCGCATGTAAGCACCCCCCCCCCACAATTTATTTGTTTGTCATAATTAGCCCCCCCCCAAGAATATTAAATGCCCGTCCATTGATTTGTTTCTGCCGCCAGCTCTGCCTCCTAGCGGTGTTAAGCGTAAACGTGCCATCAACATTTCCTTGTACTCTGATTGGTCAAATGTCGAAAATGTTAAGGAAAAAGTCAAGAATGGCCCCCTCTGATTGGCTGAAAATGTTATAATGTCAAGAATGGCGCTCTCTAATTGGCTGCAAATGTTATAGCGCGTCGACATGATTGGCTGTGGCGTTCAACATTATCCCCCTTTTGACGGACTATCCTTCGGCAGCTGGCGTTCAGGTCGCAGTCTCCATTGGAGGCGTGGGTTTGAATCCCACTTCTGACAAACCTAACCTTTGGCTGCTCAAGCTAGAGTCTTTAACCCTCTGGCAAGTTTATCCAGAAATGCAGTAATGTTGACAAAGCACTGCAATTCAGTTCATGCTAGAATTAACCAAACATTAAAGTAACAAAAACCACCCACAGTTTCCTCCCAGTTTCGAACTGGGGACCTTCTGCGTGTGAAGGGAACGTGATAACCATTACACTATGGAAACACATCTTCAGGATTCAGACATAAATCATTAGGTGCACGCTTTTTAAAAAGCTTATAAAGGAAATGAGCGCTACACCCACCTAGCGTGGCAAACAGTTTAAATCTTCTGTCAGAAGACAACTGCTGTTTCTGCTCAGTTTCGAACCAAGGACCTTACGCACGTTAGGCGAACGTGATGACCACTACACTACAGAAACCTGTTGATCAGGTCATTAGGCATGGCAGTCTGCCTACAGCTCCTTGGTACGATGGCCTTCACCTGTCTCAAAAGTAAGGGTTTTGTAGCGAATTGCAGCATTTATGTCTAAAGTGCCTCCACTTGGGAGATCCAGTCCTTTACTGCTGCCAAAAGACCGGTACAAAAGTTTTGCTCCAGCAAACAAGTTACAGGAGGAGCTGGCCAGGGTCCCCAGACAACTGTTTTAATGACAGCTTGAGCAAAATGCAACGTGTTGGCCAGGAATCGAACCCGGGTCAAATGCTTAGAAGGCAGATATTCTCACCACTATACCACCAACGCAAGACCATTGGGTGTAGGCTTAAAAAAATTGCATGAACTTATTGACCTGACCTACCAGGCACCATATTAAAAAAGAGGTCTCTAATATAATAATGTAACACGTTTTATACAGACACTTCATATTTAAATGGTATTAGATTATTTTTTGGATTCTCTGGCTTCTGTGAAGCGTTGAGGTAAAATGATGCATGACGCCGTTCCTGGAAATCGCGCTGTCGGGGACAACTACCTGTCTCTGCAACTCCTCTTTAGTATAGTGGAAAGTATCTCCGCCTGTCACGCTATAGTCTGGGGTTCGATTCCCTGATGGAGAGATCCAGTTCTTTACTGCTGCCAAAAGACATTAACAAAAGTTTTGCTCCATCAAACAAGTTACAGGAGAAGTTGGCAAGGGGCCCGGACGACTGTTCTAAAGACAGCTTGAGAAAAATGCAATTCATTGGGCGGGAATCGAACCCATACAGCAAGAATGGACAGACCCAGGAATTGAACCCATACAGGAAGAATTCTCATAATCAAGGTATTTAATTTAAAAATGTGAGACTTTTTATACAGACACTTCATATTTAAATGGTATTAGATTATTTTTTTTGGATTCACTGGCTTCTGTGAAGCGTTGAGCTAATATGACGCTGTTCCTGGAAATGGGAAGGCTGTTTGTAGCGAGCTGTAGTCGCGCTGATCGGGGGTGACAACCTGTCTCTGCAACTCCTTGTTAGTATATTGGAAAGTATCTCCGCCTGTCAAGCGTAAGACCGGGGTTCGATTCCCCGACGGGGAGATCCAGTCCTTTACTGCTGCCAAAAGACCAGTACAAAAGTTTTGCTGCAGCAAACGAGTTACAGGAGGAGCTGGCCAGGGTCCCCAGACAACTGTTTTAACGACAGCTTGAGCAAAATGCAATGCGTTGGCAGGTAATCGAACCCAGGTCAACTGCTTGGAAGGCAGCTATGCTCACCACTATACCGCAAGACTGTTGGACGTAGGCTGGAAGCCCTGTTGTGCGGTCAGCAAAGAAATTTTGCAATACATTAGCAGCTGGCAGGTGCAGATGAACTGAAACTCTGTTTGTTTGGACCTGGCACTTAAAAAAAATTGCATGAACTTATTGACTTGACCTACCAGGCTCCATATTAAAAAAAAAATTTTTAATAATGTAACACGTTTTATACAGACACTTCATATTTGACACATGACGCCGTTCCTGGAAGTCGCGCTGATCAGGTACATCTACCGGTCTCTACAACTCCTCGTTAGTATAGTCGAGGTATAGTATAGTAGTATAGTATAGTATTTTTAGAAGATGGCTCCTTCCCATAATCTGCCCTGCAAGCAGTGTGACAGTCTGTAAATTCCACAAACAACAGTATAGAGGTCATTCGGCATGGCAGTCTGTCTACAGCTCTTTGGTACGATGGCCTTCATCTGTCTCAAAAGTAAGGGTTTTGTAGCGAATTGCAGCATTTATATTTAAAATGCCTCCACTTGAGCACCTTTCGCGTGTAAAGCAAATGTGATAACCACTACACTACGGAAACTTGATTTGTATGTCAGTCCCACCTCTTCTAGGGTACGCTTGTTCAAAAGCAAATTAAACTATAGACTGCCCAGTGTTTTTAACATGGCAAAAGCTGCTAATTTTGTTGGCAGACCAAACATTTTTTTATTACTGTACAGGAAACCTCAATGGTCATTTGTTTTATTTTTGTCCTTTTCTAAAGAGATTGAACCACAAACATCCCTGCAAGTGTACTGACCTGCTCAACAGAAAATCGCATATGAAATTTTTACAAAAACCACCCACAGTTTCCGCCCAGTTTCGAACCTTCGCGTGTGAGGCGAACAGTCTGCCTACAGCTCCTTGGTACGATGGCCTTCAACTGTCTCAAAAGTAAGGATTTGTAGCGAATTGCAGCATTTATATTTAAAATGCCTCCACTTGTTTCCGGCCAGTTTTGAACTGAGGACCTTTCGCGGCGGGAGTCGAAAATGGTTAAGCTTAACTTCCCTTAACTTTTCCCATTCATTCTCTATGGTAGTGCTTAACACTACGGATGCAATATACCTTTGGCCACACGTAGACTTCCTGGCGCTGTTCCGCTTTTCCGTGGCGGGGAGTTTAAATAGCATAGTGTCATCTGTCAGTCATTCGCAGTGGAGGAGGGGAGACCCGTTTTACGAACGGAGAGATATTTGTTTACCGACTTGTCAGCAAACTTGTTTTGTTTTGTTGCTGTCTAAACTACCTGCAGACAGATTTTCCCTCAGGTGACCGCATATACATTATTATTCAAATATTTTATAATTTAAATTGCATGTATATTGTCATGTAATCGTATTGTTATCGTGTTGAATGGATTGTGACGATAAGAAACAGTAAACTCCTCGTTGTGAATACAGCTGTTATTTTATAAGAGTAGCTTTGTTTGTAAAGGTGAATGTTTCATCATAATCTCTCACTATGCTTAAAATATATGTTAACAGTGCAGTAAGATGTAATGTGCAGTAGTATGGAGGACCAAACTTGCAATTAAAAATGAATGAATAAATAAATGAATAAATAGATAGATAAATAAATGTGATAATAGGAAAATAAATAAAGGAATAAACGACTTGATAAAATAAATATGATTCATTTTAATCAAATGTATTTTTGTATATTTTTCCCCTAATTTATAATTTTTTGCTTTTATATTTTAATGTATTTGTATTCTTTTTAATTGTATTTATTTATTATTTTATTTATTTGTTTGTTCCATTTATTCTTATATTTATTTATGCATTCATTTATTTGTATATTTATTTATTCATATATGTATTTATTTCCAGATTTATTTATTTTAATCTTTATTTATTTTTATTTTTATTTCTTTATTTTTATATCTATTCTTACATTTTTTTGATGTGCATGATAATTAGGTTGGTTGGTCTTGCTTACCAAATATAAATATTAATTAGCAAATAAATAAAAGCAGAAAATAAATTAAGGGAAATAATACAAAAATTAGTTTGATAAAGAATAAATCATATTTATTTTATCAAGTCGTTTATTCCTTTATTTATTTTCCTATTATCAAATTTATCTTTTTATTTGTTTACATGTTTATTTATTAATTTAATTTCTGCGGGTTTGGTCCTCCTATAATGTAATTAATATCAGACACACACATATATTACATTTAAATTACAAACAAATATATATATGTGTACAATTTAATGGTATAATTTAACATTTTTAATTAGTTAACTTGTTAACTTTTTTTATATACATATATAAATTTTTAAAGCAATTTAAATAATGAATATTAAATAATGCAAATTTAATAAACAGTACGTGCTCTAAGGCTGCATTTATTCAGAAACATTATATAAAGAAACATTAATATTATGGAATATTATAGCATTGTAAAATAACTCTTTTATATATATCACTGATGCTTTAGTATTAACTGTCTTATTTCATTTTGTTACTGTAAGTATTTAAATGCTTATGCTGAGACACTAATGAATACATTCTGATTTCAGAACAGCATCATGAAGAAAACAGTGTTCTTCCCAGGGAAAGTCAAAGTGTCTTTCAGGAAAGGCCCATCAGGCCATTTACGCCGGGACCCATCAAAAGAGGCAAAAAGAATTAAAGACAACCCCTTACTGCAGGACAAGTCAACACCTCAAAGAGAAGATCTGGTCAAGTTGAACGCCCGTTCTGTTGTTTTACATAGAGGAGGGGATGTCTCTGACAAGCAAGAGGTGTTGGGAGAATGCATTCTTCAGTTCGGCAAGTACAAGGGCAAGTCTTTCAAGTGGTTATTAGAGAATGATGGCAGCTATGCTTTGTACCTGTCCGATAAGGTTGAGGAAGAAGAACAGGCTGGGCAGTTCAACCCAGAGGGTCCATGCAAGGATAGCCTCATTTCCTTTCTTGAGTATTCAAGAAGCTTCAAGGAAATTGAAGATCTTAAACAGTATCTGTCTCAAAGGCCAGACGCAGTGCCTTTTTTGACAGAGGATGACAATACTGTTGGATTTGGATCCAGAGCACAAGACACTTGGAGGAAGATTTGGGATACCAGGGCAGACGGATATGCTTTCTTTATAATGAGGCAGGAGTGTGTGCCAGGCAGCAAAATGTACAATTTGCAGCAGTATCTTTTAAAACAGCAGCAAAAACAGATGACCAAAAACACTCCTCCGATGCCCTCACCATCAGCTTCCGCTGCAAGACCACCTGTTCCTTCCATTACTGACTCTGATCAGCCTGGTGAGTTAATAAAATTCATGCAAGTTTGCTTATATTGATTCTTAAAGCCTGCCTAGCTACTGATGCATTTGTCATATTTTATAGTAATGGAGGAGGATGAAGAACTGGAGAGGATGATGCTGAGTATTTCTCCAACAAAATATCTCACACAGCTGAGTAAGTAAATCAAGTATCGTGTCATGTGTGTTATATATACCCATGTCAAATTCTTATAAAATTGGTATAAAATTGTACATACTGGAGAGAAACCATTCAAATTATAATGCTTAATTTTTAGGATCATCTGCAGCCACAGGATCCACAGTCTTATCTACAACAGGTTACTTTACACAACAGGTTACTTTATCAGTTTTGGAGGCTTATTCGGTTACATACAGACTTATCTTACATTTCTGTTTTTTAATTATCTTATTTGTTGTTTTGGCACTGTTCTTGCCTGTTCTAAAACACATGTTCTTTTGTTCTAACTACTGTTAAGGTTTGAATATACCAGTGGTGAGGGTGAGTGCACTTCATGAATTGTATGCATGCTATTTAAACTGTTTTTATTTGTTGTGAAAAAGTGGACTGTTTACTTACAGACATTTGAACATTATCAGAATGTGCATTACTAGAATAAATAACAAAATACATAGAATAAAATAATAAATAATGATTAGTCATTTAATGTAGTCAAGACAATCAAATACATATCATGTACATTCAGTGTTTTAATATGTTTTTAATTTCCTCCCTGTGCTTTTCCTTGCAGCTCTGCCGCAGCCTCCATCAACATCAGCTCCTGTGTGTAGGCCTTCTTCACAGGGTGAAGGCTTTATACCACCTCAAGCAGCACAATCAGCACCTACACCTGCACCAATGCCGTCTGCACTGACTGAAACCCCTGTTCCCAGCTACTTGAACAAAAAAGTAAAGACAGTTAAACACACGAGCATTAAATGTGTTATACACGCATATATATATATATATATATATATATATATATATATATATATATATGCATTTATTTCCTTTGCTTTGTGTTCCGTGCAGTTCTGCCACAGCCTTCACCACCATCACATGCAGTCTCTAGTTCTCCCAATCCACCAGCTCCTGTGTGTAGACCTTCTTCACAGACTGATGGCTCTGTACCACCTCCTGCAGCACAATCAGCACCTACAGCTCCTGCATCAATGACGTCTGCACAGACGGAAGCACCTGTTACTAGCTACTTGCAAGATATTAGCCACTGGAACTGCTCTCTTCATCAAAGAATTTGGATGAAAACAGAGATGGAGTCCATGGGGCTCTGGCCAGGATCACACCCAGTAAGACACCTAATGAATATGGTCTCCTTGTGGCGCTATCCACCTCAGCCTGAGCTTATAGAGACAAACATGGGCCTTCCGTCACCAAAGTACTTCCAGCTCCATCCCTTTTTCATTTGGAAACCTGAGCACAGTATAAATGAAAGGCTTAGAAACAACTACATCCTGCCCTGACTCTACAGCTGTCCAAATCCTCATGTTGTGTCCTCAGGTTTGGGAAGACCCCGAGTGATCCTTGGCACTAGTGGGCAATATTACATCCTTGCTTCACGTCTGTGCTGTAAGGCATGTAAAAAATACTGGTTCGCTGATAAACCTCAGTGGGTGGACATGCTACCACAGCAATTCAGAAACATCTTGCCAACCTTCCTCACTCATAAGAAGGCAATCTGTAAAACTGTGATGGATGAACTGAGGCGCTCTGGAAAATCCCCTAATGACAAGGCCAACCAGCTGTCTGAGTTGCTTCACCTTAAGTTTGAAAGAGCCCACCTTGCATACCTTCTCATTGTGCAGAACGTCAGGGATGCTGAAGCAGGGCTGTATGGCCAGAAAACCATCACAGGAGCATTGAGGAAGGATGACACACCTGCTTCGTTTGGGGGTTACGAAGATACTGATGGGTGGCATGGGGTGTCTGTGTCTGCACATTATCTGGTGGAGTGCCTGCTTCAGGAATATCACCGGCAAGAGGCAGCTCTCCCTCAGCTCCTTCAAGGAACTTTTGGATAGGTGTTCAGATCAGATCACACACGCAAAGTTGCTAGAAAAGTGACCCTCTCATCTGGCACAATGTCATCCTACGCTGTGATGAACGAGAACTGGATGATCCTGTCCTGGGTGATGCTGCAGTCTGAGAGTGAGCAATCCTTGAGGTCAATGTACTGTGGGATGGCCAATCGCTACAGTGCTGCTAGCATACCCAAGGCCAAGTACCAGTGGGTGGACAGGTAAGAATAATCACATCTCATCACACATCACATCAAGATGTGTAAGCAAAGGTAATGAATACATTAAAATTAAAATATATTTCCCTTTTATGTACTTAGGGACTGCTGTGCTGCTTTCAGAGTGATGGACCCAGGACCGTATGAGCACCAGCAGTGGGAAGCTTGGAGGACCACTGAAGCTATACTGTGGCAGAGGTTACATCAGAAAACCTCAAGAATGTAAATGCCGCTTGCCAGAAGTACAATGAGGACATGGTGGTTAAACTAGACTTGTTTCACTGTATGCGGCGATTCACCAGGGAATGTGTTTCGGAGCACCATCCTCTGTATAGCTCGTTCTGCCAGTTCCTCTCTTCTGCCGTAGTAGATCTGAGTGACCTGGAGAAACTGAGGAACGCATACAAGTTCTGTGGAATTGAGCCTGCTAATCCCACAAAGCAGCACATCAGAGCGCACTGCAGGACAAAAGTGCCACATCCTAGAGAGCTGGTCCAAAGAGTGGAAGAAGTACTTCACCATTTCCATCTTGCAAAGGATCCCAACAACATCTTCCTTTTTAAACCCTCGATGCTAAAATTGTGGTACAACTGAATCATGTCAAGGGTGAAGGAGCTGCTGTGCCCATCTGGATCCCTGTCAGAGGCACTTCACAGCAAGAGGGGTTTCATTTCCAACAGGCTCAGTGAGTAACGGGTAATCGCGTCTCTCCTGAGCTGTTCCAGGCGCAGGGTATGACTGGTGTCGCGCGCTGGAATTATCAGCCGCTGGTGGACCTGAAGCAGCCTGGGCTTGTCTTACCTGGAGTGTTTGACCCTGTTTTGATGATGGAGTTAAACAGGGCATCTATAAGAGTGACTGGGTAACCCAAATATCCAGCCTTCCACATCTCCAGCTGGGACACAAGAGAGAGGTTTGGCCTACAATATGTGGAGCCAGGCTGTCGACCTGTGCCTCTTGACTTTGACAAACACAAAAGCAGGAAGACAGACCTAGGGATGCAAGAAGAGTCTTCATCTGGCACTGATTTCTCCTTTCCATCTCAGGTAAGCCTTTAAAGTTCTTTGATAACAAACATTTTATTGAAAAACAAATACTTAATAATTCTCGCTCGCATATAACACTAATTTTGCTGAATTTCAGAAATGCTTAGAGGATTCCTCTTCTGCTGAGACCCCTCTTGCTCCTGAACCAGAGGCCACCCAACAGACTCTCATTTTCAATGTTTTTCTACTCCGAGTGCTGTGACAGTGAAGGAACAAACATCTGAGGAGTTTCTTTTAGATGCAGGTAATTATATTATTCATACAGGCACCAATGTGTGTAATCTGTTTACCTAATCTATGCACACAAAACAAATACTTCGTTTAATAATTTTGTGAATCTCTTTTAGAACTGCTAAGCACACCACCACTGCCTTTAGCTGCTTCTCCCTGTGCTGCTCGGACTGGACCCATTAAGACAGGCGGTCGAGTCTTTGTGTTGGACCATAACAGATGGACAGATCCAATGAGAAATGCCATTGATGGTTTGCTGGCCAAGCACCACGGGAGCAAGGACCTCCTGACAAAGGTGGATGGTGAATATGCTGCTATGGTACAGAGTGCCTGCACTGACCCAAACAGCCTTTTGCACTCAACCACAAAGCAGCACATGAGCAGGTACATAAAAAACCTTGCTAAAAAAAAGAACACTAATGCTTCACTCAACACCAGCCCAGAAAAGCTCCTGGAGACACAGCAGTTATGGCAGCTTCTTCACTCAGGCAGTGAAACCATCAGTGTCCCAGTGACAGTACTGCCACCTGCCCCAGTCAATCCTCCCGCAAAGAGTGTTCCTGAGACTGTCTTTCTGGACCAGGCAGCGCTTGAGAAGATGGTGAAAGGACATCATAGAGAAGCAGCAGGCAGTTCAGCAGCAACAACAACAGCATATGCTGCAAAAAAAGCACACTAGATCCTGTTTAGCCTGTGGTCAGCCTAATTCTCGATACATGGGTGATGGCACCTCAATACATTTCTTTTATCAAGGTGGTGATGTTAAATACTTCTACTGCTCCAAGAAAGTTTTTGACACATATTCCGCAGAGGGCCTGACCAACCCCAGAATGCCCTTTGAAGACTTTGCAGAGACTCCTTTTTTTCAGCGAGAACTGGAGTCCTCGAAGCAGAGAGGGGCAGAAAATAGGAGGGTGATTGAGGAGAGAAGCAAGAGAAAGTCAGTAATGGAGTATCCTACTGGTCGTCTGTGCAGATTCTGCCACCTGCCACTGAAACAAGGACCCAACAGTCCTCATATTCACACTGGTTTCCCTGGAGTGGCAGGCAAATACATTTACTTTCCTGCTAAAGTGTTTTCCCTTTATCAGGCTCAGGGAATGAAATTTCATGGAAAGACTTTCAGCAGTCTCCATTCTATGAGGCTGAGAAGCAGAGGTGGATTGAGGAAAAGAAAAAATGACTTCACTGAGCTATAAACAGTATTTGAGGTCTGGGCATGTCATTTGTCAAAGACATTCCTTGCACAATCTTATGCATATATGTATATACATATTATTGCACTTTTAATGTATATATATATATATATAATTTTTTTAAATATTTAATTTATTTCCATTTGTTCATTAAAATACCAAAAGTATTGTATTTTATTGTATTGGATTGTGTTTTAGTGTTTTTTTAAGTTCATTTATTGACTTGCATTATTTTATCTTGCTCAGATTTGAAAAACACTAAATGTTAAGCACTGGTACTATTATACTCTGTACATAATTGTTTAATTTAAAATACTTTTTTTCTTGTTTTTTCCTGTTCTCCTCAACTTTAGATATTATTATTGCTGTTGTTTAATCTATAATCTATCATTTTAAATTGTTACATTTATTTCCATTGTTCATTAAAATCAAACAATTGTGTCCTTGTTTGCATTGTACTTTAGTGTTTTTAAAGTAAATTTTATTGACTTGCATTATTTTATCTTGCTCAGATGTGTAAACACTAAATGTTAATAACTGTTGTCATTAAACACTACATAATTATTTGATTTAAAAAATCTTGTTTTTTTCCTATGTTCTCCACAGCTTTATATTGTATTATTTTTATTATTAATGTTATTGTTGTTTAATCTATAAGTATTTAATACATTACCTTTTTTAGTTTTACATAATAATATGTATATTTTTGTACTATAAATAAAACGAGAAACTTACTATTTGGTGTTTACTGGTTATATTTAATATATATATTGGATTTCTGTACATAGTTAAACAAATATAATGTAAATATCTCAATGTAAAATGTAAAGGTCTAAAACATTATCAAAATGTTCTTTACAATTATTCACATTCAAATATTTTCTATATTAAAGAAAACTAAACCCTATTATAATGTAAATGTTTATTAAGGTAGTTGCACATTTTGTACATTCTACACAATAACAAATCTTACACGTTTCATTCTATTTTTGTGCACAAAGTTAGTTTATTATATGTAAATCGTACTTAACATGAGTTTCTAATCATTTTTTAATCTAGATACACTTTATGGTAGTTGTGGTCGAGACGAGACTCGAACCTGTAATTTCGTGTATTTTTTCAGGCCCGCCTCCCTGGAATTTCCTGCGTTCTTATTGGCTAGCAACGCTCTACACCTACATGCGACTGGCCCTCCCTGGGATTTCCTGCGTTCTTATTGGCTAGCAACGCTCTACACCTACATGCGACTGGCCCCCGCATGGAAGGCAGCTATGCTCACCACTATTGAAGACTGTTGGATGTAGACTGGAAGCCCTGTTCTGCGGTCAGCAAGAATTTTCGCAATACATTAGCAGCTGGCAGGTGCAGATGGACTGAAACTCTCTTTGTTTGGACCTGGCACTTAAAAAAATTGCATGAACTTATTGACCTGACCTACCAGGCACCATATTAAAAAACAAGGTCTCTAATTTAATAATGTAACACGTTTTATACAGACACTTCATATTTAAACGGTATTAGATAATTTTTTGGATTCACTGGCTTCTGTGAAGCGTTGAGCTAAAATGACGCATGACGCCGTTCCTGGAAGCCGCGCTGATCGGATACAACTACCTGTCTCTGCAACTTCTCGTTAGTATAGTGGAAAGTATCTCCGCCTGTCACGCGGAAGACCGGGGTTCGATTCCCCGACGGGGAGATTCAGTCCTTTACTGCTGCCAAAAGACCTTAACAAATGTTTTGCTCCAGCAAACAAGTTACAGGGAAGTTGGCAAGGGGCCCGGACGACTGTTTTAAAGACAGCTTGAGAAAAATGCAATGCGTTGGCCGGGAATCGAACCCATACAGCAAGAATGGACAGACCCAGGAATCGAACCCATAGCAAGAACGCTCGTAATCAAGGTCTTTAATTTACAAATGTGATGCGTTGGCCGGGAATCGAACCCGGTCACCTGCTTGGAAGGCAGCTATGCTCACCACAATACCACCAACGCAGGCCTTTGAACGTAGACTGGAAGCCCGGTTGTGCGGTCAGCAAGAATTTTCGCAATACATTATCAGCTGGCAGGTGCAGATGAACTGAAACTCTCTTTGTTTGGACCTGGCACTTAAAAAAATTGCATGAACTTATTGACCTGACCTACCAGGCACTGTAGTGATCTTTTTCTTTGTAGAAAAGTTAGAAGCTCAGACCAGGAGACAGTGGAAGTTTTCCAAGCAGAAGTTCTTTATTGTTTGTCGGTAGCTGCAGTCATTCCAACATCGTCTAACTAAGGGAACTTTACATTGTAGTTTATATACATTTCAAGGGGGAGGGATTACATTGTGAGGAACAAAGCATGTAAATGAGCTGAAACATGAGAACAGAACGGTGCAGGACTTCTCGCACTGAGATAAGAACTCCAAGTCAAATGGTCTCAGTAATAAAATGGCAGGATTTCAAACTTGCTCAGCATGACTCTTCACCCGGTAAAACAATGAGAACAGGAAAAGCCTAGCCTTCTCGCACTGAGATGGGACAGTCAGGCATATCCTGCTGGGAATCCCTACCGTTTGCAGAGATTTCCTGGTCTCATCATTTATAAACTTTCTCAATATAAAATACTATTGTATTGGAAATCTAAATTAAACATTTAAATAAAATTTGTAATCCTACAACACCATATTAAAAAAAAGGGTCTCTAATTTAATAATGTAACACGTTTTATACAGACACTTCATATTTAAACGGTATTAGATTATTTTTTGGATTCACTGGCTTCTGTGAAGCGTTGAGCTAAAATGACGCATGACGCCGTTCCTGGAAGCCGCGCTGATCGGATACAACTACCTGTCTCTGCAACTCCTCGTTACTATAGTGGAAAGTATATCCGCCTGTCACGCGGAAGACCGGGGTTCGATTCCCCGACGGGGAGATCCAGTCCTTTACTGCTGCCAAAAGACCTTAACAAATGTTTTGCTCCAGCAAACAAGTTACAGGAGAAGTTGGCAAGGGGCCACCGACGACTGTTTTAAAGACAGCTTGAGAAAAATGCAATGCGTTGGCCGGGAATCGAACGCATACAGCAAGAATGGACAGACCCAGGAATCGAACCCATAGCAAGAATGCTCGTAATCAAGGTCTTTAATTTACAAATGTGATGCGTTGGCCGGGAATCGAACCCGGGTCAACTGCTTGGAAGGCAGCTATGCTCACCACTATACCACCAACGCAAGACTGTTGGATGTAGACTGGAAGCCCTGTTCTGCGGTCAGCAATAATTTGCGCAATACTTTAGCAGCTGGCAGGTGCAGATGAACTGAAACTCTCTTTGTTTGGACCTGGCACTTAAAAAAATTGCATGAACTTATTGACCTGACCTACCAGGCACCATATTAAAAAAAAGGGTCTCTAATTCAATAATGTAACACTTTTTATACAGACACTTCATATTTAAACGGTATTAGATTATTTTTTGGATTCACTGGCTTCTGTGAAGCGTTGAGCTAAAATGACGCATGACGCTGTTCCTGGAAGCCGCGCTGATCGGATACAACTACCTGTCTCTGCAACTCCTTGTTAGTATAGTGGAAAGTATCTCCGCCTGTCACGCGGAGACTGGGGTTCGATTCCCTGACGGGGAGATCCAGTCCTTTACTGCTGCCAAAAGACCTTAACAAATGTTTTGCTCCAGCAAACAAGTTGCAGGAGAAGTTGGCAAGGGGCCTCGGACGACTGTTTTAAAGACAGCTTGAGAAAAATGCAATGCTTTGGCCGGGAATCGAACGCATACAGCAAGAATGGACAGACCCAGGAATCGAACCCATAGCAAGAATGCTCGTAATCAAGGTCTTTAATTTACAAATGTGATGCGTTGGCCAGGAATCGAACCCGGGTCAACTGCTTGGAAGGCAGCTATGCTCACCACTATACCACCAACGCAAGACTGTTGGATGTAGACCGGAAGCCCTGTTCTGCGGTCAGCAATAATTTTTGCAATACTTTAGCAGCTGGCAGGTGCAGATGAACTGAAACTCTCTTTGTTTGGACCTGACACTTAAAAAAATTGCATGAACTTATTGACCTGACCTACCAGGCACCATATTAAAAAACAAGGTCTCTAATTTAATAATGTAACACGTTTTATACAGACACTTCATATTTAAACGGTATTAGATTATTTTTTGCATTCACTGGCTTCTGTGAAGCGTTGAGCTAAAATGACGCATGACGCCGTTCCTGCAAGCCGCGCTGATCGGATACAACTACCTGTCTCTGCAACTCCTTGTTAGTAGAGTGGAATGTATCTCCGCCTGTCACGTGGAGACTGGGGTTCGATTCCCTGACGGGGAGATTCAGTCCTTTACTGCTGCCAAAAGACCTTAACAAATGTTTTGCTCCAGCAAACAAGTTACAGGGAAGTTGGCAAGGGGCCCGGACGACTGTTTTAAAGACAGCTTGAGAAAAATGCAATGCGTTGGCCGGGAATCGAACCCATACAGCAAGAATGGACAGACCCAGGAATCGAACCCATAGCAAGAATGCTCGTAATCAAGGTCTTTAATTTACAAATGTGATGCGTTGGCCGGGAATCGAACCCGGTCACCTGCTTGGAAGGCAGCTATGCTCACCACTATACCACCAACGCAGGCCTTTGAACGTAGACTGGAAGCCCGGTTGTGCGGTCAGCAAGAATTTTCGCAATACATTAGCAGCTGGCAGGTGCAGATGAACTGAAACTCTCTTTGTTTGGACCTGGCACTTAAAAAAATTGCATGAACTTATTGACCTGACCTACCAGGCACTGTAGTGATCTTTTTCTTTGTAGAAAAGTTAGAAGCTCAGACCAGGAGACAGTGGAAGTTTTCCAAGCAGAAGTTCTTTATTGTTTGTCGGTAGCTGCAGTCATTCCAACATCGTCTAACTAAGGGAACTTTACATTGTAGTTTATATACATTTCAAGGGGGAGGGATTACATTGTGAGGAACAAAGCATGTAAATGAGCTGAAACATGAGAACAGAACGGTGCAGGACTTCTCGCACTGAGATAAGAACTCCAAGACAAATGGTCTCAGTAATAAAATAGCAGGTGTTCAAACTTGCTCAGCATGACTCTTCACCCGGTAAAACAATGAGAACAGGAAAAGCCTAGCCTTCTCGCACTGAGATGGGACAGTCAGGAATATCCTGCTGGGAACCCCTACCGTTTGCAGAGATTTCCTGGTCTCATCATTTATAAACTTTCTCAATATAAAATACTATTGTATTGGAAATCTAAATTAAACATTTAAATAAAATTTGTAATCCTACAACACCATATTAAAAAACAAGGTCTCTAATTTAATAATGTAACACGTTTTATACAGACACTTCATATTTAAACGGTATTAGATTATTTTTTGGATTCACTGGCTTCTGTGAAGCGTTGAGCTAAAATGACGCATGACGCCATTCCTGGAAGCCGCGCTGATCGGATACAACTACCTGTCTCTGCAACTCCTCGTTAGTATAGTGGAAAGTATCTCCGCCTGTCACGCGGAAGACCGGGGTTCGATTCCCCGACGGGGAGATCCAGTCCTTTACTGCTGCCAAAAGACCTTAACAAATGTTTTGCTCCAGCAAACAAGTTACAGGAGAAGTTGGCAAGGGGCCACCGACGACTGTTTTAAAGACAGCTTGAGAAAAATGCAATGCGTTGGCCGGGAATCGAACGCATACAGCAAGAATGGACAGACCCAGGAATCGAACCCATAGCAAGAATGCTCGTAATCAAGGTCTTTAATTTACAAATGTGATGCGTTGGCCAGGAATCGAACCCGGGTCAACTGCTTGGAAGGCAGCTATGCTCACCACTATGCCACCAACACAAGACTGTTGGATGTAGACTGGAAGCCCTCTTCTGCGGTCAGCAAGAATGTTCGCAATATATTAGCAGCTGGCAGGTGCAGATGTATTGAAACTCTCTTTGTTTGGACCTGGCACTTAAAAAAATTGCATGAACTTATTGACCTGACCTACCAGGCACCATATTAAAAAAAAGGGTCTCTAATTTAATAATGTAACACGTTTTATACAGACACTTCATATTTAAACGGTATTAGATTATTTTTTGGATTCACTGGCTTCTGTGAAGCGTTGAGCTAAAATGACGCATGACGCCGTTCCTGGAAGGCGCGCTGATCGGATACGACTACCTGTCTCTGTAACTCCTCGTTAGTATAGTGGAAAGTATCTCCGCCTGTCACGCGGAAGACCGGGGTTCGATTCCCCGACGGGGAGATCCAGTCCTTTACTGCTGCCAAAAGACCTTAACAAATGTTTTGCTCCAGCAAACAAGTTACAGGAGAAGTTGGCAAGGGGCCACCGACGACTGTTTGAAAGACAGCTTGAGAAAAATGCAATGCGTTGGCCGGGAATCGAACGCATACAGCAAGAATGGACAGACCCAGGAATCGAACCCCTAGCAAGAATGCTCCTAATCAAGGTCCTTAATTTACAAATGTGATGCGTTGGCCAGGAATCGAACCCGGGTCAACTGCTTGGAAGGCAGCTATGCTCACCACTATACCACCAACGCAAGACTGTTGGATGTAGACTGGAAGCCCTGTTCTGCGGTCAGCAATAATTTGCGCAATACTTTAGCAGCTGGCAGGTGCAGATGAACTGAAACTCTCTTTGTTTGGACCTGGCACTTAAAAAAATTGCATGAACTTATTGACCTGACCTACCAGGCACCATATTAAAAAAAAGGGTCTCTAATTCAATAATGTAACACTTTTTATACAGACACTTCATATTTAAACGGTATTAGATTATTTTTTGGATTCACTGGCTTCTGTGAAGCGTTGAGCTAAAATGACGCATGACGCTGTTCCTGGAAGCCGCGCTGATCGGATACAACTACCTGTCTCTGCAACTCCTTGTTAGTATAGTGGAAAGTATCTCCGCCTGTCACGCGGAGACTGGGGTTCGATTCCCTGACGGGGAGATCCAGTCCTTTACTGCTGCCAAAAGACCTTAACAAATGTTTTGCTCCAGCAAACAAGTTGCAGGAGAAGTTGGCAAGGGGCCTCGGACGACTGTTTTAAAGACAGCTTGAGAAAAATGCAATGCGTTGGCCGGGAATCGAACGCATACAGCAAGAATGGACAGACCCAGGAATCGAACCCATAGCAAGAATGCTCGTAATCAAGGTCTTTAATTTACAAATGTGATGCGTTGGCCGGGAATCGAACCCGGGTCAACTACTTGGAAGGCAGCTATGCTCACCATTATACCAGCAACGCAAGACTGTTGGATGTAGACCGGAAGCCCTGTTCTGCGGTCAGCAATAATTTTTGCAATACTTTAGCAGCTGGCAGGTGCAGATGAACTGAAACTCTCTTTGTTTGGACCTGACACTTAAAAAAATTGCATGAACTTATTGACCTGACCTACCAGGCACCATATTAAAAAACAAGGTCTCTAATTTAATAATGTAACACGTTTTATACAGACACTTCATATTTAAACGGTATTAGATTATTTTTTGCATTCACTGGCTTCTGTGAAGCGTTGAGCTAAAATGACGCATGACGCCGTTCCTGCAAGCCGCGCTGATCGGATACAACTACCTGTCTCTGCAACTCCTTGTTAGTATAGTGGAAAGTATCTCCGCCTGTCATGCGGAGACTGGGGTTCGATTCCCCGACGGGGAGATTTAGTCCTTTACTGCTGCCAAAAGACCTTAACAAAAGTTTTGCTCCAGCAAACAAGTTACAGGGAAGTTGGCAAGGGGCCCTGACGACTGTTTTAAAGACAGCTTGAGAAAAATGCAATGCGTTGGCCGGGAATCGAAACCATACAGCAAGAATGGATAGATCCAGGAATCGAACCCATAGCAAGAATGCTCGTAATCAAGGTCTTTAATTTACAAATGTGATGCGTTGGCCGGGAATCGAACCCGGGTCAACTGCTTGGAAGGCAGCTAGGCTCACCACTATACCACCAACGCAAGACTGTTGGATGTAGGCTGGAAGCCGTCTTGTGCGGTCAGCAAGAATTTTCGCAATACATTAGCAGGTGGCAGGTGCAGATGAACTGAAACTCTCTTTGTTTGGACCTGGCACTTAAAAAAATTGCATGAACTTATTGACCTGACCTACCAGGCACTGTAGTGATCTTTTTCTTTGTAGAAAAGTTAGAAGCTCAGACCAGGAGACAGTGGAAGTTTTCCAAACAGAAGTTCTTTATTGCTTGTCGGTAGCTGCAGTCATTCCAACATCGTCTAACTAAGGGAACTTTACATTGTAGTTTATATACATTTCAAGGGGGAGGGATTACATTGTGAGGAACAAAGCATTAAATGAGCTGAAACATGAGAACAGAACGGTGCAGGACTTCTCGCACTGAGATAAGAACTCCAAGACAAATGGTCTCAGTAATAAAATGGCAGGATTTCAAACTTGCTCAGCATGCCTCTTCACCCGGTAAAACAATGAGAACAGGAAAAGCCTAGCCTTCTCGTACTGAGATGGGACAGTCAGGAATATCCTGCTGGGAACCCCTACCATTTGCAGAGATTTCCTGGTCTCATCATTTATAAACTTTCTCAATATAAAATACTATTGTATTGGAAATCTAAATTAAACATTTAAATAAAATTTGTAATCCTACAACACCATATTAAAAAAAAGGGTCTCTAATTTAATAATGTAACACGTTTTATACAGACACTTCATATTTAAACGGTATTAGATTATTTTTTGGATTCACTGGCTTCTGTGAAGCGTTGAGCTAAAATGACGCATGACGCCGTTCCTGGAAGCCGCGCTGATCGGATACAACTACCTGTCTCTGCAACTCCTCGTTACTATAGTGGAAAGTATATCCGCCTGTCACGTGGAAGACCGGGGTTCGATTCCCCGACGGGGAGATCCAGTCCTTTACTGCTGCCAAAAGACCTTAACAAATGTTTTGCTCCAGCAAACAAGTTACAGGAGAAGTTGGCAAGGGGCCACCGACGACTGTTTTAAAGACAGCTTGAGAAAAATGCAATGCGTTGGCCGGGAATCGAACGCATACAGCAAGAATGGACAGACCCAGGAATCGAACCCATAGCAAGAATGCTCGTAATCAAGGTCTTTAATTTACAAATGTGATGCGTTGGCCGGGAATCGAACCCGGGTCAACTGCTTGGAAGGCAGCTATGCTCACCACTATACCACCAACGCAAGACTGTTGGATGTAGACTGGAAGCCCTGTTCTGCGGTCAGCAATAATTTGCGCAATACTTTAGCAGCTGGCAGGTGCAGATGAACTGAAACTCTCTTTGTTTGGACCTGGCACTTAAAAAAATTGCATGAACTTATTGACCTGACCTACCAGGCACCATATTAAAAAAAAGGGTCTCTAATTCAATAATGTAACACTTTTTATACAGACACTTCATATTTAAACGGTATTAGATTATTTTTTGGATTCACTGGCTTCTGTGAAGCGTTGAGCTAAAATGACGCATGACGCTGTTCCTGGAAGCCGCGCTGATCGGATACAACTACCTGTCTCTGCAACTCCTTGTTAGTATAGTGGAAAGTATCTCCGCCTGTCACGCGGAGACTGGGGTTCGATTCCCTGACGGGGAGATCCAGTCCTTTACTGCTGCCAAAAGACCTTAACAAATGTTTTGCTCCAGCAAACAAGTTGCAGGAGAAGTTGGCAAGGGGCCTCGGACGACTGTTTTAAAGACAGCTTGAGAAAAATGCAATGCTTTGGCCGGGAATCGAACGCATACAGCAAGAATGGACAGACCCAGGAATCGAACCCATAGCAAGAATGCTCGTAATCAAGGTCTTTAATTTACAAATGTGATGCGTTGGCCAGGAATCGAACCCGGGTCAACTGCTTGGAAGGCAGCTATGCTCACCACTATACCACCAACGCAAGACTGTTGGATGTAGACCGGAAGCCCTGTTCTGCGGTCAGCAATAATTTTTGCAATACTTTAGCAGCTGGCAGGTGCAGATGAACTGAAACTCTCTTTGTTTGGACCTGACACTTAAAAAAATTGCATGAACTTATTGACCTGACCTACCAGGCACCATATTAAAAAACAAGGTCTCTAATTTAATAATGTAACACGTTTTATACAGACACTTCATATTTAAACGGTATTAGATTATTTTTTGCATTCACTGGCTTCTGTGAAGCGTTGAGCTAAAATGACGCATGACGCCGTTCCTGCAAGCCGCGCTGATCGGATACAACTACCTGTCTCTGCAACTCCTTGTTAGTAGAGTGGAATGTATCTCCGCCTGTCACGTGGAGACTGGGGTTCGATTCCCTGACGGGGAGATTCAGTCCTTTACTGCTGCCAAAAGACCTTAACAAATGTTTTGCTCCAGCAAACAAGTTACAGGGAAGTTGGCAAGGGGCCCGGACGACTGTTTTAAAGACAGCTTGAGAAAAATGCAATGCGTTGGCCGGGAATCGAACCCATACAGCAAGAATGGACAGACCCAGGAATCGAACCCATAGCAAGAATGCTCGTAATCAAGGTCTTTAATTTACAAATGTGATGCGTTGGCCGGGAATCGAACCCGGTCACCTGCTTGGAAGGCAGCTATGCTCACCACTATACCACCAACGCAGGCCTTTGAACGTAGACTGGAAGCCCGGTTGTGCGGTCAGCAAGAATTTTCGCAATACATTAGCAGCTGGCAGGTGCAGATGAACTGAAACTCTCTTTGTTTGGACCTGGCACTTAAAAAAATTGCATGAACTTATTGACCTGACCTACCAGGCACTGTAGTGATCTTTTTCTTTGTAGAAAAGTTAGAAGCTCAGACCAGGAGACAGTGGAAGTTTTCCAAGCAGAAGTTCTTTATTGTTTGTCGGTAGCTGCAGTCATTCCAACATCGTCTAACTAAGGGAACTTTACATTGTAGTTTATATACATTTCAAGGGGGAGGGATTACATTGTGAGGAACAAAGCATGTAAATGAGCTGAAACATGAGAACAGAACGGTGCAGGACTTCTCGCACTGAGATAAGAACTCCAAGACAAATGGTCTCAGTAATAAAATAGCAGGTGTTCAAACTTGCTCAGCATGACTCTTCACCCGGTAAAACAATGAGAACAGGAAAAGCCTAGCCTTCTCGCACTGAGATGGGACAGTCAGGAATATCCTGCTGGGAACCCCTACCGTTTGCAGAGATTTCCTGGTCTCATCATTTATAAACTTTCTCAATATAAAATACTATTGTATTGGAAATCTAAATTAAACATTTAAATAAAATTTGTAATCCTACAACACCATATTAAAAAACAAGGTCTCTAATTTAATAATGTAACACGTTTTATACAGACACTTCATATTTAAACGGTATTAGATTATTTTTTGGATTCACTGGCTTCTGTGAAGCGTTGAGCTAAAATGACGCATGACGCCATTCCTGGAAGCCGCGCTGATCGGATACAGCTACCTGTCTCTGCAACTCCTCGTTAGTATAGTGGAAAGTATCTCCGCCTGTCACGCGGAAGACCGGGGTTCGATTCCCCGACGGGGAGATCCAGTCCTTTACTGCTGCCAAAAGACCTTAACAAATGTTTTGCTCCAGCAAACAAGTTACAGGAGAAGTTGGCAAGGGGCCACCGACGACTGTTTTAAAGACAGCTTGAGAAAAATGCAATGCGTTGGCCGGGAATCGAACGCATACAGCAAGAATGGACAGACCCAGGAATCGAACCCATAGCAAGAATGCTCGTAATCAAGGTCTTTAATTTACAAATGTGATGCGTTGGCCAGGAATCGAACCCGGGTCAACTGCTTGGAAGGCAGCTATGCTCACCACTATGCCACCAACACAAGACTGTTGGATGTAGACTGGAAGCCCTCTTCTGCGGTCAGCAAGAATGTTCGCAATATATTAGCAGCTGGCAGGTGCAGATGTATTGAAACTCTCTTTGTTTGGACCTGGCACTTAAAAAAATTGCATGAACTTATTGACCTGACCTACCAGGCACCATATTAAAAAAAAGGGTCTCTAATTTAATAATGTAACACGTTTTATACAGACACTTCATATTTAAACGGTATTAGATTATTTTTTGGATTCACTGGCTTCTGTGAAGCGTTGAGCTAAAATGACGCATGACGCCGTTCCTGGAAGGCGCGCTGATCGGATACGACTACCTGTCTCTGTAACTCCTCGTTAGTATAGTGGAAAGTATCTCCGCCTGTCACGCGGAAGACCGGGGTTCGATTCCCCGACGGGGAGATCCAGTCCTTTACTGCTGCCAAAAGACCTTAACAAATGTTTTGCTCCAGCAAACAAGTTACAGGAGAAGTTGGCAAGGGGCCACCGACGACTGTTTGAAAGACAGCTTGAGAAAAATGCAATGCGTTGGCCGGGAATCGAACGCATACAGCAAGAATGGACAGACCCAGGAATCGAACCCCTAGCAAGAATGCTCCTAATCAAGGTCCTTAATTTACAAATGTGATGCGTTGGCCAGGAATCGAACCCGGGTCGACTGCTTGGAAGGCAGCTATGCTCACCACTATACCACCAACGCAAGACTGTTGGATGTAGACTGGAAGCCCTGTTCTGCGGTCAGCAATAATTTGCGCAATACTTTAGCAGCTGGCAGGTGCAGATGAACTGAAACTCTCTTTGTTTGGACCTGGCACTTAAAAAAATTGCATGAACTTATTGACCTGACCTACCAGGCACCATATTAAAAAAAAGGGTCTCTAATTCAATAATGTAACACTTTTTATACAGACACTTCATATTTAAACGGTATTAGATTATTTTTTGGATTCACTGGCTTCTGTGAAGCGTTGAGCTAAAATGACGCATGACGCTGTTCCTGGAAGCCGCGCTGATCGGATACAACTACCTGTCTCTGCAACTCCTTGTTAGTATAGTGGAAAGTATCTCCGCCTGTCACGCGGAGACTGGGGTTCGATTCCCTGACGGGGAGATCCAGTCCTTTACTGCTGCCAAAAGACCTTAACAAATGTTTTGCTCCAGCAAACAAGTTGCAGGAGAAGTTGGCAAGGGGCCTCGGACGACTGTTTTAAAGACAGCTTGAGAAAAATGCAATGCGTTGGCCGGGAATCGAACGCATACAGCAAGAATGGACAGACCCAGGAATCGAACCCATAGCAAGAATGCTCGTAATCAAGGTCTTTAATTTACAAATGTGATGCGTTGGCCGGGAATCGAACCCGGGTCAACTACTTGGAAGGCAGCTATGCTCACCATTATACCAGCAACGCAAGACTGTTGGATGTAGACCGGAAGCCCTGTTCTGCGGTCAGCAATAATTTTTGCAATACTTTAGCAGCTGGCAGGTGCAGATGAACTGAAACTCTCTTTGTTTGGACCTGACACTTAAAAAAATTGCATGAACTTATTGACCTGACCTACCAGGCACCATATTAAAAAACAAGGTCTCTAATTTAATAATGTAACACGTTTTATACAGACACTTCATATTTAAACGGTATTAGATTATTTTTTGCATTCACTGGCTTCTGTGAAGCGTTGAGCTAAAATGACGCATGACGCCGTTCCTGCAAGCCGCGCTGATCGGATACAACTACCTGTCTCTGCAACTCCTTGTTAGTATAGTGGAAAGTATCTCCGCCTGTCATGCGGAGACTGGGGTTCGATTCCCCGACGGGGAGATTTAGTCCTTTACTGCTGCCAAAAGACCTTAACAAAAGTTTTGCTCCAGCAAACAAGTTACAGGGAAGTTGGCAAGGGGCCCTGACGACTGTTTTAAAGACAGCTTGAGAAAAATGCAATGCGTTGGCCGGGAATCGAAACCATACAGCAAGAATGGATAGATCCAGGAATCGAACCCATAGCAAGAATGCTCGTAATCAAGGTCTTTAATTTACAAATGTGATGCGTTGGCCGGGAATCGAACCCGGGTCAACTGCTTGGAAGGCAGCTAGGCTCACCACTATACCACCAACGCAAGACTGTTGGATGTAGGCTGGAAGCCGTCTTGTGCGGTCAGCAAGAATTTTCGCAATACATTAGCAGGTGGCAGGTGCAGATGAACTGAAACTCTCTTTGTTTGGACCTGGCACTTAAAAAAATTGCATGAACTTATTGACCTGACCTACCAGGCACTGTAGTGATCTTTTTCTTTGTAGAAAAGTTAGAAGCTCAGACCAGGAGACAGTGGAAGTTTTCCAAACAGAAGTTCTTTATTGCTTGTCGGTAGCTGCAGTCATTCCAACATCGTCTAACTAAGGGAACTTTACATTGTAGTTTATATACATTTCAAGGGGGAGGGATTACATTGTGAGGAACAAAGCATTAAATGAGCTGAAACATGAGAACAGAACGGTGCAGGACTTCTCGCACTGAGATAAGAACTCCAAGACAAATGGTCTCAGTAATAAAATGGCAGGATTTCAAACTTGCTCAGCATGCCTCTTCACCCGGTAAAACAATGAGAACAGGAAAAGCCTAGCCTTCTCGTACTGAGATGGGACAGTCAGGAATATCCTGCTGGGAACCCCTACCATTTGCAGAGATTTCCTGGTCTCATCATTTATAAACTTTCTCAATATAAAATACTATTGTATTGGAAATCTAAATTAAACATTTAAATAAAATTTGTGATCCTACAGCACCATATTTAAAAACAAGGTCTCTAATTTAATAATGTAACACGTTTTATACAGACACTTCATATTTAAACGGTATTAGATTATTTTTTGGATTCACTGGCTTCTGTGAAGCGTTGAGCTAAAATGACGCATGACGCCGTTCCTGGAAGGCGCGCTGATCGGATACGACTACCTGTCTCTGCAACTCCTCGTTAGTATAGTGGAAAGTATCTCCGCCTGTCACGCGGAAGACCGGGGTTCGATTCCCCGACGGGGAGATCCAGTCCTTTACTGCTGCCAAAAGACCTTAACAAATGTTTTGCTCCAGCAAACAAGTTACAGGAGAAGTTGGCAAGGGGCCACCGACGACTGTTTGAAAGACAGCTTGAGAAAAATGCAATGCGTTGGCCGGGAATCGAACGCATACAGCAAGAATGGACAGACCCAGGAATCGAACCCCTAGCAAGAATGCTCCTAATCAAGGTCCTTAATTTACAAATGTGATGCGTTGGCCAGGAATCGAACCCGGGTCAACTGCTTGGAAGGCAGCTATGCTCACCACTATACCACCAACGCAAGACTGTTGGATGTAGACTGGAAGCCCTGTTCTGCGGTCAGCAATAATTTGCGCAATACTTTAGCAGCTGGCAGGTGCAGATGAACTGAAACTCTCTTTGTTTGGACCTGGCACTTAAAAAAATTGCATGAACTTATTGACCTGACCTACCAGGCACTATATTAAAAAAAAGGGGTCTCTAATTCAATAATGTAACACTTTTTATACAGACACTTCATATTTAAACGGTATTAGATTATTTTTTGGATTCACTGGCTTCTGTGAAGCGTTGAGCTAAAATGACGCATGACGCTGTTCCTGGAAGCCGCGCTGATCGGATACAACTACCTGTCTCTGCAACTCCTTGTTAGTATAGTGGAAAGTATCTCCGCCTGTCATGCGGAGACTGGGGTTCGATTCCCCGACGGGGAGATTTAGTCCTTTACTGCTGCCAAAAGACCTTAACAAAAGTTTTGCTCCAGCAAACAAGTTACAGGGAAGTTGGCAAGGGGCCCTGACGACTGTTTTAAAGACAGCTTGAGAAAAATGCAATGCGTTGGCCGGGAATCGAAACCATACAGCAAGAATGGATAGATCCAGGAATCGAACCCATAGCAAGAATGCTCGTAATCAAGGTCTTTAATTTACAAATGTGATGCGTTGGCCGGGAATCGAACCCGGGTCAACTGCTTGGAAGGCAGCTAGGCTCACCACTATACCACCAACGCAAGACTGTTGGATGTAGGCTGGAAGCCGTCTTGTGCGGTCAGCAAGAATTTTCGCAATACATTAGCAGCTGGCAGGTGGAGATGAACTGAAACTCTCTTTGTTTGGACCTGGCACTTAAAAAAATGGCATGAACTTATTGACCTGACCTACCAGGCACCATATTAAAAAACAAGGTATCTAATTTAATAATGTAACACGTTTTATACAGACACTTCATATTTAAACGGTATTAGATTATCTTTTGCAATCACTGGCTTATGTGAAGCGTTGAGCTAAAATGACGCATGAAGCCGTTACTGGAAGCCACGCTGATCGGTTACAACTACCTGTCTCTGCAACTCCTTGTTAGTATAGTGGCAAGTATCTCCGCCTGTCACGCGGAGACTGGGGTTCGATTCCCCGATGGGGAGATCCAGTCCTTTACTGCTGCCAAAAGACCTTAACAAAAGTTTTGCTCCAGCAAACAAGTTACAGGAGAAGTTGGCAAGGGGCCCCGGACGACTGTTTTAAAGACAGCTTGAGAAAAATGCAATGCGTTGGCCGGGAATCGAACCCATACAGCAAGAATGGACAGACCCAGGAATCGAACCCATAGCAAGAATGCTCGTAATCAAGGTCTTTAATTTACAAATGTGATGCGTTGGCCGGGAATCGAACCCGGTCACCTGCTCGGAAGGCAGCTATGCTCACCACAATACCACCAACGCAGGCCTTTGAACGTAGACTGGAAGCCCGGTTGTGCGGTCAGCAAGAATTTTCGCAATACATTATCAGCTGGCAGGTGCAGATGAACTGAAACTCTCTTTGTTTGGACCTGGCACTTAAAAAAATTGCATGAACTTATTGACCTGACCTACCAGGCACTGTAGTGATCTTTTTCTTTGTAGAAAAGTTAGAAGCTCAGACCAGGAGACAGTGGAAGTTTTCCAAGCAGAAGTTCTTTATTGTTTGTCGGTAGCTGCAGTCATTCCAACATCGTCTAACTAAGGGAACTTTACATTGTAGTTTATATACATTTCTAGGGGGAGGGATTACATTGTGAGGAACAAAGCATGTAAATGAGCTGAAACATGAGAACAGAACGGTGCAGGACTTCTCGCACTGAGATAAGAACTCCAAGACAAATGGTCTCAGTAAAGAAATAGCAGGTGTTCAAACTTGCTCAGCATGACTCTTCACCCGGTAAAACAATGAGAACAGGAAAAGCCTAGCCTTCTCGCACTGAGATGGGACAGTCAGGAATATCCTGCTGGGAACCCCTACCGTTTGCAGAGATTTCCTGGTCTCATCATTTATAAACTTTCTCAATATAAAATACTATTGTATTGGAAATCTAAATTAAACATTTAAATAAAATTTGTAATCCTACAACACCATATTAAAAAAAAGGGTCTCTAATTTAATAATGTAACACGTTTTATACAGACACTTCATATTTAAACGGTATTAGATTATTTTTTGGATTCACTGGCTTCTGTGAAGCGTTGAGCTAAAATGACGCATGACGCCGTTCCTGGAAGCCGCGCTGATCGGATACAACTACCTGTCTCTGCAACTCCTCGTTAGTATAGTGGAAAGTATCTCCGCCTGTCACGCGGAAGACCGGGGTTCGATTCCCCGACGGGGAGATCCAGTCCTTTACTGCTGCCAAAAGACCTTAACAAATGTTTTGCTCCAGCAAACAAGTTACAGGAGAAGTTGGCAAGGGGCCACCGACGACTTTTTTAAAGACAGCTTGAGAAAAATGCAATGCGTTGGCCGGGAATCGAACGCATACAGCAAGAATGGACAGACCCAGGAATCGAACCCATAGCAAGAATGCTCGTAATCAAGGTCTTTAATTTACAAATGTTATGCGTTGGCCGGGAATCGAACCCGGGTCAACTGCTTGGAAGGCAGCTATGCTCACCACTATACCACCAACACAAGACTGTTGGATGTAGACTGGAAGCCCTCTTCTGCGGTCAGCAAGAATGTTCGCAATATATTAGCAGCTGGCAGGTGCAGATGAATTGAAACTCTCTTTGTTTGGACCTGCCACTTAAAAAAATTGCATGAACTTATTGACCTGACCTACCAGGCACCATATTTAAAAAAAGGGTCTCTAATTTAATAATGTAACACGTTTTATACAGACACTTCATATTTAAACGGTATTAGATAATTTTTTGGATTCACTGGCTTCTGTGAAGCGTTGAGCTAAAATGACGCATGACGCCGTTCCTGGAAGCCGCGCTGATCGGATACAACTACCTGTCTCTGCAACTCCTCGTTAGTATAGTGGAAAGTATCTCCGCCTGTCACGCGGAAGACCGGGGTTCGATTCCCCGACGGGGAGATCCGGTCCTTTACTGCTGCCAAAAGACCTTAACAAATGTTTTGCTCCAGCAAACAAGTTACAGGAGAAGTTGGCAAGGGGCCACCGACGACTGTTTTAAAGACAGCTTGAGAAAAATGCAATGCGTTGGCCGGGAATCGAACGCATACAGCAAGAATGGACAGACCCAGGAATCGAACCCATAGCAAGAATGCTCGTAATCAAGGTCTTTAATTTACAAATGTGATGCGTTGGCCGGGAATCGAACCCGGGTCAACTGCTTGGAAGGCAGCTATGCTCACCACTATACCACCAACGCAAGACTGTTGGATGTAGACTGGAAGCCCTGTTCTGCGGTCAGCAAAAATTTTCGCAATACTTTAGCAGCTGGCAGGTGCAGATGAACTGAAACTCTCTTTGTTTGGACCTGGCACTTAAAAAAATTGCATGAACTTATTGACCTGACCTACCAGGCACCATATTAAAACAATGAGAACAGGAAAAGTCTAGCCTTCTCGCACTGAGATGGGACAGTCAGGAATATCCTGCTGGGAACCCCTACCGTTTGCAGAGATTTCCTGGTCTCATCATTTATAAACTTTCTCAATATAAAATACTATTGTATTGGAAATCTAAATTAAACATTTAAATAAAATTTGTAATCCTACAACACCATATTAAAAAAAAGGGTCTCTAATTTAATAATGTAACACGTTTTATATAGACACTTCATATTTAAACGGTATTAGATTATTTTTTGGATTCACTGGCTTCTGTGAAGCGTTGAGCTAAAATGACGCATGACGCCGTTCCTGGAAGCCGGGCTGATCGGATACAACTACCTGTCTCTGCAACTCCTCGTTAGTATAGTGGAAAGTATCTCCGCCTGTCACGCGGAAGACCGGGGTTCGATTCCCCGACGGGGAGATCCAGTCCTTTACTGCTGCCAAAAGACCTTAACAAATGTTTTGCTCCAGCAAACAAGTTACAGGAGAAGTTGGCAAGGGGCCCCGGACGACTGTTTTAAAGACAGCTTGAGAAAAATGCAATGCGTTGGCCGGGAATCGAACCCATACAGCAAGAATGGACAGACCCAGGAATCGAACCCATAGCAAGAATGCTCGTAATCAAGGTCTTTAATTTACAAATGTGATGCGTTGGCCGGGAATCGAACCCGGTCACCTGCTCGGAAGGCAGCTATGCTCACCACAATACCACCAACGCAGGCCTTTGAACGTAGACTGGAAGCCCGGTTGTGCGGTCAGCAAGAATTTTCGCAATACATTATCAGCTGGCAGGTGCAGATGAACTGAAACTCTCTTTGTTTGGACCTGGCACTTAAAAAAATTGCATGAACTTATTGACCTGACCTACCAGGCACTGTAGTGATCTTTTTCTTTGTAGAAAAGTTAGAAGCTTAGACCAGGAGACAGTGGAAGTTTTCCAAACAGAAGTTCTTTATTGCTTGTCGGTAGCTGCAGTCATTCCAACATCGTCTAACTAAGGGAACTTTACATTGTAGTTTATATACATTTCAAGGGGGAGGGATTACATTGTGAGGAACAAAGCATTAAATGAGCTGAAACATGAGAACAGAACGGTGCAGGACTTCTCGCACTGAGATAAGAACTCCAAGACAAATGGTCTCAGTAATAAAATGGCAGGATTTCAAACTTGCTCAGCATGCCTCTTCACCCGGTAAAACAATGAGAACAGGAAAAGCCTAGCCTTCTCGTACTGAGATGGGACAGTCAGGAATATCCTGCTGGGAACCCCTACCATTTGCAGAGATTTCCTGGTCTCATCATTTATAAACTTTCTCAATATAAAATACTATTGTATTGGAAATCTAAATTAAACATTTAAATAAAATTTGTAATCCTACAGCACCATATTTAAAAACAAGGTCTCTAATTTAATAATGTAACACGTTTTATACAGACACTTCATATTTAAACGGTATTAGATTATTTTTTGGATTCACTGGCTTCTGTGAAGCGTTGAGCTAAAATAACGCATGACGCCGTTCCTGGAAGACGCGCTGATCGGATACAACTACCTGTCTCTGCAACTCCTCGTTAGTATAATGGAAAGTATCTGCGCCTGTCACGCGGAAGACCGGGGTTCGATTCCCCGACGGGGAGATCCAGTCCTTTACTGCTGCCAAAAGACCTTAACAAATGTTTTGCTCCAGCCAACAAGTTACAGGAGAAGTTGGCAAGGGGCCTCGGACGACTGTTTTAAAGACAGCTTGAGAAAAATGCAATGCTTTGGCCGGGAATCGAACGCATACAGCAAGAATGGACTGCCCCAGGAATAGAACCCATAGCAAGAATGCTCGTAATCAAGGTCTTTAATTTACAAATGTGATGCGTTGGCCGGCAATCGAACCCGGGTCAACTGCTTGGAAGGCAGCTACGCTCACCGCTATACCACCAACGCAAGACTGTTGGATGTAGACTTGAAGCCCTGTTCTGCGGTCAGCAATAATTTTCGCAATACTTTAGCAGCTGGCAGGTGCAGATGAACTGAAACTCTCTTTGTTTGGACCTGGAACTTAAAAAAATTGCATGAACTTATTGACCTGACCTACCAGGCACCATATTAAAAAAAAAGGGTCTCTAATTTAATAATGTAACACTTTTTATACAGACACTTCATATTTAAACGGTATTAGATTATTTTTTGCATTCACTGGCTTCTGTGAAGCGTTGAGCTAAAATGACGCATGACGCCGTTCCTGCAAGCCGCGCTGATCGGATACAACTACCTGTCTCTGCAACTCCTTGTTAGTATAGTGGAATGTATCTCCGTCTGTCACGCGGAGCCTGGGGTTCGATTCCCTGACGGGGAGATTCAGTCCTTTACTGCTGCCAAAAGACCTTAACAAATGTTTTGCTCCAGCAAACAAGTTACAGGGAAGTTGGCAAGGGGCCCGGACGACTGTTTTAAAGACAGCTTGAGTAAAATGCAATGCGTTGGCCGGGAATCGAACCCATACAGCAAGAATGGACAGACCCAGGAATCGAACCCATAGCAAGAATGCTCGTAATCAAGGTCTTTAATTTACAAATGTGATGCATTGGCCGGGAATCGAACCCGGTCACCTGCTTGGAAGGCAGCTATGCTCACCACTATACCACCAACGCAGGCCTTTGAAGGTAGACTGGAAGCCCGGTTGTGCGGTCAGCAAGAATTTTCGTAATACATTAGCAGCTGGCAGGTGCAGATGAACTGAAACTCTCTTTGTTTGGACCTGGCACTTAAAAAAATTGCATGAACTTATTGACCTGACCTACCAGGCACTGTAGTGATCTTTTTCTTTGTAGAAAAGTTAGAAGCTCAGACCAGGAGACAGTGGAAGTTTTCCAAGCAGAAGTTCTTTATTGTTTGTCGGTAGCTGCAGTCATTCCAACATCGTCTAACTAAGGGAACTTTACATTGTAGTTTATATACATTTCAAGGGGGAGGGATTACATTGTGAGGAACAAAGCATGTAAATGAGCTGAAACATGAGAACAGAACGGTGCAGGACTTCTCGCACTGAGATAAGAACTCCAAGACAAATGGTCTCAGTAATAAAATAGCAGGTGTTCAAACTTGCTCAGCATGACTCTTCACCCGGTAAAACAATGAGAACAGGAAAAGCCTAGCCTTCTCGCACTGAGATGGGACAGTCAGGAATATCCTGCTGGGAACCCCTACCGTTTGCAGAGATTTCCTGGTCTCATCTTTTATAAACTTTCTCAATATAAAATACTATTGTATTGGAAATCTAAATTAAACATTTAAATAAAATTTGTAATCCTACAACACCATATTAAAAAAAAGGGTCTCTAATTTAATAATGTAACACGTTTTATACAGACACTTCATATTTAAACGGTATTAGATTATTTTTTGGATTCACTGGCTTCTGTGAAGCGTTGAGCTAAAATGACGCATGACGCCGTTCCTGGAAGCCGCGCTGATCGGATACAACTACCTGTCTCTGCAACTCCTCGTTAGTATAGTGGAAAGTATCTCCGCCTGTCACGCGGAAGACCGGGGTTCGATTCCCCGACGGGGAGATCCAGTCCTTAACTGCTGCCAAAAGACCTTAACAAATCTTTTGCTCCAGCAAACAAGTTACAGGAGAAGTTGGCAAGGGGCCACCGACGACTGTTTTAAAGACAGCTTGAGAAAAATGCAATGCGTTGGCCGGGAATCGAACGCATACAGCAAGAATGGACAGACCCAGGAATCGAACCCATAGCAAGAATGCTCGTAATCAAGGTATTTAATTTACAAATCTGATGCGTTTGGCCAGGAATCGAACCCGGGTCAACTGCTTGGAAGGCAGCTATGCTCACCACTATACCACCAACACAAGACTGTTGGATGTAGACTGGAAGCCCTCTTCTGCGGTCAGCAAGAATGTTCGCAATATATTAGCAGCTGGCAGGTGCAGATGAATTGAAACTCTCTTTGTTTGGACCTGGCACTTAAAAAAATTGCATGAACTTATTGACCTGACCTACCAGGCACCATATTAAAAAAAAGGGTCTCTAATTTAATAATGTAACACGTTTTATACAGACATTTCATATTTAAACGGTATTAGATAATTTTTTGGATTCACTGGCTTCTGTGAAGCGTTGAGCTAAAATGACGCATGCCGCCGTTCCTGGAAGCCGCGCTGATCGGATACAACTACCTGTCTCTGCAACTCCTCGTTAGTATAGTGGAAAGTATCTCCGCCTGTCACGCGGAAGACCGGGGTTCGATTCCCCGACGGGGAGATCCAGTCCTTTACTGCTGCCAAAAGACCTTAACAAATCTTTTGCTCCAGCAAACAAGTTACAGGAGAAGTTGGCAAGGGGCCACCGACGACTGTTTTAAAGACAGCTTGAGAAAAATGCAATGCGTTGGCCGGGAATCGAACGCATACAGCAAGAATGGACAGACCCAGGAATCGAACCCATAGCAAGAATGCTCGTAATCAAGGTCTTTAATTTACAAATGTGATGCGTTGGCCGGGAATCGAACCCCGGTCAACTGCTTGGAAGGCAGCTATGCTCACCACTATACAACCAACGCAAGACTGTTGGATGTAGACTGGAAGCCCTGTTCTGCGGTCAGCATTAATTTTCGCAATACTTTAGCAGCTGGCAGGTGCAGATGAACTGAAACCCTCTTTGTTTGGACCTGGCACTTAAAAAAATTGCATGAACTTATTGACCTGACCTACCAGGCACCATATTAAAAAACAAGGTATCTAATTTAATGATGTAACACATTTTATACAGACACTTCATATTTAAACGGTATTAGATTATTTTTTGCATTCACTGGCTTCTGTGAAGCGTTGAGCTAAAATGACGCATGACGCCGTTCCTGCAAGCCGTGCTGATCGGATACAACTACCTGTCTCTGCAACTCCTTGTTAGTATAGTGGAAAGTATCTCCGCCTGTCACGCGGAGACTGGGGTTCGATTCCCCGACGGGGAGATTCAGTCCTTTACTGCTGCCAAAAGGCCTTAACAAATGTTTTGCTCCAGCAAACAAGTTACAGGGAAGTTGGCAAGGGGCCCGGACGACTGTTTTAAAGACAGCTTGAGAAAAATGCAATGCGTTGGCCGGGAATCGAACGCATACAGCAAGAATGGACAGACCCAGGAATCGAACCCCTAGCAAGAATGCTCGTAATCAAGGTCTTTAATTTACAAATGTGATGCGTTGGCCGGGAATCGAACCCCGTCACCTGCTTGGAAGGCAGCTATGCTCACCACTATACAACCAACGCAAGACTGTTGGATGTAGACTGGAAGCCCTGTTCTGCGGTCAGCATTAATTTTCGCAATACTTTAGCAGCTGGCAGGTGCAGATGAACTGAAACCCTCTTTGTTTGGACCTGGCACTTAAAAAAATTGCATGAACTTATTGACCTGACCTACCAGGCACCATATTAAAAAACAAGGTATCTAATTTAATAATGTAACACATTTTATACAGACACTTCATATTTAAACGGTATTAGATTATTTTTTGCATTCACTGGCTTCTGTGAAGCGTTGAGCTAAAATGACGCATGACGCCGTTCCTGCAAGCCGTGCTGATCGGATACAACTACCTGTCTCTGCAACTCCTTGTTAGTATAGTGGAAAGTATCTCCGCCTGTCACGCGGAGACTGGGGTTCGATTCCCCGACGGGGAGATTCAGTCCTTTACTGCTGCCAAAAGGCCTTAACAAATGTTTTGCTCCAGCAAACAAGTTACAGGGAAGTTGGCAAGGGGCCCGGACGACTGTTTTAAAGACAGCTTGAGAAAAATGCAATGCGTTGGCCGGGAATCGAACGCATACAGCAAGAATGGACAGACCCAGGAATCGAACCCCTAGCAAGAATGCTCGTAATCAAGGTCTTTAATTTACAAATGTGATGCGTTGGCCGGGAATCGAACCCCGTCACCTGCTTGGAAGGCAGCTATGCTCACCACTATACCACCAACGCAAGACTGTTGGATGTAGACTGGAAGCCCTGTTCTGCGGTCAGCAATAATTTGCGCAATACTTTAGCAGCTGGCAGGTGCAGATGAATTGAAACTCTCTTTGTTTGGACCTGGCACTTAAAAAAATTGTATGAACTTATTGACCTGACCTACCAGGCACCATATTAAAAAAAAGGGTCTCTAATTCAATAATGTAACACTTTTTATACAGACACTTCATATTTAAACGGTATTAGATTATTTTTTGGATTCACTGGCTTCTGTGAAGCGTTGAGCTAAAATGACGCATGACGCTGTTCCTGGAAGCCGCGCTGATCGGATACAACTACCTGTCTCTGCAACTCCTTTTTAGTATAGTGGAAAGTATCTCCGCCTGTCACGCGGAGACTGGGGTTCGATTCCCTGACGGGGAGATTCAGTCCTTTACTGCTGCCAAAAGACCTTAACAAATGTTTTGCTCCAGCAAACAAGTTGCAGGAGAAGTTGGCAAGGGGCCTCGGACGACTGTTTTAAAGACCGCTTGAGAAAAATGCAATGCGTTGGCTGGGAATCGAACGCATACAGCAAGAAGGGACAGACCCAGGAATCGAATCCATAGCAAGAATGCTCGTAATCAAAGTCTTTAATTTACAAATGTGATGCGTTGGCCGGGAATCGAACCCGGGTCAACTGCTTGGAAGGCAGCTATGCTCACCACTATACCACCAACACAAGACTGTTGGATGTAGACTGGAAGCCCTCTTCTGCGGTGAGCAAGAATGTTCGCAATATATTAGCAGCTGGCAGGTGCAGATGAATTGAAACTCTCTTTGTTTGGACCTGGCACTTAAAAAAATTGCATGAACTTATTGACCTGACCTACCAGGCACCATATTAAAAAAAAGGGTCTCTAATTTAATAATGTAACACGTTTTATACAGACACTTCATATTTAAACGGTATTAGATTATTTTTTGGATTCACTGGCTTCTGTGAAGCGTTGAGCTAAAATGACGCATGACGCCGTTCCTGGAAGCCGCGCTGATCGGATACAACTACCTGTCTCTGCAACTCCTCGTTAGTATAGTGGAAAGTATCTCCGCCTGTCACGCGTAAGACCGGGGTTCGATTCCCCGACGGGGAGATCCAGTCCTTTACTGCTGCCAAAAGACCTTAACAAATGTTTTGCTCCAGCAAACAAGTTACAGGAGAAGTTGGCAAGGGGCCACCGACGACTGTTTTAAAGACAGCTTGAGAAAAATGCAATGCGTTGGCCGGGAATCGAACGCATACAGCAAGAATGGACAGACCCAGGAATCGAACCCATAGCAAGAATGCTCGTAATCAAGGTCTTTAATTTACAAATGTGATGCGTTGGCCGGGAATCGAACCCGGGTCAACTGCTTGGAAGGCAGCTATGCTCACCACTATACCACCAACACAAGACTGTTGGATGTAGACTGGAAGCCCTCTTCTGCGGTCAGCAAGAATGTTCGCAATATATTAGCAGCTGGCAGGTGCAGATGAATTGAAACTCTCTTTGTTTGGACCTGGCACTTAAAAAAATTGCATGAACTTATTGACCTGACCTACCAGGCACCATATTAAAAAACAAGGTCTCTAATTTAATAATGTAACACGTTTTATACAGACACTTCATATTTAAACGGTATTAGATTATTTTTTGCATTCACTGGCTTCTGTGAAGCGTTGAGCTAAAATGCCGCATGACGCCGTTCCTGCAAGCCGCGCTGATCGGATACAACTACCTGTCTCTGCAACTCCTTGTTAGTATAGTGGAAAGTATCTCCGCCTGTCACGCGGAAGACCGGGGTTCGATTCCCCGACGGGGAGATCCAGTCCTTTACTGCTGCCAAAAGACCTTAACAAATGTTTTGCTCCAGCAAACAAGTTACAGGAGAAGTTGGCAAGGGGCCACCGACGACTGTTTTAAAGACAGCTTGAGAAAAATGCAATGCGTTGGCCGGGAATCGAACGCATACAGCAAGAATGGACAGACCCAGGAATCGAACCCATAGCAAGAATGCTCGTAATCAAGGTCTTTAATTTACAAATGTGATGCGTTGGCCGGGAATCGAACCCGGGTCAACTGCTTGGAAGGCAGCTAGGCTCACCACTATACCACCAACGCAAGACTGTTGGATGTAGGCTGGAAGCCGTGTTGTGCGGTCAGCAAGAATTTTCGCAATACATTAGCAGCTGGCAGGTGGAGATGAACTGAAACTCTCTTTGTTTGGACCTGGCACTTAAAAAAATGGCATGAACTTATTGACCTGACCTACCAGGCACCATATTAAAAAACAAGGTATCTAATTTAATAATGTAAGGCAAGGCAAGGCAAGTTTATTTATATAGCACATTTCATACACAATGGTAATTCAAAGTGCTTTACATAGAAGAAATTAAAATAATCAAAAGAAATCAGAATAATTAAAACAGTTTAGAATAAAATATAAAATACAGAAATCAGAATAATTAAAACATAAAATAAAATACAGTGCAAACAGTCGGACGAACAGTGGTACAGTGCTCATTCAGTAAATGCACAATTAAACAGATGTGTTTTGAGTCTGGATTTGAATGTGACTACTGTAGGAGCACATCTGATCTCTTCTGGAAGCTGGTTCCATCTGCGGCTGGCATAGTAGCTAAAAGCAGACTCGCCATGCTTAGAGTGAACCCTTGGTATTTCTAGCCGATGTGATCCTAATGATCTAAGTGATCTGTTGGGTTTATATTCAGTGAGCATATCTGCAATGTATTGAGGTCCTAGGCCATTGAATGATTTATATACCAGTAATAATACTTTAAAATCAATCCTAAATGTAACTGGCAGCCAGTGTAAAGACCTGAGGACTGGTGTGATGTGTTCATATTTTCTGGTTCTGCTCAGAATCCTAGCAGCAGCGTTCTGTATGAGCTGCAACTGTCTTATGGTCTTTTTGGGAAGGCCAGTGAGAAGTCCATTACAATAATCCACCCTACTGGTGATGAAAGCATGCACAAGTTTGTCTAAGTAATGTAACACGTTTTATACAGACACTTCATATTTAAACGGTATTAGATTATTTTTTGCATTCACTGGCTTCTGTGAAGCGTTGAGCTAAAATGACGCATGACGCCGTTCCTGCAAGCCGCGCTGATCGGATACAACTACCTGTCTCTGCAACTCCTTGTTAGTATAGTGGAATGTATCTCCGCCTGTCACGCGGAGACTGGGGTTCGATTCCCTGACGGGGAGATTCAGTCCTTTACTGCTGCCAAAAGACCTTAACAAATGTTTTGCTCCAGCAAACAAGTTACAGGGAAGTTGGCAAGGGGCCCGGACGACTGTTTTAAAGACAGCTTGAGAAAAATGCAATGCGTTGGCCGGGAATCGAACCCATACAGCAAGAATGGACAGACCCAGGAATCGAACCCATAGCAAGAATGCTCGTAATCAAGGTCTTTAATTTACAAATGTGATGCGTTGGCCGGGAATCGAACCCGGTCACCTGCTTGGAAGGCAGCTATGCTCACCACTATACCACCAACGCAGGCCTTTGAACGTAGACTGGAAGCCCGGTTGTGCGGTCAGCAAGAATTTTCGCAATACATTAGCAGCTGGCAGGTGCAGATGAACTGAAACTCTCTTTGTTTGGACCTGGCACTTAAAAAAATTGCATGAACTTATTGACCTGACCTACCAGGCACTGTAGTGATCTTTTTCTTTGTAGAAAAGTTAGAAGCTCAGACCAGGAGACAGTGGAAGTTTTCCAAGCAGAAGTTCTTTATTGTTTGTCGGTAGCTGCAGTCATTCCAACATCGTCTAACTAAGGGAACTTTACATTGTAGTTTATATACATTTCTAGGGGGAGGGATTACATTGTGAGGAACAAAGCATGTAAATGAGCTGAAACATGAGAACAGAACGGTGCAGGACTTCTCGCACTGAGATAAGAACTCCAAGACAAATGGTCTCAGTAATAAAATAGCAGGTGTTCAAACTTGCTCAGCATGACTCTTCACCCGGTAAAACAATGAGAACAGGAAAAGCCTAGCCTTCTCGCACTGAGATGGGACAGTCAGGAATATCCTGCTGGGAACCCCTACCGTTTGCAGAGATTTCCTTGTCTCATCATTTATAAACTTTCTCAATATAAAATACTATTGTATTGGAAATCTAAATTAAACATTTAAATAAAATTTGTAATCCTACAACACCATATTAAAAAAAAGGGTCTCTAATTTAATAATGTAACACGTTTTAGATTATTAGATTATTTTTTGGATTCACTGGCTTCTGTGAAGCGTTGAGCTAAAATGACGCATGACGCCGTTCCTGGAAGCCGCGCTGATCGGATACAACTACCTGTCTCTGCAACTCCTCGTTAGTATAGTGGAAAGTATCTCCGCCTGTCACGCGGAAGACCGGGGTTCGATTCCCCGACGGGGAGATCCAGTCCTTTACTGCTGCCAAAAGACCTTAACAAATCTTTTGCTCCAGCAAACAAGTTACAGGAGAAGTTGGCAAGGGGCCACCGACGACTGTTTTAAAGACAGCTTGAGAAAAATGCAATGCGTTGGCCGGGAATCGAACGCATACAGCAAGAATGGACAGACCCAGGAATCGAACCCATAGCAAGAATGCTCGTAATCAAGGTCTTTAATTTACAAATGTGATGCGTTGGCCGGGAATCGAACCCGGGTCAACTGCTTGGAAGGCAGCTATGCTCACCACTATACCACCAACACAAGACTGTTGGATGTAGACTGGAAGCCCTCTTCTGCGGTCAGCAAGAATGTTCGCAATATATTAGCAGCTGGCAGGTGCAGATGAATTGAAACTCTCTTTGTTTGGACCTGGCACTTAAAAAATTTGCATGAACTTATTGACCTGACCTACCAGGCACCATATTAAAAAAAAGGGTCTCTAATTTAATAATGTAACACGTTTTATACAGACACTTCATATTTAAACGGTATTAGATAATTTTTTGGATTCACTGGCTTCTGTGAAGCGTTGAGCTAAAATGACGCATGACGCCGTTCCTGGAAGCCGCGCTGATCGGATACAACTACCTGTCTCTGCAACTCCTCGTTAGTATAGTGGAAAGTATCTCCGCCTGTCACGCGGAAGACCGGGGTTCGATTCCCCGACGGGGAGATCCGGTCCTTTACTGCTGCCAAAAGACCTTAACAAATGTTTTGCTCCAGCAAACAAGTTACAGGAGAAGTTGGCAAGGGGCCACCGACGACTGTTTTAAAGACAGCTTGAGAAAAATGCAATGCGTTGGCCGGGAATCGAACGCATACAGCAAGAATGGACAGACCCAGGAATCGAACCCATAGCAAGAATGCTCGTAATCAAGGTCTTTAATTTACAAATGTGATGCGTTGGCCGGGAATCGAACCCGGGTCAACTGCTTGGAAGGCAGCTATGCTCACCACTATACCACCAACGCAAGACTGTTGGATGTAGACTGGAAGCCCTGTTCTGCGGTCAGCAATAATTTTCGCAATACTTTAGCAGCTGGCAGGTGCAGATGAACTGAAACTCTATTTGTTTGGACCTGGCACTTAAAAAAATTGCATGAACTTATTGACCTGACCTACCAGGCACCATATTAAAAAAAAGGGTCTCTAATTCAATAATGTAACACTTTTTATACAGACACTTCATATTTAAACGGTATTAGATTATTTTTTGGATTCACTGGCTTCTGTGAAGCGTTGAGCTAAAATGACGCATGACGCTGTTCCTGGAAGCCGCGCTGATAGGATACAACTACCTGTCTCTGCAACTCCTTGTTAGTATAGTGGAAAGTATCTCCGCCTGTCACGCGGAGACTGGGGTTCGATTCCCCGACGGGGAGATCCAGTCCTTTACTGCTGCCAAAAGACCTTAACAAATGTTTTGCTCCAGCAAACAAGTTGCAGGAGAAGTTGGCAAGGGGCCTCGGACGACTGTTTTAAAGACAGCTTGAGAAAAATGCAATGCGTTGGCCGGGAATCGAACGCATACAGCAAGAATGGACAGACCTAGGAATCGAACCCATAGCAAGAATGCTCGTAATCAAGGTCTTTAATTTACAAATGTGATGCGTTGGCCGGGAATCGAACCCCGGTCAACTGCTTGGAAGGCAGCTATGCTCCCCACTATACCACCAACGCAAGACTGTTGGATGTAGACTGGAAGCCCTGTTCTGTGGTCAGCAATAATTTTTGCAATACTTTAGCAGCTGGCAGGTGCAGATGAACTGAAACTCTCTTTGTTTGGACCTGGCACTTAAAAAAATTGCATGAACTTATTGACCTGACCTACCAGGCACCATATTAAAAAACAAGGTATCTAATTTAATAATGTAACACATTTTATACAGACACTTCATATTTAAACGGTATTAGATTATTTTTTGCATTCACTGGCTTCTGTGAAGCGTTGAGCTAAAATGACGCATGACGCCGTTCCTGCAAGCCGTGCTGATCGGATACAACTACCTGTCTCTGCAACTCCTTGTTAGTATAGTGGAAAGTATCTCCGCCTGTCACGCGGAGACTGGGGTTCGATTCCCCGACGGGGAGATTCAGTCCTTTACTGCTGCCAAAAGACCTTAACAAATGTTTTGCTCCAGCAAACAAGTTACAGGGAAGTTGGCAAGGGGCCCGGACGACTGTTTTAAAGACAGCTTGAGAAAAATGCAATGCGTTGGCCGAGAATCGAACCCATACAGCAAGAATGGACAGACCCAGGAATCGAACCCATAGCAAGAATGCTCGTAATCAAGGTCTTTAATTTACAAATGTGATGCGTTGGCCGGGAATCGAACCCGGTCACCTGCTTGGAAGGCAGCTATGCTCACCACAATACCACCAACGCAGGCCTTTGAACGTAGACTGGAAGCCCGGTTGTGCGGTCAGCAAGAATTTTCGCAATACATTAGCAGCTGGCAGGTGCAGATGAACTGAAACTCTCTTTGTTTGGACCTGGCACTTAAAAAAATTGCATGAACTTATTGACCTGACCTACCAGGCACTGTAGTGATCTTTTTCTTTGTAGAAAAGTTAGAAGCTCAGACCAGGAGACGGTGGAACTTTACATTGTAGTTTATATACATTTCAAGGGGGAGGGATTACATTGTGAGGAACAAAGCATGTAAATGAGCTGAAACATGAGAACAGAACGGTGCAGGACTTCTCGCACTGAGATAAGAACTCCAAGACAAATGGTCTCAGTAATAAAATAGCAGGTGTTCAAACTTGCTCAGCATGACTCTTCACCCGGTAAAACAATGAGAACAGGAAAAGCCTAGCCTTCTCGCACTGAGATGGGACAGTCAGGAATATCCTGCTGGGAACCCCTACCGTTTGCAGATATTTCCTGGTCTCATCATTTATAAACTTTCTCAATATAAAATACTATTGTATTGGAAATCTAAATTAAACATTTAAATAAAATTTGTAATCCTACATTTCCCCCTTTGAGAGTTCTAAATAACTCTCACAAAATACAAATTTAAACACTTAAACAAACATGCAATTTTAGGGTCCGTGACGTCCCTACGGGTAATAATCTTCAGTCATCTGGTGTAATTTGCTGAAAGATCAAGAATGTCTTGTTGGCCCACCATGTTTGCGCACAAGTGAGTCCTGGAATGCAGTCATCTTCAGATGTGACATGCACACTTTCTTTCCAGCAAACAAGGCATTTGTGACATATTCATCAGCTCTAAGAATATGTTGTTTCTGGAGTCCGGACTTTGTGCGATCTTCATGATGTGTAGTAGTAGGACAATCTTGATCATGTCGATGGATGATTGAAGGTTTCGTATGTGAGTCTCTGCGTTGTGTATTTTTTTTTCTTTCGTGATAGTATGTTCGGCAGTGGGTCTAGTTGTTTTCTGGAGGTTGTGGCTTCATACGCAGGTGAGGAGGTTGATGCGTATGGGTCTCGGGACAGTCATCAGTGGTGTCTGCACAGAGTAAGAAAGAAAAAACAAAAGACAGTAGAGCAGTATTTGTTCAAACACTAGGGTTGTAAACTTTTCTGAGTCAGCTTTTGTTGTTTCCTCTTTCCCTATTTCTTAAACCTTTGACACCTAAGGAACAGTGAGGTAAGGATGGACTAGGATAGGGCCTATGAGGGAAGTCTTCACCCCAGGGTTAACCCCCGAAGCCTGTTGCGTTGGGTACTTCCCGGGGCTCCTCACTGGTTCCGTGTCCTAACCTATCCCTGTAGGTGGGGGAACAACCTTACAGTGTGTACAATGAGTCCAGGTTTTCCTTCCCTGACACAATACTGCAGCTGCTGTAATCAACATCACTTGATGTGGCCCATGCCACTTTGGTTCTAATGGAGGAAACGTTTTTGTACAGATCAATTATTGATTCAGGAGGCATAATTTTCTTCTGTGCTGCACTACCTGAACAAACTTGTACAGTTGCATAGAAACAAGCCTGTTTAGCTGCCATATCAGCAAGATAATTATCTTTAGCTTCCGTAGTATTAGTTGTGAGATGTGCTTTCACTTTGATCACTGCTAATTTCTTTGGAAGTTTCATGGAAAACATTAGATCTTTCACTAATTCAGCATGCTTAATGGGGGATCCAGCAGAAGTTAGAAACTGTCTGGTTTGCCAAATGACACCAAAATCATGAATTACCCCAAAAGCATATCTGGAATCTGTGTAGATATTAGCAACTGATCCTGAAGCTAGTGTGCATGCTCTTGTTGGGGCTACTAGTTCTGCAGCTTGAGCTGAAAAATGATCTGGAAGACGTCCTGAAGCTAACACTTCCGTGATTGACGTTACTGCATAACCTGCTCGTCTGTAGTAATTTCTCCTTCATCCTCTAACAAAACTTCAGTCATAGCAGACATTGTACATGAGGACGGATTCGTGACAGGTGCAAGCTGTAAGACAATATTCGGCATTATTGTGGACACTGCATGATGGCTTTTTTTACGTTTACAGTCTGACCTAACACTATTAATGATGAAAGGCCTGTGCTGTAAAATAACATTTAAGGCTGTGAGTCTACTTTAACCAGTGTCCCCCAAAGGAGAAACTGAGATAGTTACTTTCCTTTTGTTCTATTAAACAAAAACAGAAGTCTTTTATCTCTGTTGTAAGTTAGTGGGGAAATTAAGCACTCACAGCCCAACTGGTTAACAACTAAAACAGCCGCCCAACGAGCTTAATGACGAGGGGAGGGGCTGCTTCAGAGGAGCCAGCAGGCTGAGCAGAAGCTGAGTTACATTGTTAGTTTCTCTAACATTCTTTTTGTTTTTTCTACACTCTTTTCCCCAATGTCCATGTTTACCACAATAATAACAACTGCTGCCCTCTCTCTTAGGACATTTGCGTTTCTGTTGCTTCTCTGCGTTGACCTTAAAGGATGCTGCTGCAATTTTCACTCTTGCCTTGACATCAGAGTTTCTTTCCCAAGTAACTAAACTGTCCAAGTTGTTTTGCAGGGTTCTAGTGACCCATGTGACATTTAAGAAATGCAATGCATTTCTATGCTCTGACAAAAGACCATCACACCATGTGCGAGCTAAGGGGCCATTATCATTTAACACCTTCTCTGAAGTGTCCGCTATACCACTGTATGCAGCAGCTGACTGACAAAATATTTCTGTGTACTGACTAACAGTTTCATTCTTCTTCTGTACACAACTAGTTATCTTTGACCAGTCCACTTTTGGTCCAACAATGCTTTTTAACGCTCTCATAACTATCTCTCAAGTCATCTTTTCTAGCATTTTGAAACTCAAAATAGTTTACAGAATTTTCAAAATCACTGAATTCTGACTGTTGCTTTTGTGTTTTCCCGCTTTATTTTCTCTTCAGGTGCTGATTGTAGACACCTGAAGTTTTGCTGTTTTTCTTTTCACTTTATTTTTGTTATAGGTAATTAAGAAGATTAAAATTTAGTTAGGATAGTTTTGTTTATTATTTTTGCTCCCTCCTGAAGCTTTTATTCCCTTTTTTCCCTGTTTTAATGAATTACGCTTCAGTTTTACCTTTGGTTGGCAATATTCTTTCTTGAGCTGGGGCTGGACATGAGAAGTTCCCCATGGTCTCTCTCATCTCTTTGTTACATTTTCCCTTAACACCAAAAACAGGAAACTGAGGCTGCAATTCACATCAGCTCAATAAAACCTAAGAATAGAAGATTGGAAAAACGTTGCCTGGTCTGCTAGTCTCAATTTCTCCTGCAACATTTAGATGGGTCTCCTGCAAAAACTTGAAAGCATAGATTCATCCTGCCTTGTATCAATGGTTTAGGCTGTGGTGTGAGGGAAACTGGTTTCTTGAACACGAAAATGAGTTCACTAAACTCGAATGGCCCCCAAAGTCACCAGATCTCAATCCAAAAGAGCCCTTTTGGCATGTGCTGAAACGGAAGATTAGCATCTTGGATATGCAGTTGACAAATCAGCAACTGTGTGATGCAATCATGTCAATATGGACCAAAATCTCTGAGGAATGTTTCCAGCATCTTGTTGAATCTATGCAACAAAGGATTAAGTTCTGAAGGAAAAAACATGTCTAACCTAGTACTAGCAAAGTGTACTTATTGAATGGCCAGTGAGAACAACTCCCTGTTGTTTTCTGACTCATATACACTGTATTATCTAATAAAGGCACAACACATATTAAAGTGTTCTAATTTTGTAAGGACAGCACTCACTTTTGCACCACTATGAATGTGGGTGTCTGATCGACGAGTTCCCTGTCTGATGAAGTGAGCCGGAGTCTCTTCCAGGTGGAGCAGAGATCTCTCTGGTCATGCACACAAATAATCATTTCATCATAGAATATTTTTTTTAATCTTTTAGCTAAGGATTATGAGTTTGAGTATGTTTTGAACTTTGATGTTATTCACTATAAATCTTCATAGAAATATATTAATTGAATTTTATAAATACTCACTGTGCTCGTCACACGTGGAGTCTAGATCCATTCTGAGAGCCCGGTTTGATGATTTGGTACAAGGTAAATAAATGGGCCTGTGTAGAAAGTTATAAGATGTAAAGCATTAATTGGCCATACAGAACTCCAAGGCAGTCTGCTTGTTAAGCCATGACATATGGAATACTGTTTTTGGTCCAAGTCTTTACTCCGTTTCAACTGAGAATACCATCTCAACAGCTGTTTATAAGCCTTATTTATTTACTTATAGCAAACATTTAAGATAAAAACAAAACACTCAAAAAAATGATGTGTTGGCTTTACTAAACTTTTTTATGTAAAAAGGTTCCACCGGTTCCACATAACTGGGTTTCGTTAAACAAACATACTTTGTTTAACGAATAACTTCAACATCATGAAAGTCATTTTAAGCGGCCCAATTAAACTCTGAGCTGGGTGTTAAATGAACACTGGAGCAGTGTTAAAGTTAATGAGATAATTAAGTGAATAATTGATTGATGATTGAACATTATTGAAGACACCTGATGTTAACAAGCAGAATCACTGAAGGAGAAAACCGGAATTTCAGGTCACCAATATGGTTATCAGTGTTTGTTTTAGTTGGGCTCTTGACCCCCACATTATTAACTTTATATTTTGTCTGGCTGCTGTATCTGAGTTACAATAGCCAGATAATCAAATAGAAAATGTGATCTGTAGATGTTGGTTGTGTTTTAACATAATCATTATATCACAATCATTTGACCTGAATCACTGAACTCATACAGAAGCCAAATTCTGAGTTAAGTTTACCTTATGGATTATTGCAGCACTGCCATTGTAGAGCAACTATAAGTTACATGAACAAATTATGTTTGTTTAACGAAACCCAGTAATGTGGAACCGGTGGAACCTTTTTACATAAAAAAGTTTAGTAAAGCCAATACATCATTTTGTTGACTGCAGAATAGGTTTGCAAGCATCTAAATATATATCCAAGGAATGGGTAGTTGAATCTTACCTTGCCATCAAAGATATCGTAATGTTTTCTCTCATCCTAACCAGAGCAATGTCGTAATCATAAAACTCCTTTACATTTTTGTCCTTAAGGCCTCTCAAATTAAAAAGTGGATGAAGAATCAACTCCATAGCTTTAACTTCACCAATACCTTTGTAAGAGAATTGAAGCAAAGTATAGTTTGTATAAAAAAGTATAATCAATGTAGTTTAGCGTCTGTGCATGACAGGATACAATCAACATAAATTCACAATTATATATATATTTTTTTTATTTAAACTTTTGTAGGATTACAAATTTATTTAAATGTTTAATTTAGATTTCCAATACAATAGTATTTTATATTGAGAAAGTTTATAAATGATGAGACCAGGAAATCTCTGCAAATGGTAGGGGTTCCCAGCAGGATATTCCTGACTGTCCCATCTCATTACGAGAAGGCTAGGCTTTTCCTGTTCTCATTGTTTTACCGGGTGAAGAGTCATGCTGAGCAAGTTTGAACACCTGTTATTTTATTACTGAGACCATTTGTCTCATCTCAGTACGAGAAGTCTATGTCTTTCCTGTTCTCGTGTCTCATGCTGAGCAGGTTCCACAATCTGTATACCTTATTTACATTTGCTTTGTTTTCAGAAAAGTCTCCACCTATATGCAATCCCTCCCCCTTGAAATGTATATAAACTACAATGTAAAGTTCCCTTAGTTAGACTTGATTGAGAGGACTACAGCGACGAAATAAAGAACTTATACCTCAACAATCTCCTGGTCTGCAACTCTATCTTTTCTACACTTGAGAAGAAAAAGTTCACAACACTTTCTTCGATTTGGCTTTGATTTTTTAGCGGACTTATAAGAGATACTCTCTGAGTAGCATGAGTCACCTTGAATCATTCCATAACATTGTTGACTAAAGCAACAATTCTTACCATGGTGAACTGTTATGTCATCAGCACTGGCAAATGATACAGATTCATCTGTATTCACCTTTATAAAGCAGTGTGCAGCTGTCAATACCATGCTCTTAGTCACTAGACTCCCTTTGCATTTTTCAGCTCTCTGGATGACAAAAAAAGTAAAATATGATCTACCATCTGAAAGCAGTGCTTTTATAGAAGTCTTTATCTCAAGTTTTATTAAATCATTAAACTCTTGATATAAATTTACTAACCCAGCAAACATTGACATGCCAGGGTCTGGTGTAAGTGGTCTTCTCTTGCTCGTCTTGGTCATCTTGCTCTTGTGCCAATCCACACTTAGTCACAACACAATCCAAACACAAACACGTCTATGAAACATAAATGCACACAACTGGTAAAACTAAGAAAAAAAGGCTGTATTTTTTTGAAACCTTGGATCAGGGCTTGCACAACCACACTGCTACACAAAACACACCCACAGGTAAATAATGTATGATGAACTAGCTTGCTTACACTACCTACAGTTGTGGTCAGAATTATTGGCACCCCTGGTGAATATGATCAAATATGGCTGTAAATTTAAATCTGCATTGTTTATCCTTTTGATCTTTCATTTAAAAATCTAACCGTTCATTGTAGGAAAATAATTGAAATCACACTATGAAGTAAATGATTTTCTCCAAAACAAGTTGGCCATCATTTTTGGCAATTTTTAATTGTTGCCAATAAACCTTTTTATTTTATATAACATCCTTGTGCCAAGATAACAGCTCTGAGTTTCCTCCTATAGCTCGGAGAACAACTGACAAAAGATCAGAGACTGTTCCTCCATAAAGAATCTCTTCGACCTATAATTGACCAATGTCTAGGACCTCCAGCAAAAAATAGGCCCTCAAGATTAAAGATCCAGCAGTATATTTAACCGTGGACATGGGGTACTGTTTATTCCTGTTTTCCCCAAACCCATCTGGTGGCTTTGCTGCCAAAAAGCTCTTTTTTTACACTGTAAAAAACTGGCAGCTGTGGTTGCCAGTATTTTACCGTAGAAAATATGGTGGCAACCTTTTATGTTTTATGGGGCTTAAATTTACGGGCAAAAAAAAAACACAATGTAAAAAAAACTGTGAAATTTATGGTAGAAAAACGTCAGGGTTGGTTGCCAGCATTTTACCGTAAAAAAATATGGTAGAATCCTTACTTTGGACGAAAAACAAAACAAAAAAACATCAGCAGGACTTAACTCTCTGATGGTCTTCAAAAAAAAATCACACTCGTGGTCTTCGGGGTCTATTGGACCCCAGACAACAACATTTAATTTTGTAACCGAACAATATTTTTTTTTTAACAAATATAATTTTACTCGGTTCATTAATGTTTTTATTCAACATTTGTGCAGTTTTTGTAGAATTTATGATTTTTAAAAAATTTCTATAAATAAATAAATAAATATTTAATTAAATAGGATTTTTACAAAAAAACCAGCATTTTATGTTAAATAAACTTTATAAAAGACCCAGATTTCTAACTTTCATTCCTGGGGATACCATGGATAATTTTACAAGGTTTAATGTAAGATTTTTGCCCATTTTTTGGAAAATACAGATTAAAATTTGTAATAAATCACTTTAACCACTAGATGGCTATAGAGCTCCATTATATGCTATTTGCTATTTGAATTACTGAAAGATATAGTTTCTAAAGTTGGATTCAGTTGGATTCATATCTAAATATGATAAAATCACAATTATAACAAAAATAAAATAATTTTTGTCAAAATTTTGCATTTTTTGTACTGAAAAAACACAGCACACACAAAAACAACCACAACAGTGAAGTGCCAAACCTGCAGACAGGGTTGGAGCAAACACAGGGTGTGTGTGTGTGTACATTTTATTTTTATTTTTATGTGTACAGTGTCACCAATTTATTTTTGAGGTGGTTCTTCATTTTGTATGATTTTATTTGACAAATTATAAGACTTTTTATAGCCTTACAAATGTATTTCTGTGTGTGTGTGTTTGTGTGTCTGTGTGTGTGTGTGTGTGTGTGTGTGTGTGTGTGTGTGTGTGTGTGTGTGTGTGTGTGTGTGTGTGTGTGTGTGTGTGTGTGTGTGTGTGTGTGTGTGTGTGTGTGTGTGTGTCTGTGTGTTTGCGCACGCACATTTTCAATGCGTCTAAGTGTTACCAATTTATTTTTTCTGGTGGTTCTGCATTTTAGATTATTTTATTTTACAAATGATAAGAGAACAGTTTTTATAGTCTGTATGTATTCCTGTATAAATGTATTCCTCTTTATGTGTGTGTTTGTGTGTGTGTGTACGCCTGTGGTGAGCATGATAATTTTGGATTGTGGATGTTTTTTGCATTGTTGGAAGTGTGCCACTTTATTTCTGTCATTTCTGTCTATGTGTTCTACGTTGTTTCTGATTTTGATGATGTTATTTTGTCTATTTTGATTGCAGGGTCCAATAGACCCCGAAGACCACGAGTGTGACTATTTTTGTCACGCCAACATAAAAACAGATATCATAAAAAAATAAATAATTTGTTGTAGATCTAGAAAGTGTTGAGAGCCGTAGAAAGTTTCAAACCATTTGGACAAAGAGAACATTTTTTTTAATTTGAGCAAAAGTCATTTGGGGTCCAATAGACCCCGAAGACCATCATAGGGTTAAATGTGTGGTTAAAAAAAACATCATATGTGGTTCCCAGTACTTTACCAAAAAGAATATAGTAGTAACTCTTTAGTTTCCACAGGACAACCCTTATATTTCATTAAATGATAAACGTCATCATTCACTTTCACTAGAGTATTAAAATCTGCTTTATATCTTAATATTATACTGATAACCACCATAATAATGCAGGCTGTAAAAAAAAACACATGATGATTCAAAGTTCATCACCATTTGACACAAGCTGAGGCACATGTTAATATAAAGAAGGTGCAGAGTGTGACACACAAATACAAAACACCATCATGTTGATACACACATGACTCCAAAAAAATGCCATTAATATCCATTAAACAATATATAATGTAATACAAATCCCAAATGTACATAACTAATAACAAAACCCAAGAAGGAACATGATTAATTAAAACCAATAACATCAAATGTGAAGTGTCACGCAAGGGAATTTAGGCAATGTCAATTTAGAGAAACAACAAGAACAGAAAAAAGAGAAGCGACGAGCAGAAACAAAATAACTACTTCAGCCACAGCCTTAGATCAACTGAAGATAACAAACATTAAATCTCTGAAGATCTCAGCAGAGGAGGATTAAACAACTCCACAAACAGTATTACCAGCTTCACTTATTACTAACCAGACTGACTTTATTTCTGTCATACATCTATAGTTCTGTTTGAGAATTAACAGAGGTTTAGATGTTGATGATTTATTTTATTTCAACCCAAGAGAGAGACTAGGGGGCTTTTACACTGGGCTCGTTTGCTGCAGTCCGAAGCCGAGCGCGATTGTTCCCGGCGCCCCCCGCAATGTTGGTCTGGTTTCACACTCAACTTGATTCTATCGAACTCTGGTGCGATTGCGTCACCTTACGTCATTGCAAACGTGCACGGTGCATGATAGAAAACACCACGGGAGGCTGCCAAGATGGCGCTCTTACTATACGTGCTTTGAGGAGCTTCGCAAATTCAAACTAATAATTCGATTTGTAGTGCGGTAAGAAAGACCGTCTATCTTTCTTTTGGTGCATAGGATATTGTTTCTACGAATATAATGATTGAAAATGGGAAAATCTGAAAAAAGAAAGAACAAGAACATGAGCCAAGCCAAAGTTAATCCTGCTAAAACTACACCGACAAAACAGCAAGTTTCAAACAAACTTTTGAGTGACAATTTGCATGATTACTTCGAGTCAGAGGTGGATTGTGTCGATATTATGCCTGCTGAAGTAGATTTCCCTCCTCTCCCCGAAACGTCATGTAAGTCTCCTGTTATAAAACAGTGGAAGATTGAGAACATTGATGCAGCTAATGTCCTCTCACAACTCAAAGAACGTATCGGTTACCTAACGTAACCTCGGTTCTCTCTTAAAGAGGGAACGAGTATTGTGTAAGTTAGCTTACGCTACGGGAAAGATTCATCTTTTCGAGATATTGAAGCCAAAAAATTATCCTTAATTTTGTATCCATTGTCAACGCAGTGCAGCAGCTAGCAGACCTAGAGCAGGCTGTCTAGCGTGCTCATAGGCTGCCCTGCGGGAACTGCAGCAGCCTACCACTGAGCCCGACGTGATGTCACGTCCAGTGAAGGGTGCCCGCGCCTTCACAGGTTCAAAGCCCGCCAGTATGGGCATGGCTTAGCGTATATAAGCAGGGCTCGTAGGCTGATTCCCTGGTTTCCATCGACTGAAGCGAAAACGCTCGTGGCGTGAGCACGGCATGTTACGCAAGACTCATTCCCTCTTCTAGAGAGAACCGAGGGTTACGTTAGGTAACCGGTACGTTCTCTTACGAGAGGTACTCTCGTATTGCATAAGTTAGCTTACGCTACGGGAACCCTTTGTCAACGCCGTGCGCGCCAAGCATCCACAATGTGTCCCAGGGTTTTCCGGGGAACCCAGATAAGTGGGAAATAAGGCGGCCAGCAACGTGGGCCAGCACTTGTACATAAGCACTCATAGGGAATACAGAGCGGCGTCGCCGGTCTGTATAAGCATATAGCATATACCCAATAGTGCAGCTCAACCAGAAGAGCTATTATACGTGAGAGTAGCCTGCACACGAACATATCTGGACAGAACGTACCACTCACTTAAACTGACAGAAGTTTTGCCTGCAGAGCGGGAACTTCTAGGTTATAAAACCTGACAAAGGTGGACGGGGAGGCCCAGCCCGCCGCGACACATATGTTGTGAATAGAAATTCTGCTTGACCATGCCCACGATGAGGCCATGCCTCTGGTGGAATGAGCCCTGATGCCCAGGGGGCATTGCAGACCTGTCGAAGTGTAAGCGACTGCTATAGCGTCCACATTCCATCTGGATAGGCTTTGTTTCAAGGCGGCGAGACCCTTGGTGCGCCCACCAAACGAAACGAAAAGCTGCTCCGAGAGCCTGAAAGGGGAGGAGCGCGCAGTGTAAACCCTCAGCGCCCTGACTGGACTGAATGTCGCTCCCGTTATCAGATGAAGGCAGAGCCGATAGAGAAATGACCTGCGCACTGAAGGGAGTGCCAATCACTTTAGGAACATAGCCGTGTCTAGGTTTGAGGATGACTTTTGAGTCATTTGGCCCGAACTCGAGACACGCGGCGCTGACAGACAGCGCGTGTAAGTCCCCCACACGTTTCACTGATGACAGGGCTGTCAGAAAAACGTTTTTGAGTGATAGGTACTTTAACTCCACGGAGTCTAGTGGTTCAAAGGGGAAAGCTTTCAGGGCCTCGAGGACCAACGAAAGATCCCACATAGGAACCGACGGGGGGTGCGGAGGGTTCATCCTTCTGGCTCCTCTAAGGAAGCGGATGACAAGCTCGTTTTTTTCCTAGTGACCGTCCGCGTGTCGACTCAGCGTACGCTGCAACGGCCGCCACATAGACTTTGAGTGTGGATGGGGACCTCCCCTTATCCAACAGCTCTTGTAGGAAACTGAGCAGCCACAAGACCCCACATGTCCGTGGGTCCAGGTTTTTGTCGGTGCACCATTTGGAGACCACAGACCATTTAGACGCGTAAAGCTTTCTAGTAGAGGGATCTCTAGACTGCGTGATCGTGTTCATCACTCCTTCTGGCATGGCAGCGGGTACCCGTTGATCACCTATGCTTGCAGAGACCAGCGCTCTGGATGGGGATGCCAGATCGAGCCGCGAGCTGGCGAGAGGAGATCCGTTCTCACCAGAATCGGCCAGGGGGCTGTTAGTGACAGCCGCGTCAGCTCCGGGAACCAAATCTGATTCTCCCAGCGCGGGGCTATGAGGAGCACCGAGTGGCGCGTTTCCCTGATTCTCTTGATTACCTGCGGTAGCAGAGAGATCGGAGGGAAGGCATACAGAGGGCGGCTGGCCCAGACTTGGGCCAAAGACCGGTCTGCCCTCGAGGAGCGCACCCCAACCTGAGTTGGACGCATCTGTCGAGATGACCTTTCGGTACGAAACCGCTCCCATCATCACACCCCGCTGATACCAGTCGGCTGTTAACCAGGGCTGCAGAGCCGTAATACAGGTCTGAGTCACTCTGATTTGTTCGCAGCCAGCAGCCCAAGCTCGGCGAGACACACGAGCATTGAGCCAGCGTTGGAGCGGACGCATGCGCAGTAAGCCCAGCTGTAGCACTGCTGCAGCTGAGGCCATACAGCCCAGGATCCTCTGGAATGTCTTCAGAGGGATGATGCTGCCCTTCTGGAAAGTGCGCTGTGCCAATAAACGAGCCGTCATGGCCACAGAGTCCAGTTCTATTCCTAGAAAGGAAATTGACTGACTGCCTGCTCTAGGTCTGCTAGCTGCTGCCCTGCGTTGACAATGGATTCAAAAATTAAGGATAATTTTTTGGCTTCAATATCTCGAAAAGATTAATCTTTCCCGTAGCGTAAGCTAACTTACGCAATACGAGAGAACCTCTCTAAAGAGAACTCTCGTTCCCAATTAATAGTCGATCTGATGCCCTGGAAAGAATGGTGGTGGAGAATGCACGAGCGATCGCGAGTATGAAAGAGACCGTTAACGAAAACCCCAAACAGATAGCCGACGTGAAGACAGCTGTTGAGTTTGTATGTGCCGAAGTTAATGATGTTAAAATCCAGCTCGGTGTTATACAGAAACAAGTGAAGAAGATTGAGGTGAAATCATCTGAGCATGAACAACGTTTATCTCATCTCAAAGGATACACACGTCGTTGGAATCTGAGAATCTATGGGATCCCTAAAAAAGGAGAGGGAGGATGTTCGGGAGAGGGTTATCCAGGTCTGTCAGCAGCTTTTACCAGAAGCAACGGACAAACTTCAACACACTGTCAATTCTGTACATCGACTTGGGTGTAAACAAGGGAGCAACTACAAACCTTGAGGGATCATCTTTCAGTTTACCGCGCACTTCTACCGTGATGCCATTTGGCGGGCTGCGAAGGACTCTCCTTTTCTCAGGAATAACAACTTAAAGTTGTCTGAGGATCTGTCCCCGACAGATAGAGAAAAGAGGAACAAACTATGGCCTCTCGTGGACAAATCACGGCGGGACAACAAGCGGGCATACACAAAAATACATAGCAATTAACCTTAACATATGCACAAGAGAAAAACAATATGTCCTTGGACGTAACATATGGGATGAAGATCCAGAGAGTTGCAAGGATCTCTGAGCGACTTCGTTGTCACTTTTGCCTTGTGACATGTTGCTCCATCATGCTGGAAAATGCACGGATCATCACCAAATTGCTCCTGAGTCATTGGGAGAAGTTTCTCTTGCAGGACCTTTTGATACCATTCTTAATTAAGCAGCATTTTTGGGCAGAATTGTGAGAGCGCCCACTCCCAGAGATGTGAGAGGACAGAACATGAATGGCCTCAGGATGTTTCGCTGTTGGAACGACACGGGACTCATGGTAGCGTTCACCTTTTCTTCTCCAGACAATCTATTTTCCTGATGTCCCAAATAGTGGGAAGTGAGCTTCATCTGAGAAAATAACTTTGCACTAGTCTTCAGCTGTCCAATCCTTGTACCTCCTGCAGAATTTCAGTATGCTCTTGATGTTTGTCATGGAGAGAAGTGGCTTCTTTGCTGCTCTTCTTGACACCAGGCCATTATCGAGAAGACTTGGCCTCAATATGCATAAAGATGCATCACAGCCACCTGCTGACAATACTGAACAAGCTCTGCACTGGTGGTGACACGATTCTGTAGCCATTTACTCATTCTGGACACTCTGGGACATCCTGAAACATTCTTCACTACAGTCAAACCTCTCTCCTTGAAGTTCTCGATGCTGCGGTAAATGGTTCTTTTAAGCGCAATATTCTTTGCAGCAATTTTCTTGCATGTGAGGCAATGTTAATGCAAAGTGATGATGGCTGCAAGTCTTTTTTTGGAGGCAACCATTGCTAACACAAGAACACAATGATTGGAAGCACTTCTTTCCTTCCTTTAATACAATAAGATTGTTCTGTTAATTCAATCAGAATGATAGAGTGATTCGTTCACACTTTCTCATGAGCTATTGATATGATTAGTGAAATTATTTTAGATGCCAGGGCCAAAAAAACAACAACATATTTTGGGGTTTTTGTGATAAAGTGAAGCTTTTTGCTGTTCTATAAAATGTATCTGATCCCTCTGCACAATAATCTAGAAGCAATGTGCATCCAAGCAGCAAACTTCATTTTGCAGTGATTTCTTTGCACAGAATTTGTCACTGCCTAATCTTCTGGCCACAGCTGTACATAGAGCAACAATTAAAACAGGAAGTAAGAACACATCTGTAACGTTCGGAATCCACTGAAGACAAAGATAAAGATATCAAAGTTTATTTAACAGGAACTTACAAAAGCCAACAATACGAAACAGCATGCAAGGCACAAAAATGTGCATTAATCACAAACAATAACCAACACTGCACATTGACATGAGCGGAACTTAAATACACAGAGGAATAAAGAGGACAACAGCTGAAGACGGTGAGTGGTGAGGATGATTGCTGGCAGGTGCGAGTAATGGTGAAGGAGGTGCAGGTGTGGGCCAAGGAGGATGCTGGGAACTGTAGTGCAGACAGGGACTAACACATGACAGTGACGATGACAGTGACAGAGACATTAGGTGTGTTCGATATCTGATGTAACTGATCGGCGAGAGTTGCCGCGTGCAGGCGGGGAGGAGCTGCAAACGGAGACGTGAAGTCGGACACTTTCTGGTGCATACTTTACCACAGCTGAAGTGAATAAATGCAATATTTGCAAAATACACAGATGTTTCAGAGACATTTTCATTCAATACTTTATGTACTGCTTCATACAGCGTCTGCTTGAACAAGTATAAAGTTCAACATAAGCCTACAGCTACTATCAATGAAGTGGAATCAACGTTTTTTAATCAGTTTTATTTTGATAAACATGACACAATATAACATTGCGACTACATGAAAAGAGTGTTTACTGTTATAAAAAACTGATTTGTGAGCTTTAGTGGAACTAAAGGTGTGAGAATAAACACGAAAAAAACGTGATCGTTGTCATGCGGTGAATCCGGCCAATCGTGGAACAGCTGTGTCGTCATCAGAGCTCGTGCAGCCGCTCTTGAGAAGCTGCGCTGGCTGAGTTCTCCGGATTCTCTCGAATTGCTCTCGCGGTACTTTGATGGTATATGTCACAGTCACGTGGCGTCGGCGCTGTATCAAGTCAGACAAAATTTCTAACCGGCATGCACTATTTCAAGTCAGCCACCGATCGATCTGCGCAGAGCTGTATGAAGTCGAACAAGCCTGATGACAGTGACGATGACCATTAGGTGGTGACTGTGACAACATCCTTTGTGAATAAACATGTAGGACTGAAGGACAGTAGGCGTGTTTCCGTTACAGATTTGCACAAAACGACTAAAACGTATTTTTTTCCTCTCAAGATAAGTCATTCCAAAAATCATGCCGTCTGATATTGGTAGATTTACTATATCCCAGCCATTGCACTGGCCATTATTATTAATCGTATGTGTGTTATCCATGCTTTAATGGTAAGGAAAGACCCTTATACTTAGTGCGGCTGGTGTTTCTGGGTGTTTCTCCCTCATATCTGCTTCGAGGTCTTGATTGTGGCATTTCTTTGAGGTTTAGACTCCAGTATTACTCCATGTAATTCTATTGTCTTTTATGAATTTAATAAAGAACTCTGTCTTTTATTCTATCCAAACAAACCGCGTCATCTACGTCAGGTGACCTGTAAATGTGCAAAACTGTTTTCATTGCAGTTTTGCAAAATATTTATTTTTCAAATTGCCTGAAAAAGCACCTCATGTGAGCGTAAAAACTTTTTTTTCGATAAATGGGAGTTTTTGCGAAATTGATGTGTTTCACAATGTGTTTCAATTTGCCCAATTTGAAGGGTAATGGAAACGCAGCTAGTGATAGACTTGTGTTCAATAAAATGGAAATAAAACAAACAATAATTCACTTGTAATGTGATTACTTGTGAACCATTTGATTAATTAATCAGTGCATCCTATCATTTTACTTAATTGAATGTACTTCCACAGAGAGGTGAATGCTTAAAGAAAGCAAAATCCACCTTCCCTGCAAACAGCAGCGCATCACTGTCAGACGTGATCACAGACAGGTTCATGTGCACTGGAGGAACAGAGACAATCAGACATGAAATGACTTGCAAAGGTTTGATTTAAGAAATAAAATAAATAATATATATATATATATTCAAGTGAGTGCTGTGTCCTTTACTTTCAAATTTCTTTCATCTTGATAAAGAGAGAGCCCCCGAGGTGGAAGTTAAAGTGCACAGCAAAAAACTAAAATAATTATTTATTTATTTTTGTCCTAATAATACTTTTACTTGAGTCAAAACAATGTAAGATAATAATACGTGTTTTTAAAGAATATGTCTTGATATCACTGACAAATAATAAGACATTTCTAGGATGACTTTCCACTTCATATTCCAATACTTCCAATATGCATATTGCAATATATGCAAACAATATTTATCACCAGGATAAGTGAATTGGTTCCCAACCCTGCTCCTGGAGGACCCCCAACATGGCACGTTTCTTTGTCTCTCTAATCAAACACACCAGATTCAACTCATCAGCTCATTATCACATTGGTTAATGAGCTGATGAGTTGAATCAGGTGTGTTTGATTAGGGAGACAAAGAAAACGTGCAGTGTTGGGGGTACTCCAGGAGCAGGGTGGGGAACCACTGAATTAGAGAGATCCGTGTCCATAAGTGTGAATATGTACAGTAGTGGCAAAAAGTGATGTCTGGAGCAGATATTTGTTTTTAATGACCCTAAAAGTTTGTTTAAACCATCAAAATATGAGGAAAATATAATTTTTTTTTAAATATGATGGAGCAAAAAAATGCATAGCAAAAACAAAAAAGCTCATGGGGAAAAGCATACACTGACTACAACATAGAAATTATAAACGCATGCAAAAACATATTAATAATTGATTTTGTATGACAGCCTCATTTTGAATAAGTACTTACTGTGTACTAGTACTAAAGTACTAAAAAAGTATGTTCTATATAGTATGAATGTGTATAGTATGAATGTAATCCAAATGACTACATCCGCTATGTTGTCATTACAATGTGTTGCGTCGTTTTACTGCCACTCATAAATCTCCTGTGGCCTCAATCTAACTGAAAGTAGTCATCATCTTCAGGAGGGTCAATCGGGACTGACGACCCTTCGGGTGGCCATGGCGGAGAAGACCCTTCGGGTGGCCATGGCAGAGAAGACCCTTCGGGTGGCCATGACAGATAAGACCCTTCGGGTGGCCATGGCAGAGAAGACCCTTCGGGTGGCCATGGCGGAGAAGACCCTTCGGGTGGCCTTGGCGGATCGGCCTTCGTGGCCTTTCCGTGGGAGCCCGGTCTGGTCACTAAGGCCGAGGACGTATAGCCCCTTTCCAAAATTTTCTTGGGCGGAGCTATAGGTTTAGGCTCAGGGAATGGTTCAGGGATAGGCTCAGGGACAGGCTTTGAGGCAGGCACAACGTGAACGGTCTCTGGCCAGCAGGCGCGACGTGAACCGTCTCTGGCTGCTGTTCCTGATCCTGATCGATTGCTCCTGTCTGCCTAGCTGCCTGCTGTGTTTTGTTTGCTTCGAGGCTGTAAGCTCCGTCTAAGCCTCGTATTAGCTTTGTATTTCTTTCTGTTTTGAACCATCATTTACTACCATTTCTAGTTGTTTATACTACTAAATACAGCTTAGACAACATCTCAGATTAACCTGACATCGCTAGCTTCCGTTATTGTTAGCCCTAGTATAGCCCTCCCCGTCGGCAATATAGGGTTTATATGTGATAAATGCAAGGAAACAGTCAGGCTGACAGAGAAGATTTCAGAATTAGAAACACCCATCCAAACTTTAATTGAGGATAGTAAGTGTGCTAGAGCTTTAGATTCTATTTTGGATGCGCCTAGCATTGTGAACTCTTTACATGATTCGGTTCCGGCTGAATTATTGCCTGTGCAGCCAGGCAGATGGGTGACAGTGAGGGATCGCTCTAGTCGCGGATCAAAAAAACACTCTTCTGTTCCGATTACCACAACAAATCGATTTGCCCCACTCAGTTAAACACCCACTGAGAATTCTGTTGATTGTGCCCTGGTAATTGGCGATTATATTACACGGAACGTGAAAATAGGGACACCAGCCAACATAGTCACATGTTTGCCGGGTGCCAGAGCGCCTGACATCAAAGCAAATTTAAAAGTGCTTGCTAATGCTAATCGTAAATTCTGTAAGATTGTTATTCACGTCGGCACTAATGATGTTCGACTCCGCCAGTCGGAGATCACCAAAATTAATATTAAAGAGGTGTTTGAACTCGCAAGTAGGATGTCAGGCAATGTGATTGGCTCTGGCCCCCTTCCTGTTCGAAGGAGTGACGAGATAGTTAGCAGATTGTCATCACTCAATGGCTGGCTGTCTAAGTGGTGTCCGCAAAATAATATAGAATTCATAGACAATTGGAAAAGTTTTTGGGGCAAACCTGACCTGTTGAAAAGAGATGGTATTCTTCTCTCCTGGGATGGTGCTGCTCTTCTCTCTAGTAATTTGGCTCATAGTCTGAGAGATAAAACATGACAATCTGGGCCTCAGGTCAGGAAGCAGACAAACTGGCTAAACCGACCGTCTGCTAGCGGCCTCGCGTCACCAAGGTCAGATAAATCCCATCACATAGAGCCTCTTTCACCTAGATATCATCATATAGAGACTGTGTCTGTTCCCCGAATTTGGAAATCCAAAAAATGTCCAAACCGATCTAAGGTTAAAAATGTAATTGATACTCAACAAATAAAAAATAGATATAATGCAGATGAGCAAACGATAAAGCTTGGGTTGCTGAATATTCGATCCCTTACTTCAAAAGCGCTCATAGTTAATTAAATGATTTCAGATTATAACTTAGATGTGCTGTGTATGACAGAAACCTGGCTAAAACCAGACGATTACATTACTTTAAATGAGTCCACCCCCCATGATTACTGTTATAAACATGAACCTCGCCTGAAAGGCAAAGGGGGAGGTGTTGCTGTAATTTATATTAATATTTTCAAAACCATTAAAAAATCTAGTTTTAAATATACTTCTTTTGAAGTGTTGGTGCTTAATGTAAAAATATATAATGTAAACGATAAAACAAGTTTGAGAATTCTGCTGGCAACTGTATACAGGCCACCAGGGCACCATAAAGATTTTATCAAAGAATTTGCTGACTTTCTATCAGAATTAGTATTGACTGCAGATAAAGTCCTAATTGTTGGTGATTTTAACATACATGTAGATAATGGAAAAGATGCAATGGGATTGGCATTTAAAGACATTCTTAACTCTATTGGAGTTAGACAATACGTGTCAGGACCTACTCATTGTCGTAATCATACTCTAGATCTAATATTATCACATGGAATCAATGTTCAATCACCAGGATACTGTTATAAGCATGAGCCCCGTCTGATCGGTCGTGGCAGCGGTGTTGCAACAATCTATAGAGATATTCTTAATGTTACTCAGGAAACAGGTCACAGGTTTAATTCGTTTGAAGTACTTGTACTAAATATTACGCTCTTAGATGTAAGAAAGAAATCCCTATTATCTCTAGCCTTGGCTACTGTATATAGACCTCCAGGGCCCTATGCTGATTTCCTAAAAGAGTTTGCAGACTTTCTCTCAGATCTATTGGTCAATACCGATAAAGCAATAATTGTTGGAGATTTTAACATACACGTAGATAACACAAATGATGCGTTAGGGACTGCGTTTACAGATTTATTAAACTCTTTTGGGGTCAAGCAAAACGTCAGTGGTCCCACTCATCGTCTAAATCATACACTAGACTTAATTATATCATATGGAACCAATCCAACTGATATAGATATTATACCGCAAAGTGACGATCTCACTGATCATCACATGGTAACTTGTATAATACGTACTGCTGAAATTTGTCATGTTGCGCCACGTTATAGACCAGGCAGAACAATCGTTCCAACCACTATAGATAGATTCTCAAACAGCTTACCTGATCTATCTCAGCTGCTCAGTGAACCCAAACAAACAGATGAACTAGAGGAAATGACTAGCAGTTTGAGCACCATTTTCTCTAGTACATTAGATATTGTTGCACCAATTAGATCAAAAAAGGTTAGAGAGAAAACTAAAGCACCATGGTACAACATGTTATCAAGAGAGAAACTCGTAACTTAGAGCGTAAATGGAAACAAACTAATTTAGAGGTCTTTAGAATCGCGTGGAAAGACAGTATGTCACGTTATAAAAAGGCTCTAAAAGCAGCCAGGGCTGAGCGTCTCCACAAACTAATAGAAAATAACCAAAATAATCCAAGGTTTTTATTTAACACCGTGGCTAGACTAACAAATATACAGACATCACCAGAGCAAAATATTCCGTTACAGTATAGTAGTAATGATTTTTTGAACTACTTTAATGAGAAAATAGAAAGCATCCGTAACACAATTGTAAATGTACACTCTTTTATGGTGTCTTATGATTCAGCCTCAATTATCGCCCCTCTGGAACAACTACACCGCTTTACAACTATAGGACAGGAAGAGCTAAATAAACTTATCATTGCATCGAAACCAACAACAGGTTTATTAGATCCAATACCCACTAAACTACTGAAAGAAGTGTTACCTGTAGTGGAAGAGCCTCTTCTCAATATTATTAACTCGTCTTTATTTTTAGGTCATGTTCCAAGAATATTCAAGCTGGCAGTAATACAACCTCTCATTAACAAACCGCAATTAGACCCAAATACCTTAGCAGATTACAGACCCATTTCATATCTTCCATTTATGTCTAAAATACTAGAAAAAATTGTGTCCGCTCAATTGTGCTCTTTCTTGCAAGAAAATGAGATATATGAAAAATTCCAGTCAGGATTCAGACTGCATCATAGCACAGAAACTGCGCTAGTTAAAATTACAAATGATTTACTTTTAGCTTCTGACCAAGGCTGTATCTCAATACTAGTTCTACTCGATCTTAGCGCTGCGTTCGACACTATAGATCATAAAATACTCTTGGATCGACTACAAAACTACACTGGTGTTCAGGGACAGGCATTAAGCTGGTTTAGATCGTACTTATCAGACCGTTATCATTTTGTCTGTTTAAATGGGGAAAAATCAAAGATAACGTCAGTAGACTATGGAGTACCGCAAGGATCGGTGTTAGGCCCTCTGCTATTCTCAATATATATGCTCTCACTTGGTAATATTATAAGAAAACATGGAATTAATTTCCACTGTTATGCTGATGACACTCAATTATATATTTCATCACGGCCAGATGAAAACACTAACTTATCAAATTTGACAGAGTGTCTCAAAGATATAAAATGCTGGATGACGGGTAATTTCCTGCTACTAAATTCAGATAAAACGGTGGTATTACTTATTGGTCCAAAAAACTACCCACAAACTCACTTACAATACAACTTTAATATAGAAGGATGTCCTTTTACTTTATCCACTACAGTAAAAGACCTGGGTGTTATACTAGACCGCAACTTGTCTTTCGAAAATCATATTTCATATGTTACAAGAACAGCCTTTTCCACCTTAGAAACATTACAAAGCTACGTAACATGCTATCTGTTTCTGATGCAGAAAAGTTAGTTCATGCATTCATGACCTCGAGACTAGATTATTGTAATGCTATATTAGCTGGCTGTCCTGCATCCTCAATAAACAAGCTACAGTTAGTGCAAAATGCAGCTGCTAGAGTTCTTACTAGGTCAAGAAAATTTGATCATATAACACCAATTTTATCATCTCTACACTGGTTACCTATCAAATTCCGTATCAATTACAAAGTACTATTACTGACCTATAAAGCCCTAAATGGTTTAGCTCCTGTGTATTTAATGGACCTTCTATCGCCCTACAATCCATCGCGTTCTTTAAGATCACTAAATTCGAGGCTTCTGGTCATTCCTAGGATATCTAAGTCCACTAAAGGAGGAAGGGCGTTCTCACATTTAGCTCCAAAACTCTGGAATAGCCTTCCTGATATTGTTCGAGGCTCTGACTCGCTGTCCCAGTTTAAAACTAGATTAAAGACGCATCCCCTTAGCCTAGTATTTACATAATGCTTACCTTTTATACCACTGCTGAATCAGATCAAATGCATTTAATATTATAAAACTTGAAGAGTCTGTAGGTTATTTGTATAGGTTGCATAGTATTTACAGTCATTACGTTCCTGTGTATATTGCGTGAATGACGGGTGGTTGGGTAGATATTGTGTTTTGCGGTAGGTGGTATGCCGTACGGAACCGTTGCCACTTAACCTGCTTTAACGACGACAGTGGGGCTCGACAGCCTTAGTCAAACGGGTCGGCGCGTATGGTTGGGCTGCGGAGAGATTGTGAGATTGTGGTTGGGACTCAGCAGCAGGAGGGATGTAGAGGTCAGTAAGCAGGGCTGAGTTGAGTGGGGGATGGAGGGGGGTGACTCTGGGACGCAAGAATCACTGTCTTAATGTTTTTTATCATTTACGCCCGTGTTATGGAAATCATTATGAACAGCAGTTACGCAAATTTTTTTCCCTTTTTGCTTTTCTGCTGTTAAAAACGGCGTTCGTCAGCTCCAGTTTGTATCCAGCCTTTCACGGAGACTTCAGATACCCCAATCACAAAGCCTGTGAAGAGACGACTCAACACCGGCGATATGGACCCTCTATGGTGGACGGCACTGATTCTCAACAACTCGTTTCAACACCGGCGTGATTACTTGGACTTCCAAAAAATGGAAATGGATAAATATTCTAAATGTTCCGATCCAATCTGCCTTGTAATGCTGCCCGAATCATAAATCATGCACTGTTCCTTCGTTGGCCAGAGGAGAACAGGCCCTCCGACTGAGTCTGGTTTCTCCCAAGGTTTTTTCTCCATTCTGTCACCTGATGGAGTTTTGGTTCCTTGCCACTGTTGCCTTGGCTTTTGGCTTGCTTAGTTGGGGACATTAAATATTCAATAATATTATTGATCTGCCTTACTTAAGGTGGATGTTGACTCAATTTTCTTTTAAAAACAAACTCTGTTATATTATTTTCATGTTATCACTGTGAAGCTGCTTTGATACAATCTGTATTGTAAAAAGCGCTATATAAATAAAGGTGACTTGACTTGACTTGACTTGACTTGTATGTGACAGAAGTTTCTCTGTGAAGTCCAACCTGACTCGGCACATGCAGCTACATGGTCCAAAGGAACATGTGTGTGAAGTGTGTGGGAAAAGCTTCTCACTGAAACAGCAGATGAGCAGCCACCAAAAACAGCACCTGTACCCATGCATCCGTCTGTACAGGCAGGGAGAGGCCAAGCTGCAGTGTACTGATGCAGCTAAGAGTGTGGCAATGGCCCCCAGCAAAGCAGTAGACCCCAGCTGTCTGGATTCTGAAAAGGCGGAGGCTGCTGCAAAGAAAGCTGGAGGGGAAATGTGGAAAGGCCAGCTAGTTGTCACATTCGGCAAATATGAAGGACAGTCTTTCAGGTGGCTGCTTGAAAATGATGTGGGCTGGGTCATATGGCTGCTGTCTGAATATTGCCAGAAGGGTGAGAAGAACGATCTCCTAAAGTGGCAAAAGGAGCGATTGCTGCAGTATGCCAGAGAGTTCCCGCCTGTCACCTTTCATCTTGACAAACGCTTGGAGGTAACTTTAACCCTTTAACCCTTCGGAGTCTTGGGATATTTTGGCTGTTTTTGAGTACTTTTTATTTTTTTTATTTTGCGACATAAACAAATGTTTACCATACCAATATTGGGTATCATTTTTTTCAGCACAACCTCTCCTATATGACCAGATAATTAGTTTTTCACTTTGATGTACTGTATCAACATACTGGACCCAAAATCACACAAAAAACACAAAATCCGAATTGAAAAATTATAGTTTTTTTACTACAAAAAACACAAACATGCTCAATGAAGCATTTTAAAAGGTTTAAAATATAAACACAAGTTGTACATGGCAACATATACAGGAACAATTCAGATATAATCAAGCTATATACAAAAAAAAAAGATTTACAAAAAAAAATGCGGGTGTAGCCATAGGCTTTTTTTTTCTTTCTAGCTTTGCCACTTTTTAAAACAGTTTATGCACACAATTATACAGAGAGCTATATTTAAGGCCTTGCATTCCCAGAGTATGAGGGTTCCCAAATAGGGCAAATACAACATAAAAAAGGTAAAATTGAGATAAAATCAAACTATATACAGCAAAAAAGCAGGTGTGGCAATAGGCGTTTTTATCTTTTCTTTTTTGCTTAGAAACTCAAAACAATTCATGTACAATTACACAGACAGCTAGATTACAGGGCTTTCATTCATTGAGTAAGAAGGGTTCCTAAATAGTGGAAATATACTATAAAAAAGGTGAATGAACACAAAATCAAACTATACATACTACTATTTACAACAAATATCAGGTGTTTTTTTTTTTTTTTTATCTGTGCCACTCCTCAAAACAGTTTCTGTCAACAATGAGACAGAGGGCTACATCACAGGCCTTGCATTTCCATAGTGTGAGGTTCCTTTTCTTCTCCACTTGCCGGCAATGATGTCAGATCCTGCGGCCTTGTGTGGCTTTCTCTTTGACATCTGTAGCCACGCCAATGGCAACAGGAACATGGTCGGTGCTCCTCTGGATGGCAACTCCTGTCTTGTCCACTCCCCACAGCTGGGACACCAGTTCTTCCAGGAAGTTCTTGTGTGTCATGTGCTGAACCTGTTGTGTGTGGCTTATCTCACAGTGTAGGATGTAGGCATTTGTTGTAGCAATGTCCACAAAGTGCAGAAACAGGGTACGGTACCAGCGAGCAGTTCTGCGATGGGTCGAGTAATACTGGAGAAGCTGGTCTGACAGGTCAACCCCTCCCATGTTCTTGTTGTAGGCAACGATGGGGGTAGGGCAGGGAATGTCTTTCACTGCCCAGTGTCCATCTCCACCCTTCACTCTCCTCTGGACAGCCTCACCAGAAAACGCTGGATGGATTGTGGAGCACAGCGACACCTCCCGTGTGTCCATCCACTTCACAAAGACCAGGGGGCCCTCTCTGATCCATCTTATGGTGCCTCTCTTGGATTATTTGTTGAGGGCATTTGCTCTTTTACTTGGACACCCTTTCCTGTTGTCCCTGTAAGTACCACAGGCTCCAAAGTTAATGTTAGCCAAACCAAGGAACAGTTTGGGGCTTGTGTAAAAGTTGTCCATATAAATATGGTATCCTGTCCCAAGATGTGATGGCTGAATGAGGTCAATGACAGCATCATACGACAGTCCATGCACGCTTGGTGTGTGTGACTTGCCCACATACAGGTTGAAGTTGAGTGTGTAGCCATTACTTGACTCTGCCAACACAAACAGCTTGATCCCCCATTTTGTTGGTTTGTCCTTCATATATTGGGTCATGCCAGTTTTTGCTTTGGTTGCCATCATTCTCTCATCGACTGCCAGTTCCTTCCTTGGGTGGTAATGAGCGTTGCAGGCATTCCGAATGTCATCCATCAAAGGTTGGATTCTGAACAGCTTGTCATGCTGTGGTGTTCCCTTCTTCTGGTCATTTTTGACATCCTCCTCTGGATCACTGAGGTGGATGTTCCACGATAACGCCCTGAATCTGTCTCTTGTCATGACAGTGGCTGACGACAAACGGCACAGACATGAAGTGGTTTTTTCTCCAGTAGTCTTGGAGACTTGGCAGTGACACTAATGATGTGTACATGAGGAGACCTAGGTATTTGTATAGTTCCTCAACTTCAACATCAGTCCATTTGTACTTATTCCCCATTTCCTGTTTTTTTGCTGCCTGCTTGTTGGTGTTTTTGCAGAGTGTCTTCATGGTATTCCTGGTAAAGTACAGCTGGAACAGGTCCATTGGTGAGTGTACTGAATGCATATTCACCTGGGCTCCTGGTGTTCTGCGGGGCATGAACCTACTGGTTTGTGGGGCAGTATCAGGATCACTCTCGGTTTTCCAGGGCTCAGAACTGTAGTGTGGCTGTCCTGACTTTGCTGGAGATCTTGATCTGGTTTGACTCTTCCTTCCACCCCCTCTCTGTGTAGGCCTCTGTCTGCTTGTTGTCGGAGTGGTAGATGAACCAGGCTGCTCATCATCTCTGTACATGTCAAGACACATGTAAAATGATTAAAGATTGTACATCAAAGTACAAGATGCTCATTGGCACATATGCACAACAATTACAGTGAAGAAGTCGTTGGCAATGAAATTCTTGTTCACACAGCCACACACACACACAGACAAAGAGACACACACACACACACACACACACACACACACACACACACAGACTGACACACACACACACACACACACTCACAATATAATATACAATAAGCTAGCAATAAATGTACAGTACAATACACAATGTACAATAACAGACAGACACACACAGACAGACAGAGACACACAGACAAAGACACACACAGACAGACAGACAGACAGACAGACAGACAGACAGAGACAAAGACAGAAACACACACACACACACGCACGCACGGAAACACACACGTGCGCGCGCGCACACACACACGCGCGGGCGCGCACACACACACACACACACACACACACACACACACACACACACACACAATATAATATACAATAAGCTAGCAATAAATGTTCACAAAAAGTTTGTCTCACCTCTCGTTGTGAACCACAAAAGCCGAGTCGTCAATCTCATCATCACCACTTTCTGATTCCGACGATGAACTGTAAACAGCGTCCTGGTCGTCCAATCGATAGAACAAGTCGAGGGCTTGTTCAACCGAAAACATTTGCTTCATTTTACTTCCACAAAAAACTCTAAATCTACTCCTAAACTACCTAAACTATCTACACTACTCCACTCCTCTAAACTAGCAATAATATCTCTCTCAGTACGTCTCTCCTTGTCAACTCTGTCAATCTCCCGCCTTTCAATTTCGCTTCTTTGCTCAGTTGGCTCCTCCTCCACTCCCTAAAGTGTGCAGCCTGAAGAGCAGATTCAGCAGATTTACACATTTTTCTCCGTTTTGTTTTATGACAAAAACCGACAAAGTTATTAGAATAAATGCAACGCCTGTCGCATCCCATCTTGCGTTCTTTTACGAACGCGTCAATATTTTTCAATATTTTTTTATATAAAGTTTAAATGATCATATCTCCGTTTTTACTTGGTCAATCAACACAAAACAAAAAGTAGAATAGAGTTTCAAGCCAGCACTTTCGACAGAAGTGGACGGCAGTGCTCAACGAGACTTTGTTTTTATGCTTCGACGTCTTAAACTGGTCATGTGACTTGATCACGCCGGCGTGATCGGCGACTCGGAAGAGTTAACTGAGATTAAATTATATTTACTTTTTTGTTTATAAAAACAATGTAGTGCATGTGTAAATTAGTTAGGCACATGTAATGCACCTTCGATAGTAAAATCATCAATGTTTACTCTGCACAAAAGCTTGTGCTTTAGACATAGGAAGTGGTAACAGTGTAAGTACTTGTGTTTATGTGGTACAATACAGCTTTGTATGTGTTTTTATACAATTTCTTTATTTTCTGCATGAACAGGAGTCAAGGAAAGACAAAGGAAAGAAGGCTGAATCTACCCTTTCCAAGTTCCAGCAGGATCCTGACTATGCCAGTGATGCTGAATTGTTGGCAGCTGCAGGTATTTAACATTTAACTCGCCATAACTCTTATTTTAAAATTCATATAACATTTTCTTACTGATGTATTTCAAACATCTGACTAAATACACTACAGAAATATCACACATTTTATGGCACTGATAATGACGATAGTAGGTTTAGTATTTCACTTTAATTTTCAGCAGGGTGAGGGATATTATCAAGCTAGCTGCCCTTTTTCAGTGTAACAGATTAATGTCTAAATTCTTTGTTGGCATTTAGATAACGCATACACAAATCAATTTAATTTGATGTGATATGTTGGATTTGTTTTAAACTATTGCCTATATTTTTTGTAGCAGGTCTATACTAAAATGTTTGTATCAAATATAATTTGTGTTCTCTAAAATAAGATCTGATAACATGGAAAAAAGAAACAAAATTTGTTTATTGTGATAATGGTAGTGTTTGTCATTATATTCACATCTTACGCAATGTGCTCAATACATTTTGTCTGATTTTTTCTACAGAGACAGTCCTTGAAGATTCTGAGGTAGCGGTCTCCACACGGCTGACCACCTGGGGAGAGCTCACACCGGCTGTGAGACAGGACTCTTCCCACAGCCTCAGCACATCTCAGGGAAGACCTTCTTCCCCTGTAGACACATTTGCCTCAGAAACCGGTGGCATCTTGCTGGAGGGCTGGCAGAAATACTGGGAGCATCCACCTCCATCTACACAAGCCAATGGTATAGCTCCCCCTACATCACGTGGCTGAAATGTGATGAGATGTATGGTCTGTTTAAGAGGCCTTCCAAGTACAAGAATGCCAAAGGAGAGATTTTGGAGAGAAGGCTTTTAAAGGAGAAGATGGAGTTCCACCCACCCCCAATTCGTACTTCTGTCAAGGGAGGACTGCCCAACATGATGGCCTTTTTCACAACCCCTGCCTTGTTCTGGCGCCTAGTTGGTGTGATGCAAGCCAAGATCTGCTGCCCTAGCTCCAACTGCCCTGCACCACCAGGTGAATACCTTGAGAAGAAAGGCTTTGGTAGTTATGCCAGGCAAGTGTGTGGGATGAAGTACAATTACACCCTGTTGACGGAGAAGCTGAAGTCTTCACATTGTGAAAAGATGAGGCGGGCAGTGAGTAAGACACATAGTGAAGCAGACAGTGAAGATGAGGACAGTCATCATGTTCAGCAGTACATTTGGCTGGCACACAGTCCCAAGATTGTGATGAACCTGGCCCCGGCCATCAGAAGCATGTTTCCTGCCATACTGTGTGGGAAGCGTGCTATTGACAAAGGCGTGGTTACTCTTCTGAATGACAGGGTCAACAGTGTGTCCATGAACAAAGTCCAGAGACTGCTGCAGCAGGGACATGATGAGTGGTATGTGGAGCGCCGTGACCTGTACCAGACTCTCCTGTACGAAGCCGACACAGCTGGATCTGCATCGTCTCAGAAGAGCATCCTGTCCTTTGTCAAAGCTGCTGGTACTTACACCCCTCCTCTGCCCCGGACTCCCCTTCCTTCTGCCCGTGTGCTGAGACGTGCACACATGATCATGGAGATGGAGAAGATGCCTGTGTACAGAGCCTCAATCCTCAGTGTGACTGGAGAAATCCTCTGCATTGATGGTACAAAAAAGGTATGTGTATTGTATCAATTCTTGAAGTTAAAGCTGCAGTAGGGAGTTTTGAGAAAATGTTGACTTAGCCTGAAAATTTGAACAAGCACAATTTACAGTTCCAACCCCCTTGCTCTCTGCTGCGCTACAGCCCTCCCTCCACAGCTCCTCCCCCACAGCGGAGCCTGCCGGTGAACGCGCAGGCTAGTAAGCAGGACCACCGATGACGGCGGATTATAAACAGTTATGGAACATTCACTAATAGGGACGAAACATCAAAAATATGCTTTAAATTGACTATGGCCTGCCCATACTTTGTCTACAAACTTGGTCCTCAAATCATTATGTATTTTGCAATACATGTAACTTTATAAGGTTGCACTCTTTCTATAAGTTATAGCTACTAAGATAACGTTAAAGGATTAGTTCACTTAAAAAAAAAAAACTTTTGCTGATAATTTACTCACCCCCATGTCATCCAAGATGTCCATGTCTTTCTTTCTTCAGTCGAAAAGAAATTAAGTTTTTTGATGAAAACATTCCAGGCTTTTTCTCCATATAATGGACTTCAATAGGACACAAACGTTTAGAGGACCAAATGACAGTTTCAGCGCAGCTTCAAAGGGTTTTAAACGATACCAGACGATGAATAAGGGTCTTATCTAGTGAAACGATCGGTCATTTCAAAAATATATAAACAACTTTAAGTTTTATAAGCACAAATGCTCGCCTTGCTCTGTTCTGTGATGCACGATCGTGATCCTGTTCGAACTCGTTCATCCAAATGAACAAATCTTTTTTCGAGTCATTTCGTTCATTCAACGAACGAAATGACTCGAAAAAAGATTCGTTCATTTGGATGAACGAACAGGAGAGTCACGAACGACGGTACGCACTCGCGCTCCAAAGCCAAGGCTGCTGAAAGTTGGCAAAAAATATTTACCTATTGCCCAGCAACTAGGAAGTCCACCACTTCAGGTTTTGAAGGTGTTGTGTTCAACAGTTTTGAACACTTCAAAAGTGTAGTAGATGAGGAACTTAAAAAGAAGAAAAAATAACAACTAGAGAGTCAACTACATCTTCAATTTCATCCCCCAAATCACAATAGCAGATTTCTGGGGTATGGTTTGGACCTGATTCAGACCTGGATTAGACCTAGTTTATATTTTGCCCTAGTTTGGCCATGATTTAGACCTGGTTTAATCCCAGTTGTACTTACCTACAACCTCAATTCCAATGAAGTTGGGACATTGTGTAAAACGTAAATAAAACCAGAAAACAATGATTTGCAAATCCTTTTCAACCTATGTTCAATTGAATACACCACAAAGACAAGATATTTAATGTTCAAACTGATAAACTTTATTGTTTTTTGCAAATACTCACTCACTTTGAATTTGATGCCTGCAATAGTTCCAAAAAAGCTGTATCTTGTCTTTGTAATGTATTAAATTGAATACAGGTTGAAAAGGATTTCCAAATGAATGTATTCTGGTTTTATTTATGTTTTACATAATGTCCCAGTTTAATTGGAATTGGGGTTGTTATTTGGTCCTGGTTTAGACATGGTGTGGGTTATTCAGAATTACCTGTGCACAGATTTACATGTCATCAACATTATTTGCACTTTGTGGGTTACAATGTAATTTAATTTGCCAAAAAATATGTGTTTTTAGTGAATGTAAATATCTGCTTAACATTGCATACTATTGCACTGCATTACCTCATCCCTTTGTATATATTGTATGTATATTGTATATTGCTCAATGTGTACATGTATAAATCTTGTAAATATATATAAAAATCCTGTAAATAATAACTTATTAGTACCTTTTTTGCTATATTTTCTGCTAAATTACTTAATAATTAATGTTTATTCTATTCTGTTTACCTTGTTACCTGTGTTATTGTTATTATGGTTGTGTTGTTTATTTATTTCTGATATGTAGATATATATTGTTGAACAAATCCTATAAATAATAACTTGGTACCTATTTTGCTATATTTTCTGCTAAATTACTTAATAATTAATGTTAATTCTATTCTGTTTACCTTGTTACCTGTTATTGTTATTATTGTTGTTGTTTATTTATTTCTGATATGTAGATAAATATTGTTGAACAAATCCTGTAAATTATAACTTATTAGTACCTATTTTGCTATATTTTCTGCTAAATTACTTAATCTTAATTCTATTCTGTCTTCCTTGTTACCTGTGTTATTGTTATTATTGTTGAGTTGTTTATTTATTTCTGATATGTAGATATATATTGTTGACCAAATTAAAAAAAATAATGTTTCCAAATATATGATTCCTCTCACTGCTGTTTCCCCATTTGTCCAATAGCCAAAGATAGGAAAAGGTAAAGTCTTAAAATCCATTAAGGCCCTTTTATGAGTACATTTTACATGCTTCCTTACAGGGCGAATAGGGCCTATAGAGTGGATAATATCATGAGCAAATTACACTTTGTTCAAGTAGCCTAATATAGTTAATTAGCTTTTTTAAGTGATCTTGCAAACATTGTAACTAAAAGTCTCAAGTTTATTTGTAAGTGCATCCATTTATACTTCAAACAGATATGAGCAAACACATTTATTTTATTACTTGTTTTTTATTGTTTTAATTGAAGCATTATGTTTGTTACATTACGTGACAGACATCATATTATACTTAATGAAGACCAAAATCTCTGACTTGAATGTTTTATTATCTTATTCACAAAAACATAAAAAAGATTAAAAAAAAAAAGAACAGTAAACCATTTTAGAGGTAAACAAGACTTAAGATATTGATGTCCTGAAGTGTGAAAACATATTTCCATTTGGCCCCTCCCCTCTCTCATCTCTCCTCCCCTCTCTCCTCCCTCCTGCTGATCTGTTTACTTTGTTTCCAAGGTGATCAGGACCCAGGATAAGGACTTGGAGGGGTCATGGGCCATTCCCAGGCATCCTCCCATCCAAGTACTAACCAGGCCCGACCCTGCTTAGCTTCCGAGATCAGACGAGATCGGGCGTGGTGGTATGGCCGTAAGTCAAAACTGCTGCCAAAATTGGGCTATTTAAAAGGTTAAACCATTAGTGAAGAAAACAAAAAAGCTCACAGCACCTGATATTCCCAGGCGGTCTCCCATCCAAGTACTAACCAGGCCCGACCCTGCTTAGCTTCCGAGATTGGACGAGATCGGGCGTGACTTTTTTTTTATTTTATTTTTTTATTAAGAAATTTCAATCAATAAAATACAATAAAAATAAATACAATAAAAAATACATATTTTCTTCTACATACATCTATACATCACATATCTTCCATTTACATACACATTTTTTTAAAAACTCCTTCACTTCCGGGCAGCTTCCACATTAAATCTTTTAAAACACAACAAACTTTTGGGGTAAAAACATCATAAAAAGCATGCACAATATTTTCACCTTTAAAATACAAATACAGTCTTTCCATATATAATTCAGTTTTCCTTTCAAACACAGTCCAAACATCCAACACAATTTTTTCCTTTTTAGCCACAGTTCTTCTCTCCCATATTGCACTTTTCATTAACATTACACACAGATTTATAAAACTTTTGTTCCCTTTCGTTGTCACTCCGAGTTACGTCGGATGACGACGAATGGGGTTTCGCTTATAAAGCCTATCAACTTTGAGTATTACAAAAGAGCCAATGGCAAAGAAATGCCATGGGTCTGCGGAATTTGCATAGCGTATCTCCGCCCTACCTCGTGGGTATAAAAGGAGGACGCCGGCAACATGCAGGTATGTTTTTCGCTTCGGAGCCAAGTTTTATTCTTCGTTCCACAAGCCATCTCTGAACTGTCAGCTTTACAGATGAGCGAGATTCTCTGGACAGGGATGACTGTCACTTTTCAGGAGATGGTAGCAGGACCACTCCTTCCCCCGGTGGAGGGCCGGGGGAGAATCTTTTGTTCTCCACTCCCCGCTGCTCACCCCCTGGTGGGCAGCACCCTAATGTGGTTAGAGAGAGAAGTGACATGTTCATCCCTGAGCACACAGAGTTCTCGGACGACACGGTGTGCCGCCCCCGAGCCGTGCACCCCTCGTCCGCCTCTGTTCTAGAGCCGGATGACAGCACGCGCCGTCCCCGGACCGTGCAGCTCTCGTCCCCCTCTGTCGCCAGCCCACTGGCAGAGCAGACCCCCGTGGAACGTTCGTCCTTCCCTGGTCTCCTCTGTCAGGACGCGTTCAATGACTATGCCCCCACACCGGGCCGCTATGCCGTCCACGTCCGGGACAGTCATTCCGCCTCGCTGCCCCACCGACGGGAAGTCTGTGGTTCGCATGACCCCGCTGGTACAGTTCTTGGGAGCCTGGCTAGAGCTTCCCAACCTGTCCCGCTGGGTCGCACGAACGATCAGGCTCGGCTACGCGATTCAGTTTGCGCGGTCTCCTCCCCGTTTCAGGGGAGTCCGCTCCACTTTGTTCGGTGGCAATGCCCCTATCATGAGAGCGGAGGTTGCCACCCTGCTGGCGAAGGGTGCGATCGAGACTGTCCCTCCAGCCGAAATGAGGTCCGGCTTCTACAGCCCGTACTTCATTGTCCCGAAGAAAACCGGTGGGTTAAGGCCAATCCTGGACCTGCGCGTGCTGAACCGCTCCCTTCACAGGCTGCCGTTCAAGATGCTCACTGCCAAGCGCATTTTTGAATGTGTACGGCCCCAGGATTGGTTTGCAGCGATCGACCTGAAGGACGCCTACATTCATCTCTCCATTCTCCCTCCTCACAGACCGTTCCTTCGGTTTGCTTTCGAGGGGCAGGCATATCAGTACGCGGTTCTCCTGTTCGGGCTAGCCCTGTCTCCTCGCGTCATCACGAAGATCGTTGAGGCAGCCCTTGTTCTCCTCTGAGAACACGGGGTTCGCATCCTGAACTATCTCGGCGACTGGCTGATCCTAGCCCACTCTCGAGATCAGGTTTGCGAACACAGGTATCTAGTGCTCCGGCACCTAGCCCGTCTGGGCCTTCGGGTCAACTGTGAGAAGAGCAAACTCTGCCCCGTGCAGAGGATCTCTTTTCTCGGTATGGAAATCGACTCGGTTGCCATGTCCGCGCAGCTTACGAGCAAGCGTGTGCAGTCACTGCTGACTTGTCTGAGACAGTTCGAGGGCAAGAGTGCGGTTCCACTGAAACTTTTTCAGAGGCTCCTGGGGCATATGGCATCTGCAACCGCGGTAACGCCGCTCGGATTGCTCCATATGAGACCGCTTCAGCTTTGGCTTCGCGACCGAGTCCCGAGGTGGGCATGGCAACACGGCACTTTCCGAGTACCAGTTACTCCGACCTGCCGTCAGACCTTCACCCCGTGGTCGAACCTCAGTTTTCTACGGGCCGGAGTGCCTCTGGAACGAGCTTCGCGGCATGTTGTTGTAATGACAGATGCCTCCTCCACAGGCTGGGGCGCCATGTGCAATGGACGTGCTGCCGCGGGCTCCTGGATAGGACCCCAGTGCCTATGGCACATCAATTGCCTTTCCGCACTAACTCAAAACGTGCGTACATGTACACCACCTCCTGACCTGGCGTAGGATTTGAGCGTGCCGTACGCCAACGTCCATATTGATAAATATCAAAGTCACCGTGGTTTTGGGTGTACGCTGGAAATTTGGTGTATGCACTTTTGATAAATGAGGGCCAGTGAGAGGTGCAGGAGCAGTGAGAGATGCAGGTGCAGTGAGAGGTCCAGGAGCAGTGAGAGATGCAGTGAGAGGTGCAGGAGCAGTGAGAGATGCAGGAGCAGTGAGAGATGCAGTGAGAGATGCAGGTGCAGTGAGAGGAGCAGGGCCAGGGAGAAGAGCAGGCCTAAATCATTTCAGTATACTCACCTTCGTGCCAGGATCAGTCGGAACTCCATTCCATCCAGGTGGGATGCTGTTTTTAACTTAGACATTTTCAGCGGTTGAATCCCCGTAATGATTAGGCGATTTCATCACATGTGGTGAAGTCCCACCTGCAACTTATTTGACGGGGTCCAAATAGGCTGTCCGTGGTCAATGCATTAACAGGTCATATTTCATAATTACAGTGGTTTTATGAGGTGAAACCTACTGTACACCACACAGGGGACACAATACAACACACTGATGTACATTAAAGCTAATAATTATACATAATTAGCATAAAAATGGACTGTCCACGGACAGCATTTAGGGCACCCGTCAAATAGGTTACAGATGGGATGCTGTTTTTGACTGTAACGCACTTAACGGGGTACTACGGACCCCAGTCTTTGTGGACCGTCTGAGGGGACCCTGAGGGGCCACAGATTTCAAATCGGAGCCATTCGGAGCTATTGGGACCGTTGCGTGGGGATGTCCACCAAGCGCCTATGAAAATGAATGGGATAAGTTGCACGTGACAGTGGCTCCCGTGCGGCCCCCGGGGGTCCGAGGGGCCCCAAACTCTACAAAAAGTTGCGTCAAGTGGCCCTCTGCGACAGTCAGAGGGCCGAGGCATGCCAAGTTTATTTTTAGCTATTTTTTATGCACCTCTCTGTCTCCCATTGATCTCTATGGGAGCATGTGTCTGCAAGGGTTAATTCAGCAGTTAGGATTAGACGGCCTACTAGGCTCAGGAAGCATCTAGAGCCACGATACTCTGGGGCCCGATTCGGGGGCCCGTGGCGGTCGTCCGTGACCAATCTCGAGGTCCTGCGAACTTTTGACCCCTTAGGGCGACTGTTTATTTGACGTCCCACGTGCAACTTATTCCATGGGGCTGTTGGTGGCCAATTAGCGCGAAAAAAGGTCAGAGGGACGCGGAACTCTAGAACCCGTCCCCGGGGCCCGTGACGAGACCCAGGTGTCGGTTTCGGGCCGATCGGGCGTTTCCTTCAAAGCGTTTGGCTGAAACACAAACCGATCTAGAACCACCAAACCCGTGATCTAGAACCGGGGGCCCCGGTTGACGCATACGTCAGTTTCGGGCCGATCGGACCTTTCTGTCCACCCTTCACCGAGGACATGGTCCAATTAGTGGCAGCCCTCTTGCACACACAGAAAGACATATGCTCAGTAGGACCAAAAGTGAGGAGATTTTTGCACAAAAAAATTATACACTTGGAACCGATCTTGAACCCTGCGATCCGGGATCTAGAACCAGGGGCCCCTCGACTACCAGGGCGGCGAATTTGGAGGCGGTGCGACCTTTCGACCCCTGTATTTCCGCCCTCCCACGTGCAACTTATTCAGTTTTAACTTCACAGGAGCTTCCAGGTCAAGGGGGGCTTTTTTCGGCCAAACGAGCAGTTTTGGGCACGGAACTCTAGAACCCGTCCCCGGGGCCCGTGAAGGGACGCATATGTCAGTTTCGGGCCGATCGGGCGTTTCCTTCGAACCGTTTTGCTGAAACACATACTTAGAACCGATCTAGAACCACCAAACCCGTGATCTAGAACCGGGGGCCCCCGGACTACCGCCGTGCCGAATTTGGGGCCGCTGCGACCTTTCGACCCCTTTTGGCCCCTGTTTATTTGACGTCCCACGTGCAACTTATTCCATGGGGCTGTTGGTGGCCAATTAGCGCGAAAAAAGGTCAGAGGGACGCGGAACTCTAGAACCCGTCCCAGGGGCCCGTGACGGGACGCATACGTCAGTTTCGGGCCGATCGGGGGTTTCCTTCGAACCGTTTTGCTGAAACACATATTTGGAACCGATCTAGAACCACCAAATGGGAAGGAGCCATCTTCTAAAAGCACATGTGCCTCATCAATAGGTTTCTGTAGTGTAGTGGTCATCACATTCGCCTAACACGCGAAACCGAGCAGAAACAGTGGTTGGATTCTGACAGAAAATTTTAACTGTTTGCCACGCTAGGTGGGTGCAGCGATCATTTCCTTTATATGCTTTTTAATAAGCGTGCACCTAAAGATTTATGTCTGCAACCTGAAGACGTGTTTCCGTAGTGTAGTGGTTATCACGTTCGCCTCACACGCGAAAGGTCCCCAGTTTGAAACTGGGTGGAAACTGTGGGTGGTATTTGCAAAAATTTCGTATGCGATTTTCTGTTGAGCAGGTCAGTACACTTGCAGGGATGTTTGTGGTTTAATCTCTTTAGAAAAGGACAAAAATAAAACAAATGACCATTGAGGTTTCCTGTACAGTAATATAAAATGTTCGGTCTGCCAACAAAATTAGCAGCTTTTTGCCATGTTAAAAACACTGGGCAGTCTATAGTTTCAGTCGCTTTTGAACAAGCGTACCCTAAAAGCGGTGGGACTGATGTCCATATCAAGTTTCCGTAGTGTAGTGGTTATCACGTTTGCTTTACACGCGAAAGGTCCTCAGTTCAAAACTGGGTGGAATCAAGTGGTGGCATTTTAAATTTAATGCTCCAATTCGCTACAAAACCCTTGCTTTTGAGACAGGTGAAGGCCATCGTACCAAGGATCTGTAGGCAGACTGCCATGCCTGTGGGTGGTTTTTGCAAAAATTTCATATGCGATTTTCTGTTGAGCAGGTCAGTACAAAATAAAACAAATGACCGTTGAGGTTTCCTGTACAGTAATAAAAAATGTTTGGTCTGCAACAAAATTAGCAGCTTTTTGCCATGTTTAAAACACTGGGCAGTCTATAGTTTCAGTCGCTTTTGAACAAGCGTACCCTAGAAGAGGTGAGACGGACGTCCAAATCAAGTTTCCGTAGTGTAGTGGTTATCACGTTGGCTTTAAACGCGACAGGTTCTTAGTTCAAAACTGGGCCGAAACAAGTGGATAAATTTTAAATATAAATGCTGCAATTCGCTACAAAACCCTTACTTTTAAGACAGGTGAAGGCCATCGTACCCAGGAACTGTAGGCAGATTGCCATGCCGAATAACCTCTGTTTTGTTGTTTGTGGAATTTACAAACTGTCACACTGCTTGCAGAGCAGATTATGGGAAGGAGGGATCTTCTAAAAAGCACACTCTCCATCAGTAGGTTTCTGTAGTGTAGTGGTCATCACATTCGCCTAACATGCGAATGGTCCTCGGTTCGAAACTGAGCAGAAACAGTGGTTGGATTCTGACAGAAAATTTAAACTGTTTGCCACGCTAGGTGGGTGCAGCGATCATTTCCTTTATATGCTTTTTAATAAGCGTGCACCTAAAGATTTATGTCTGCAACCTGAAGGCGTGTTTCCGTACTGTAGTGGTTATCACGTTCGCCTCACATGCGAAAGGTCCCCAGTTCGAAACTGGGTGGAAACTGTGGGTGGTTTTTGCAAAAATTTCGTATGCGATTTTCTGTTGAGCAGGTCAGTACACTTGCAGGGATGTTTGTGCTTTAATCTCTTTAAAAAAGGAAAAAAATTAAACAAATAACCATTGAGGTTTCCTGTACAGTAATATAAAATGTTCGGTCTGCCAACAAAATTAGCAGCTTTTTGCCATGTTAAAAACACTGGGCAGTCTATAGTTTCAGTCGCTTTTGAAGAAGCGTACGCTAGAAGCGGTGGGACTGACTTGCAAATCAAGTTTCCATAGTGTAGTGGTTATCACGTTTGCTTTACACGCGAAAGGTCCTCAGTTCAAAATTTGGTGGAAACAAGTGGAGGCATGTTAAATACAAATGCTGCAATTCGCTACAAAACCCTTACTTTTGAGACAGGTGAAGGCCATCGTACCAAGGAGCTGTAGGCAGACTGCCATGCCGAATGACCTCTGTTCTGTTGTTTGTGGAATTCACAGACTGTCACACTGCTTGCATGTGCCTCATCAATAGGTTTCTGTAGTGTAGTGGTCATCACGTTCGCCCAACACGCGAAAGGTCCTCGGTTCGAAACCGAGCAGAAACAGTGGTTGGATTCTGACAGAAAATTTTAAGTGTTTGCCACGCTAGGTGGGTGCAGCGATCATTTCCTTTATATGCTTTTTAATAAGTGTGCACCTAAAGATTTATGTCTGAACCTGAAGACGTGTTTCTGTAGTGTAGTGGTTATGACGTTCGCCTCACACGCGAAAGGTCCCCAGTTCGAAACTGTGCGGAAACTGTGGGTGATTTTTGCAAAAAGTTCGTATGCGATTTTCTGTTGAGCAGGTCAGTACACTTGCAGGGATGTTTGTGGTTTAATCTCTTTAGAAAAGGAAAAAATATAAACAAATGACCATTGAGGTTTCCTGTACAGTAATATAAAAGGTTTTGAGGTTTCCTGTACAGTAATATAAGATGTTCAGTCTGCCACTAGCAGCTTTTTGCCATGTTAAAAACACTGGGCAGTCTATAGTTTCAGGCGCTTTTGAACAAGCGTAGCCTAGAAGCAGTGGGACTGACTTGCACGTCAAGTTTCCATAGTGTAGTGGTTATCACGTTTGCTTTACACGCGAAAGGTCCTCAGTTCAAAACTGGGGGGAAACAAGTGGATGCATTTTAAATATAAATGCTGCAATTCGCTACAAAACCCTTACTTTTGAGACAGGTGAAGGCCATCGTACCAAGGAGCTGTAGGCAGACTGCCATGCCGAATGACCTCTGTTCTGTTGTTTGTGGAATTCACAGACTGTCACACTGCTTGCAGAGCAGATTATGGGAAGGAGGCATCTTCTAAAAAGCACATCCGTCTCAACAATAGGTTTCTGTAGTGTAGTGGGCATCATATTCGCCTAACACGCGAAAGGTCCTCGGGTCGAAACCGAGCAGAAACAGTGGTTGGATTCTGACAGAAAATTTAAACTCTTTGCCACGCTAGGTGGGTGCAGCGCTCATTTCCTTTATATGCTTTTTAATAAGCGTGCACCTAAAGATTTATGTCTGCAACCTGAAGACGTGTTTGTAGTGTAATGGTTATCACATTCGCCTCACACGCGAAAAGTCCCCAGTTCGAAACTGTGGGTGGTTTTTGCAAAAATTTTGTATGCGATTTTCTGTTGAGCAGGTCAGTACACTTGCAGGGATGTTTGTGGTTTAATCTCTTAGAAAAGGACAAAAATAAAACAAATGACCATTAGGGTTTCCTGTACAGTAATATAAAATGTTCAGTCTGCCAACAAAATTAGCAGCATTTTGCCATGTTAAAAACACTGGGCAGTCTATAGTTTCACTCGCTTTTGAACAAGCGTACGCTAGAAGCGGTGGGACTGACTTACAAATCAAGTTTCCGTAGTGTAGTGGTTGTCACGTTTGCTTTACACGCGAAAGGTCCTCAGTTCAAAACTGGGTGGAAACAAGTGGATGCATTTTAAATATAAATGCTGCAATTCGCAAAAAAACCCTTACTTTTGAGACAGGTGAAGGCCATCGTACCAAGGAGCTGTAGGCAGACTGCCATGCCGAATGACCTCTGTTCTGTTGTTTGTGGAATTCACAGACTGTCACACTGCTTGCAGAGCAGATTATGGGAAGGAGGCATCTTCTAAAAAGCCATGTGCCTCATCAATAGGTGACTGTAGTGTAGTGGTCATCACGTTCGCCTAACACGTGAAAGGTCCTCGGTTCGAAACCGAGCAGAAACAGTGGTTGGATTCTGACAGAAAATTTAAACTGTTTGCCACGCTAGGTACTAGCAGCGCTCAGTTCCTTTATATGCTTTTTAATAATTGTGCGCCTAAAGATTTATGTCTGCAACCTGAAGACGTGTTTGTAGTGTAGTGGTTATCACGTTCGCCTCACACGCGAAAAGTCCCCAGTTCGAAACTGGGCGGAAACTGTGGGTGGTTTTTGCAAAAATTTCGTATGCGATTTTCTGTTGAGCAGGTCAGTGCACTTGCAGGGATGTTTGTGGTTTAATCTCTTTAGAAAAGGATAAAAATAAAACAAATGACCATTGAGGTTTCCTGTACAGTAATATAAAGTGTTCTATTAATTATGCATAATTAGCCTAAATATGGACTGTCCATGAACAGCCTATTTGGACCCCGTCAAATAAGTTGCAGGTGGGACTTCACCACATGTGATGAAATCGCCTAATCATTACGGGGATTCACCCGCTTAAAATGTCTAAGTTAAAAACAGCATCCCACCTGTAGCTTATTCGACAGGGTCCAAATAGGCTGTTCATGGACAGTCCATATTTAGGCTAATTATGCATAATTAATAGCTTTAATGTACATCAGTGTGCTGTAGTGTGTCCCCAGTGTGGTTTACAGTAGGTTTGACCACATAAAACCATTGTAATTATGAGATATGACCTATTAATGCATTGACCACGGACAGCCTATTTGGACCCCGTCAAATAAGTTACAGGTGGGCCCTTACTTTGCCCACCTGTAACTTATTTTACAGGGTCCAAATAGGCTGTCTGTGGACAGTCCATTTTTAGGCTACAGTGGGCCCTTAACTTGCCCACCTGTAACTTATTTGACAGGGTCCAAATAGGCTGTTCGTGGACAGTCCATTTTTAGGCTAATTATGCATAATTGATAGCTTTGATGTACATCAGTGTGTTGTATTGTGGCCCCTGTCTAGTGTACATTAGTTTTTACCTAATAAAACCATTGTAATTATGAAATATGACCTATTAATGCATTGACCACGGACAGCCTATTTGGACCCCGTCAAATAAGTTACAGGTGGGCCCTTACTTTGCCCACCTGTAACTTATTCGACAGGGTCCAAATAGGCTGTTCATGGACAGTCCATATTTAGGCTAATTATGCATAATTAATAGCTTTAATGTACATCAGTCTGTTGTATTGTGTCCCCTGTGTAGTGTACAGTAGGTTCCACCTCATAAAACCACTGTAATTATGAAATATGACCTGTTAATGCATTGACCACGGACAGCCTATTTGGACCCCGTCAAATAAGTTACAGGTGGGCCCTTACTTTGCCCACCTGTAACTTATTTGACAGAGTCCCTGTAAGCTGTCCATGGACATGCCATTTTAAGTCTAATAATGCATAGTTCTTCTGATGGGACACATAGGCCATTCGTGGCCACACAGGCGGTCAGTGGGATGAATAGGCCGTTCGTGGTCTCATAGGTGCACAGTGGGATGAATAGGCTGTTCGTGGTCACACAGGCGGTTAGGGGGATGAATAGGCTGTCCGTGGTCACGGGGCGGGGCCACGGGCCGTCACTTAGATTGGCCGTGGACAGACGGGCCGTTCGTGGTCAAACAGGCTGTCAGTGGGACGAATAGGCTGTCCGTGGTAACTGGGCGGGGCCACGGGCCGTCACTTAGATTGGCCGTGGACGGACGGGCCGTTCGTGGTCAAGCAGGCTGTCAGTGGAACGAACAGGCTGTCCGTGGTCACTGGGCGGGGCCACGGGCCGTCACTTAGATTGGCCGAGGACAAACGGGCCGTTCGTGGTCAAACAGGCTGTCAGTGGGACGAATAGGCTGTCCGTGGTCACTGGGCGGGGCCACGGGCCGTCACTTAGATTGGCCGTGGACAGACGGGCCGTTCATGGTCAAACAGGCTGTCAGTGGGACGAATAGGCTGTCCGTGGTCACTGGGCGGGGCCATGGGCCGACACTTAGATTGGCCGTGGACGGACGGGCCGTTCGTGGATACATAGGCTGTCGGTGGGACGAATAGGCTGTCCGTGGTCACTGGGCGGTCGGTGGGATGAATAGGCCTTTCGTGGTCACATAGGTGGTCGGTGGGATGAATAGGCTGTTCGTGGTCACACAGGCGGTTAGGGGGACGAATAGGCTGTTCGTGTCAGTGGGCGGGGCCAGGGGCCGTCACTTAGGTTGGACGTGGGCGAAAAGGCCGTTCGTGGTCACACAGGCGGTTAGGGGGACGAATAGGCTGTTCGTGTCAGTGGGCGGGGCCGTCACTTAGGTTGGCCGTGGGCGAAAAGGCCGTTCGTGGTCACACAGGCGGTCGGTGGGACGAATAGGCTGTTCGTGTCAGTGGGCGTGGCCAGGGGGCTGTTCGCAGGTCAAAGGTGGGACGGACGGGCGCTCCGTGGTCGGTAGGTGCGGTCAGGGAATTTCGCGAAAGGGCGGTCAGGGGGATGCGCGTGCGCTCCGTGGACGCCCGCCCGCAACCTTTTCGGCGCGCGTCGAATCGACTGAGGGCGGTCGGCGAGTCGCCCCCCTGTGCCCGACGCCCGTATCGCGAGCGAGGGGGCCGGATTTCGCCGGGCTCCCGACTTCCGTAGTGTAGTGGTTATCACGTTTGCTTTACACGCGACAGGTCCTCAGTTCAAAACTGGGCAGAAACAAGTGGAGGCATTTTAAATTTAATGCTCCAATTCGCTACAAAACCCTTGCTTTTGAGACAGGTGAAGGCCATCGTACCAAGGAGCTGTAGGCAGACTGCCATGCCGAATGACCTCTGTTCTGTTGTTTGTGGAATTCACAGACTGTCACACTGCTTGCAGAGCAGATTATGGGAAGGAGCCATCTTCTAAAAAGCACATGCCATGATATCACGTTCGCTTTACACGCAAAGGTCTTCAGTTCAAAACTGGGCGGAAACAAGTGGAGGCATGTTAAATATAAATGCTGCAATTCGATACAAAACCCTTACTTTTAAGACAGGTGAAGGCCATCGTACCCAGGAGCTGCAGGCAGATTGCCATGCCGAATAACCTCTGTTCTGTTGTTTGTGGAATTTACAAACTGTCACACTGCTTGCAGAGTAGATTATGGGAAGGAGCCATCTTCTAAAAAGCACATGCTCTATCAATAGGTTTCTGTAGTGTAGTGGTCATCACGTTCGCCTAACACGCGAAGGTCAGTCGCATGTAGGTGTAGAGTGTTGCTAGCCAATAAAAACGCAGGAAATTCCAGGGAGGCGGGCCTGAAAAAATACATGAAATTACAGGTTCGAGTCCCGTCTCGACCACAAACACCATAAAGTGTATCTAGATTAAAAAATGATTAGAAACTCATGTTAAGTACGATTTATATATAATAAACTAACTTTGTGCACAAAATAGAATGAAACGTGTAAGATTTGTTATTGTGTAGGATGTACAAAATGTACAATTACCTTAATAAACATTTACATTATAATAGGGTATAGTTTTCTTTAATATAGAAAATATTTGAATGTGAATAATTGTAAAGAACATTTCGATAATGTTTTAGACCTTTACATTTTACATTGAGATATTTATATTATATTTGTTTAACTATGTACAGAAATCCAATATATATATGAAATATAACCAGTAAACACCAAATAGTAAGTTTCTCGTTTTATTTATAGTACAAAAATATACATATTATTATGTAAAACTAAAAAAGGTAATGTATTAAATACTTATAGAGTAAACAACAATAACATTAATAATAATAATAAAATATAAAGCTGTGGAGAACATAGGAAAAAAACAAGATTTTTTAAATCAAATAATTATGTAGTGTTTAATGATAACAGTTATTAACATTTAGTGTTTACACATCTGAGCAAGATAACATAATGCAAGTCAATAAAATTTGCTTTAAAAACACTAAAGTACTATGCAAACAAGGACAAAACTGTTTGATTTTAATGAACAATGGAAATAAATTATATTGATAGATTATAGATTAAACAACAGCAATAATAATATCTAAAGTTGAGGAGAACAGGAAAAAACAAGAAAAAAAGTATTTTAAATTAAACAATTATGTACAGAGTATAATAGTACCAGTGCTTAACATTTAGTGTTTTTCAAATCTGAGCAAGATAAAATAATGCAAGTCAATATATGAACTTAAAAAAACACTAAAATACAATCCAATACAATAAAATACAATACTTTTGTTATTTTAATGAACAAATGGAAATAAATTAAATATAAAAAATATATATAAAAAAAAAAAATATATATATATATATATACATTAAAAGTGCAATAATATGTATATACATATATGCATAACATTGTGCAAGGAATGTCTTTGTGCTATAAACAGTATTTGAGGTCTGGGCATGTCATTTGTCAGTGAAGTCATTTTTTCTTTTCCTCAATCCACCTCTGCTTCTCAGCCTCATAGAATGGAGACTGCTGAAAGTCTTTCCATGAAATGTCTGCACTCATTCCCTGAGCCTGATAAAGGGAAAACACTTTAGCAGGACAGTAAATGTATTTACCTGCCACTGCAGGGAAACCAGTGTGAATATGAGGACTGTTGGGTGCTTGTTTCAGTGGCAGGTGGCAGAATCTGCACAGACGACCAGTAGGATGCTCCACTACTGACTTTCTCTTGCTTCTCTCCTCAATCACCCTCCTATTTACTGCCCCTCTCTGCTTCGAGGACTCCAGTTCTCGCTGAAAAAAAGGAGTCTCTGCAAAGTCTTCAAGGGGCATTCTGGGGTTGGTCAGGCCCTCTGCTGAATATGTGTCAAAAACATTCTTGGGGCAGTAGAAGTATTTAACATCACCACCTTGATAAAAGAAATGTATTGAGGTGCCATCACCCATGTATCGAGACTTAGGCTGACCACAGGCTAAACAGGATCTAGTGTGCTTTTTTTGCAGCATATGCTGTTGTTCCACCTGTCGACCACCTGTCTTAATGGGTCCAGTCCGAGCAGCACAGGGAGAAGCAGCTAAAGGCAGTGGTGGTGTGCTTGGCAGTTCTAAAAGAGATTCACAAAATTATTAAACGAAGTATTTGTTTTGTGTGCATAGATTAGGCAAACAGATTACACACATTGGCGCCTGTATGAATAATATAATTACCTGTATCTAAAAGAAACTCCTCAGATGTTTTTTCCTTCACTGTCACAGCACTCGGAGTGGAAAAACATTGAAAAATGAAAGTCTGGGGGGTGGCCTCTGGTTCAGCAGCAAGAGGGGTCTCAGCAGAAGAGGAATCCTCTAAGCATTTCTGAAATTCAGCAGAATTAGTGTAATATTACACTATTTATACACTTTACACTTTATAAATTATAAAGTATTTGTTTTTTTAAAAAAAGTCTGTTATCAAAGAACTTTAAAGGCTTACCTGAGATGGAAATGAGAACTCAGTGCCAGATGAAGACTCTTCTTGCATCCCTAGGTCTGTCTTCCTGCTTTTGTGTTTGTCAAAGTCAAGAGGCACAGGTCGACAGCCTGGCTCCACATATTGTAGGCCAAACCTCTCTCTTGTGTCCCAGCTGGAGATGTGGAAGGCTGGATATTTGGGTTGCCCAGTCACTCTTATAGATGCCCTATTTAACTCCATCATCAAAACAGGGTCAAACACTCCAGGTAAGACAAGCCCAGGCTGTTTCAGGTCCACCAGCCGCTGATAATTCCAGCGTGCGACACCAGTCATACCCTGCGCCTGGAACAGCTCAGGAGAGACGCGATTACCCGTTACCCACTGAGCCTGGGGGAAATGAAACCCCTCTTGCTGTGAAGTACCTCTGACAGGGATCCAGATGGCCACAGCAGCTCCTTCACCCTTGACATGATTCAGTTGTAGCGTTCCACCATGTCTGTAGAGGATTTCTTCCTCCACCTCAGGGTCACTCAGGCAGCCTCTAAGGATGTGGATACGCTGAATCCACCAAAATTTTAGCATCGAGGGTTTAAAAAGGAAGATGTTGTTGGGATCCTTTGCAAGATGGAAATGGTGAAGTACTTCTTCCACTCTTTGGACCAGCTCTCTAGGATGTGGCACTTTTGTCCTGCAGTGCGCTCTGATGTGCTGCTTTGTGGGATTAGCAGGCTCAATTCCACAGAACTTGTATGCGTTCCTCAGTTTCTCCAGGTCACTCTGATCTACTACAGAGAAGGCAGAAGAGAGGAACTGGCAGAACGAGCTATACAGAGGATGGTTCTCCGAAACACATTCCCTGGTGAATCGCCGCATACAGTTAAACAAGTCTAGTTTAACCACCATGTCCTCATTGTACTTCTGGCAAGCGGCATTTACATTCTTTAGGTTTCCTGATGTAACCTCTGCCACAGTAGCTTCAGTGGTCCTCCAAGCTTCCCACTGCTGGTGCTCATACTGTCCTGGGTCCATCACTCTGAAAGCAGCACAGCAGTCCCTAAGTACATAAAAGGGAAATACATTTTAATGTATTCATTACCTTTGCTTACACATCTTGATGTGATGTGTGATGAGATGTGATTATTCTTACCTGTCCACCCACTGGTACTTGGCCTTGGGTATGGAGAGCTTGGCCTTTCTGTAGTGTAGTGGTCATCACGTTCGCCTAACACGCGAAGGTCAGTCGCATGTAGGTGTCTCAGCAGCCTTCTCTGCCATCTTGGTTATAGAACAAGATTTATCTGACGCTTTTATCCAAAGCGACTTACAATTGCTATATTTCAGAGGTCGCATGCCTCTGGAGCAACTAGGGGTTAAGTGTCTTGCTCAGGGACACATTGGTGTCTCGCAGTGGATTCGAACCCGGGTCTCTCACACCAAAGGCATGTGTATTATCCACTGCGCCATCACCGCCCCTATGTGCCAGCAGCACTGTAGCGATTGGCCATCCCACAGTACATTGACGTCAAGGATTGCTCACTCTCAGACTGCAGCATCACCCAGGACAGGATCATCCAGTTCTCATTCATCACAGCGTAGGATGACATTGTACCAGATGAGAGGGTCACTTTTCTAGCAACTTTGCGTGTGTGATCTGATCTGAACACCTGTCCAAAAGTTCCTTGAAGGAGCTGAGTGAGAGCTGCCTCTTGCCGGTGTTATTCCTGAAGCAGGCACTCCACCAGATAATGTGCAGACACAGACACCCCATGCCACCCATCAGTATCTTCGTAACTCCCAAACGAAGCAGGTGTGTCATCCTTGCTCAATGCTCCTGTGATGGTTTTCTGGCCATACAGCCCTGCTTCAGCATCCCTGACGTTCTGCACAATGAGAAGGTAAGCAAGGTGGGCTCTTTCAAACTTAAGGTGAAGCACCTCAGACAGCTGGTTGGCCATGTCATTAGGGGATTTTCCAGACTGCCTCAGTTCATCTATCACAGTTTTACAGATTGCCTTCTTATGGGTTAGGAAGGCTGGCAAGATGTTTCTGAATCGCTGTGGTAGCATGTCCACCCACTGAGGTTTATCAGCGAACCAGTATTTTTTCCATGCCTTATAGCACAGACGTGAAGCAAGGATGTAATATTGCCCACTAGTGCCAAGGATCACTCGGGGTCTTCCCACACCTGAGGACACAACATGAGGATTTGGACAGCTGTAGAGACAGGGCAGGATGTAGTTGTTTCTAAGCCTTTCATTTATACTGTGCTCAGGTTTCCAAATGAAAAAGGGATGGAGCTGGAAGTACTTTGGTGACGGAAGGCCCATGTTTGTCTCTATAAGCTCAGGCTGAGGTGGATAGCGCCACAAGACCATATTCATTAGGTGTCTTACTGGGTGTGATCCTGGCCAGAGCCCCATGGACTCCATCTCTGTTTTCATCCAAATTCTTTGATGAAGAGAGCAGTTCCAGTGGCTAATATCTTGCAAGTAGCTAGTAACAGGTGCTTCCGTCTGTGCAGACGTCAATGATGCAGGAGCTGTAGGTGCTGATTGTGCTGCAGGAGGTGGTACAGAGCCATCAGTCTGTGAAGAAGGTCTACACAGAGGATCTGGTGGACTGGGAGAACTAGAGACTGCATGTGATGGTGGTTAAGGCTGTGGCAGAACTGCACGGAACACAAAGCAAAGGAAATAAATGCATATATATATATATTTACATTTACATTTAGTCATTTAGCAGACGGTTTTATCCAAAGCGACTTACATTTGAGGATTAAACCAAGCGAGTCATCATGGAGAGGCAAAAACAACGCAAGAAGTGCTCAGAATACAAAGTTCAAACATTGCTAAGAGTAGCATAAACCAGACAAGCGAAGATTTCAAGAAAAAGGTTTTTTTTTTTTTTTTTCCTATGTTAAGTGCTCACGGAAGAGATGAGTTTTCAGTTGTCTTTTGAATGCTGTCAGTGATTCTGCATTCCGGACGAGGGTGGGTAGGTCATTCCACCAGCATGGAACCGTGAATGAGAATGTTCTGGACAGTGATTTTGTGCCTCGCTGTGAAGGCACCACGAGCCGTCGCTCCTTGGCCGATCGTAGGCTTCTGGTAGGGATGTAGACCCGTAGGAGCGAGTGAAAGTAGGAGGGAGCTGAGCCGGTGGACAATCTGTAAGCAAGTGTCAGCGCCTTGAACTTGATTCGAGCAGCGAGTGGTAGCCAATGCAGGGAGATGAACAGCGGAGTGACGTGGGCTCTTTTGGGCTCGTTGAAGACAAGACGAGCAGCAGCATTCTGGATCATTTGTAAGGGTTTAGTTGCAAATGATGGAAGACCAGCTAGAAGAGCATTGCAGTAATCAAGCCTAGAAATAACCAGGGCCTGGACTAGAAGTTGTGTTGCATGCTCAGTTAGGAAAGGCCTGATCTTCCTGATGTTGTGCATTGCAAACCTGCATGATCGAGCTGTCTTTGAAATGTGGTCTGTGTAGGTTAGCTGGTCATCAAAGATTACTCCAAGATTTCTGACTGACCTTGATGGGGTGATTGAGGATGAGTCTAGCTGGATAGTGAAGTCGTGCCGTAGAGACGGATTGGCAAGGAGGACGAGAAGCTCAGTCTTTGCCACATTGAGCTGCAGGTGATGTTCCTTCATCCATGCCGAGATGTCCGCCAGACAGCTAGAGATACGTGCAGCTACTGTGGGATCGTCTGGTTGAAATGAGAGGTAGAGCTGGGTGTCATCAGCATAGCAGTGGTAAGAGAAACCATGTGCCTGTATGATGGGTCCCAGTGATGTGGTGTAAATGGAGAAGAGGAGGGGTCCAAGGACTGACCCCTGGGGAACCCCTGTGGTCAGTCGATGTGCTTTGGATATCTCGCCTCTCCATGCGACCCTGAATGACCTACCTGTGAGATAGGGCTCAAACCAGTAGAGGGAAGTTCCAGTGATGCCCAGTGATGAGAGGGTGGACAGAAGGATCTGATGATTCACAGTGTCGAAGGCAGCAGACAGGTCTAGGAGAATGAGAACTGATGATTTGGAAGCAGCTTTAGCGATCCGCAGGGCTTATATAAGTATATATATATATATTTATATATTTATATATATATATATATATATATATATATATATATATATATATATATATATATGCGTGTATAACACATTTAATGCACGTGTGTTTAACTATCTTTACTGTTTTTGTTCAAGTAGCTGGGAACAGGGGTTTCAGTCATTGCAGACGGCATTGCTGCAGGAGCTGTAGGTGCTGATTGTGCTGGTTGAGGTGGTATAAAGCCTTCACCCTGTGAAGAAGGCCTACACACAGGAGCTGATGTTGATGGAGGCTGCGGCAGAGCTGCAAGGAAAAGCACAGGGAGGAAATTAAAAACATATTAAAACACTGAATGTACATGATATGTATTTGATTGTCTTGACTACATTAAATGACTAATCATTATTTATTATTTTATTCTATGTATTTTGTTATTTATTCTAGTAATGCACATTCTGATAATGTTCAAATGTCTGTAAGTAAACAGTCCACTTTTTCACAACAAATAAAAACAGTTTAAATAGCATGCATACAATTCATGAAGTGCACTCACCCTCACCACTGGTATATTCAAACCTTAACAGTAGTTAGAACAAAATAACATGTTTTTTAGAACAGGCAAGAACAGTGCCAAAACAACAAATAAGATAATTAAAAATCAGAAATGGAGGATAAGTGTGTATGTAACCAAATAAGCCTGCAAAACTGATGTGTAAAGTAACCTGTTGTAGATAAGACTGTGGATCCTGTGGCTGCAGATGAAACTAAAAATTAAGCATTATAATTTGAGCGTTTTCTCTCCAGTATGTACAATTTTATACCAATTTTATAAGAATTTGACATGGGTATATATAACACACATGACACGATACTTGATTTACTTACTCAGCTGTGTGAGATATTTTGTTGGAGAAATACTCAGCATCATCCTCTCCAGTTCTTCATCCTCCTCCATTACTATAAAATATAACAAATGCATCAGTAGCTAGGCAGGCTTTAAGAATCAATATAAGCAAACTTGCATGAATTTTATTAACTCACCAGGCTGATCAGAGTCAGTAATGGAAGGAACAGGTGGTCTTGCAGCGGAAGCTGATGGTGAGGGCATCGGAGGAGTGTTTTTGGTCATCTGTTTTTGCTGCTGTTTTAAAAGATACTGCTGCAAATTGTACATTTTGCTGCCTGGCACACACTTCTGCGTCATTATAAAGAAAGCATATCCGTCTGCCCTGGTATCCCAAATCTTCCTCCAAGTGTCTTGTGCTCTGGATCCAAATCCAACAGTATTGTCATCCTCTGTCAAAACTGGCACTGGATCTGGCCTTTGAGACAGATACTGTTTAAGATCTTCAATTTCCTTGAAGCTTCTTGAATACTCAAGAAAGGAAATGAGGCTATCCTTGCATGGACCCTCTGGGTTGAACTGCCCAGCCTGTTCTTCTTCCTCAACCTTATCGGACAGGTACAAAGCATAGCTGACATCATTCTCTAATAACCACTTGAAAGACTTGCCCTTGTACTTGCCGAACTGAAGAATGCATTCTCCCAACACCTCTTGCTTGTCAGAGACATCCCCTCCTCTATGTAACACAACAGAACGGGCGTTCAACTTGACCAGATTTTCACTGTTTTCTTCATGATGCTGTTCTGAAATCAGAATGTATTCATTAGTGTCTCAGCATAAGCATTTAAATACTTACAGTAACAAAATGAAATAAGACAGTTAATACTAAAGCATCAGTGATATACATAAAAGAGTTATTTTACAATGCTATAATATTCCATAATATTACTGTTTCTTAACTGAATAAATGCAGCCTTAGAGCACGTACTGTTTATTAAATTTGCATTATTTAATATTCATTATTTAAATTGCTTTAAAAATGTATATATGTATGTATAAAAAGTTAACAAGTTAACTAATTAAAAATGTTAAATTATACCATTAAATTGTACACATATATATATTTGTTTGTAATTTAAAAGTAATATATGTGTGTGTCTGATATTAATTACATTATAGGAGGACCAAACCCGCAGAAATTAAAAAATAATAAATAAACATGTAAACAAATAAAAATATAAATTTGATAATAGGAAAAAAAATAAAGGAATAAACGACTTGATAAAATAAATATGATTTAGTCTTTATCAAACTAATTTTTGTATTATTTCCCTCAATTTATTTTCTGCTTTTATTTATTTGTTAATTAATATTTATATTTGGTAAGCAAGACCAACCAACCTAATTATCATGCACATCAAAAAATGTAAGAATAGATATAAAACTAAAGAAAGAAAATTTAAAATAAATAAAGATTAAAATAAATAAATCTGGAAATAAATACATATTGGAATAAATAAATATACAAATAAATGAATGCATAAATAAATATGCGAATAAATGGAACAAACAAATAAATAAAATAATAAATAAATACAATTAAAAAGAATACAAATACATTAAAATATAAAAGCAAAAAATTATAAATTAGGGGAAAAATATACAAAAATACATTTGATTAAAATTAATCATATTTATTTTATCAAGTCGTTTATTCCTTTATTTATTTTCCTATTATCACATTTATTTATCTATCTATTTATTCATTTATTTATTCATTCATTTTTAATTGCAGGTTTGGTCCTCCATACTACTGCACATTACATCTTACTGCACTGTTAACATATATTTTAAGCATAGTAAGAGATTATGATGAAACATTCACCTTTACCTTCACCAGATGACACTATGCTTTTTAAACTACCCGCCACGGAAAAGCGAAACAGCGCCAAAAATTTCGTATGCGATTTTCTGTTGAGCAGGTCAGTACACTTGCAGGGATGTTTGTGGTTTAATCTCTTTAGAAAAGGACAAAAATAAAACAAATGACCATTGAGGTTTCCTGTACAGTAATAAAAAATGTTTAGTCTGCCAAAAAAAAAATTTAAAATTTTAATCTTTTTAAAGAAAATGTAAAAATAATAATACGTTGTATAAAGTTAAAAAATGTCTGACGTTTTTACAAAACTCAGTTTTGCTGAAAGAAGAAGAACAAAGACATTATAAAAGGTTTTGTGAGAAACGCTGTGAAACACTTGCACACTCCGACCAGAAATGGCTGAACGGGAGTGGTACGGTGCGTCACACACTGACTCCTCCCACGACACACCTCCGCACCTGGAGCGTGGGAGATAGAACACAGAGTTCCCACACACACACATCTCCACACATGGATCGAGGGGAATAGAACACAGAGTTCCCACACACACACATCTCCACACATGGATCGAGGGGAATAGAACACAGAGTTCCCCCACACACACGCACACGCACGCACGCACGCACGCACGCACGCACGCATACACGTCGTCACAATGTCTGACCCCTGGTGTTTGACCCGTGCTGTGCCCTCCTGCTAGTGTTATTTTCGTAAGAGGTCGAGAATTATTTTATTGCTGAGGTTATCTGATGAGATCGGGGTGTATGTGCAAGACAGTCGCCATATGCTTTTCTAGTTGTAAAATCAAATATCAGAATCCCTACCACATGCAGAGTTGAAAGATGTTCTTTGAAAAAAAAATGTGCGGGAAAAAAAGGTGTTTTTGAAATCGGGAGATGCAATCTTTAAATTATGAACGGCTATTTCATTCAAACTCTTCACTTCGACCAGAACAGTCAACCGAATCTTGGCTCTACGTGAAACATGTCAGGAGATCACCACGGTATGTTGGTAGCACCATTTCTCATTTTAACAAAAAGTATTATAGTTCAAATACGTGTTAGAATATTACATTTTTATTCTCTCTTTTATTAACATGAACAGAGGAATCACTCCCGGATTTATATTATAATGGCGCTTTAGCAGAAATTCTGGATCCTCATTGTGAGTTTTTTATAAAACATTCAAATTGTTTAATACATTTTACTGAAATTGTTATTATCAGAAACATATATATATATATATATATATTTGTTTATTTGCATTTTAGATAACGAATGGTTTTCACAGAGGGCTTTACACAGTTTTTTACAAGACAATACAGTAGATAGCGGTGAACTCCCCCCGACTCAGACTCCTGTTTCTACAACGCAACAAACCCAGGCTTCGGAGGGGGATCCACAAGCGTTATTGGACAACTCCGTGCAAGCGTATGATAACGTCACTACTTTGAATCGTCCTGAAGTGCCTGTTTGTGAACAGCCAAACAGATCGCCGGAGGTTGAAGTGAACGCATCTGACATAAGCGACTCGTATCAGAGGCCTTCATGCAGCTACTGGAGCGGACATTATAACGTGCGTGTACATCGTCCCACCTCTGGGAGAGGAATAAAGCGTCTTCGTGATGTTTATGGAGAATATGATTCAGACAGTGGCTCGCAATTAGGATATCCAAACGACGGTGGGTAACATGACAATCGTCATTATTTTTATTCATTGAATATTTAAAATAATAAAAATAAATATTATTTCTCCAGAACAAAACTCCATTGATGAATGTACACCGACGACGAATTACCAAGACCCCGAAGTCGGAGGACCATACAAGAAACGAGACACGGATTTAGCCGTGTCTCACGACTCATACGAAAGCTCATCGGAAGATAGTGGTAAGATAGGCTACTATACATTTTGTGTCTTATCATATGTAATAAATAATACATATAATAATTATTGTTATGTTTTCTTCTAGTACAATATCATGATGAAAGAGAATTGAATATATTCCTTGAATCCCAAGCGGCAGTGTTGGATATAATTGAGCCTGAACAGAATTCATCCGACAACAGTGACTCCGGAGAATCTGCGGGTGCCTTTAGACCGTTATTCAGCGAGCGGGATTTTCAGAGGTTGCGTTATGAAACATTTCTCAGCGCCAACCGGAATTTCCTACGAATTTTAGATGTTGTGTGACAGCCCAATCGTATCAGCAAACCGAAGGACTGCTGTTTGATTCACAATCGCCAATAGTCGGACTTCTACGTACGATTGCTGATCGCCAAAACCAACACACTGCAGACTTGAGAAGCGTTGTGGAGTTTTTTCGGAAACTGTCACGAACAAGCATTAGATGAAAACAGACAATTGCGTAACGAGCTCTTAAGCGTACAACAAGAAGTCGATCAGGTAAGGTCTGATCAACAATTGGTGACGGTGGCCATGTCTCTAATTTCTGAACGACTACATGTTGTTCAGAGAATGTTGAGGGAATTACATGATGCGTTTATGAGAAGATAAGGATGCATACCTTTTTTTTTTTTTGAATGTTACTTTTTAATTTCTTTTTAAAACTCATTTGAGGGTTATTATTTTTAAATTCATTTGGTAATTATTTTTAAATTCATTTGGTTATTATTTTTAAATTTCATTTGTTTGTTATTATTTTATGTGATCTTTATTAGTGATACAGACATGTGTAGGTGGCTTAGTATTGTTGTTGAATTGTTATTCTATTTCTGTTACACTTTGTTAATCGTACACATTAATTGACAATATTGTTTATGTATGGTAGTAGCACATATGTGCTTGTTTTACACGATTTTAAATAAATAAAACATACCAAAATGCTTTGTAAAAGAGCTCGAACCGACTCAGATTCTGAAGACGTAGAACACGAGCGATCAAGACAGCAGATTAATAATCAATTACGACAATTAATAAGCAATCAGCTACAAATGCTAAACACAAGCGAACTAACCACTACCGAACGATTGCAAAATATTATAGACGAACAGCAAAGATGGTTAGAAACACCTGTGCCTAATGATAATGAAAACGTACAGATCGGTACAGGTGATTCACCTCAAACGAGCTATGATCCACAGCTTCCAGAAATGGGGCTGAGTCAGTCAGAAATACGTAACCTCGCGACTGAGGGAGGCTGTGTAGGACAGTTCACAATAATACCAAGACCGCATTTCAATGGGGTAGAAATTAATAGGACACTTAATCTCCGTGAAATAGACACAAATGATTTAGCTACTTATAATATACATCTTCATAATATTTTAAATGAGATTGTAGATTTTTCTCAATTGATGGCTGGCAAAACAGGCTATATAAACATAGCTTTATCTGGCGATAGTTTATCCACGTCCATAAATACAGTTTTAACACCTGAGAACAATCACAATCCTACATTATTTATCGAACAGATTGAACAAGCGACACAGAGTAACGGTGCTGTAAGCACAGACGCGACACTATCATTACAGATTTCTGTAGTTATGGACAAGCCTGGAGGGAGTCATAGGAGAAGAAGAATTACAACCCTTGCGATCAGTGAATCTATAGAGATGAATAAAATGCATTTATGCAGTCCTAATAATTTCGAAAACAGTATGTGTTTGAGTTTTTGTCTAGCCTATTTTCTTAATCCGTCGTTTACAGATCAGCAACTACAAAGACCTGCGTACGAAATCCATACGAGCTGTGTTTTCACACCGCATGAAAAATAGGATTTCACAATTTGATTGTTTTCGAAAAGAAATATGATCTAAAAATCTTGGTATTTCACCGAGACAGCTCAGGGAATCTACAAGTGTACAAAAACACAGATGAAATTCATCCAAAGACTGTGAACCTGTATAATCACGAGGGGCATTACCATCTATTAAAAAATTTGAAAGGTTTTATAGGGTGTAGCTACGTCTGCCAATACTGCCATAAGGGACACAACGATATGAGGACACACAAATGCAAATATGTATGTAATATATGCAATACGTCCGAGTGTCGGATACATACTACAAAGTATAGACAATATCCAGATTGTCTCAGATTCTGTAGAAATACGTTCTGCTACAATACACATAAAAAATCATGAGTACCCGACGAAAGCCCGCTATGTGATACCATTCGTTTTTGCTCAAAATGTCACACTACTTATAGGCTAGCAAGAAACTGTGATAAGATAAAACCACACAACTGCTCTCCGAAGTGTTGCGAACATTGCAACGAGGCCTTGACAGACGCCGGTAGCCACGAATGTTACATTCAACCCCTTAAGTCTGAAGCACATGATGAGAAATACATTTATTACGATTTTGAAACTATGTTTGAAAATGGTAGACATACCGCTAATTACATATGTGCAATGACACACGCTGGTGAGGTATTTGAAGCTGCTGGAACAGATTGCGCAGCGCGTCTGATTAAACACTTCAGACGTTCAAAATATACCAACTTTACCTTCGTAGCACACAACACGTCCGGTTTTGACAATTTTATTCTAGTGGAATACCTCACCAAGAAAGGGTTAACACCGAAAATTATCATGCAAGGATGTCGTATCTTGTACATGTATGACGCAGCGTTTAAACAACGCTTTATCGATTCATTTCAGTTTCTCCCAATGTCTTTGGCAAAGATACCGGCTGTATTAAACCTAAGTGTGAGCGATAAGGGTTTTTTCCCACATCACTTCAATAGATTGGAGAATGCTGATTATCTGGGGCCGTATCCAGCAAAAGAGTTTTAAGGCTATGAGACGATGAGTCAATCCGAACGTACTAGATTTGATCTATGGTATGCAAGTGTATCGGGTTTGTTTGACTTCAAAAAGGAGCTAGCTTTTTACTGTCGGAATGACGTGATTATTCTACGCCAGGCCTGTTTGAGCTATAGGGATGAGTTTTTAAAAATCACAAACATTGATTCATTTAAATCAGTAACACTAGCAGAAACGTGCATGAAAGTATTCAAAACTAATTTTCTGACACGCGACACACTGGCTCTCACCCACAGCCATGCGTACTTTAATCAACACAAAGCTTTTTCAAATTTGTCTATACAGTGGTTAGAATATTTTCAAAAAAAAGAATAAAGTAGATGTGCAACATGCTTTAAATCATGGTGTCAAATCAAGTCAAATTCGGTCCCTATCATGTTGATGGGTATTACGAGAGCAATGAAGGCGTGAAAACAGCTTTAGAGCACTTAGGGTGCTTTTTTCACGGACATTCTTGCGGATTTAAGGCTGAAGAAATTCAACCTTTATCAAAAATGTCTTTTGGATCTCTCAGGAGACTGTCGGATGACAAACTAGAGACCCTGCGTAAAACGTATTCCTTGCGTGTGATCTCTATATGGGAATGCGAATGGAACAATGCAAAACAGTCAGATCTGGACGTCATACGGTTTATGGAATCTTACTAAGCGCCTGAGAGGTTGAAACCCCGCGATGCTTTATACGGTGGCCGCACAAACGCATATAAGTTGTACCACAAAACTGCTGAGGGTGAGAGGGTAAATTATTATGATTTCACATAGTTGTATCCGTACGTACAATCATGTAAAACATATCCTATCGGACATCCTAAAATAATTTCTAAGGATTTTGAATCTATAGAGAATTATTTTGGTCTTATCAAAGCCACAGTCCTACCCCCACGCAAGCTTTTTCACCCCGTACTACCTTACAGGTGCTGTGGTACGCTAAAATTTCCATTGTGTAGGACTTGTGCAGAGAATCAGATTCAAAACCCTCACTGCAGTCATACGGATGAAGAGAGGTGTATTGCAGGGTCGTGGGTCTCCGTCGAATTACAGCGTGCTATTCAACACGGATATAAAGTGTTGAAAATGGACCAAGTCTGGGATTTTGAACAGACATCTGACACCTTGTTCAGCGGCTATGTAAATACATTTCTAAAATTCAAACAGGAAGCCTCAGGCTTTCCCTCACATGTATTGACAGACGAAGACAAACAGTCTTATGTCAACTATTATCTTGAAAACAAGGGTGTTAGTTTGGATGTTTCTAATATTTCACACAACCCTGCAAAAAGATCTATAAGTAAGCTAATCCTGAACACATTGTGGGGTCGGTTCTCATTGCGTACCCAGCTCCCGAACGCGGAGCTTCTGACAGATCCAGAAGAGTTCACACAGCGCCTTTTTAGTAATGCGTATTTCATAAAACATTTCTCTTTTGTATCTGATACCGTCGCATTAATCCAATGGTCTTATGCCGAACAAGACCCCTCTCCCACTTGCGATGTTAATGTGTTTATCGGAGCGTTCACCACCGCATACGCGCGACTTGAGCTCTATAATCTTTTGGATAAATTAAATGAGCGTGTCCTTTACGCCGATACGGATTCAGTCATCTTTGTATGGAAAAACGGGGAATGGATCCCTGAAACAGGTGCATATCTCGGACAGCTCACAAGCGAGTTAGAAACGGAAGATTGGATAGAATTGTTCTCTTCTTCTGGTCCGAAATCTTACGGGTACTGTACTGCAAAAGGATATACATGTCTCAAAGCAAAAGGCATTATGCTTCACGCAGAGAACGCACAAATAGTCACGTTGCAGAGTCTGATCGGTTTAGTGCGCTCACATGTTGAGACAGGTGTCGGTCTGCACCTGCTCGCTAGCTCAGACACCATCACGCGCAATAAGTCGTGTCTCACACTGCATAATAAAACAGTTGTGAAGAGTTTCAGAATCGTGTACGACAAACGCGTCCTTCTACCAGACTATACAACATTGCCTTACGGGTTTTAACAATATTTTGTGGATATGTGTGAAATTGATGTTTTTGACTACAGACTGCAACATCCGTTTTCTGGGGTTGTTAGCAGTCCTAGCAACAGTAGGAAGACTTTTTTTGTGAAAACTCTGATGTATAACTCTGACAAGATGTGTTCTGTAAAGTTTGATAATTTTGTGTACATATATACATCCTGGCAACCTTTATATGACGAATTGTTGCATGCTTTTGATATTAAATTCATTGAAAACATTCCAAAGAAACTGGATGATGATACTTTATTTCCCCCCGATAAACGGTCATTATTAATATTGGATGATGTTATGACACACGCTGCGTCCAATCCAGAAGTATCTAAAGTTTTTACACTCATCACAACAAGATCAGCTGTTTATTGTTGATACAGAATCTATTCTTCCAGGGCAAATCTAGCAGAACTATAAGTCTTAATGCTAACTATTTAATAATATTTAAAAATCCCTGTGATAAACAACAGATAGGGGTTTTGGGCCAACAGATGTTTCCTACCAGTGCAAAGTTTTTTATTGAGGCCTACCAAGATGCAACCGAACGACCTTACAGCTATTTACTGATAGATTATAAAACACAAACGCCTGAAAAATTCCGTCTCAGATCGGACTTACTGTCTGACCATCCGTTCGTGTACGTTCAGAAGGGAGCTTAGCAATGAGTTCGAGGCTTTCCAGAAATCAGGTACCTTTTAAAGTTATTATACAAGGCTACACCCAAGCAACGAGGAGTTATTCTGGATTCGGCCCCCGATGAGTTAATAGTAGCATTACTTCACGGATCAATTCCTCTTACTACGAAGCAACATAATTCTTTAAAAAGAAGGAAAAACGAGATTAAGTACGTTGCTAATAAAAAGATTAATATAGTCAGGAAGAGGTGTATGATTAATCAAAGAAGTGGATTTCTACTTCCTTTATTATCAGTAGCTCTCCCGTTTATAACCAGTCTGATAACTAGAAACTGAACCTGAAAAGGATGGACCACACCGAAAAAATGTATCAAGTGCCTAAGAATCAATTGGACAGATTGAGGTCTGCACCACCTCGTGAAAATATACATACGCTCGTGGAGGACAATCTGGACTCATCTATTAGGGAAATATTACGAAGACATGATTTGGACACACATGAAAAGGCAAAACTTTACACTAACGCTTTACAACGATTTCTTAATGTGGTAAAACAGCGTGATATGGAATGTAACACTCTAACCCTAAAATATATTATGGATAAAATGTCCAAAGCCAAACATCTGGCATCATGGACTGACAATGGAGAGTTTGTTTACATAGGGCGAATCATCCCCGGATCCCGTGTGTTTGATCTACTGAAAAGTGTGACGTCACCACAGATGATACGTGACATCAGGCGTCCGGTGGGGTGGCCCGAGTTTCTGGATGCGTTTGCAGAGCTACACATACCTTATTCGACTGTAACCAACTAACATGTTAGACACATGATTGAATCGCTTAAAAGAAAAACAACCGATGGAGGTATTGAATCGCGTAAAAAAGAAAAACATCCGATGGTGATTTTGAGACTGTACCACCTAAATCTTCGAAAAAGGTTGGATATTATGACTCAGCTTCTTCACCTGTCCCCGCTATGAAAAATTCTATCGGAGATAAATCTGTATTAGATGAAATCGGCGGAATCTCCACATAAGTGTTTTTTTCAATAGCTGTTTGTGTCAAAGGGACAGTAAACAGATCCAGCTCGGTCTTGATGCATTCGTCAGACATGCAATGTAACAGAGACATTTTTTAGAATATAGTATTGGATCGTCTTTTTAATTTTGTAGTTCTTTTCACACGCTTCGTACGGGTTCTTTGTTTGATTTTTGCGACTGAGCGCTTCTTACTGATGCGTATGGTTTTCTTTATGCCATGACCACGCCCTCTTCTCATACGGGTCCCTGGTGGTTTTAGCCGTCTACGCCCCATGACCATAAGTCCATGCCCGCTCTGATCGTCATCATTGTTATACGAATTTGTTAGAGCTGTAGTTACGAAATTACTTACTATGTTTTTTGCAGCGGCTTTTAGATGTGGTTTTGCTATACTGAACCCCCTTCTAAGAAATGGGATTGCCATTCGATACAAGCCCCTAAACAATCCGCCGATTCCTGATGCAAAACCGGAACCGTACATGACACCACCCCCTGCGTAACCGGGCAAGCCGTTTCCGGTTTGAGATTTGTAGTACGCAACATAACGATCGGGGTCCGACTGGTACGGAGCGAGATAAACCATTTAAAAAAGGTGTTGTTTCACGGGTCTAAAAGTGAAGTTTAGATACAACCTTCCCGTAGGTGAATAGTATCTCTCTGTTCAAGTCGTCTTTAACCTCAATAGTAATCTCGTTAATACTGGTTTTATTAAGACGCACGTAGTGTGACTTGTCGTACCTGACACAGGCAGTCTTGTTTGTTTCCCCTTCGATAAGTACTGTACCTAGTAAAGGTACATACAAATCTCCAACTGATCGGTAGTCTATTATATCTGTGTACACATATAGGGTATAAAAACCACCTCTTATATCAGCCTGGTATGTGACTGATGTTACGTGTGTGTCTTGATGCTCATCCGAACTATTAGCAACTTCTATGGGAACACCGGGTTTTAATCCCAGTATAACAAATACCTTACCATAAAATGTCAACGAAGCCCTCTGGCCTGCTTTCAGAAATATCTTATTCTTTATATGATCGTAGCCGAGCTGCACCCGCGGGGGGAGATATGCATTTATTTCTCTGAGTAATACGGGTATATCCTCAAAATAACCACACTTTAAAGCATTCCGGCTCGTAGATATTTTTAGGGCTTTCCGAAAAGTTTGGATATTAAGGTCACCCCTTACACTGTGCAGTTCGCCGTTATTCTGTAACAGGCTTTGATCACAATCGATAATAAATACAGCGTCGTCCTCATTGAAGGTGTACCAGGTCAATGGATATTCAAACTCGACCAGTGCCACTTCCCACAGGCCTTTTAAATTTATACTTCTAGCCAACCTAGTTCTGCAATTAGATATACGATTCTCAGGATAGACATTAGTCGAAGCATTGCAGGGAAGTGTAACGTAGAACCCTTCCTCAGACATGATTTACATAAATGACACCTGTTACGAATTCACTATAACTTTAAGGTGGTTTGCAGATCCATCGCCTGTTTTTTAGGAATCCAGCTGTTGAATTTAGAAGGCCACCCCCACCACTTGACTAACACACACATGACTTTCCCACAGCGTTGTTTATCCAGTATTTTTCAACCTTGAAAGATGCATCATTACTCACGATAATCTTCTGTAGTTCTTGTTCATAAAAACAACCAGCGATAATTTCACCGTCATAGTCTTGTAATCGGTATACGGGAGGGATACGTGGAATGCATGCGGTTATTGAGAAATATTGTTCAGTATAATTTTGCTCGTACCCTTTGGCAAAAATATTCCGGACTTTAGAGATTCTCACGACATCTCCAATTGAGAATTTAAATTTGGGTGTCTCCTTACGTATTTGTAAAATACGAAAATGTTTATTGAAAAACTCTGTGCCCTTATCTGTTTGTAGCTTTGTTGGTATACGCCCCTCCCGCAGAGTAGACAAAAAAGCTTTCATCACTTGCAGCCCCGTCTTATTTTTAAGTACACACATCCATGCGAATTTACTGAAAATATCAATAACCATAATTATGTATTTAATATTATCATTCTGTTTCGAGTATATCGACATATCAACCAAATCAGCGTGAAACTGATGGTCTTTTCCATACACTACCACACGATTCCGTTTATATTTTATTGGTGCAGTACGATGGAGAGTGTATACGTCTTGACTGGAGAGCCAGTCGGTCACCTCTTTATCAGATAGTCTTACGTTGTATTCCTGCAATACCGCTTGTTTTAATCTGCCCTTACCACCAAAAGCACCAGAATTCGCTGGATCATAGTATATCTTCTTCATTAGCTCTGACATGTCGACGCTATGAGTTTTTCAGACAATACCTGAATCACTTGCATTGTTGTTCAGTTTTTATTTTTTACAAACAATCAGCAAACAACAAAGTTTTTTTTTACAAACAATCAGCAAACAATAAAGTTTTTTTAATTTTTTTATTTCAGGAATATCTATTATTTTATTTCAGAAAATAACGGATCACTTACAATGTTGTTCACTTTATTTTTTTTACATACATAGTCACACACAAAAGGGTATATCAACATAATCATTTTTTTTATTTTAGAATAGAGAAAAGTACAGGGTTACAAGGGTTTAATCATGTATCATCCAAACGTCAAAAGAAATTTCACACACATTTCAAAATTTTTCTCCAGGACGAATTCAGCTAAAATGTCAATAATTTTACAAATATCAGAATCTTTATTTCTCAACAATTTGCAAACATCAGTTACATACGTACATAGACATAATATGTTTCCTATTTTAAGGGAATCAGCATTTTCAGGCATTAGATCGAGAATGTTTTTGATAGTCGTACATTTATGGATTACAGATATGTTCACCATATTACTCCAGTCGTCCGATGACTTCCGCACAGCATTCATTTGACACGTTAATTTCGTTAGACGTATATCATCCGCAGACTTTCCGGTGTTTGTAGCATGATTATCATCGATAATCTTGTACAGCAGGGTTGATAATCCACATTTAACACGCAGTTTAAAGAAATATTTGAGAATCCAGAATGTGCAGAGGTTCCACATTTTCACACGAGGACAGGTTCAGGGTCTTCAGCAGCAGCAAGCTTCCACTTCTCGACAGCGGAGTAAATAATTTCCTCACAACTTTCATCCATAAGTTTCTGTCTGATAGATCCCAGCTGCTCCACAATGTACATCTCATCCTTAAGCTCAAACAAGATTGTCTCGACAGCACCTTGGATTCTTTGCAGATGTGGTGTAGCACCATACAGACTCAGCGATTGAGCTAGGATAGTTTTTAGCTCCGGTCTGAGGACCTTCAGGCTGATCTCGTCAAAACATCCATAAAAATAATATCCAGGTGGTTCGAACAAACACGAGTGCCTCGTTTGGGATGGGTGGTCTACGATACAGCCGTCGCAGCTTTGTTTCATCCGTTTATCGATCAAATATTCCAATATGATTGTAACTACACTTTTAATAATCTGATGTCCAGCATCGCCGAGACACCCGTCTGGCTCATCAGCAGACGTGTCAGCGTTCACAGGGAATGCTGTACCTGCATCTGTAACGGGCCCATTAGCTCCATAGTTCGTGAAGAACGCCAAGTTGTGATATCCAAGATCTGTACAAAATTTATTCATCCAGTCGACGCTTCTTTCCAGTGCATTTGATAATCCTGATTGCGTGTATCCATCAACAGCTCCAAGAGGAGAGAATCCGGGGTGAATGGTTTCTTGAAACATAATGCAGAATGAGTTGAGTTGTCAAGGGAGGTCTTTTTAATGCTTGTAGAATGTGGGCGGTGCTATATGAACACCCCTCCTACTGGGCGAGTACTGAAGGGTTGGTCAAAATCCCTTGCCTCTTCAAATACATCTATAATCATATCCTTTTGAATGTATATACTTCCTTTATAAAAATCAATAATCAAATATATTCATTATCACATAATAATTTTTATATTCTTTGTGCTTGTGAAATTATATTGTCTTAAATGCATGTGATGTAAGTAACCAGTTTCTTTTAGGTGCATTCCAATCTTACTTTGAGATTGCACGCAGTACACGCAGGACACGAAGGCCACGTAACCCACAAGGCCGTTTGTCTCTTTCTCTGGTATCAGTAGAGGGTCCTAAAGGCAGCGTGGACACATATGATTCTTCGCTGGACATATGGTCAAGCTATATTGAGCGTTACTATATCGAACTTTAATTGTTGTATTAAAATGTATTCTTTCCAGTATATTTCCTTCCTTCGGAGTAAATGCCAGTGATCTGTTTTTCTCCCAAATGAGTGAATGTTTTAGCATTATGTTTTGGTATACTTAACTGATAATAAGGAGCTCAGACTCTCTTCAGCCTTGATGGGAGCTGTTATTTGCTAGTGTCTGTTATGTGTGTGTGTGTGTGTGCGTATGACATTCTATGTAGGTTCTGGACGTTCGGACCAGACACCCCGGTGCCCTTCTCTAACCTCCGAGGCCACCACAGACCTAAATCTAATGAGTGGACGACAACTATCTTGACTAATGGCGATAGGCACCCCTATCTCCTCACATGTGTTAAATTGTTTAGGCTCTTAATGTTTCTTAGCCAATGAGAATCATTCGACCTGTAAGCAATGACGTAACTTAGACCTTGGAAATGGTATAACTGCTGTGATCTTTGTAACTGTAAGCGGGGCGGCCTACGAACTCCTGTGCGAGTATTGAAGCTGACTTCTGCTGATGAAACTGCAAACTATCTTCAGTAAATATTTTCTTTAATTTTTTATAATTCTGACTCTGGGTCTTCATTCTTCATATCTGGTTCTGGGTCTTTAACTGTATACCCCTTACAGTACCAATCCGGGTGAAAGAGCTTCACTTTAATATTATTGTAGCGCTCGTACGCATCACACCATTTGAAAAGTTTATCAATTTTGGCAAAAATGTCTTCCAGCACGGGCATATCCTTCCACTGAAACATGAATTTTAAATCGTAGTATTTAAGGTGGTTATCCTCCGAGATAGGCCATGCCCGTTTGGGTACATCTGACCCAAAATCAGTGCAAAGGATGTAAATGTAATCCTCGGGATGTTTGTTAACGTTGTCCGCCAGCAGCCTGTATTTTGTACCCATCGTTAGACCGTTCCACTCCGCTATAAAGAGGGGCTCGTCACACCCTTCTTTCATATCTTTCCAGACGCAGGTGAAAAATAAGATCCAGTCTCGTTCTGTGAAAAACAGATGCGGATCCTCTGTTGTATTCCTTGTGAATCTCTCATCGTTATCCACATTAATCAATCTGACTTCGCGGTTGGTCTTGTCAAAATTGTACTTGCACAAACGGCCGCCAGACAAATGAAAAACATATTCCACATCGTTCATGGAGAAATCTTGTTAAACAAGATTGCTTCTTCCGCGGAGCTAAAGTCAAATCCTCCATAGCCTCATCAATGTTTCTCTCGGGGGTCTTGGGTTCTGTTGCCATAGCCATTGCTCCTGAATAGATCTAATAATCCACAATCACAACCGTATTTTGCGTTGAAATCGTGGCGTTTTTAAATAGACCGCCACGGAGGGAAATCCCTTAGAGTGATGTCATCGTAAGTGTCAGTCGTAGCTGACCAATGAGACGTGTGTGTGTGTGTGTGTGTGTGTGCGTGCGTGTGGGAACTCTGTGTTCTATTCCCCTCGATCCATGTGTGGAGATGTGTGTGTGTGGGAACTCTGTGTTCTATCTCCCAGTCTCCAGGTGCGGAGGTGTGTCGTGGGAGGAGTCAGCGTGTGGTGCACCGTACCACTCCCGTTCAGCCATTTCTGGTCGGAGTGCGGAAATGATCACAAGTGTTTCACAGCGTTTCTCACAAAACCTTTTCTAATGTCTTTGTTCTTCTTCTTTCAGCAAAACGGAGTTTTGTAAAAACGTAAGACCTTTTTTAACTTTATACAACGTTTTTAATACCTTTAAACACTAGTTAATTGTAAAAGTACAACTTTTCTTCAAACGTATGTTAGAAAATAAAACTATTTGCATGATACTGATTATGGCTTTTATTATACATTTTCTTAAAAAAGATTTAAATATTGTTTTTAATGTTTTTTTATCATTTTGAACATTTTTTACATTGAGCCCTAGTGATCGTGGGTGATCGTGGGAGAAACTTCGCTAGTTAAAATTACAAATGATTTACTTTTAGCTTCTGACCAAGGCTGTATCTCAATACTAGTTCTACTCGATCTTAGCGCTGCGTTCGACACTATAGATCATAAAATACTCTTGGATCGACTACAAAACTACACTGGTGTTCAGGGACAGGCATTAAGCTGGTTTAGATCGTACTTATCAGACCGTTACCATTTTTTCTGTTTAAATGGGGAAAAATCAAAGATAACGTCAGTAGACTATGGAGTGCCGCAAGGATCGGTGTTAGGCCCTCTGCTATTCTCAATATACATGCTGCCACTTGGTAATATTATAAGAAAACATGGAATTAATTTCCACTGTTATGCTGATGACACTCAATTATATATCTCATCACGACCAGATGAAAACACTAACTTATCTAAATTGACAGAGTGTCTAAATGATATAAAATGCTGGATGACGTGTAATTTCCTGCTATTAAATTCAGATAAAACGGAGGTATTACTTATTGGTCCAAAAAACTACCCACAAAATCCCTTACAATACAACTTTAATTTAGAAGGATGTCCTGTTACTTTATCCACTACAGTAAAAGACCTGGGTGTTATACTAGACCGCAACTTGTCTTTCGAAAATCATATTTCATATATTACAAGAACAGCCTTTTTCCACCTTAGAAACATTGCTAAGCTACGTAACATGCTATCTGTTTCTGATGCAGAAAAGTTAGTTCATGCATTCATGACCTCGAGACTAGATTACTGTAATGCTTTATTAGCTGGTTGTCCTGCATCCTCAATAAACAAGCTACAGTTAGTGCAAAATGCAGACGCTAAAGTTCTTACTAGATCAAGAAAATATGATCATATATCATCTCTACACTGGTTACCTATTAAGTTACGTATCAATTACAAAGTATTCCTACTGACCTATAAAGCCCTAAATGGTTTAGCTCCTGTGTATTTAACAGACCTTCTATCGCCATACAATCCATCGCGCTCTTTAAGATCACTAAATTCGAGGTGAGTATCTCGGGGGATTCCCACAGTGTCATAAACGGGGAGGCTTTATGGGGGGCAATAAAACTGTCAGTTTGACGAAAGCCGCCCTTATACCTCTCTCTTCCGCAGTTCAAAACTGGGTGAAAACAAGCGGAGGCATTTTAAATATAAATGCTGCAATTCGCTACAAAACCCTTGCTTTTGAGACAGGTGAAGGCCATCGTACCCAGGAGCTGTAGGCAGACTGCCATGCTGAATGACCTCTGTTCGGTTGTTTGTGGAATTTACAGACTGTCACACTGCTTGCAGTGCAGATTATGGGAAGGAGCCATCTTCTAAAAAGAACATGCTCCTCGTCAATAGGTGTCTGTAGTGTAGTGGTCATCACGTTCGCCTAACACGCAAAAGGTCCTTGGTTCGAAACCGAGCAGAAGCAGCGGTTGGATTCTCACAGAAAATTTAAACTGTTTGCCACGCTAGGTGGGTGCAGCGCTCATTTCCTTTATATGCTTTTTAACAAGCGTGCACCTAAAGATTTATGTCTGCAACCTGAAGACGTGTTTCCGTAGTGTAGTGGTTATCACGTTCGCCTCACACGCGAAAGGTCCCCAGTTCGAAACTGGGCGGAAACTGTGGGTGGTTTTTGCTAAAATTTCGTATGCGATTTTCTGTTGAGCAGGTCAGTGCACTTGCACGGATGTTTGTGGTTTAATCTCTTTAGAAAAGGACAAAAATAAAACAAATGACCATTGAGGTTTCCTTTACAGTAATAAAAAATGTTTGGTCTGCCAACAAAATTAGCAGCTTTTTGCCATGTTAAAAACACTGGGCAGTCTATAGTTTCAGTCGCTTTTGAACAAGCGTACCCTAGAAGAGGTGGGACTGACGTCCAAATCAAGTTTCCGTAGTGTAGTGGTTATCACGTTTAGTTTACACCATGCGGCCAGTCGTATGTAGGTGTAGAGCGTTGCTAGCCAATAAGAATGCAGGGAATTCCAGCGAGGTGGGCCTGAAAAAATACACGAAATTACAGGTTTGAGTCTCGTCTCGACCACAAATACCATAAAGTGTATCTAGATTAAAAAATTATTAGAAACTCATGTTAAGTACGATTTACATATAATAAACTAACTTTGTGCACAAAATAGAATAAAACGTGTAAGATTAGTTATTGTGTAGGATGTACAAAATGTGTAATTACCTTAATAAACATTTACATTATAATAGGGTATAGTTTTCTTTAATATAGAAAATATTTGAATGTGAATAATTGTAAAGAACATTTTGATAATGTTTTAGACCTTTACATTTTACATTGAGATATTTACATTATATTTGTTTAACTATGTACAGAAATCCAATATATATATGAAATATAACCAGTAAACACCAAATAGTAAGTTTCTCGTTTTATTTATAGTACAAAAATATACATATTATTATGTAAAACTAAAAAAGGTAATGTATTGAATACTTATAGATTAAACAACAATAACATTAATAATAATAATAATAAAATATAAAGCTGTGGAGAACATAGGAAAAAAACAAGATTTTTTAAATCAAATAATTATGAAGTGTTTAATGATAACAGTTATTAACATTTAGTGTTTACACATCTGAGCAAGATAACATAATGCAAGTCAATAAAATTTACTTTAAAAAAACTAAAGTACAATGCAAACAAGGACAAAACTGTTTGATTTTTAATGAACAATGGAAATAAATTTAACAATTTAAAATTATAGATTATAGATTAAACAACAGCAATAATAATATCTAAAGTTGAGGAGAACAGGAAAAAACAAGAAAAAAAGTATTTTAAATTAAACAATTATGTACAGAGTATAATAGTACCAGTGCTTAACATTTAGTGTTTTTCAAATCTGAGCAAGATAAAATAATGCAAGTCAATAAATGAACTTAAAAAACACTAAAATACAATCCAATACAATAAAATACAATACTTTTGGTATTTTAATGAACAAATGGAAATAAATTAAATATTTAAAAAAAAAAATAAATAAATAAATATATATATATATATATATATATACATTAAAAGTGCAATAATATGTATATACATATATGCATAAGATTGTGCAAGGAATGTCTTTGTGCTATAAAACAGTATTTGAGGTCTGGGCATGTCATTTGTCAGTGAAGTCATTTTTTCTTTTCCTCAATCCACCTCTGCTTCTCAGCCTCATAGAATGGAGACTGCTGAAAGTCTTTCCATGAAATTTCTGCACTCATTCCCTGAGCCTGATAAAGGGAAACTTGTTGTTGAAACTCAACAACATTTTGACATATTGTTTGATGTCATATTGATGTTACATTGATGTCAAGGTGCCCGCTGGGAACGTTAGAGGGAAAATATCTAGTGGAAAATGAGTATGTTACGTTATGTCATTCCATGAAAGTCACTTAGGAGATTACCTATCAACACTAAATTTTCCCCAGCCTTAATTTAAGACCGGCCTTTAATTGTCTGTGTTGACCCCGCCCCCGGCCACTATCAGAGGCCCGGCAGGCGTTTAATTGACTACCGGTTTTTATTTGAGGAATTACGGTAGTCATCTTTTAGTGGCCTGATTGACTGATATCAGAGTCTCTGATTAAATTGTTTAATATTAATTGTTAATTTCACATCCCAATACTACTGCAGAAATTCATGCAGTGCCGTGATACTCTGAAAGATTTCACACGTCACACGCATCACACACATGACCAGCGTCGGCCAATAGTGAGCCTATGTGACGACAGAAGCGCTGCGCTATTACACTAGTAAACTCACTCGAGGCCCACAGAGAAGAAAATCCCTAAAAAGCCTGTGGAGGAGTGCTCAGATTTCATCAAAAATATCCTAATTTGTGTTCCGAAGATGAACGAAAGTCTTACGAGGTTGAAACAACATGTGGATGAGTAATTACTGACAGAATTTTCATTTGTGGGTGAACTAACCCTTTAAAAGTAATTTGAATAACAGATTGTCATAATACTGATGCCACAATATCACAGGGCTACTGTAAATCATGTGAAATTGACTGCTACTGTTTTTTATGTAATATTATTGTGGCAGAATAAGTGATTTTATCATCTGATTAGTTTAGTTTGGGGTATGGATTGGCTGGCCAATGGGGTGGGGTCTCCTCTACCTGGCATTTCCGTTCCCATTCCTATTCAGGTATGTTAAGACTCTACTGACGGTGTAATGTGAACAGCTCAAGGCTAATATGTGCTATTTCTAGTTTAAATTAAAAGCGGAGTTGGTGGCGTTGGCCCTGTGGCAGAATTTGCTCTCAGGTACATGTGGTCTTCGTATTAAATCTCTTGATTGACAGCCATGGCACCTGTTGTGAGTAACCATCAGAGTTGGGTATAACGTGTTACAAAGTATTGTATGTAATGTAATGCAATGTAATGTAACGTAACTCATTACATTTAAATATTATGTAATTTGATTACAGTTACTGATGTTAATAAAATTAAGTTACTTGCGTTACAAATGTATTGTTAAGAAAAATATTTATTAAAATTCAATTTAATTCTATTCAAATTTATTTGTATAGCGCTTTTCACAATACATATTGTTTCAAAGCAGCTTTACAGAAAGTGCATTTCAGAAATGTACGTAGAAAAAAATACAGTTAGTTAATCATGTAGTAATTTAGGGCATAACATATCGCCGGCGTTGAGTCGTCTCTTCACAGGCGTCGAGTCGTCTCTTCACAGGCGTTTAGTCGTCTCATCGCAGGTGTTGGGGGATCTGAAGTCTCCGTGAGAGGCTGGATACAAACTGGAGCTGACGAACGCTATTTACCTCAGCAGATAACAGCAGAAGAGCAGAAGGGAAATAATTAGCATAGCTGCTGTTCATAATATTAATGCATTCGATCTGATTCAACAGTGGTATAAAAGGTAAGCATTATGTAAATGCTTGGCTAAAGAGATGCGTCTTTAATCTAGTTTTAAAGTGGGACAGCGAGTCTGAGCCTCGAACAATATCATGAAGGCTGTTCCAGAATTTAGGAGCTAAATGCGAGAAGGCCCTCCCTCCTTTAGTGGACTTAGATATAAATGACCAGAAGCCTCGAATTTAGTGATCTTAAAGAGCGCGATGGATTGTAGGGCGATAGAAGGTCCATTAAATACACAGGAGCTAGACCATTTAGGGCTTTATAGGTCAGTAGTAATACTTTGTAATTGATACGGAACTTAATAGGTAACCAGTGTAGAGATGATAAAATTGGTGTTATATGATCATATTTTCTTGACCTAGCAGCTGCATTTTGCACTAACTGTAGCTTGTTTATTGAGGATGCAGGACAGCCAGCTAATAAAGCATTACAGTAATCTAGTCTTGAGGTCATGAATGCATGAACTAACTTTTCTGCATCAGAAACAGATAGCATGTTACGTAGCTTAGCAATGTTTCTAAGGTGGAAAAAGGCTGTTCTTGTAACATATGAAATATGATTTTCGAAAGACAAGTTGCGGTCTAGTATAACACCCAGATCTTTTACTGTAGTCGATAAAGTAACAGGACATCCTTCTAAATTAAAGTTGTATTGTACAAGGTTTTGGGGGTAGTTTTTTGGACCAATAAGTAGTACCTCCGTTTTATCTGAACTTAATAGCAGGAAATTACACGTCATCCAGCATTTTATATCATTTAGACACTCTGTCAATTTAGATGAGTTAGTGTTTTCATCATGTCGTGATGAAATATATAATTGAGTGTCATCAGCATAACAGTGGAAATTAATTCCATGTTTTCTTATAATATTACCAAGTGGCAGCATATATATTGAGAATAGCAGAGGGCCTAACACCGATCCTTGCGGCACTCCATAGCCTACTGACGTTATCTTTGATTTTTCCCCATTTAAACAGACAAAATGATAACGGTCTGATAAGTACGATCTAAACCAGCTTAATGCCTGTCGCTGAACACCAGTGTAGTTTTGTAGTCGATCCAAGAGTATTTTATGATCTATAGTGTCGAACGCAGCGCTAAGATCGAGTAGAACTAGTATTGAGATACAGCCTTGGTCAGAAGCTAAAAGTAAATCATTTGTAATTTTAACTAGCGCAGTTTCTGTGCTATGATGCGGTCTGAATCCTGACTGAAATTTTTCATAGATATCATTTTCTTGTAAGAAAGAGCACAATTGAGCGGACACAACTTTTTCTAGAATTTTAGACATAAATGGAAGATTTGAAATGGGTCTGTAATTTGCTAGGTTATTTGGATCTAATTGCGGTTTCTTAATGAGAGGTTTTATTACTGCCAGTTTGAATATTCTTGGAACATGACCTAAAAATAAAGACGAGTTAATAATATTGAGAAGAGGCTCTTCCACTACAGGTAACACTTATTTCAGTGGGTATTGAATCTAATAAACATGTTGTTGGTTTAGATGCAATGATAAGTTTATTTAACTCTTCCTGTCCTATAGTTGTAAAGCGGTGTAGTTGTTCTTGAGGGGCGATAATTGAGGCTGAATCATAAGACACCATAAAAGATTGTACATTTACAATTGTGTTTCTGATGCTTTCTATTTTCTCATTGAAGAAATTCATAAAATGATTACTATTATACTGTAACGGAATATTTTGCTCTGGTGATGTTTGTTTATTTGTTAGTCTAACTACGGTGTTGAATAAAAACCTTGGATTATTTTGGTTATTTTCTATTAGTTTGCGGAGATGCTCAGCCCTGGCTGCTTTTAGAGCCTTTTTATAACGTGACATACTGTCTTTCCACGCGATTCTAAAGACCTCTAAATTAGTTTGTTTCCATTTACGCTCTAAGTTACGCTCTAAGTTTCTCTCTTGATAACATGCGTAGCACTGTTGTACCATGGTGCTTTAGTTTTCTCTTTAACCTTTTTTAATCTAATTGGTGCAACAATATCAAGTGTACTAGAGAAAATGGTGCTCAAACTGCTAGTCATTTCCTCTAGTTCATCTGTTTGTTTTTGTTCACTGAGCAGCAGAGATATATCAGGTAAGCTATTTGAGAATCTATCTATAGTGGTTGGAAGGATTGTTCTGCCTGGTCGATAACGTGGCGCAACATGTCAAATTTCAGCAGTACGTATTATGCAAGTTATCATGTAATGATCAGTGACATCATCACTTTGCGGTACAATATCTATATCGGTTGGATTGGTTCCATATGATATAATTAAATCTAGTGTATGATTTAGACGATGAGTCAGAAAACACTGACGTTTTGCTTGACCTCAAAGGAGTTTAATAAATCTGTAAACGCAGCCCCTTACTCATCATTTGTGTTATCTACGTGTATGTTAAAATCTCCAACAATTATTGCTTTATCGACATTGACCAATAGATCTGAGAGAAAGTCTGCAAACTCTTTTAGGAAATTAGCACAGGGCCCTGGAGGTCTATATACAGTAGCCAAGGCTAGAGATAATAGGGATTTCTTTCTTACATCTAAGAGCGTAACATTTATCACAAGTAGAATATCTCTATAGATTGTTGCAACACCGCCGCCACGACCGATCAGACGGGGCTCATGCTTATAACAGTATCCTGGTGGAGTGGACTACGCGAGTGCCCTTGGTGCACGAGCAGAAGGATTTTTCCTTTCATTACACAATGACATTAACCATTCATTTAGTGCAAATAATCTACTGAACCTTTCCTGTCCTTGTCGGTACGTGGGAAGCGGTCCAGAGACGATGATCGTTGCTTCAGGCGATGTGCTGCGTACCGTCTCGATCAGGCTCCTGTAGTCCTTCTTCAGAACCTCTGTCTGCCGCAGCCTGATGTCGTTCACTCCCGCGTGCAGCACAACAGCTCCGACGCGTTCGTCACCGTTCAGGATCTCGGGAACCTGTGCAGCAACATCTAGAACACGAGCACAAGGAAAGCAGTGAGTGCGCACCTTACCTTTACCTGAGGTAGCGCGGACATGACGGACGATGGAACTGCCGATGATCACGGCGTTGTCGCGTTCCGACTCGTGAAGAGGGGAGAAGCGGTTCCGGGTGGAGATCTCGAAGACCGGGAGAGGCGGAGAGGTTCTTGGTCTTGTCCTGGCTCGTGTCTTCCGCTGAGGAATCACCCAGGGCTCATGGTGTTGTGTCGGTGCCGGAGTGAATGAAGCAAGGGATGATCGCATCCTGGGTGCTTGCGTCCTGTGCAGAGAGGCACACGGAGAAGATGAGGTCGTAGTCAAAAAGTTACTAACCACTGACTTGTGAGCATCGGCGGGTGATGTTTCAAGCGCTGAACGCCGATCTCGCAGCTCGGCTTGCCTCTCTAGCAGACCACGGATCTGCTTCTCCACGGACTCCAGCTCCAACAGCAATGAATGCAGCTCGAATGTGTCCTCACCTGCACTCAGAGGTAACGTTAGACACACATCCGATATATTCACCATTATAACAGATGAACAGTAAATTAGTAGTGATACTACCAATATCACTACTAATTTAGGACTGAAATCCTGGATATAACCCGTATCCTTTCAGTGAAACGGGTGTAAATGAGACAATCAATAGGCGAGAGGCCACGCGTGCGATGCTAGCGGGCTAAAGGCTAGTAGCGGAGATTCGAAAAGTTGGATCTAAGTAGCTAAATCAAAGCAATCCGATTGTTTTTTATAAGGAAAGGTATCGAAGATAAGTTCACATGCTATAAAAATAGAAAGTGCTTGTTTATAAATGAGTGGTAAAGAAGAAAATCAAGGATTTATGAATCAATTCGACGGAGCTCCAAACACAAACCGCACGCGCATGCGCAAAGAGTTGTGTCTTAGAAATGCATTTTTAATCACATTTGGCGGGCTGCGTCAGTTAATGAGCATGCGGTTTAATGAATTACCGGAGAACGTGCTTCATGAGGCTCAAACGCACTCACACGCAAGGTCTCTCGCTCTCTCCCTCTCCGCCGTGCGCGCGCTACACAGTTTGGAGCACAGTTCTCACATGCGCGCTCTTGCTCGCTCGCTCTAGATTCCAGGAGATTTGAACTAATTTGCAGGCATCAGGGAGCCGCTATCAATATGCGGGAGACTCCCGTAACTTCTGGGAGACTTGGGATGTCTGCAATATTAAATTACGGAAAGAACTGAGTTTCACTTTGTAGTATATTCTTGTAGTTTTAATAGGTTTTCAAAGTAACTTGAAAGTAAAGTAATTAGTAATCTGATTTTACTTGCAGTAATCAGTAATGTAATCAAATTACAATTTTAAAGTAGTAATTAGTGATTTGTAGTGGATTAATTTTTTGAGTAACTTACCCAACACTGGTAACCATACAGCTTTACATCTGGTGTTTGTTCAATCCAAATCATAAGTAAGCCTCACCCTTTTTTTACATTTGGGGTTTTGTGAATTTAGTTTACCTAAATTTATTTTTTTGTTAAAGGTAAAGGGGGAATGGAACATAAAAATCTTTAAACCCTACTTTTGTTTTTTATCTATTTTGCAGCTTTACCATAGCCTATTCCCAATTTATTTTCTCTTTTTTTCTGCAATGTATTATATTGTTTTATTGTAAAGTGCTTATGCTTCTCGCCTCATTCAATGTCCTGTTATACTGTATATCTGCTCTTGCTGTATGTGGTGTCGTCAGGGTTCCTGAGTGCTATAGCCTCATATTTACGACACAGTTTCTGTAAACTTTATTTTGGTTTTCTTTCTTTAAATATTTAGAGTAGTTTTCTTTTGCAGTCCCTAGTTAATGTGTTTCTCTTTTCTTTTCTCTCCTGGAGCAATTTAGGACTTGGAGTGGAACAGGGGAGGCTAGCTGCTTTCATTCGGTGGTGTGCTTCACATAGTAGGATTAGATTAAATTGTGATTTACTTTTCCCTCCACTTGTTAATGCCACATTATCACCAATACATGACCAACTTCATCTGATGAGATTTACTCCTGCATTTTTTGGCATAACAAATATGTATCAGAAGGACAGTTAAAGCAGCGAAAGAAAAACTAATGTTAAAAAGTCAATGGTTAAGAGCCCAATAAATATTGATCACCATAATTTTTTTTTCAATAAGACATCAACAACTAAACATCTTAATAAGAACTTTTGTATGAAAGAAAGTTAAACTGGATTGTAATGAAGATGTTGTGATCTTGAGAGATCTGTTAGTGTTTAATGTTCTGTTGCTGCCTGTCATTTGTAGGGCCCTATAATTTCCGCGATCGCGAAATTGGCAAATTAACACGGAATCTAGTGTCAACGCGGAATTTCGCGGAATTTTACATATTTTGAATGAAATTCTGTTTTTGTGTGGGAGAAGAACGTATGTCTGGGGAAAATGTAGAACGGGGGAAGAAAATCTGGGCGACACAACCCCTCATTCATTTCAGTTCCAATGACGGCATCAAAACAATGAAATCATGGCGAAGCGGGACTCCACGGCTCTGCTTTCCTCAGCGAAAAAGTTAAGAAACTCGACGCTAAGCCCTCAGTACCGAGCCAAGCAGTTCACACGTGACTTTTATGAAGTGTTTCCCACACATAATTCGTGGCGAAGAATCAACACCGGCCACCACATATTGCGTTTCGATGATTTTTTTTAACGCTTTTAGTTGCATTTCCTTTCCCTGCTCTCCCTCCGTCTGTCTGTCACTCTCTCTCTCACACACACACACACACACACTCTCTCTCTCTCTCTCACACACACACACACACACACACACACATCCCCTCCGTGCACACTGCGTCTGTCTATGAGGCGCCGGACTGGACCAAAGACCGTCCGACGGTGTCCGAGAGCGCGCTCGACAGTGCGCGAGAGAGAGACAGAGTGTGACTTTTATTTAAACTTACATAAACTAATATAATTTATTTTACTGGACAGTTTTAAGCTCCTAACCATATTTTGTTGTTACTTGAAGTAATTTAGAGTGCAGTGTTAGGTAACACTTTATATTACAACCCGCAAACAACTGCGTAAGTACACCGAAATTACGGTGTACGTTTCTGTAATTATAGTGCACTTCCGTGTAGGTATAAGTAAACAACATGTTAAGTTTTGGGTAATAAAGGGGTAACAAGCAGATATACAACCTGCAAAGAACTTCGTAAGTAAACCGAAATTACGGTGTACGTTTCGGTAATTATATATAATTACAGAAACGTACACCGTAATTTCGGTGTACTTACGCAGTTGTTTGCGGGTCGTAATATAAAGTGTTACCCAGTGTTACGTTGCATCATGTAGTATTTGTGCTGAAAAGTAAGATTAAATGTCTGTTACCTAGGTCAAATAGGTCATTCCTATTTTATTTGTGTACATTTTAATCATTAACATTAAAAGCACACTCTTTTTACGACTAAAATAACAGTAAAGGGTGAAAAAAACTGAATTCCCCAAAATTAAAACGGAAAAAAACAAATTTTCCAAAATTAAAACGGAAAAAACGGAATTTGCAAAAGTTAAAATGGAAAACACGTAATTTGGGAAAAAATAAAACGGAATTTGGGAAAATGGGAAAAAATAAAACTGATTTTATAGGGCCCTACATTTGAATTAATTCAGGAAATACCTGTAAATATTTGTTAAAGTTTTTTTTGCACTTTTTAAATAAAAAATGTTACTTTAATTTGACAGTTTTTGTTTGCAGCCACTGCTGCAAGTCATTTGACAGTTGTTTACGATCAGTGTTGAGGAAGGAGAAAAATAACCATGAATAAAAGTTTGAATTTGTATCTGTTCCTGTAGTAACTTGAGAGAGATAGGTCTGAGAATTAAAGATTGATCATTTACTGAGTGTAACCCTTGTGAAGGAGATCATTTAGACTTATGCCTCGGAACTCTTGACTACTATTCCACACAATTCTCACTGGGGTTGAAGTGGAGTGCGGGTTTGGAGCAACCAGATGGCTGATGTACCATTTAGGTCCTCCCCACTTATTAATTTCCTCTTTTGTGAGTTTTGCAGCAGCACCTCTTGAAACCATTTCATGTATTTGTTCTTTGTATGCAGCCTTCCGCACAGGTTCCTTCTCCAGACGCTTCTCAGTGTTTCTAAAGGTTGCCTCCACAGCCTGCCGATTGTCTGGTTGTGTTGTGAGGTCTGTCTTCCAGGGATAAGCCGTGTCCCAGTGGGGAGAGTACTGTGTTTGTCTGCCAATACGTATGTTAGGCATTCTTTTATCTTTTCCAGGTCCCGCTCAATCTTTTCCAGGTCCCGCTCTTCCTCTTTCGCTCCAGAGGGTAACCTACCACACTTGCAGCCGCCACATTGAGGACTGCACGAAGCCCCGATGCTGTCCCAACTAAACCACTCGAAGACCTCTTTGTTGGTGGTTAAGGTGCTCCGGACAAGCGCATTTCCTTCCTCTTCTTGAGGTATGATGGTTTCTTTATACGCCATCGAGGCTGATCTCATGGTCCTTGCAAGGTGAGTTTCAGGGTGGTATACTGCCAGATCGACTGTCTCAATAAGATCGGGATGGGTTCCCCCAACAGTCTTCCCCAGCGGGCCGTCCCAGAGGACGAGGTCTCCCACAATTTTGATTGACTGGGGAACAAGACGACCTTCCCGGTGACTGATAAGGAGGTCAATCTTTGTGGGACGAACCAGTTCGTCTCTGGGTACATTGGGGAAGAACTTCTTCAGTTGCTTGGCAGTGACTGGTTGAGTCACCTCTGCGATGTCTTCCAGGCCATAGCAGAGAATTCTATGCTCTGCCACTTCTCCCTTGGGTGTCTTCACTTTCAACCGCAGGGAATATCTTTTGGTAAGGACAGTCTTCTTCATCCCCCTGACTCCATGGACTATAAGCCTGATATTCTCACTGCACAGTCCAAGGCGATCAGCTGTTCCATTGGTGATATAATTGGTGTCAGATGTGAGGTCGATTAGTGAGCCAATAAGGCAACCCAAGTTTGTCATTACTTCCATCAGCATCATCACCACTGGATGTTCTTGCAGTCCATCTCCAGCCTTGGCACATACAGTTGATGATATTTAGTTTGAGAACACATTCTTGCATTTCTCTCTTTGTTCTGGAGTAAGCTCTGCAAGAAACTCTTCTTGTTTGTTGGTTAGGCAAAGTTTCTTTCCTCCAATTTTTATGGTGCTCTGTGGCTTAGGACACAGAAGGTAATTGTGGTCCGATACCCCTCCTTTCCGACAGTCTACTTTTGGGCAGAGGTATCTGGGTGTGCATCCTTTCCCATCCTTGGGGTGAGGCCGCAAACACTTGGAGCACAACCATAGCTTCTTCACATGGGCCCTTTTTCTTAAGAGATCTTCTTCCCTGGAGACCTTGCACGCAAATAGCTTGCCGGCATGTGAGTCATCTTCACAGACAGTACAGCTGGGATAGTCGTCCTACTGACCTGCTGTGGATTTAATGAATGCCTTCCTCCCTCTCTTATCTGGGTATTCTGCAGCACCCTTTTCCACAGGGCCTTTATCTGCAGGGCTTGGCTCCAGCTGGTCCAACTCCTCAAGAATATCCTCCTGGTTCTTCAAGAATCCTATGAGGCAATCAAAATGATGCAGTGGAGAGAACCTGTTTGCCGGGTCAGTTTTGTGCATAATCCACTCCTTCTTGAGTGAACTGGGAAGCTTGCTTTCAAGAGATTGAGCAACAACACAGTTCTTCACGGCGTCTTCTTCACCAAGAATCTGGAGGTTGCACAGTGCCCTTTCCACAGCCTGTATCAATTCAATGGTTCTTCTTGGATTGTTTCCTTTATCGGGGGGAAGAGACTGGACCTCGTTGGTGACCATTAGGACTATTTTCGCTCTGTTCCCGTAATTGCTGTCCAGTAGCCTAAACATATCATCGGCGGATCCACAGCTAAATAGGACAAGATCCTTCTTGACCTTTTCGTGCAGACTATTTAATAAGTGGAACCTTTTTAAACATTCCACACCTTGTGGGTTACCCAATTCTTGTAGGTCCTCCCACTCAGTCTTCCAGCAGTTATAGTTCCTCATGTCACCAGAGAAAGTGGGTAGCCGTGCTTTTTCAGGGCTGATTTGAGGCTTGAGATTAGAGTTTCCTTTGGTTCTTTCTGGGCTGCTTTGCTGTAAGAGAGGCCGGGTGTTCATGTTTAATGCCCTAGTGTACCTTTTGGGCTTCAGCTTGCGATCGGCAGACATGTCAGGGAGAGAGAGGAAAGAAGCATCTTGTATCGGATCCATAATATATCATACATAATATACCATAAATTCTGAATAATACACAAATATAAATAAATATAAATTCCAACATAGCCAATACTATTGTCATGTTTCAATGTTTTTGAAGTCTGTTTTGTGATCTTGGTTTCCCCTGTCTTTGTGATTTTGGTTTAGTCCTGTTATTATTTCAGTTTTGAGATCTTGTTTCCCCCCATCTTTGTGATTTTGGTTCAGTCCTGTTAGTTTTCCCGCTCCTCGTTTGTGTTCAGTTTCTTCACCTGTGTTCTGCTTATTATCCCATTAGTCCCTGTCCATTTAAGACCTGTGTTTTCCCTCAGTGTTTGTTGGTCGTCGTCCTTGTATGGTTGTGTCTCTGAATTCCTGGAGTTTGTTATTTTGTTTCTGTATGTTCCTGAAGTTTATTTTGTAATTAAATTAACTACTTTGAAGTTCCTGCATCCTCGTCTTCAGCTAACTGCACACAACCTGACAGAACGACCAACCCAGACAAGATGGATTTGGCTGGCCATGACCTGACGGATTACCTCATCAGGATCCTGATGGAGAGAGGTCTCCGCATCACCATCACCCCGGTGATGGCTCCAACCATCTTCGCCATGCCATCCATCCTCATCAATGGTTCTGAAGAGCCCTTTTCCCCGCTGGTCCCGTCCAGTTCCGAGTCCCATGATGTGCTGGTCCCGTCCAGTTCCGAGTCCCATGATGTGCTGGTCCCGTCCAGTTCCGAGTCCCATGATGTGCTGGCCCCGTCCAGTTCCGAGTCCCATGATGTGCTGGCCCCGTCCAGTTCCGCGTCCCATGATGTGCTGGCCCCGTCCAGTTCCGAGTCCCATGATGTGCTGGCCCCGTCCAGTTCCGAGTCCCATGATGTGCTGGCCCCGTCCAGTTCCGAGTCCCATGATGTGCTGGCCCCGTCCAGTTCCGAGTCCCATGATGTGCTGGCCCCGTCCAGTTCCGAGTCCCATGATGTGCTGGCCCCCTCCAGTTCCGTGTCCCATGATATGCTGGCCCCGTCCAGTTCCGAGTCCCATGATGTGCTGGCCCCGTCCAGTTCCGAGTCCCATGATTTGCTGGTCCCGTCCAGTCCTGCGCCAGAGCCCGTTGATCCTACGCCAGAGCCCGTTGATCCTGCGCCAGAGCCCGTTGATCCTGCGCCAACAACACAAGATGTTGGACCATAATATTGCAGCATAAAGAAGAAACAAAAATAAATCAATTTGATAGAAAAAAAAACATTTTATTCTATGCACATACTCAATGGATTTAAAAACAACTTTTTATCTCCTTTTAAAACATGTCTAGGCATTTTCTTTTATGGAAATAAACTTCTTCGAGTAACTTCTTAAACTCCACTCATTTTCACAACCAAATGGACTGAATTAATAGCCTACCTCAAGATTTCAGATAACTAAACATGTATAAATGGTTTTTCAAAATGCAAAGATGATGGACTCTGACATTTCAACTGGGAGCCGAGGTGGATATGAGGTAAATTATTATTATTATTGTAAGTAGTAGATGTATCCATGGTATAATTTATTTGTTATTTATAGAACATTCAGTTTTGGTTCTAAACTTTGTTTTAACTTTCAAAGAATGTTTTCTGCAACCCAGTTTTTGAGCCTGATGAAAACAAAGAAAATTTCAAAATTGACATATACCTTGAATCTGCTAAAAATCCAGCTGCAGGTAAGTGTGCATACCTTCTGATATATTTAATATAGGATATTCTTAGTTAAATGTTTAAATGTATACATTTTATAACACACTTGTAATATGTACAGATTTAAGCACCTTTCAGTGTTGCAGTGAATCTAATCTATGTATATTCCATTTACTATATTTTTGGCTTAATGTCTTTATAAAAGGTCACAGTGTGGTAAATGACTGTTTGATGACTTTAAGAGAACAGCTGGGTGGCCATGGAACAATAATGGTGTCAACCGGTGTGTTTTTGATTTCGGCTGTTCTTTTCATCATACTGCTCCTTGTTCTCAACCGTGAGTAAGCAAATCCAATTTATTTTTTATGGTATCTTTACACACTTCAATGCTGTTGATTTGCCTCGCTCTTATTGTTATTGTAAACTTGTGTCAAAGGCGCAGTTGTTTGTAGCAAATAGTAAGCCCGCGGCACTCTAGGTAACAGCCAGCGAGTGTACTGACACCTAGTGATTAGAAAATATACACGCACCATATTCTCTCTGAAGCAAGATTCTTCCGAAATAAATAGGAGCGTTTCGTTTTCAGTCTTTTTTCTAAGGGTTTCGAACCTGAGAGCTCATGCTTTCAAAGAAGGTCCCAGTTTCAATTCACTCGAACATCCAGAGCACATCAAGGGCACGCGCCGTGCACAAAAAGAGTAGTCTAAAGGACGGGGTGAGGAGAGGTGGTGACATGAAGCTCAATTTCAATGGCACCCAGAAAACCTTGCCGTGACCCGGATTTGCTGCGGCCACAACGCAAGCTACCGAGCTACCGGTCTACCCGACGTGTCCCTGAATACAAAGGGGCCTTGTCATCTTTAGCTTGCAGACAAAACTGTTTCTTACCAACATAACTCTTGTCAAGGGTAATACTGTAACAGTGACTTTTTTTCCTTTTATAAAGTTTAAGCTAGGCCTCCAGAAGTTTACAAACTAAAACAGACACATGCTGTCAACGTAGTCGGCAGGATTCGAACCTGCGCGGGGAGACCCCAATGGATTTCGAGTCCATCGCCTTAACCACTCGGCCACGACTACAAGCTGGCTGAAAGGGGCATGTCGTTTGCCTTGGTGCCTTGCAGCGTCGCTGCTCGAGGCCAGTGTAGATCAGCAAGAACTCAACAACAAAACGTACCGCTCCACAAAAAGAGGCTCGTTCGCCCGAACAGGTACTTGAGCCCTTGACCCTCAGATTAAAAGGCTGATGCTCTACCGACTAAGCTATCCGGGATCTTGCTCGAGACCTGGGTGTGTGCTGCGTGGGAACGCACAGCAAAATGAATCTTATTGGCGCAGAAAAAAGAGTGTCCGCCAATGCATTGCGTTTCCTTCTTCGAAGATTCAGAACGGCCGTCAAAACGTCTGCTATGTCAAAATATATTTGCAAATTAGTGGGAATGCAGCCTATTAGACTGATGATAATAGTCATTAAAGGAAAATAATGCTAGGAAAAAGAACAAAAACTCACTGCTACTTGTCTGGAAAGCCTCTTCACACGCTTCAATGCTGTTGACTTGCCGCGCTCTTATCGTTATTGTAAACTTGTGTCAAAGGCGCAGTTGTTTGTAGCAAATAGCAAGCCCGCGGCACGCTAGGTAACAGCCAGCGAGTGTACTGACACCTAGAGATTAGAAAATATACACGCACCATATTCTCTCTGAAGCAAGATTCTTCTGAAATAAATAGGAGCGTTTCGTTTTCAGTCTTTTCTCTAAGGGTTCGAACCTGAGAGCTCATGCTTTCAAAGAAGGTCCCAGTTTCAGTTCCCTCGAACATCCAGAGCACATCAAGGGTACGCGCAGAGCAAAAAAAGAGTAGTCCGAAGGACGGGGTGAGGAGAGGTGGTGACATGGAGCTCAATTTCAATGGCACCCAGAAAACCTTTCCGTGACCCGGATTCGAACCGGGGTTGCTGCGGCCACAACGCAGAGTACTAACCACTATACGATCACGGCGAGCTACCGGTCTACCCGCCATGTCCTTGACTACAAAGGCGTCGCTGCCCGAGGCCAGTGTAGATCAGCAAGAACTCAGCAACAAAACGTACCGCTCCACAAAAAGAGGCTCTTTCGACCGAACAGGGACTTGAACGCTGGACCCTCAGATTAAAAGTCTGATGATCTACCTACTGAGCTACCCGGGCTCTTGCTCGAGAAGCGTGCGTGCTGCGTCGCAACGCACTGCAAAATGAATCGTATTGGCGCAGAAAAAAGAGTGTCCTCCAATGCATTGCGTTTCCTTCTTCGAAGATTCAGAACGGCCGTCAAAACGTCTGCTTTGTCAAAATATATTTGCAAATTAGTGGGAATGCAGCCTATTAGACTGATGATAATAGTCATTAAAGGAAAATAATGCTAGGAAAAAGAACAAAAACTCACTGCTACTTGTCTGGAAAGCCTCTTCACACTCTTCAATGCTGTTGACTTGCCACGCTCTTATTGTTATTGTAAACCTGTGTCAAAGGCGCAGTTGTTTGTAGCAAATAGCAAGCCCGCGGCACTGTAGGTAACAGCCAGCGAGTGTACTGACACCTAGCGATTAGAAAATATACACGCACCATAATCTCTCTGAAGCAAGATTCTTCCGAAATAAATAGGAGCGTTTCGTTTTCAGTCTTTTCTCTAAGGGTCCGAACCTGAGAGTTCATGCTTTCAAAGAAGGTCCCAGTTTCAATTCACTCGAACATCCAGAGCACATCAAGGGCACGCGCCGTGCACAAAAATAGTAGTCTGAAGGACGGGGTGAGGAGAGGTGGTGACATGGAGCTCAATTTCATTGGCACCCAGAAAAACTTGCCATGAACCGGATTCGAACCGGGGTTGCTGCGGCCATATTGCAGAGTACTAACAACTATATGATAACGGCGAGCTACCGGTCTACCCGACGTGTCCCTGACTACCAAGGGGCCTTGTCATCTTTAGCTTGCAGACTAAACTGTTTCTTACCAAACATAACTCTTTTCAAGGGTAATCCTGTAACAGTGACTTTTTTTCCTTTTATAAAGTTTAAGCTAGGCCTCCAGAAGGTTACAAACTAAAGCAGGCGTATGCTGTCAACTTAGTCGGCAGAATTCGAACCTGCGTGGGGAGACCCCAATGGATTTCAAGTCCATTCCTTAACCACTCGTCCACGACTTCAAGCTGGCTGAAAAGAGCATGTGACCCGTGATTCGAACCGGGGTTGCTGCGGCCACAACGCAGAGTACTAACCACTATACGATCACGGCGAGCTACCGGTCTACCCGACGTGTTCCTGACTACAAAGTGGCCTTGTCATCTTTAGCTTGCAGACAAAACTGTTTCTTACCAACATAACTCTTTTCAAGGGTAATCCTGTAACAGTGACTTTTTTTCCTTTTATAAAGTTTAAGCTAGGCCTCCAGAAGGTTACAAACTAAAGCAGGCGCATGCTGTCAACGTAATCGGCAGGATTCGAACCTGCGCGGGGAGACCCCAATGGATTTCTAGTCCATCGCCTTAACCACTCGGCCACGACTACAAGCTGGCTGAAAGGGTCATGTCGTTTGGCCTGGTGCCTTGCAGCGTCGCTGCCCGAGGCCAGTGTAGAGCAGCAAGAACTCAACAACAAAACGTACCGCTCCACAAAAAGAGGCTCGTTCGCCCGAACAGGGACTTGAACCCTGGACCCTAAGATTAAAAGCCTGATGCTCTACCGACTGAGCTATCCGGGCTCTTGTTCGAGAAGCGTGCGTGCTGCGTGGGAACGCACAGCAAAATGAATCGTATTGGCGCAGAAAAAAGAGTGTCCTCCAATGCATTGAGTTTCCTTCTTCGAAGATTCAGAATGGCCGTCAAAACGTCTGCTATGTCAAAATATATTTGCAAATTAGTGGGAATGCATTCTATTAGACTAATGATAAATGATTTCCATTACACGAGAGTAGGTGTTAAAACTTCATGCTGATTTGTACTCGGCTTTCGCCAAGATAATCACCAACTAAGACGTAGCTTTACAGTAACCTATGCTTCTCCATCCATTTACACTTCTTTCCATCTGGTGACGTGAATCTCCTTCTGTCTGGTGTTAATAGTGTATTGCATGTCAGCACACACAACGGCTGCAACCACAGTGTGGTCCCCCCATAACAACCCTCTGGATTGAGCGGAGTAGGGAACATCTCTTGGGTCTTCAAGTGGGCACCTTCCATCCTCAGTGTTTCGTCGACTAGCCCACGACACCTCAAGAGGGCTCGACAGTGACTCTGGCGTCCCAGAGTCACCCCCCTCCGTCCCCCACTCAACTCAGCCCAGCTTACTGACCTCTACTTCCCTCTTAGTGCTGAGACCTATCCACAATCTCACAATTTCTCCGCAACCCAACCATACGCGCCGACCCGTTTGACTAAGGCTGTCGAGCCCCACTGGTGGGTTAATATGCAGTTTCAGTGGCAACGGTTCCGTATGGCATACCACCTACCACAAAACACAATATCTGCCCAACCACCCCTCATTCACGCAATATACACAGGAACGTAATGACTGTAAATACTATACAACCTATACAAATAAACCAACAGTTGCTGCTGAGACCTAACCATAATCTCACAATCTCTCCGCAACCCAACCATACGCGCCAACCCGTTTGACTAAGGCTGTCGAGCCCCACTGGTGCGTTAATATGCAGTTTCAGTGGCAACGGTTCCGTATGGCATACCACCTAACGCAAAACACAATATCTGCCCAACCACCCGTCATTCGTGCAATATACGCAGGAACGTAATGACTGTAAATACTATACAACCTATACAAATAAACCAACAGACTCTTCAAGTTTTCAAGAAATCTACGAAACCGTAGCATGGCGGCCTGTACACAGCCAGCTAGAATCTTTCCGTCTCAACCACAGCTAGTTGCTGCTCCTTTCTGCTGCTTCAGATAAGTTCTTTACTGTGCGACGCAACTCTTGGCCACTGAATCCGACGTCTCTGAGGAACCGGGTTGTAGAGTGTGCCACAAAACCTCGACAACCCACTTCCATTGGATAAACCTGGACTCTTCATCCTCGCTGTTCTGCCTCAGTGGCCAGATGAGCATACCGCAGTTTCTTCCTCTCATATGCCTCATCTACTGCATCCTCCCATGGCACTGTTAACTCTATCAGTTGAACAATGCGTGCTGATCCAGACCACAAAACAATATCTGGTCGTAGGTAAGTGGTGGCAATCTCAGGTGGAAAAATAAGCCGTTGATCAAGATCAGCCAGCATCTTCCAGTCCCTAGCAGCTTCCAGTTGTCCTGGGCGAGAATTGGTGTTAGCACCTTTTCTTGGTGGTTGCTCGCCTGGGCGGAGGAATATTGTCTTCTGCGTGTAATGTTTTGCTAGAACAGGCGGCAACTTATTGGTCATACTACGGTTGCCTTCCAATGCTAAAGCCAGACATCGCAATACTTGGTCATGGCGCCAAGTAAACCGACCCTGGCTAAGAGCCACCTTACATCCTGTCAAAATGTGCCTTAATGTGGCAGGTGATGAACACAAAGGACAAGAGGGATATCTCCTACCCAGAGGTTTAGGTTCTGCGGTGATGGGAGAACATCATATGTTGACCTAATAAGGAAACTGATCCTACTCTCTTCCATTGACCAAAGGTCTTGCCAGCCCATTTTGCGTTGTTCCACACTCTCCCATCTCATCCACTCCCTGCTTGGCCTGGGAAATGGCCTTTATACATCTCATCCTCTCCTCCTGCTTTCGCACCTCGTTGACTACCAGCCTCCTCCTTTGAGCTGGGCCTGCCTTGTGCCATTTAGGAGGAGCTAAACTGAGCCCAAAACCCCCTCTTCCATGCTGTACCTGTCCCACAATATCCCCAATTGGAAGGTCAGCCTTTGCCTCTACTACAGATTTCTTTGCTGACCACTTTCTACCAGTTTTTACCACAGGGGCTGCCTCCCTTACACATTTGTCGCGTGACTCTGCTAAAGTCATTTCCAGTCTGACCTTGGCACACTTAAACTCCTCAGTTAAAGCAGAGACTGGCAGCTGCAATACTCCTTTACTATAAAGTCCCACTCTGCTGAGGCAGCGTGGAACTCCCAACCATTTCCTGATGTATGAACTTATTAACGCTTCCAGCTTATCCACTGTTGTCAAAGAAACCTCGTACACAGTCAGTGGCCACAGCAACCTTGGCAGTAGACTGAAGGGGGTGGATTGGAATCCACTGCTGCTTCAATGTATATGTAATGATTGATTATAATTAAGGTATTAATCAATATTTTTCCTTCTAAATATCAAATGAGTTGAATGACTTCTCTGGAGATTTTACTTTATTTATATAAGTTACCAGTGTGATTACTGAAATGTTCTTTTCATGTATTCTTTAATGTCTGTATTTGATATCTGAATGCAGTGCTTGCTTATTTAACCCAGCTTCCAGAAATGAAATAGGGACTTGTTTTGTGTTTGAGAAAGGTCTTCAATGTGTTAAAACATGTAGGGGTCATTGAAGCCAATAGTTTAAGGGGCCATTTCTTTGTTAAAGCCTTTCTTTCCAGTTAGACTAAAGTTTAGCTATCCTTGAGAGAAAGAACGCATTATCTTGATGTTTTGAGAGGACTCTCCTGTTTATAGTGAGAGCCCGTCCAAATCCAACCTTGGAAAAGCGGTGTGTCGGTGTGTGTGTTAGTCTTCTTGGTTACAGGTTAAGGAACCACTGGCATTATTGGAGATTGACTGAGTTGTTGTTCTGGACATGCTGGCGCCCAGCAACCCAAATCTGCGACCTGGAAGGTCATGACGTGCCTAACTTCAGCTGCATAATTGATGGAGATATGATTCAGTCTATCTGTATATGTGTGGAAAATCACTGTGTTCATCTATTTCATAGCCAATGAGAATCATTCATCCTGTAAGCAATGACGTAGCTTAGACCTTGGAAATCGTATAACTGCTGTGATCTTTGTAACTGTAAGCGGGGCGGCCTACGAACTCCTGTGCGATTATTGAAGCTGACTTCTGCTGATGAAACTGCAAACTATCTTCAGTAAATATTTTCTTTAATTTTTTAGAATTCTGACTCTGGGTCTTCATTCTTCATATCTGGTTCTGGGTCTTTAACTGTACACCCCTTACAAGAACAAACTGAAAGTACCAGAGTTTCAGTTTGCCTGGTAGAGCACAGCTGTTTATGCTCTTCAACCCTTCCACTGCTTGTCGTCTAACTTCTCCCACTCGAACTATGTCCTTTAGATCCCCATCGTACCATCTCCCTAGACTCTTCACTGGCTTCTGAGAAACTGTTGGTATTGCCTCACCCTTAATGAAGAATGTTTTATCTACTACCTTGCTTTAATTATTGAGATTCTCCTTGATTTAGAGGGCTTAAATTGCATTCGTGCCCATTCAATATTATCTGTTAACTTCCCCAATAACCGATTAGTGCAGGCTACCGTTGTAGTCATGGTTGTCATGTCATCCATGTATGATCTGATTGGTGGTAGTCGCATCCCAGAAGCCAATCGCTCTCCTCCTACTACCCATTTTGATGCCCTAATGATTACTTCCATTGCCATGGTAAAAGCCAGTGGAGAAATGGTGCATCCTGCCATTATTCCAACCTCTAAGCATTGCCATGTAGTGCTGAATTCTGGAGTTGAGAAACTAAATTGAAAATCTCCAAAATAGGCTTTCACTAAATTTGTAATCGACATTGGTACCCTGAAAAAACCAAATGATGCCCAAAGAAGCTCATGTGGCACTGAACCATATGCATTAGCCAAATCCAGGAATGTCACGTGGAGATCCCTCCTCTCCATTTTAGCTGATTGAATTCGTTGCCAGATAACACTGATGTGTTCTAAGCATCCTGAGAATCCTGGAATGCCCGCTTTTTGAACTGAAGTGTCAATGAAGCCATTCTTTAATAGCTAGGTTGACAATCTCTGAGCAATAATGCTGAAGAAAATCTTGCCTTCGACGTTTAATAGTGAAATAGTGCGAAACTGACTGATGCTTGTAGCATCTTTTTCTTATAGTAATTAATAATAGTAATTAAAGGAAAATGATGCTAGGAAAAAGAACAAAAACTCACTGCTACTTGTCTGGAAAGCCTCTTCACACGCTTCAATGCTGTTGACTTGCCGCGCTCTTATCGTTATTGTAAACTTGTGTCAAAGGCGCAGTTGTTTGTAGCAAATAGCAAGCCCGCGGCACTCTAGGTAACAGCCAGCGAGTGTACTGACACCTAGCGATTAGAAAATATACATGCACCATATTCTCTCTGAAGCGAACCAGGGTTGCTGCGGCCACAACGCAGAGTACTAACCACTATACGATCATGGCGAGCTACCGGTCTACCCGACGTGTCCCTGACTACAAAGGGGCCTTGTCATCTTTAGCTTGAAGACAAAACTGTTTCTTATCAACATAACTCTTTTCAAGGGTAATCCTGTAACAGTGACTTTTTTTCCTTTCATAAAGTTTAAGCTAGGCCTCCAGAAGGTTACAAACTAAAGCAGACGCATGCTGTCAACGTAGTCGGCAGGATTCGAACCTGCGCGGGGAGACCCCAATGGATTTCTAGTCCATCACCTTAACCACTCGGCCACGACTACAAGCTGGCTGAAAGGGGCATGTCGTTTGCCTTGCTGCCTTGCAGCGTCGCTGCCCGAGGCCAGTGTAGATCAGCAAGAACTCAACAACAAAACGTACCACTCCACAAAAAGAGGCTCGTTCGCCCGAACAGGGACTTGAACCCTGGACCCGCAGATTAAAAGTCTGATGCTCTACCGACTGAGCTATCCGGGCTCTTGCTCGAGAAGCGTGTGTGCTGCGTGGGAACGCACAGCAAAATGAATCGTATTGGCGCGGAAAAAAGAGTGTCCGCCAATGCATTGCGTTTCCTTCTTCGAAGATTCAGAACGGCTGTCAAAACGTCTGCTATGTCAAAATATGTTTGCAAATTAGTGAGAATGCAGCCTATTAGACTGATGATAATAGTCATTAAAGGAAAATAATGCTAGGAAAAAGAACAAAAACTCACTGCTACTTGTCTGGAAAGCCTCTTCACACGCTTCAATGCTGTTGACTTGCCGCGCTCTTATCGTTATTGTAAACTTGTGTCAAAGGCGCAGTTGTTTGTAGCAAATAGCAAGCCCACGGCACTCTAGGTAACAGCCAGCGAATGTACTGTGTAAAGACTCAGGGGCGGATCTAATCCGTGGGGGATTTGCATATCATAATTAATAATTGGTAATTAATAATTATTCATACATGTTTGGATTAGATCAGTCTTACATGTTAATAAATCTCCTGATAAGGGATGATATGTCACTTTACCTGCATGCATGCTTATCCTTGCAATTAACCACAAGTTGATTGTAATTAATTACAAGGACCACATCCTGCGAAACAGGCAAAATTAATTAGCTCAATTGTCCGAATAATATTTGTGGGGATCCACAATATCATCCTAATTTATAGGATTTCAGGAAAAGCAATTCTGTGGCCACAAGAATTGGGTTTCCTGCCCTATAAACAAATACTCTTTAAAGTATCTTTAATTTGTAAGCTTGTAGCTAAAGGTCTTTCACTTAAGGGACTTGAAAATGAGCAAAGAGCCAGTAAACAATCAACATGAATATAATGAATTTAATAAGGCAGAACTACTTATGTATTTACTACGGTTACATGGGATATATGTATTTACAAACATAATAAACAAACAAAACACGATAAGGCATCGATGAACGAGAAATGCATAGAGTGTGGACAATGGAAACACGTGTGAGAGGGGAAGAGGGAGAGAGAGAGAGAGAGAGAGAGAGAGAGAGAGAGAGAGCATTGGCAACATTCACCCTGACAGTCCCCTGTCTGTAACAACACGAAAACATCATCTTAATGCTTCTTAGAAGCTCTATAAAGAGATATACTTAAGTTTCTGGGTCTCTCTGTGTCGCGGCATTCCTGCGTGGAGCGAAGTCCTTTAGGAAGCGTCACTGGGTGCTGCTTGACGCGCGTGTTGAACGGAGTTTCCAAGTCTTTGGGGTAACATTACCAAAGGAAAATAGTTCGGTTAAGTTCGTTTCACTTTGTGGAAGTGAACAGAGTCGACTACGGAAAACAAAACTTTGACTAACAAAGAAAAGAAATAAAGATCTCTACGGGGAAATCACGCGGAGTTAACATCACATCTTTGCATGGCTGGTGAAGAAGCGTGTGTGCGTCTCTCGCCACGTGGTCACGTGCACGTGTTTCTCCTTCAAAACGAGCGCGCGCTCGTTTAAAGGTCCCTTGTAGATGGATTCGCTGAAGAGATATGTCACGCGGCGTTCTTTTCACACGTCGATTGGAATTAAACACGGAGACTTATCTAAGACTGAAAAACACAAACTAGACTAGAAACAAATAAAAGAAAGGCGAAGAGCTCGCCCGGAGGCGAGACGTTACATTATGACACGAGGACAAGAGGGTAAGAGAGGGATAAACTGGTATTCAGTCCTTTTGAAGACCTGACGTTTCCGCCTTCTTTTGGAAGAGGGTCCAATCAGGAGCTGTCCCTTTGGAGGGAGATTTTATGACCCTTTGTGTTATAACCAGGCATTTAAATCTCTAGTTTCATTGGGTGTTTAAGAGAAGAATCTTCACAATTCTTATAATACTAATGTGTCACAAAGTTTAGCAAAATGTAATGTCAATTAACAAATGGGGAATGAAGATTGGAGTTTATCGAGACCAAACTTGCCACAAATGGATTTGGTTAAACATTAGTTGGCAAATTTTAAAACATTATCGCATTAGAGTTGTCGAGAAACATAGACCAAACCACAAAAAGGCAACTCATGAAATAGGGAACTTAGATACATTGTTCATACAATTCTCAAGTGGATATATAATAGCATATATATATATGAATACAGGATTCATTTCTACTCCTTGGTTAGAATTCAGAGAGAGCCACAGTTCTGTGAACATTCCTTTGGGTCGTAAACGCTGTTATCTAAGAACACCAGTGATGTTAGTTTTGGTCTCTTTTCACTCCAAAGATGGAAAACATAGTAAACTATATTTTACTGGATATTACTGTACGTATTCTGATTGATCACACCGAAAGCATTCTGGAGGTGTCCAGAACTATGTGTACAAGTTATGGGAATAGACAGTTATATTTGAAATGCATAATTAAGGTATCTATAATTCACTTTAAGCTACGATAAAATCATAGTCATTCCAATGTGACATGGGCAAATGGACACACATAAAAACACATCGAATATATCTGGTTAAATGCAGTGTTGGGGAGTAACGGAATACATGTACCGGCGTTACGTATTCAGAATACAAATTATGAGTAACTGTATTCCGTTACAGTTACAATTTAAATAGTTGGTATTTAGAATACAGTTACATTGTTGAAATCAATGGATTACATGACGATACTTTTCTGTTTCGTGAGTTTATTCACTCTCTAAATAAATTAAGGCAACTCCATGCATTTCCCAGAAGCCCCAATATGAAAACGAAATAATGTGCGGTTTGCATGATCAGTCACAATGGAGTCGGAAGAGGAGCAGCGGGAGCTAGATGTAGAGATGGAGCCGGAACAACAGAGCCAGGGCAAGAATGCGTTTCTATCTTGGAAATTCAAACAGCATTTCACATTAAAGAAAGAGAAGGGAGAACAAATATAACAAATATACCTCTGCTTGCAAGCAACCATCCTCCTTTCAGCGTCCAAAGACTCCACCTCCAACCTGAAGAAGCATCTTAACGTTTTTTTTTTTTATTAGCCAGGGGTAGTCGTCTGTTGTAGTTTTACTGGTCACCTTGCTATTTTATAGTTGTATCAGGTAGGCTACTAGCTACAGGGCTGTAACGATATGCGATATGAAACCGAAATCGCGACACTCAGATCCACGAACCTGTGTCACGTGTGAGAAGGCAAAATTGCGACACACCCCTTCCAACTTCCAGAGTTATCCTTCCCGTCCAGATCCAATGCTACCACATCTTTAAATTACTGTTAGTATTATTTGAAGTTAAGATTTTAAAATACGTAGACATACACGACAAAACTAGTTGCGGAATAATTATTTAAAATTTAGTAATTGCGTTATGGACATGCATTTTCTGAGAATGTATATTTCAAGGTTTGACTGCAAATGTCATTTAATACCAATATATCGAAACGTCTGTTTGTATATCCATACTCCCTTAATAAAGGAGTCCAGACATTAGAAAAATATCTGTCTACACATGGGTTTTATATTTAATATGAGGGAAATAAACATGCGTGACACAAAAAATATTTAACTTTTAGGCCAAATATGTTTTAGTACTTCTGTGAATTAGGCTACACGGCGCAAACCACAAGTAATATCCACCGGATGAAGAAGGGTTGGCTCTCCACAGAACATAAAATATTCATTTTATTTTATTTTTCTTGTTCGCATTTATGAGGAAAAAACAATGTTACGGACGTGACCACTCTGAAAGCGGCACTAAAAGACTGCTTTAAAAATTTCACAGAGACATCAAACAGATGCACAAAGCCTTTCTTTAAAGTGAATTTCGATTTGTATTAATTGTATCTTAATTTTAATCAATGTTTCATCAACCAAAATTGCTGGAATTAATAAATAAATAGCAGACAATAGATATCACGGCATGGAGGCGCTGTTGCGTGAACTGGGGCTCATCTCATAAATGAACCGAAACTTAGCGTGTAAGGTAGGCTAGCCTACTTGTCTCACATACATGTCTACTTTTAAACAGAACAATTCAAAACGAAAGAACACAGACTGCTCACTGCTCTCTGTTTATGTAATCCGTATGTGCATTTCTCTCCGGCGCGTTCAGTGCTGCGAAGATCGCGAGTCAGCATCGTCAACTTCATCTTTGCAGCCGACACTAACATATTCAGTCATTACTTTTGCCGGTTCTTTGTGACAGCTATCAGGTGCTTTATTGGCAGCGCCACCTTTACTTGTTACATGAACGCATCACCACCTCATCACCGCACCGGTGACCGCAACATACACTTATAGTCTTTGTTCTTCTATAGCAAATTATAATATATTGCACTTTGAGGAAGACATGGGTCTAACACATTCAGCCAGTTGCAACAGAAAAACACACCAGAATAGGCCTGTTTAGTAAGCAGGATTTGATGGCCGCATTCCTACACTTTCAAAATGCAATTCAATGTGGAAGTAATCCAAGTATTCAGAATACGTTACTCAGATTGAGTAACGTAACGGAATACGTTACAAATTACATTTTTGGGCATGTATTCTGTAACGAAATACGTTTTGAAAGTATCCTTCCCAACACTGGGGTTAGGGCAGGCGGACGGGATTTTGGGGAAGGGGGGGCTCAGCTGTCCTTACCTACTGTAAGGGGAGGCTCACATTCACCCAATTTAAAAAAACCCTGCTCTAGGGGGGGCAATGTGTTGTAGCCTTTCTCCTCAGTGCTGTCAATAGTGCAAAGCGTTGCGGAAGTTGAAGTCTTTAAGCGCGCCATGATTTGGTCAGCTCGTAGTGTAGCTTGGGGAAGTAGGGTGCTGGTCTTAGGGGTCTGCTGACTCACCGGCAGAAACCACACCGTCGAGGCGGCTTCTGGTGGGCTCCTGAGGCGGGGACCACTCAACGTTGAGGCCTTTGACAGTTTTAGTGAGGACGCAAATAAGTTCAGCATCCACACTCACTCTAACGCCGTCTCTGCTGGCTTGGGATTGAGGGGCGGGTACAACTGTCGAGCCCGGCCAGTCTTCTCCCTCAGTCCCTCACTTCCTCAGGCCAGTCCTTCTCCATCGCTTCTTCCGTCGCAGCTCGCGGAGGGAAGGAAGTGCAGGAGCGGAGGGGCAGGGTCACCGTCCAAAAGGAGAGCTAGCCCCGAGCGCAGTATGGAGATGAGTAGGCTCTCGCAGTGCGGGCAGCCGCCATTGTTGAGTACAGGCTGTACGTGGGCGAGTCCCTGGCACGGGACGCAATCGCTGTGTCCATCAGTTTCATGCAAAAAAACGATGCGATTGGTTCCCGTGTCTCAGCCGCCTTGCCAAAGGTTCGTGCAGAGACGAAGTGAACATTCTTGAAAGGGAACTATCGTTCATACCCTCTGAATAAACGGTGAAAAGTATTACCTCAAGTATCCAGCACTCGTTTCGACAACATTGTCTTGCTTCCTTTGAAGTTGCGGTGAAAAAGCGGTTTTATTTCACTATATTGATTATTCACTATATGTTAGATTATCAGGTAACACTTTACAATACGGGTGCACTAATAAGCATTAATTCATGCTTAACTAATGCACAGATAATACTGAATTAATGTGTAACTAATGATTGTCTAAGCTATTCATTAATGATTACCACATAAAGAACTAATTAAGAGTCTGTATGGTTAATGTATTAGTTCATACATGAATTCTTATTAATTAAATATGTAATTGTGAATAAATTCCCTAATAACACATTTTTTTAACTAATAGTGTTAATTAATATGTTAATTACCTGAATGAGCCAAAGCCTTGTATTTCAACTTCCAGATAATACAGGTACACATTAATACATGATTAATTATTTCATTGTTAGTGCAAATTCATGTGTAAATTACTACAATTACTAAATGACTAGTTAATAATGATGTGTCTCAACAAGTAAAGTCATAACATAATGATACCTTTGCAAATCATTAGCTAATGATTAATTAAAGCAGACAACTGGTAGTTGAAGTGCATAGCTTTGACTAATTGTGGTAATTAACACATTAATTTACACTATTAGTTAATAAAATATGTTATTAAGGAATTAATACACAATGACACATTGAATTAATATAAATTAATGTATTACTTAATCTATTAATCATATATACTCTTTATTAGTTGCTGATGCAGTAATAATTCATTAATGGTTTAGTTCTTCATGAATCATACATTAACTCATGATTATCTGTGCATTAGTTAAACATGAATTAATGCATATTAGTGCACCCGTATTGTAAAGTGTTACCGATTATCATATTAATTACGCTAGCTTCACTCAAAATACAGCATGCTGAGGACATCTGCTGGTTAAAGCCGTGTAAATGCAACATGAACAGCAAAACCATAGTCAATGGCGTTTTACATTCATACGCAGCGTGTGAGCTTAGAATAAACAAATTATCGTTCGTTGGTGTGGACGCAAATATAGTTATCGTTATAGTTATCTTTATAGTTATCACTCTTGGTGTGAACGGGCCTTAAGTTAAAGTGAAATAAAGTGTAACCCCAAAAACATTAAGCAATTGCTTTCAAAATTTACTTACATGTTGGTATTAAAAATAATATATTTACAAATAATGTATTGCTTTGGCTTCAGCAGACGCAGTTGGCATGAAAACCAAAGAACACACTCCAGTATGTGGGATCTTCACAGTAATACAGTAGAACACAATCTACAGATCTTCAGAAACACATGTGAAGTCTACTAAGGTTTCACTAGACTCAGATGATGTCATTTTCAGTTTTTGTGAATGATGCCCTTGTCTTCAAAAAATGAAGCCTTTGACACAGGTAATTTATCTATAGAAGGTCAAAATATCTCAGATGCATGACATTCATTTAATAGGCTACTGTAATATTCAGCTATCAAATATCATAATAAACAAGTCTCAGGAAAAAAAAAGTATACCCATGTTACTGACATAACCAAATATTGATATCAGTAAAGATTAATAATGTAGTCAGTACATTGCAATGAGAAATTCATATTTCAACTAATAGATTTTTAAATAAACACCTATTGTCAGGATTATGTTTGGTTTATTTGTCTTTTTGTTTGTGTGACATGTATTGTTTCTTGATGACTTGTATGTTTCTTGTATTTCCTTTCCGTTTGGTCTTGATTATTCCCCTGTTATTTTCCTTGGTTACTGATTAGTTACACCTGTCTCGTTTAGTTCCCTTGTTTGCTACTGTGTATTTATGCTCCCTGTTTTGTTCAGTTCTTTATCGGTCGTCGACTATGTTGGAAATGTATTTAATAGTTTCTCTGTATTTAGTAGTTGTACATCATCGTATAAATGATGCTGTTGAGGGTAAATCACCTTTAATCGAGTTCATTGATTATACCTTGTGGTAGTGATGGTGAAATGAAGCTTTGTGAAGCACTGAGGCTTTCCCCTCAAGTGTATCGTAAATTGGTTCATTACTCAAAGCTTTTCAACACGGTGCACACTAACGACATCTTGTGGTCAAAAAGTGGAAAAGCTACCTTTCCCATTTATTTTATTTTATTGTTTTATGTAATAAATCACTTTGTGCTATGAAAACCACAAAGCAATAAACATCATTAGTGTTAGTGTTGATGTTTACACAATGTATGAACAAATGAGATCTGTGAATCAATTTATGAAAGAATTAAAACATAGGACAAATTAACTCTGCTTTGTTCAACAAATGCAGCCTTAAAACCTTAGCCGTAGTCCTAAACCTATGAGTTCATAGGCAAGGCTCATATAGGCATATATAATCAAAATAAAAGAAAACTATTGTGGAATGGTGAAGTGCTGTGAAAGTGCTTGTGAACTGGGGAGTTGGGTAATTGAAGAAATTAAAGATTTAGGGCAAGATGCAGTTAGACACCCTTTGAGTAGCCCCATCAATCATTTGTTTTCTGATCCCTGCAATACAGTCAAGTATTTAAAATATAACTGAATAAGTATTATAACTATGCACTATTTAAGATGTCTCATTATAAATACAGAAATTGACAAACAAATAAATGAATGACTGATCAGAAGTCTTATAGTTGTTGGTCCACTTCCAGAAGATGTGTTTTCATGTTTAGCTCTAAAATGTCTCAACAGTGACGATGTGTTGTTATTATAAGAAAGCTGTTGAGAACATATTAGGCACTCAACCTACAGAAGGTGGTCACATTAACTTAAGTACTTTTTTCATATACATAATGTAGGCCTATTATTTAACATACTGTTGATTATACACTGAATATGCATAAAAATACATGTAAATATCAATTTACATAATTAATTATTATATTTATTTTATATAAATTTTATAAATCATAATTCATTTTAAAATCATATTCTTATGACAAAATAATAATAATAATAATTAGCTCACTGTATTTGTGGATACGACCTGAAAACGCTTGGCTGGTTCCATGCTGAAAATTCAAAAGAGCTCACTCTGTGGTTCAGTCTCAGTCGGTCTCAGTTCACTACCGAAGCGCATGACACGAAACCTGCGCAAGGTTTGCGCTATTTATGAATCAGAATATGAAGCAGTCACGTGGCTGTGTGTCAAAACGAAGCTTCGGACGTCACTGGTCACATGGTTATGTCAAAACGAATCAAGCTCCGGTACAGTGGTTCATGTGAGATGTTTCGTTTTTTTGATACAAGCTTCGAAGCCTCGGTGCCGAACGTCACATCACTACCTTGTGGGTTTGCGGATCCTCCCTCACCGTGGGAGTCGTCGAGGACAACGCCACCATCAACTCCAAGTCCCCGGGTCTTTTAACACCTCCAGCAGCCATCTCTCTGCCAGATCCAGATAGGACACATCGCCCCTGCCCGGAGTGTCCTGGACAGCTAGAGAGATCCTCCAGCTCCATCATTCACCTCGACGGAGATCCTCCATTGACCAAAATCCCGAGCCAGCACCTGACTCGTATCACGAGCAAAAAACCCTCCACAGAGCCAGAGCCAGCCATAGAGTTCATCCCGGAATCAGAGCCTGAGCCACGGCATCTGAACCGAAGCAGGATCTGATCGCCAGGTCCATCACAGAGTCAGCACCGTCAGGTCAGTCCACGGCCCTGGATTCGCCTGCTCCTCTGGTGTCTCGCAGCTCCTCGGCTCGGCCTTCGCATAGCTCTGTGAAGCAGATCCCCTTGCTACACCTTGGCCCCCAGGCCCATGTCTCCACCTCGGCCTGTCAATCCTTTGGCTCTGCTCTTCCTCTGCTCCACCGTGGTCTGCCATCCCTCACGCTCCACCATGGTCTTTCACTGTGGACTGCACCTCCACTCCACCCCTTCTGCTCCACCAGGCTCCTCCTTCCCTCCGGCATCACACTGTTTTGCCAGGCGGCTGCGTCCGAAAACTGAAAAAGGCTACCTCTGCAAGCAGGAGATGGAGGTAGGAAGGTAACAAGGCACGTCCCAATCCAATGATCATGCCACATCCCATCTACTGATATACCTTCATCTGAGCGATTTTTGAAGGCAGCATAGATGGATCCTTCGCTGCCTTTGATATCCCACAATCCTGTGTGTTCCATTTCCTGACTGTTGAGCTAAGAAATAAAAATGGCGTCTGAAATTTGAAGTTGGTGGTAGGGTTTGTGTGTAAAGTTTACATTTTTAACAACTTTTCCCACTCTTGATGACATTTCTACCGAGAAGTTAGTATTGTAGTAATTAAATATTACATTTGTTTTGTCAGCAAAGCTCTCTCTGTTTTGTTATCGATTCATTACATCTTTACACTGCCAGAAGTCTGTCTGAAATAAGCTTTGTGAGGTGTGGTCCAGTGGCGTGTCTATTGGTGGCATCTGTGCAGTGGGCGGTTGGTCTTTGCCGTCCAACTTCGCCAGATTTTACAACTTGGAGTCATGCAGAACTTAATGTAGTCATTTGACCATTAAAACAGACATGTTAATCTGCTTTATGCAGAAATGTTTTCTGAAAACACCTGCAATAGCTGAAAAAGAAGCTACTTAACAAAAGTCAAGAGCCCACCTAAAGCAAACACTGCGCAACTAAAGCAAACTAAATATTTTCAACCAAATATCAACATCTAAACCTCTTGTTAATTCTCAATAAGAACTGCTGTAGACATCTGACAGAAAGTAAATCTGGTTAGTAATAAATGAAGCTGGAAATGATGTCTGTGGAGTTGTTTAATCCTTCTCTGCTGAGATCTTCAGAGATTAAAAAAAAAAATTTTAATCTTCCGATTATTTCATCTAAGGCTGTGGCTGAAGAAAGTTGTAGTTTGTGTTCTTATTTCTCTTTCTTTTAGTGAAAACGCACCCTGGAGAAACTCAACAGCAGTGCAAAATATGAAAAGACAACGCAGAAAAGACAAAACTTGTAGTCCATTATAACATCTACAAAGACAGCATCCATGCTTTCAATAAGAAACTAGGCAAAGCTAGACAGACTTTCTTCTGGAATATTATAAACAGCAATATAAACAACACACACACTCTTTTTGCTACTGTAGAGAGACTGACAAACCCCCCAAGCCAGATTCCCAGTGAAATGCTCTCAGTGAGAAAGTGCAGTGAGTTTGCTTCTTTCTTCTCTGAGAAAATCAATAATATCAGAAAGGTGATCAGATCATCCTTGAGTTGCGCTGGGGTCAGACAGATCAGACCACAGCCTGAGAAAGTAGTCACTATGTCTGATTTCGAAGAAATTGATGGCAAAATTTTGGAAGAAACTGTACAGCACCTTAACTAATGAACCTTATGTAAAGTGTTACCTAAATATATAATAACAAGCTATAATTATTTGTTCAAATAAAGTATCAAAGTAATCATATGGGCTTTATAGAACAAGGCTTTTAAAATAGACCATGTAAAATAAATGATATAAACTAATATAAACATAACTTATGTACATTATGTAAAAACAAATGTCCGCAGAGAGCACCAACGGCTTGGTTACACTAAGGCATGATCAAATCCTAGATTTACAAATGCAGACCTGCAAACTTAACAGTGGTGAAAAAGGTGACATGTCTCCTGTTGGGGAGAATACTTTTTGTGCGCAAAAACAAACAAAAATAACGACTTTATTTCAACTATTCATTTCCTTCTCTGTGGGCCTCTAGTCAGTTAACGTAGTGTGATAGAGGTTTTACTGTGAAAGGTACTTTTAACACAATCTGCACGCATGTAATTAATTAAAGGTTTGTGCTTTTCTGTGGGGAAAAAAAAACAGTGCATATATTTAACTAAGCCTTTTGTCTTTTTCTCCATCACTTGTGGGCCAAACTCAGATTTCTGCACTAGACATATCAGCAAAGCGTTTTCTATTCATATATCTGATAATTTGATACCAGCCGCTCGAATCGGAATCCTGAATATGAAAATATGCATCCTTGTTCAAATGTTCAGGCTAAGTCAACGTTTTCTCAAAACTCCCTAATGCAGCTTTAACAGTGCACAGTAACAAATATGAACAACAAACACACGTACAACAACAAGAATATTTAAAAAAAACGTTCTGATAATAAACAATCAACATTAGACTACTTAAAAGTACAATTTATACATTCTGTAGATTTAAAAGATGTAGTTACTAATAGTTATATATTAAAAGCAGTGACAGCAATTTATAGCATCTATTTCCAAAAATGTCATGTAGTGTTTAAATTGACCAAAAGAAATCAGATTTCGCAACTGCAAATCAGTCTGCGATGTGTTCCATGTGGAAGGGCCTGCATAACTAAAGGCCTTCTTACCAAGCTCTGTACGGACCGTAGGTACAGATAACAAACACAGATTACCAGAGCGCAAATTGTAGGAACAGCTGTTGCGAGACATAGAAGTGCAAAGGTAAGAGGGAAGCATATCCAGCATAGACTTGTAAATAAACGTAAGCCAGTGAAAGTGCCTCCTCACTGATAATGAAGGCCAATTTGTCATTTTGTACAAAGTACAATGATGTGTTGATGCTTTATATCCAGACACAAATCTTAGTGCACTGTGGAAAACAGTATCCAACAAAGATAAACATTTATCAGGCGCATTTCTATAGAGCAGGTCACCATAATCGAGTGCAGTAAGAAAGGTTGCAGCAACCAATCACCTCCTGGTTTTCCAAGAAAAACAGGCTTTGTTTCTAAAATTAAATCCTATTTTTAATTTGAGCTTATGTACCAATTTATCAATGTGCAACTTAAAAAGAGAGCTGATCATCAATTAATATACCCAAATATTTAAACAATTTGACTTGTTCAATCAGTTCGCCATGTATAGTAGAAATACTTGGAAGACTGTCAAGAGACTTCTTAGTATCACTGACGATGTGTCCAGGTTGCACCACAAGGTGTATTCAAGTACTAAGCCAGCATGGCATCGCCATTGACTTCCAGGAAAAGGCTGGATGACGACCTCGAAAGTGTGGTGACTGCTGGAGAGACAGTGGACAGCGCGGAGAGACGGCAACCGGGGCAGGGCGGGTTAGCTCCCCAAACTGCAGCTCCCGAGAGGGAGCACCCAAAACACGCTACGGAAAACCCTAAGGAGAAATACCCCCAGGGGCGCCCGAGAGGGGGGGAGAATGAGCGCCCCGAACGGACTGTTTTTCTGGTAACGACTAATGCAAATGGACAATCGACTACGAGTGCAGTCTGCAAATGTGTCAAGGTCTGCAAAAACACGACTGGTCTAAAAATACACCAGACCAAGATGGGCTGCCTAAGGAAGCTTGTGACGCAACGCACAGTGCCAGTACTCAGTATAGCAACTGGTGAGACGGAGGAGGAACCAGGCCCGGATACATACCACAGTGCCCAGAGCCTCCAAGCACCACAAGCTACACCCCAAAGCAGACCATCAGAGCGGCGTCGGTTTTTGTGGCCTGCTGCCAACAAAGAGTCAGTGTGGCGACAGTTTGATGAAGATGTTGATGCAGCCCTTGAAGTAACAGCCAAGGGTGGTGTGGACCAGAGGCTCCGAACCATGAGCACGTTCATAACCAGCATCGCTTCAGAAAGGTTTGGCGCCAAGGAACAGCGCGCCACCAAGACGTCTACTGCGGCACCAATTCCGAACCGACGAGAGGTCAAGATTACCCAACACAGACAAGAGCTGAGGACACTCAGGAGACAGTACCGGAAGGCAAGCGAGGAGGAGAAGGTAGCCCTGGCAGAACTTAGGGGTGTGGTAAGGAAAAGGCTAATCACCCTTCGGCGGGTTGAGTGGCACAGGAAGAGGGGCAAGGAGAGGGCCCGTAGGCGCAGTGCCTTCATTGCAGATCCATTCGGTTTTACAAGGAAGCTGCTGGGAGAGAAACGCAGTGGTCAACTCTCATGTCCTGAGGAGGATATCAACCGCTATATCCGTAACACCTATAGCGATGGCATGAGGGAGCACGACCTTGGTCACTGTGCAGCCCTTATTTGTCCACCTGAACCTAGCACCCTCTTTAACATCAACGAACCCACCCTGAAGGAAGTCAAAGAGGTTATCAAATCGGCCAGAACATCATCAGCACCGGGCCCAAGTGGAGTTCCATACAAGGTCTTCAAACATTGCCCCAGGCTTCTGGAACGTCTTTGGAAGATTCTAAGAACCATCTGGAGAAGAGGGAAAGTACCTCAGCAGTGGAGATATGCAGGAGGCGTGTGGATTCCCAAGGAGGAGAATGCAAGTAACATCGAGCAGTTTAGGACAATCTCCCTCCTCAGTGTTGAATGCAAAATCTACTTCAAGATTGTTTCCAATCGTCTGATGGGGTTTCTCCTTAAGAACACCTACATAGACACCTCGGTGCAGAAAGGAGGAATCCCAGGGGTCGCAGGGTGTATTGAACACACAGGGGTGGTGACACAGCTGATCAGGGAGGCACGAGAGGGCAAAGGGGACTTGGCAGTGCTGTGGCTGGACCTTGCCAATGCTTATGGATCGATACCACATCGGTTGGTGGAATTGGCCCTGAGCAGATACCACGTCCCAGAGAAGATTTGAAATCTCATCCTTGACTATTATAACAACTTCAGTCTTAGGGTGTCCTCTGGGACTTCAATATCGGAGTGGCATCGTCTGGAGAAGGGCATCATTACAGGCTGCACAATCTCTGTGACTCTGTTTGCACTGGCCATGAATATGCTCGTGAAGTCTGCAGAAGTGGAATGTAGAGGTCCACTGTCCAGATCTGGCACCCGACAACCCCCGATTAGAGCATTCATGGACGATCTCATGATGGCTCTCGGCAGTGGATAAGTCAGGGCTTCCTGGTAGGTTTAAGGCCTGGATCTACCAACATGGCATCCTCCCTCGTCTCCTCTGGCCACTGCTGATATACGAAGTCCCAATTACCACCGTGGAGGGCTTTGAGCGGAAGGTCAGCCGATTTCTGCGCAGGTGGCTGGGCCTGCCACGGAGCCTAAGCAGCGTTGCTTTCTTTGGCCATAACACCAAGCTACAGCTTCCCTTTAGCAGTCTGGCAGAGGAGTTCAAGGTCACCCGAGCCAGAGAAGTCCTGCTCTACCGAGACTCAGTTGACACCAAGGTCTCTTCAGCAGGGGTAGAGGTCAGAACAGGAAGGAAGTGGCGCGCCCAGGATGCAGTGGAACGGGCGGAGGCAAGGCTGCGGCATAGCACCCTGGTGGGTACGGTGGCTACTGGGCGGACCGGGCTTGGTAGCAATCCCAAGCCATGCTACAGCAAAGCCAGAGGAAAGGAGAAGCGGAAGCTTATCCAGGAGGAGGTACGAGCCGAGGTTGAGGAAGCTCGCTTCAGCAGAGTGGTGGGCATGTCCAAGCAGGGGGCCTGGACAAAGTGGGAGCAAACAGCTGGCCGTAAGATCACTTGGGCAGAACTCTGGAAGGCGGAACCACACCATTTCAAGTTCTTGGTCCAGTCAGTGTATGATGTCCTTCCTAGCCCTGCCAACCTGTTCACCTGGGGCCTGGTGGACTCACCTGCTTGCCAACTCTGCCAGAAAAGGGGATCATTAGAGCATATCCTCAGCTGCTGCTCAGAAGCCTTGGGAGATGGGCGTTATCGTTGGCGCCATGATCAGATCCTGAAGGCAGTAGCAGACGCCATCAGCACTGGCATTAACATTAGCAAGCAGCATCATCCAACCAAGTCTGCAATTGCCTTTGTTCGAGCAGGAGAGAAGCCTCAGCCCCCTAGAAAGACCCAAGGGGGCGTCCTCGCAACAGCAAGAGACTGGCACCTCCTGGTGGACCTGGGGACTCAATTGAGGTTCCCAGAAACCATTGCAGTTACATCACTACGACCGGACATGGTCTTGATGTCCGCAGCAAGTAAGCAGGTGGTGTTACTGGAACTAACGGTCCCCTGGGAAGATAGAATGGAGGAAGCCCAGGAAAGAAAGAGGGCCAAGTACGCTGATCTGGTAGCGGAGTGTCGGAGGAATGGATGGAAGGCCCGCTGTGAGCCTGTTGAAGTGGGCTGTAGGGGCTTCGCAGGCCAGTCTCTACACCGGTTCCTGGGACTCTTAGGGATTTGCGGACTGCACAGGCAAAGAGCCATCAAGAACATCCTGGAAGCCGCTGAAAAGGCAGCACGGTGGCTCTGGTTAAGGAGGGGGGACGCGTGGCGGAGAGCGCTACCTGGACACAAGTCGGGGCTTGATCACCCCCGGCTGGGTCGCCCGGGTGAGGGTGTCTGATGTAAGACCCGAAACACCCTATGACCCCGGGAGTATCACTGACGATGTGTCCAGGTTGCACCACAAGGTGTATTCAAGTACTTAGATTTTGGAAAAAAAAGCATCATCTTAGTTTTCTCAACATTTAAAACTAGTTTAAGCTGATACAGTTGCACCTGAACAAGGTTGAAAGCAGATTGTAAATTAGAAAAAGCTTGGTGTAAAGTTTCAGCCTTACAATAAATAACGGTGTCATCTGCATAAAAATGAAAATGAGCTTGTGGGATGTCTTCACCCAAGTTATTAATATAAATTTGGAGTTAATAATATAAAATTTGACCCAAGACTGATCCTTGCGGTACCACTAGATACAGTCAATGTTGCTGATTTGAGATTGTCAGAATAAACACACTGAGTTCTGTCTGCCAAATAATTAGTCTACCAATCTACAGTCTGGTCAGAAAAAACAATATTATGTAGCTTTTCCAGTAAAAGGCAATGATCCACTGTATCAAATGCTTTAGATAAATCTATAAAAAGAGCTACACAAGTGTTCTTACAGTCTATTGCTTCAATAAAGTCATACATGACCTTCATTGTTGCAGTAGTAGTGCTGTGCTGCCTTTGAAACCCAGACTTTAAGTCAGACAAAATATTGTTGGAAACCAAATAGTCCTTCAACTGATCACCAACCAGAGTTTCTAAAACTTTAGCTAAAATTGGTCATTTAGAAATCGGTCTATAATTACAATTTTTTATTTATTATTTTTACTTTGTTATCCTCCTCCTCCTCGTCTGCAAAATACTGGAGAGAAATAAAAATCAAACAAAAAATGAACAACACAATTGCAACTGCAACCAAACTGAAATCCTTCAAACTTCAAGCTTTTAAAACTTCTTAAAACTTTGATACTAACATACTATCTTTCTATCTTTCTTTGTTTCTCTCTCTCTCTCTCTCTTTCTTTCTTTCTAACTTATCTATCTATCATCTAACTATTTTTATCTATCTATCTAATATTTCTAATCTATCTATCTATGAATTAATTTATTAATAATATCCAAGATTTTGATTGTCAAGTCACCTTTATTTACACAGTGATAACATGAAAAAATACAACAAAGTTTGTTTCTAGAAGAATATTGCATCGTCGTCCACCTTAAGCGAGACGGATCAATAATATTGTTGAATATTAAATGTCCCCAACTAAGCAAGCCAAAAGCCAAGGCAACAGTGGCAAGGAACCAAAACTCCATCAGTGACAGAATGGAGAAAAAACCTTGGGAGAACCCAGACTCAGTCGGGGGACCAGTCCTCCTCTGGCCAACGAGCAAACAGTGTCTGTTTATGATCCAGGCAGCATTACAGGTCAGAAGTCAAATTGGATCAGAACATTATATTATGCAGTGCATCTGGTTGGAAGTCGGAGTCATCACGCCGGTATGGAGACGAGATTGTTGAGGATCAGTGCCGATGGCTGTCGTGTCGATGAGGCCTTCACAGGGCTGATGAAGGATGCGTCATGGATGGGTCCAGGTGCTGGTCCACCATCTGATCTGGATACGGCCGGGATCCGGCTGACTTCAGTAACAGGGACGGGACTGGTTGACACTTCAGGACTGCGTTGTTGTCGTGTCCAGGCGAAGGTCCTTCATCAGATCTGGATCCGGCAGACTGCGGCAAACCTCGGATAAACAGAGAGACTAGTATTAGCGTAGATGCCATCCTTATGATGTAACGAGTAGATCAGGATTTATGGGGAGTGTCCCCGGTTCCGGCTGATCTAAACTATGCAGCCTAACATTGAATTATAGAAGTCTATAATGTAGTATGTGTATGGTAAGCCAAAGAGATGTGTTTTTAGTCTAGATTTGAACTGACAGACTGTGTCTGCTTCCCGGACGATGTTAGGAAGATTGTTCCAAAGTTTTGGTGCTAAATAGGAAAAGGATCTACCGCCAGCAGTCGATTTAGATATTCTAGGTATTATCAACTGGCCGGAATTTTTAGATCGCAATAGACGTGATGGACTATAATGCGTTAAGAGCTCCCTCAAGTACTGCAGAGCTAAACCATTTAGTGCTTTGTAAGTAATCAGCATTTTTTTTTAATTTATACGATGTTTAATAGGGAGCCAATGCAGTGTTGACAGAACCGGGCTAATATGGTCATACTTCCTGGTTCTGGTAAGAACTCTAGCGGCTGCGTTTTGGACCAGCTGTAGTTTGTTTATTAAGTATGCAGGGCAACCACCCAGTAGAGCATTACAATAATCTAGCCTTGAGGTCATGAACGCATGAACTAATTGTTCTGCATTTTTCATTGAGAGCATATGACGCAAATTAGATATATTTTTAAGATGAAAAAATGCGGTTTTATAGAAACTAGACACGTGACTTTCAAATGAAAGATTGGTATCAAAGAGCACACCCAGGTTCCTAACCGACAACGAAGACTTGACAGAGCAGCCATCAACTGTTAGACAGTATTCTAGGTTATTACATGAGGAAGTTTTTTGTCCAATAATTAGAATCTGTTTTTTCAGAATATATCATATATATGATAAATATATATATATATATATATATATATATATATATATATATATATATATATATAGTATCATCAGCATAACACTGAAAACTAATGCCATGCTGACGAATAATATCTCCTAAGGTTAGCATGTACAGAGTGAACAGCAACGGTCCTAGTACTGAGCCTTGTGGTACCCCATACTGAACTTTTGATCGATAAGATATCTCTTCATTTACTGCTACAAACTGATAACGGTCAGATAAGTATGATTTAAACCATGCTAGTGCAATTCCATTAATTCCAACATAATGTTTGAGTCTATTTAAAAGAATGTTGTGGTCGATAGTGTCAAATGCAGCACTAAGCACTAAAATGGAACAGTTTATTTGAAAAAAATGCCTTTTCTTGTATCTTTGACAGAAAAAGTAGATTCGAGATCGGCCTGTAATTGACTATTTTTAACAAGTGGTTTAATCATAGCCAGCTTAAAAGTTTCCGGTACGTATCCTAATGCCAAAGAAGAATTAATGATTAATGAAGAGGATCTATGACCTCTAGAAGCATCTCTTTCAGTAGCTTAGTCGGTATAGGGTCTAACATTCATTTAGTCGATTTAGATGATTTAACGAGTTTAGAAAATTCTTCCTCTCCTATAGCAATGAATCATTTTTCTTCATGGAGAATACACTGCACTGCCTGAAATCTCAAATCTCAAACGGGATTTATCATTTACACTAGATATTGTTACATTAAGCACCAACACTTCAATAGAATTCTATTTGAAACTAGACTAATTTTGAAAGTATTACTATAAATTACAACAACAACTCCCCCTTTGCCTATTAGACGAGGCTCATGTTTAACAGTAATCTTGGGGAGTGCACTCATTTAAAGTAATGTAATTGTTTGGTTTTAGAACAGGTTTCTGTCAAACACAGCACATCTAGGTTATAGTCTGTGATCATATCATTAACTATGAGTGCTTTTGATGTGAGAGATCGAATATTCAGCAACCTGAGCTTTATCATTTTTTCATTTGTATTATATCTGTTTTTTATTTGTTGAACATCAATTAAATACCCTTAGATGGGTTTGGAAGTTTTTTGTATTTCCTAATTCGGGGAACAGACACAGTCTCTATGTGATGATATCTAGGTGACAGAAGCTCTATGTGATGGGGTTTATCTGACCTTGGTGACGTGAGACAGCTGGCAGGCGGTCGGTTTAGCCAGTTTGTCTGCTTCCTGACCTGAGCCCCAGATTGTCAAGTTTGAGCTCTAAGAGTATGTGCCATATTACTAGACAGAAGAGCAGCACCATCCCAGGAGGGATGAATACCATCTCTTTTCAACAGGTCAGGTCTGCCCCAAAAACTTTTCCAATTGTCTATGAATTCTATATTATTTTGTGGACACCACTTAGACAGCCAGCCATTGAGTGATGACAGTCTACTAACTATCTCATCACTCCGGCGAACAGGAAGGGGGCCAGAGCAAATTACAGTGCCTGACACCGTACTTGCGAGTTCACACACCTCTTTAACATTAATTTTGGTGATCTCCGACTGGCAAAGTCGAACATCATTAGTGCCGACGTGAATAATAATCTTAGAGAATTTACATTTAGCATTAGCCAGCACTTTTAAATTTGCTTTGATGTCAGGCGCTCTGGCTCCCGGCAAACATGTGACTATGGTGGCTGGTGTCTCTATTTTCACGTTCCGTGTGATAGAATCTCCAATAACTAAGGCACATTCAACAGGATTCTCAGTGGGTGTTTCACTGAGTGGGGAGAACCTGTTTGATGTTGTAACCGGAACGAAGAGCGGTGTTTTGTCCCGCGACTACAGCGCCTCACAGTCACCCAATTGCCCTGCTGCACGGGCTCTACTTCCGCCAGAACCGAACAATGTACAGTGTTCTATAAGCTAGTCACATCCAAAGCAGTATCTAAAGCCCTTGCACTCTTACAATTAACCTCAATTAAAGTTTGGATGCGTTTCTCTAGTTCTGAAATCTCCTCCGTCGGCCAGACTATCTCCCTGCATTTATCACATGTAAACCCTGTGCTGACAGAGAAGGCCATGCTATACATGTTACATAAAGTGCAAGTCACAATAAGAGGAGAAGAAGACATGACTTACCGTGTTTGTTGACTGATCACTACTTACCACAGCTTTGATGGATTTGTGAAAGGCGCAAGCTAAATAAATAAATAAATAAACAAATAAAGAGCGCACGGATGGCACGCCAACAGGCTAGCGAATTACTAGCGTGTTGTACTAGTAACGATTTAGATTGAAGCTAGCGATGTAAAGTTAATATGTGATGTTGAGTAAGATATTTTAGCAGTATAAACAAAAGAGAATGGTAGTAAATAATGATTCAAAACGGGAAGATATACGAAGCTACAGACGCCAACCAACTCAGCATAGCAGCGAGGTAGCGAGTGTCAGAGAGAGTGAGGGAGTGTGTGTGTGTGTGTGTGTGTGTGTGTGTGTGTGTGTGTGAGAGAGAGATATTGAGTGAGTGTGTGTGTGAGATTGAGTGAGTGAGTGTGTGTGATTGAGTGTGTGTGTGATTGAGTGTGTGTGTGTGTGTGTGTGTGTGTGTGATTGAGTGAGTGTGTGTGTGTGAGAGAGTGTGTGTGTGATTGAGTGTGTGTGTGAGTGTGTGTGATTTAGTGTGTGTGTGATTGAGTGTGTGTGTGATTGAGTGTGTGTGTGTGTGTGTGTGTGTGTGTGTGATTGAGTGTGTGTGTGTGTGTGTGTGAGATTGAGTGAGTGTGTGTGTGTGTGTGTGTGTGTGAGATTGAGTGAGTGTGTGTGTGTGTGTGTGTGTGTGTGTGTGTGATTGAGTGTGTGTGTGTGTGTGTGTGTGTGTGTGAGATTGAGTGAGTGTGTGTGTGTCTATAATTCAATGTTAGGCTGCATAGTTTAGATCAGCCGGAACCGGGGACACTCCCCATAAATCCTGATCTACTCGTTACATCATAAGGATGGCGTCTACACTAATACTAGTCTCTCTGTTTATCCGAGGTTTGCCGCAGTCTGCCGGATCCAGATCTGATGAAGGACCTTCGCCTGGACACTACGACAACGCAGTCCTGAAGTGTCAACCAGTTCCTTCCCTGTTACTGAAGTCAGCCGGATCCCGGCCGTATCCAGATCAGATGGTGGACCTGCACCTGGACCCATCCATGACGCATCCTTCATCAGCCCTGTGAAGGCCTCATCGACACGACAGTCATCGGCACTGATCCTCAACAATCTCGTCTACATACCGGCGTGATGACTCCGACTTCCAACCAGATGCACTGCATAATATAATGTTCTGATCCCGGCCTTATTCAGATCAGATGCTGGACCTGCACCTGGACACGAATTACAACAATAACTTTATAATATTTGAATGATATAGTACGCCTCACTCATTTCTGGTTATGTTTACTTTCAATGTACTGTGGTCGTCTAAACTAGCGACCGCGACGCTGAAGTGTGTGAGAACAGAGGAATAACATTAGTGCGAATCACCAACATTTGCTTATTGGGATTAAATATTTTAACCATTCTGTGTCATTTTTCAATATCAATCTTTTCACTATTTACATGTTTATGCCCAAAATGCTATAACATTCCAAGTAGTTGACTGTCATTCTCCTCTACGCTGTGTGTGTTATTGATTAAATAGCCTAGCCTATTTAACATGGTTACAGGCACCTCGGTCTGCCCATTTTAAAAGACTGGATTAAACACCAGCGCACACAAGCAATTCTTTTAATACTCAATTTCATTTAAAAATGTAAACCCAACAGGTATGACATGTCAGAAAGAGAAAAAAACTTCATGAGAAGACGAACATATAGGACTGCCACAGCTTAGTGGATAAATATATTTTAGCTATTTATTATTCAGGATGCACAGCAGGCTCAAGATAATTAACACAGAGATCAGAGTATTCACAGAGAACACAGAGTATTCACTGTTTTAATCAATTGGCAGCCATTAAACAGTGATAATAATCTGAATGTGTGGAGGTGTGCTGAAAGCTGTAACCGGAAACTCCCGATATGCACTAACTAGAACGCGGAAGAAGTTGTGCAAGTAGTCCATTGACGTGCTACATGTGAACGATATTATTTGTACTGTCCTGTAAAAATAATGTAGTTCATTTCAATTATTCAGCCTTTATGAGCAAGAAACTAATGCGCAAATGGCAATCTCATCGTTTTGATTTCAGCAAATTAGTTTGAGCAAATGCAGTGATTAATATTCACGAACCCGGCAGTTCATCAATCCTTAGTGCGGTTTATATTCTTATTAGTAGCAGAATTCGTAGTAGTATTATTATCTTATCGGTGTTATTGTTCGTTTTATTTTTACAGAAACACTGACCGACAATGTCTTAAGCAACACCAGTCCTAATTTCAGTTAAAATGACAAATCTGCATTCTTACGTCCTCATTCATACTGTTACCAAAAGTGAGAGAGCTTGCGCAGCACTGAGACAACGGTACTTTTAAATCCATAAGTAATTAACACGCTAGTTTTCATACTGAAAGAATATTTAACATAATTTGGTACTTTAGATATTTTTAACACAAGAACATTACACATTCTTCATGCTACATTTCTCAACACTGAGAATGAATAAATAAATGCTTGTTTCTCCAGACTCGCAGTTGTCAGTCATCCACAAGTCAGAACACTTTCATAAAGCCATAGCGATTTCAAGTTTATTTAGATTATATTGTTCCGAGTGTCTATGAATGACAAAGCGTATTTTCAGAGTCAATCCATGCGATCACGCAGAGGATTAAGTTAACTCAACTCAATATTTCAACACATCTCCCCCAGCCTGTTTAGCGTGAGGAGCCGGACGCACCGAGACGACTGTACGGTCCTCGCTGAAGAAACCCGTCACACAGCGGGAGTGAAAGGGGGATCGAGCGGGATTCTCTGTCGCTGTCTCTTTTCTATCATAAGCCTTACGCATTTGTCAATCATCCTGGCTTGCTATTTGGGGAATGAGCCAGCGCTGTGATCGGCCAAACTCTTCTTCTTCTTCTGCTGTTGCTTGATTTGAGGACAGCGCGTGCAACAGGCTTTTGCGTAGTTTAGAGTGACAAATCGTACCAGCGTACTTTGAGGTCAAAATGCGAACAGGTTGGCAGATCTGAGTCTGTCTCAAATAATATCTTTTTGATTTAAAGGCCAGAATTGATTAAACAAACAAAAAATAATCTTTTTCTTACTTATTTGGCTTCTCTCTTCTTCATTCTATGTCCAAATCTGCAAACAAGGGATGATCTACCAAGTTCTCTGCAGTCAAGTAGTATTTTGCATCAGGCACATGTTCTGTGGAAGAGTCAGTGAAGAGGGCGGATTAATCACATTTGGCCTTTCTGTAGTAGGCGTGTACACGTAAGGTGAATGTTACCATGACATTCAAAGCATGTGTTGCTGTTACTATGACATGAACATTTAATCACTGCTAACAATCATTATCAGTCCCCTGTGTTTTACACTTTGCTCATTTGTCATCAAGGTTTGACACTTATCATTTTACTGTCACTTTATGTTTCAGAACTTTATATGTTTTCCAAGCAATGTTAGTTCCACTTTGTTCTTGTTATCATTCTTACCTAATAATGGGTCTTTGTTGTGTTTTTCCATGAAGAATAGAGCGATGTATTCACAGCGCAAATCCTCATCCGTTTCTTCAATTCCTGCAAGCAATAGATTTCCAGTGTTTAGTAAAACATCACCAGTCATCAGTGATCTGTGTTCAAAAAGCCAACTCACTACTGAATTCTTTTTCGGCAAGGTGTGCATATTTTATATGCAGGGTTTTTGGGTTGATCAGTATCAATCTCTTGAGTAATGGGTAAGAAAGATCATTATCCGTCCAGTGACGGATTGCAACATGGATTTGGCTCATGATGCGGTTCGCTGTCTCGTCAGTCAGGCTCCCTCCGTTTCCTCTGATGAACTCCCTCAAGGTCACATAGGCAGGAAGATGTTCCATTACCAGGACGGTTTGGTCTTCCAAGATGAAACGCTCATATAGACGTACGGAATGGTCGCAAGTTGGACGCTTTTGCATTTTCAGCAATGAAGTGCCCTCTTCGACAAACTTAGGCTAAAGAAAAGAGATTGATAAAACATTGGCTAAATTCAAATCTCCTAATTAAAGAGTGAGGGAAATGAAAGATGAAAGCATTAGCCATGTTTCCATCACCCTGTTTTTACGCACATTTTAAAGTCTTGCATCAGAAACGTGATGGAAACGGCAAATGAGAAAAAAATCCCTTAAGTCGCTAAAAAGTTCACACACTCACTTGAGGTGGTTTTTGACTTGTGCGAAAAAGCATTAATGCGAATATTGGGAGATGGAAACGCATTTGCCAAATTAATTTGATTTATATTGAACTATTCAAAATAAAACCATTGTAAGCACATCACAGTATCATTCGAATCAATGTCTCAGTGTGACTGGTACAAATGTCTCATTTCCAAATAAGTAAAACAAAAGGTAATATGGTTTTTAAGAGTTTAGAGATAACTGGCACACAAAGGAAGATGATCCAACCCCCAAAAGGTGTCAACTCTGAATGCATATTACCATTGTTTCCATGTGAAAGAGGTTCTGGCTATTTAATGGGCCGCAGCGAGGGATTCTGGGCCTTTCTGTACTTCAGATCAGGCCGTGAGGCTGAGAGTGTCCGAGACTCTCAGCCTCATGTATTTTTTAAAATGTTGGGTTTGCATCTCTTCTCTTTATTCCAGAGCATTTGATGTTTGGTATCGATTATCTTTGGATTGATTATGTAATTGGCATGATACATTTACCTGACATAATAAATTGTTACATTTGATTATTCTAACTGACTTTGACACTATTTTCATTAGAGTTAAAAGGAATAGTCAAACATTTGCTCACATAATGATGCTCATTCGAAAAAGATTTGCTTCACGTTTGGATGGAAACCCAGCTAATGAAAAAAAACTCTAAAACTAGAATTTCATGAAGAATAAAGTCTTAGAATTAGTCTTAGATTTTTCTAAACTGTCTCTGTTAATAATGTATTGTATCAAGTGTCCGTTTCATTATAATATTCAGATTTATCATAAATAATTGAACACGCACATGTATTTTAAGTTCTGTTAAAGAGGGGTGGAGGTGGGGTCACATTTGAGCATTTAAAAATTGACTTGAAAGAAACGCAATAGTCACTTTCTGAAGTAACTAGTTACTTTTATAATGTGTAACTGAGTAACTAATTTAGTTACTTTTTGGAAGAAGTAACTAGTAACTGTAACTAATTACTTTTTAAAAGTAACTTGCCCAACACTGGTTATATATCATACTATCTATATTATCGAATTTAACAAACCAATTCTTACTGGAGAATTTCATGAAGAATAAAGTCTTGTCAACTTACCGATGTTTCCCAAAGTCTGCACCTCTCAACAAATTTGATGGCAACCTAAAAAATAAAGACAATTTTTTGCACATGATCATCTACAGTCTACATTTTTTTAAACACTTTTTGAACAAAACTGTCAACACTGATGTTTATGGCAAGACTCAAAGTTCACAGAAGGAAACAAGAGACAAAACATTTGTTTTTGGAGAAAGAGCAACATACTTTCTGGCCGTCCGATCTTCTAATTCCTTCATGGACACGATCATCATATCCCACTTTCTTTCCAACTTTATAAAGACACCGAAAGTATTTATGTTGCAGTATCGGTTGACGAGGAAATCTTAAGGTCACTGAAAAACACACAGCAACAACGTGTTAACATACAGCATGAGACTGAACACACCAGTGCAGATCAGGAGCCAGTATGAGTGGAGATTACAAACAAAACCAGAACAACAGATTGAAATGGACATGAATCCAGTGGTACGTGATACCTCTACTGTAAGTAAAAGTAGCATATATGTTCTCATGAATGTGACCGTAGCAGCAGCGGCTTGTTGCTATATTGGATTGTCTCTAGAACTAGGTGTGCAGGAATCTCAGTTTACTCTAGACTACAGCACTGCATGATGACTGGAGACTCACGGTCAGTGGGCTCGGCTGGCCTCGGCTCCTGTCCGGGAGTTTGCGGACGCTCCTGCGAAGGCTCAGGCACACAAGGACACACTTTCCCTATAAAGGACTGGAAGCCGCGCTTTACAGCAGCCAAACGAGGACGGCCTTCCCTCCCTTCAGTGTGTTTTTCGGAAAGCAAAGAATATTGATTAGAAACATTTATTAGCACAGATTACAGCTGAATGATTAATGTAAAACTGTCCAGATGTTCATGTGAATAATTAGCAGGTTTAGCACTGAGGGTCATGTTAGATAGATAACTTAGTCCAGTATCCAGGCGCTGTTTGACAGGCTTTTAGTGCCTGTGAGCGTCGGGTGTATGTGAATGAGATGTTTAGCCGGCAAGGCTTTCAATCACATGCAAATAATGAACTTTAGTGAATGGCAGTGTCCCGTGAGTGTAACTCTACCTCTGCCTTAACATGTGACGTGAATGTAACAGAACTGCCACTGATAGAATGAGCGCAGTAACGCGATACTACGACATTTCTTCAGAAGCAGATCGTGGAGACTCGCCCACGATCAAATACTGTGATATCGCACACCCCCATGTGTCCCGCTGTTATTTCTGCATACAGTTGGTACTCAACCAGAAAATAGTTTTGCCGCCGCCGTTTCCCCGCGGTGGCAAATTGGCATGTGTATTTGCTGCCCTTTACCGCTAATTGGCGCTGTAATCACAGACTTTGAAAAGTGTAAGTTTATTCTCTCTATGGCGTAATCTGCCGCGGCTCATTGAGGGCTGAGGACGCAGATAAATTCAAGTTAAACACTTGAGTATACTATAATAGCCTACTTGTCTTTTACTTCGTGTTATTTTAATTTGTTAGTAGATTTAATAACTGACATACACTCTAAAACCCTACAAAACCAGTTGAAACAACTGGATTGAACCCTTCCATTTTTTTCAATCAAAAACCTATTTGGACACATCGAGAGATTTATCTGAAAGGAATCTTTCCTTTGCCTGTTCTGCTGAATCAGAGTGGTAATAACTCGAGACTCACCGTCTGACTCGAGTGCATCAGTGCCTGGTGTTTTTTTAAACCAGTCATGATCTAAAATGTTCTGTAAGGTGATCTCTGACTCTCTGTCACGAAGTTTCCGAAGTAGATCCTGGCATTCTGTAAACGTTTTCAGAAGAGAGCTGATTAGTCCTGTTTGATTTTGAGATATGTCGTTTGTGTAAGTACGGTAATGTTAATATCAAATACACTGCATTTGTTGCTGTTACTATGGCATTCTCTGGATGCCCATGAACATTTATTCATTGCTAAACTTCACTGTCAGTCCGCTGTGTTTTACACTTTGCTTATTTGTCATCAAGGTAACTTTACTGTCACTTGTGTAAGAGCTTGACATGTCTTCAAGCAATGCTATTTCCATTTCGTTCTTGTTTTTGGTCTCACCTTTGGACAAGCGTGTATTTTTCCAACCAAACCAGAGTTTCAAAGAGTTTGCTTCGACCATCCCCTTCAGCACTCTGTATAAGCCTTCATTGGTTGCAAATAAAGCGTGAAATCTCCTCACTAATGCTGATTTCGATTTGGCTGTTTCTGTAAGCAATACGTTTTCAGTGTTAAAAAAAAACTTTAAAACGCCCTTATTTCCATATCCTGTGCATAATAAATCAGTGATTTGTGCTGGAAAAGCAAACTCACGTGTTTCGAAGATGGTCAGTGCTCTGTAAAAGCCGGTTAACTTGATCTGCATGGTGTCAGGGTCGATGAGTACTTTACTCAGGCTCATGTCTTTATAATAAACACCCCGTTCACTGCAGAGCCGAAACGCAGCGATGAGTTTCTGCATGATGTCTTTCGCTACCGCTTCAGTCAGACGACCTCCGTTTTCTTTGATGAAATCACACAAGGTCATGCTGGTACCTGGATGCTCCATAACTAAGATGTTGTGATCTTCCATGTCAAACCAGTCGTATAACTTCACGACATGGTTGCTGTGTCTCATTATCCGCATTATAGCTGCCTCTCGACACAAAGGTTCGGAATGGCCAATCTAAAAGAAGAGATTGACGAAAGGTTCGTTGACTTCTAACCTCAAACCTCCTCACTAAAGAGTGAGTGACATTCAAGAAGAAAACAACCAACTGTACATGTACAATACAACTGATGCTTCAAGGCTTTGATTGTCTATTTCAGTTTTATGTTATGCTGTCTACATGCAGAATTATCAATTACCGAATAATAATTTAATAAATAATTCTTAATAGTAATTTTCATGAAGAATAAAATCGTGTCAACTTACGTGGAAATCAAACCGGCGCTTCTTAACAAATTTGATGATCACCTAAGAAATAAAGAAAATATTTGCAAGCGTAAGTGAACTGATACATTTTAGTTGTTTAGATGACAATCTACAATCTTTTTTAAAACATGTTTTGATCAAAACTGTAAACACTGATGTTTATGTCAGGACTCAAAAGACAGAAGGAAACAAGAGGCGGAAAGTTTGGTGTATCGAGAAAGAGCAACATACTTGTTTGTCATCTGATTTGCGAATTCCTTCATGGACGATGCCATGAGATCTTGATGCCAGTTTCTTTCCCAGGTCATAAAAAGAGTCAAAGGATCCTGAAAAACACACAACAGCATGAGACTGAACTGCATGTGACTAAACACACCTGTGCAGAACAGGCGAGGAACCAACCGGTGTGAAGATCACTAATAAAATCAGTAAACAGGCTGAAATTGACACATGTGAATAATTAGCATTAAGGTTTTGCATTTAAGTTCATGTTCCTTATACTCGAGATGGCAACTTCTTGAATCTGCAAGCCTATTACAGTATTTTTCTCAAATAAAGTAATTGTTTAAAAATATGTGAATATGTGAATAAAAAGGAAGTAAACACTGTAACAGGACACTCAGTAATCTGGTAATTTCGTGCGCACTGATAATCATATTTCTTCAAATAAAGGTAATGCTAATTTTACATACAGCACACAGTGAAAACTATATGAATATGACACAGTGGGCAACTGGATATAGCACAGCATATTTTACAATGAAGGATTCAAAGTTTTTCGATCATGTCTCCCGTGAAGCTGATCTTCAGTTCGCACTCACTCGCTTCACACGGCCCGACCGTCACTGGCGATATATATATCGCTCGTCCACTACATGTGAGTTTTGATTTGTTATAATGTCCTCAAGACAGTTACCTGTTGGGTTAATCTTCACAGGTCTATCTGTTGGGCTTCTGCTGGGGTTTCTCTCAGATAACACAGCAGCGCTGGTCGATGGTTGAGCGTAGTCCACCATTGGCTTGGTCTCGAGCGCATCTGTGGCTGGAGTCGGCTCCTGTCCGGGAGTTTGAGGACGCTCCTGCGATAACACAGCAGCGCTGGTCGATGGTTGAGGAGCACTGCTGATATCCATTCCCTCAGGCAAATACTCGTATGCGTCCACGAACACGTCACTGTTGCTGCTATTCATTTCCTCAGGTAAATACTCGTATGCGTCCACGAACACGCCACTGTTGCTGATATCCATTCCCTCAGGTAAATACTCGTATGCGTCCACGAACACGTCGCTGCTGCTGATATCCATTCCCTCAGGTAAATACTCGTATACGTCCACGAACACATCACTGTTGCTGCTATCCATTTCCTCGGGTAAATACTCGTATACGTCCACGAACACGTCGCTGCTGCTGATATCCATTCCCTCGGGTAACGTTGCATGCATGATGTTTACTTTCTGCATGTTGCCTAAAGAAAAGTTCAAACTAACATCAGAAACATCAGGCTGAAACGGACATGAATCAGAGTGGTAATAACTAGAGACTCACAAACTATAAGTGTAAGCTATTGTGATTGTCAAAACATTTGGTAGCCTAACTCAACATCATTTTTTCAAGTTTAGTGACAGCATGGTGCAATAACTCGCTGGAAATAGTGTTTTAAGTGTGCTCAGCACATGTTGAAAGAGTCCGTCTTTTTGACGAGACATTGGTTGGGAAGTAATGCCATAGCATGGTGTTGGTGAGAATGAGATGTTTGTGTGTGTTCTGTTCAGGTTTTTCCCAGCGGCTGCACTCGAGAGGCAGTGGGCGCACGTATGCCGTTTACTTTAGTGGATGCAGTGGTTTGGTGTCAGGGTGTCACATATATTTAACAAAATTAAAGTTTTGGCTCACCTGCCACGGGGACTGGTAGATGAAAAAATCCACCAGCCAAGCATATTTTTTACCTTTTTGTGTCACATATACATTCATTCCTACATTTAATTGAGATAAGGTATTATGTTGAATGAATAAGAGTACATAGAAGTCAAATCAGAGCAACAAATAGTAAGACATGGAAGATGTGAGCATGGAACTAGTGCTCATAACAGTACATTTGAAGGTTTTGTAAAACTATCAGATACTTTACCGAAAGTAAAAAACAAATTACCGATATATATATATATATATATTTTTTTAGCTTTTTGGTTTGTTTGCTGCATGGTTAAAAAAACACAGCCTATATTTGTTAAATCACGAGGCGCGTCGACACGCGCAACCACACGCGCTGGTTCATGTTATACATCAATACATGATGTACCTGTGAGCTCTTTAAGTGGGCTAGGTTACAATAAGCTGTAACCGTAATTAAACTAAACTAAACCTGTTCTGTCTCCATGCAGCGTATATTCTCTGGCTCTGAAGGCATTATTGCCCGACTCCGGTTCCAACAGATAATGACATTTCATGAACACAAAGGTCCATGTTTAATAAAAATGTTCATGAAATTAGAAAATATTTAAGAGATTGATGTTTAATTTAGTTTTATACATGTTCTCATACTCATTTATTTTGTTATGATGTCAGTAATAATATTTCAGAAGTATAAAATGGGTATAAAGTGTAAAGAAAATGTTTGCTTTTTCTTATATTTATAGAATCTTAGAAATCGTGACTGGACAATAAGAAATGTGTGACTAATGTATGACTGAGACAAAGGGCCTTTACTCAAGGCTAGTAGATCAACAATGTGTTAGTTATGGGACATGTTGTCCATGATGGCATAGAGGGAGTCCACTATAAAGAAGAAAGGATGCCCTCCTTCTCTGTGTGACTGGATGACCCCTGACCTTTCCTTGCGAAGGAGTAAATCATCTTTAAAGACAACTGGCACATGTCTGTCTCTTATTCAGTGATTTAAAAATGTTTGCCTCTACAAAATCAAACCGGTTTCTAGGTTTCAATTGTACATTTATGCTAACCGTTTAAATAACGATCTAGTCTTGCGTGTGCGCATCAGTTGCGTTTGTGTAGAACTGAATGTACAACTAGTTTGTCCTTTTTCAACCGTATATAACAGCAAGTATGCAAAACGGCATATTCTTCACTTAAATCAACACGTTTTCCACTATGGAATGACAAAGCTGTCGAAATAATAAATACACATCAAGTATCTGTATCATGTCACATTGCAGCCTAAAGGTGGTGCCAGAAAGTGGGAAAACGGGTGAAAGAAATCTATCGGTTTTAAACTCGGTATAAATGGAGAGTTTCTCCATGTAAAGTATTTAAGGAGTTTTACCTCGAGACTGACACTTCTTAAAGAGAAACTGTAATAAGAGTCCAGCGAAGATCAGACCCAGAGGAACCAGAACCAGAGGGATGATCAGAGAAGAGCCTGAAAACACAGGAGAAATCATCAGAGAATATGATCACGTTGAGCTCATTATATTACAGTTATATCCCTTTGTTGGTTCCAGACTCAAACCAACACTTTCTCCATCTCTGAGACTAGTATTTCTTTTTTTGTTAAACCTTTCAAGGTCATATAATGTGCAACGATTTCCATTCACAGTAATATGGTTGTATCGCTAATATCGCTGGTATGAGAGATTCGGCATGTTGGGACACAGTGCATCCAGTGATGCGGTTTTCTGTAAGTCCTGCCGGCAGTTTCTGAGCAAAGTGAAGCAAAATTTACCCAGCTTGTTTAATACCGAAGTATATCCCTCACACACACAGTTCATCTATATAATATCACACACAGTGCAGTTTTTCTCCAGATATAAGCATGATAACAAAATGTGATTTTGATTTTATACACGTTTAATAAACAAGAAGTTAATATTAAGTTTAGTACATTTAAGACACCATATTGCCTGTTTTAGCTCTATTTCGCCAACTAAAACAGTGGAAAACGAAGCCACAGCACTGTATTAGCGTCTCTAAGAAACACTCCTCACTGAATGAATCAGCTTTTTCAACGAATCAGTTGAAATCTCAATGACTCACTCATTAACCGCCTCCTACTGGCGGGTTTAATCTTACATTTAAAGTACCTTTTCATGTTTTAAATCATTTCAAACATCAATATTAAACGTTTTATGTTTAAAACATCAAAACATTATTTATGCATCACTGCAGGTTCTTCATTTGTCATTAAACAGTCTGTGTAAATGCATTTAAATGCCACTTCAGATGCAGATTCTGTTTCCTCTCCATTGCAAAGATTTTGTTGATACAATTTTATTGCTAAAAGCCCTATTGTGTCTTATTATTATAATTTAATAAATGTATGAAATTCATACAAAAGGGGATGCATGCTTAAAATAAATTTATAAAGGTAAAACTGCCCATAAAATCAACTGAAACGTATTGGTAAAAATGATTTCTGTCACTGCTGTGAACTGACCAACACACAGAGTATGAAGAATATCACACACTTCAGGAGTCAGCTGTACACAGCAGTCCTAAACATGCAAGCTACAGCACAATAACACACTCTGCTAAATATGTCCTCTGTGTACATGTCCTTGCAAGTATAATTTAGTTTGTATTATTTTAAGTAAGAAGAGAGTTATAAAAAGGGGGACTGCTCGGTTGGGGGACTGGCTTTAGGCAATGCTGTCTTACATGCGCTTCATGAGGCACACACACACGCACACACACACACACGCACACACACACACACACACACACACAGCACACACACACGCGCGCAAGGTCTCTCCCTCTCTGCCGTGCGCGCGCTGTTTGAACATACATATTATCACATAGGCAAAGCCTTTTGAAAACCGGGACATATTCACGTAGCCTTTCCCGAGACAGGTTGTTAAAAAGAAGGACAATCCCGGGAAAACCGGGACGGGTGCCAGCACTAATGCTGTGCCACATACAAGTCCTGCCATTTATGTCGATGTGTGTGTCAGTTCTGATGTGTATAACTCAGTACCTGTTGTGTGGTCCTCCCAAGCCTCAGTTGTGTTCAGGCTTCTCCCAGCGAACACAGCAGCGCAACTCTGCGGCCGAGAGTCCTCGAACAAGCTCTTCAGATCCAGCGGGAACTTTACAGACATGATGTCGGATTGACACGGTCTCTGACTGTTATTTATAGCGGTGAACTGCGTTTGCAAACCTCGTCCGTTAGTGACTGAACTACTGTTATGATCAGAAGATTCCGTCAAAGTAACTCAATATTGTATAATATATATTGAATGACACCGTATTCTGTCAGATTCAGAAACTCGACGAGCTGTGTAGACGTGCCTGTTGTTTAAAGCGGTAAACTGCGTTTGTAACACTTTGTCCGTTAGTGAATCTCGACTCTGATCATCGCTGTTGAACTCAGTCTGTGACGTCACATGGAACGCGCGCTGCCTGTGGCGTCACGGTTGATGCTCTGCTAGCGCTCGAGCACGCATAATTAAAGGGATAGTTCACACAAAAATGTAGAGAAAAAAATAATGTCACAATTTACTCACCCTCATGTCGTTCCAAACCTGTAAGACTTTTAATCATCTTTGGAACACAAATGAAGATATTCTAAACGAAATCTGAGAGATGTCTGTCCGTCCATTGAAACTCATTCACCCAGATTCTCAGAAGAGACTCGATCACTTTATATAATGAACAGATTGAATTTGGGCTTTTATTCTTTATTTTTTTTATTCTATGCTACAAAACAAATAAACATTCTAAATTCAAATGGTGATAGTGAATTGTATTGTTTTTATGGCCAAAACGCACTGCATTTGTTTATTAATCAGCATTTATTCAGTGTTACACACACATTTTACACACACATTTTACACACACACACACACACACACACACACACACACACACACACACACACACACACACACACACACACACACACAGACACACAGACACACACACGTGGTTTATGAGGTCAACGTGACTTTTTAGTGGTTTACGGGGACACACCTTTCACAACATCCAATCGCCATGAAAGTCATGTCAAAAAATTTCATTTGATCTACAAAAAACAAACCATGCTTCAAAATAGCAATTCCACTTTTACAACAAACACATAATAATTATGTGACATTTCACAGCTTATGGGGCCAAATAGTGGTTTATGAGGTGTCTCTACACAGTGGCGCAAAAAGTGGGTATGCGCGTTCACGAGTCCGCAGTGACGCTGATGACGTGTATCTGGTGTATACACGTCACGTCATGTGACGCTCGTGTATCCGTGTATTCGGGTTCAAATAAATATGGCTGGGCAAAAAAATGCAAGTCTTCGTCTGTGTGGAAATCCTTAGACATGTTTGTGAAGATTGTTTTGTTTCCAGCGTGCGTCTCCCTCAGACTGTAAACGAAGCTCGGGCGCACCAGACACACGTCAGCAGCGTCACTGAACGCGGATCCACAACAGAACCGGAAGACAATACAATGCTGAATAAAGTCCTAGTTTTTGTTATTTTTGGACCAAAATGTATTTCCGATGCTTCAAAACATTCTAACTAACCCACTGATGTCACATGGACTACTTTGATGATGTCTTTATTTCCTTTCTGGACAAGGACAGTATACCGTTCACACATTTCAATGGAGGGTCACTTATTGCAACTTTGTTTATTGAGTGAATAAAATCCATGTCAAATCTGCAATCGTGCTGATATTCGAGAAACAACACTACTGGCGGTCTCATGTTGCTTAACTAGGCTACATCATAAACTATAAATGTAAAAGCTAAATGTTTACAGCAGTGTTTGTTCTATATGTTTCTTTGTCAGTACTAATTTGTTCTGATTTCTCCATAAGATTCTCTCACCTCAACTGGTGTGGCTGTTACTGTCAATACATTATTCATGATCAACTGAGGCAGTTCAGGTGTTTGTATTTCTGTATTTGTTTTTCTTTTTTAAATTGCTGATTGGTTTTTTTTCTTGGTGTTTAACAAAACCTTTAAAAAAATCAACAGCATCAGTAGGAGAGTAAAAACGTTCAAAGAAAAATTCATTTTTTGAAATGGGTAAAAAAAACAACATTATCACTCAGTGAGTTTTTTGTTTTTTAAAATATTGTAAAAACAACAATAATATTACATTCTAGTGCTGTCAAATGATTAATCGCATCCAAAATAAAAGTTTTTGTTTACATAATATATGAGTGTGTACTGCGTATATTTATGTATACATAAATACAAACACATGCATGTATACATTTAAGAAGAATATGCTGTTTATACATTTAATATAAAATTTTTAAATATATATTAATACTGTATCTGTATTTATATGTACATAAAGTACGTAAACAAAAACATATTTTGGATGTGATTAATGGCGACAGTAAAGGATAGCAGATGCAGGCAGATGGATGTTGTCAGATGTTGCTGACCCAGAGCACAACCAGGACAATAGCCCACGGCGGATTGAATGGAGGTAGGAGCCATGATGGTGGTTTAAGGGGCCTCATCCTGGTGACGATCGACGAACAGGCAGCCGCTGGAAGAGACTCCTTCACAAACGTAGAGCCGAGGAAGTGATGAAGTGCCGATGACCCTGGCGACCCACCGACGGAGCCGCAGCGACGACCCCCGAGAAGGAAGCGAGGATCCTGAGGGCTGAAGACGAGCCGATGTGACTGAGGGCGGAGGTGACAACTGGGGGAAGGCGGAGCTAGCCGGAGCCGAAGAGGTGGAGGGTCGGAGGGCAGTGGACCACCCGCAAGTCCATGAACCATGCCACTGAGTTATGACGACTGATGACTATTGTATGTGACTCAGCGGTAGACTATTGTTTTACAACACTTGTGTGTTTTACTCATGGTACTGTTAACACACACGAGTGTTTTTAACAATAGTGTAGTGCTAAATCACATTTAGTAGCAATAAGATAATTTTATGACGTTTGAAACTTAATTGATAAAAGTATTAACGAACCTCTTCAGGAGACGTGACTTCACTTCCTGTTAAGGCTGGAGCGACAGGCTCATGGACAAGCTGGAAGACAGAAACAAAGAGAAAGGAGCAATAATGTGACTCAGCGGTAGATTATTGTTTTACAACACCTGTGTGTGTGTGTTTACTCATGGTTTATGAGGACATAATTTGGTTTATGACGACTCATCACTATTGTATGTGACTCAGCAGTAGACTATTGTTACTCGTTCAAAAAAGATTTGTTCATTTTGATGATCGAATTCGAACAGGAGAGTCACGATCGTGCATCACAGAACAGAGCAAGGCGAGCATTTGAGCTTATAAAACTTAAACGTTTTTTATTTATTTTTGAAGTGACCGATTGTTTCGCTAGATAAGACCCTTATGCATCGTCTGGTGTCGTTTAAAGCCATTCGAAGCTGCACTGAAACTGTCATTTGGTCCTTGAACCGTTTGGTACCCAGTGAAGTCTATTATATGGAGAAAAATCCTGGAATGTTTTCATCAAAAACCTTCATTTCTTTTCGACTGAAGAAAGAAAGACATGGACATCTTGGATGACATGGGGGTGAGTAAATTATCAGCAAAAGTTTTTTAAAAATTGAACTACTCCTCTAATTTAGAAATTGTTTGAGATCAGAAAAAGATCAGAGATCGGTGTTTTACAAGTAAAGCCCTGTTTTAAGATCGTTTCTGATGAAATCGAACGGTTGAGATTAAAATTTGGACACATGCTGCTGTCCCGAGAATTTTAGGTTTCTGTGTTAGTTCATAGGGGCACTGGAACAATCATTCATATAAACGCATTAAACTTTAGTTTACAGAGACGTGAAACTCACCGAGTGGTCTGGAGTGTGCACTGATATGCTCACGCAAAAATCGCTGCAAAAGATGCTTAGTGTTCACACAAACACCTGTCAAACACAGCGATAGGGACATTGATCTATTGTTTTCTTTCTGACAATGAGTGGCGTTTTAATATATCAATACGGATGATTCTGTATCGATACAGTAGCAAATGCATTGATGCAGTTTTGAAAAAGAAACCGAACAGAAAAGACAAATTTTAAAACGTTTAAAAGTTTAAAAAAATAATTAATGTGCAGTGTGCACCTATTAATAACTCTGGGATTAGAAACTGAAGTATCTTAATTTGACCCAACCTGATGGCTTTTTCTTCTCTGTTATACAGAATAATAAAGAACAGCTGTTATAGTAAACTGTGTAGGACAAAATCAACGTGGCCCATGTTTCGTACAGTATAGTTTTATTTAATGCCATATCAGCATCTATGGCTATTTTCATGGCATAAACTGATTTACACAAATACAAGAGTTACATTTATACAATGAAAATAAAAACAAAGCAAACAGAAACAGCAATTAATACTTTACAAGATGTTTTACATTAATGTGATACCTGTTCTGGTACATTCTTACTAAAGTCAAAGTGAGTTTGCTGCCTTTGCTGTTGTTGTTGCTGTTGTTGTTACTGCTGCTGCTGATACTGCTGATACTGCTGGAGCTGATCTGAGACTGTAGACATTAAAACAAACATATAGAGATATATTAGCTGATTAAATCATTTTTATGTGACCATGACAAGATGTAAAGACAGCTGACAGTGTTTGGCACCTTCACTAGCTCACTGACCTGCTGTAAAGCTGCAGATCCTGCCCAGGCTGCTATAATATAATAATATAATAATAATAGTAGCCTAATAGTATTAGGGGAGATGTTCACAGAGGTTTCTGCACACAAAACATAAGATATTGGTAAGCCTAACGGTATGTGATAATAAGCCTAAACTCTTACCAGATTTGTGATCATTTTTATGGCACTATTTTTTTAAATAAATACTGTAATAATAATAATAGTTTAAAGTAAAAATAATAGTTTTTAGTGAAATAACATAAAAAGACCAGACCCCTCGACGCCCGTGAAACTTTTCTCCCTCAAACAGCAAGCTAACGTTACTTCTACAGCCTACACACAGCAATACAAACATCTCTGCATGCTCTCTTCACGTCGTTCTTGTAAAATAATAATAATAAGTAAACAAACATCAAAATCACTTAGCTGAGAATAAAACACCACTTACCAGCAGCCGCAGAGTTGAAGATATCCTCTGGTAGTGCGCGTAGTCGCGCGAAATTAAAAAATGCGCGTGCAGCGTGAGGAATCGTCCCGGATGCGATATTTTTTTTCACAGGATTGTAGGGGAAGACTCATGAATATTCATTAGGGAACTCATGTCTGATTGGTCTGATGACCTAGCCCCTAACCCCGCCCCTAAACCTACCCGTCACTGGGGTTAAGACCAATCAGGCATGAGTTCCGTAATGAATATTCATGAGTCTTCCCCTACCATCCTGTGAAAAAAAATATCGCGTCCCGGATGAGTTCGTCAGGTGAAAGGTCATCATGTGGGTCCTTTTATTTACGGCTAAATTATTATTCATTAATTTTACTAATAGTTAGATTGGGAAGGCATCCACAAAAGGGCCTTTAATTACAAAAAAAGGAGAGGAAATTTTGCCTTGACAAAAGGGCACTTTGGGCACCAAGGGGCAAAAGGGCAGGAGCTCAAGCAACAAAAGCCCCCCCCCCCCCTCTGCACGTGCCTGGATGCCAGCAAAAGTGCCATTGTGCCTGTGCAGTGTGTGCATCTCTACAGCTCTGATTAGGACCACTAACACCATGTAAGTAAATAATGTCTTCAGTTGTTGTCCCTTCTTGCTATTCTACATGATGGCAAGATTTTGAAAAGACTTTAGCTTGTTTCCTAATGTTATCCGGGCTAGCATCAGGCTAACCTAGGCTAGCTCTAGCTACTCACCAGGAAACCTGGCCAAGCCTCCACTAATTTTCCTCACACCAAGCATTAATAACTCTTTGAGGGCCATGATTTCTGACAATTTCCTCCCCTCTCTCACGCCTGACTGGTTCAAAATTGTAGGGCTGTGGTCCATCAAGAATTTGATGGTTTCCCTCCTCTTCAGTCTCCCAGTCGTTCTCCATAGTCAAACCGCAAACAGAAGGAATCTAGCCGAGTACGGGTTGCTACTCCCTGTTATGACGTCATCACCCAGTTACGGTAAAAAACATGCTACCTTTGAAGAAACCCCAATAAATGTTATTTTAACGTATTTTAAGACAGAAATTATTAAAATATATATATATATATATATATTGAGCACTTAAATTAACACATTAATTGATTGTGGTGGTTAACCTGCAATTTACACTTTAACAAAGCCTCTAAATATTTTCACGTTTTGATCTATGACATAAAACACACCAGTTATAACCTGCTCGTGGTTTTTTAAACTTTGTGTCTGCTTGTGGTTTTTTAAACTTTATATAGGCTTCAAAATGTATTAATTTTGGATTAACTTGTGAAGATTATCTTGATAGACAAAACGTGTAAGGGTCACAACTCTTTGTTGAACACAGATCTTATTTTTTGCGATTTTCCAAAAGTCTATGGGGAAGATGCATAGCTTTTCGATCGAGGGAACCCATGCGCCGCTAACTTCTGAGTTGTCCTACAAAGTGACGTCATAACTTCGGCACTCTATCCACCTTTTTCCTGGTTAGCGAATTTACCCATGATTCATAGCGAGTTTGAACCGGAAGCCGGTTGTCCTTTTCCGGTTCGAAGTTTTAAGAAGATAAAGCGCCGCTCGCTCAGAACGCAGCAGTGATGTGCTGGTTAGAAAATATGTGAAAAAAGTAGGGCTGCCCCTGCCCGTGCACGACTGAAGTTGGGTTGGAAGTTATGTATACTATATGGGAGAGAATGCTAAACCATAATGCGCGTTTTCGTAATATATTGCCTGATCTGCATCTCAATGCACGCATAAGCTTGCCACCAAAAAAAACGGTACAAGTAATATGCATTAAACATTTGAATTGTTTATTAATAAACTAGTGTTTTCTGTCACTGTAAAGATAAATTTGATGATGCTGACGCCATGTTCGCAGTAGTGAACGCGCCTATAGAGAGAAATTCACACTGCTACATAAGCAGAGAGCAGACCATTTCTGCTCGTTTTTAATTATTTTGTTTAAAAGTACACATTTCAAGCTTTCTATAGATATACTTCTCGTGTATGTGAGGCAAGTAACTTATACGCTGAGTTTCGTTGATTAATAAGACGCGCTCCAGTTCACGCGCCCGCGCCTCCGTGTCCTTTCCTATATCTAATATTTACTCCTTATTTATTATTGCAGGCAAATTGTTGATAAAACATTGATTAAAAAGAAGATACAATTTATACTAAACGAAATTCACTTTAAAGAAAGGCTTTCTACAAAACAAAACTTAATAAATGGTCAAAATCATGTCTGAGCCATTCCAAATGTTTTCTGATATATTGGGCATCTTATGATCATATCTGACTCATCTCATGAGGTTCCCTTTTCATATAATCAACATAGACAAAAACAAACAAAAAAAAAACATTATATTGTGAAACTTAAATATAAAACGTATGTTTAGTTGTTGTTGGTTTTTTTTTACTTATATTTAAGCGTCACACTGCTCCGCTTTGCTCACGTGCTCTGGTTTGTATCATGCATGTGTGCGTGATGTGATGGAGGGGTGCGATTTTCGAATAATAATTGAATAATACCCAGCGATCTTCGATTATTATTTTTGCTTAAAATGCCCATCCCTACTGGTAACGTATTAGGCGTTTGTAAACAAAATGGTGCGGAGGGACAAACCTTTTTCGTTGGATGCTTCAGTTTTAGCGCAGCTAACCAAAAACGTCTACTCTCTGGAATTGAATGTAGCTGATACGAACCGGACATGGGCATTCTCTCCTTTTTATTCTCTCCTTATGCTCAAAGCACCCAAAAGTTTTTTTTATCTTCTTTGAATTGTTAAAACAACCAACAACAGCACATGTAGAGCCCGAACTCATTCTCTCACTGCTAGGGAGTACGAACCGGAAGTTGGCAACCGGAGTTGTCGTCATGGCGGCGCGCATTGTTTAGAGCAGAAAAAGGTGGATATGATGATTTGCTGCTCAGAAATTCTGATTATTATCAATGATAAAAATAGTTCTGCTGCTTCATATTTTTGTGGTTGCTGAAAAAACTACTTTGCATCACAGGGATTGATTACATTTTAAAACATAATTCAAACAGGAAACAGTTAAAGTATAAAAGTATTTCACAACATTTACTCTTTTTTATCAAATAAATGCTGACTTGGTGAGCATTAGATAGCCTACTTTCAAATTCATTAAATTATCTTAAATACTACAAACTTTTGACAGCTGTGTGTTTACACAAATAGGTTTAAAACAAGTTTAGCTCAGTCAACAGCATTAATATCACAATGTCACATAGTTAATTAAAAATAACTTTGAAACGTCATATTCTAGCTACACAGACAAAACAAGCTAAAAGCTTTATGAATTAGTTTTATTTATCAAATCAAGACCTCCTGCTGATTATTTTAGTTGCATGAAAAACAAATTTCAGTTTGGAAATAAATTACATAAAGACTACGTTAGCATGAGTTATGCGCTTATGCAAAACCTCTGAATCTCTGATCTCTGGATCTAGACACTGAAAGGAATCTTGCATCTTTTTTTGACTATGATGAGATCATTTACAAGAGAGCAGAACGTACCTTACAGTCTATGGTGCATACACTTGAGAGAAAAAACTTGACTGTTACTAACCGCAACAAGAAGTGTGATTAGTTATAAAACTAATCGCAACAAAAATGCATAAAAATACATCTAACTACAACGTGAGCAGATCTAAATAAACCTTTTGATGGCCTTAAAGCCAGGACATTCTCACTGCAGACTTTTAATACTTGAGCGGGACTGTTGCCTAACGTTAGCTGCAGAAGTAACTTAAATTAAAGGCAACCTTTTTTAACGTTAGCCCTTGCCTTCAAAAGCAGAATTCTTACGTGTTTAACTTAGACACTCATCTTATGTCGGATACCCTAAAAATTCAGAATTATGCCATTAAAAGTTCTTATTATAAATTGTGTTATCATCGGCTGCTGTGGAAAGTTTTATGTTACATTACCTCAGGTGAATGCGCCTATACAGCCACAAAAAGCATCATTAAAGCATAAAATCTATAAAAATGGGAATGTCACTTGATTAATGACATGCAAAAACAAAAGTACACCTTACTGTCAAAAGAAATGACCTCAATTTTAAGCCCCACAAACATAATAGGCATAATTTACTGTTACGCGCCTAAAAACAAAAAGACAACTTAACGGCTAAATTTGTTTAAAGGTCATTTCAGTTGCCAAAACAAAGTTCCCTATGGTTTAAAACACAGATAATACAGACATGTTTAGAAAATATTCATTTTACCTCCTTACTTTATCCACGACCTCGTCGTATATCCAGAAACGATTATGAAGTCGTCGCTCGCTTCGCCCGTTCGCCGGCCCCACCGCTCTACGTTTGGTTTGAAAGAAACTGTATCCTTGCACCTGGGGGGGAATTCTTGTAGTTTGAATATTTCAAATCTTTATAGCTGTATTTTAAATTTCCGATTATTTTTGGGAAATATTATATGACATATGATATAATGATATGTGAAAAAAAAATCGTAATTAAAAACATTCAAAGCAGGACTACTTTGTCAAGCGTAATGTGTCGTCAGTCAGTGACTAGGTCATGTTGAACCCGTAGGTCTCATATGGGACCCACTTCATTTCTGACATTTCTTAATTTCTCTCATTCCCAGCTTTGCAAATTGGAAATAAAATACATGTTTGATAAATTCATAGGCAGGTGAACGTTGTAATAATGATAATTCAAACAAAACGAAATGTCACAATAGAAAATAATGCATTTATATTTTAAAAAGTTGTTATACTGATCCGATGCTATCTATGATATTAGTTATTTGTATAAAAGTGACTACCAACCAAATGTTATCATTTCAAAATTTTAAACGTATAAATAAATATATATATATATATATATATATATATTAAGCATGAAATTATTTTGCCCACATAGGTCCTATGAAGGTCCCATATTATCATCCAACATGGGCATACCTATATGTGACCCACATTGTGAAACCCACATGGGACCCACATCAATTGCCCATGTTCAGCCCATGCCCACAAGGAACCCATGCTGCCTGGATATAACCCACATGGGGCCCACATATCAATGTTGGCTGGGTACCCAGTCATATTGTGAGTAAAACCCCAATAATTGATGTTTGAAGCTCGTCTGATGAAGATTGCTGTGACCATTTTGCACCGAATTCATAACAAATAGAAACTAAGAACTAATTGCCAGTGTACTAGCCATAGCTCTTGGTTTTCCTTTATAGTGATGTGATTTATTCAGGATGTAGTGCGTAATGATTGGAGTGGGTATTTGTGTGCGCAATTGAGTGGTAATAGGCTAACGTTAGCTTTTATTTGCATTGGACTAGAGATACTGGTAGTTGTTTCTTCTTTTCCTTCCGGTAAACTACTGTCTGGATCTGTGGAGATCGACGTGCGGTGGGACCAACCCAGGACATTTATTCATTGACCATAAGGACATCATACCAGACTGTGCTAAGGACTGCAGCTTTTTTTGACAATGTGTTTTAATAATTAGATCATCTTGATTTTATGGTAATAAATGATTTTGTAATTCAATCTACTACTGTTTGAGTGTCAATAGTGTCCAGCCCTCAGTGAGAATTATTTAATTGGGTGAATTTGGGTCCTGGGTTTCAGTAAATAACCTAGGTGGCGTAGTCGGCTACTTTTTAACTGGGTTCAATACCAATAGTATTGCTCCTTTTCGTAGGAAGAGGTGTTATAAGAGAACAACCCTTTCATCTCCATTGAACAATGGACAATCATCTCCATTTGCTGTGCCGTATCGCGCCACATATCTATCAATGCAAACAAATATCATTTGGGAATTACCCGTCTTTCGAATATCTGGATATTGTGTTAAAAGGTGCTCCACGCATTTTACTTATCATTGTTTACAGGCCTCCAAGGCTCGAACTCACGACCTTCAGATTATGAGACTGACGCGCTGCCTAACTGCGCCAACGAGGCATGTGCTCTGACTCGGGTGAGCGGTGAAGCCCTACCTTCTAGATCATCTGCCATTCGGTGTAGGTCCAAAAATGCTGCTCAACACCGGCCGTCATGTCAGGATGGCCGAGCGGTCTAAGGCGCTGCGTCAAAGCTGGGGAACAATAGTCCAACAAAGGTGGGGAAGAAGGGAAGAAAAAGGGAAGGAAGAAAAAGAGAGGGGGAAGAAGAGAAAGAAAAAACGAAGAAAAGAAAGGCTGAAATTTGATGTTCAAAGATATGCCTTCATTAGCATAGATCTTATGATACATTTTCCGGTTTCTTCGTGTGTGAAAATCACGCATTTATATCACACTGTTTTCTATTGCAGGTGTGCACCAAGACCGGGGTTCGAATCCAGCTAAAGACAACTTTTTGTAATATTTATTATTTGAATAAATAATCATTATTTTTGAATGCATACTGTTCCCGTTTTAATAAAATATACATATTTAATTTGTTTGTTGTGTTTTTTGATATTCTATCATGAAAAATAATGTTATTTGCATTATTATGCAATGAACAAAGATGCAAATCATTAATTAGTAACTTATATGCTGTAAAATGTTTCACAAGAATAACAAAATGTACAAATTATATTTTTTATATACAAATGTTATATTGTTGCAGTGTACTGATAAAATATTGTTATAATAAAGTAAAAGTAAATAAGCTAAATTTTTTAATGCATACTGTTCCAGTGTTTATAAAATATACATATGTAATTTGTTTGTTGTTTTTTGATATTCTTTCATTAAAAAAAAAATGTTATTTGCATTATTATGCAACGAACAAAGATGCAACCCATTAAATAGTAACTAATATGAAGAATGTCTGTCACAAGAATAACAAAATGGACAAATTATCTTTTTAAATACAAAATGTTATATTGGTGCAGTGTACTGATGAAATATTGTGTTATATGAAAGTAAAAGTAAATAAGCAAATTCTTTTTGAATGCATACTGTTCCAGTGTTAATAAAATATACATATGTAATTTGTTTGTTGTGTTTCTTTGATATTCTTTCATAAAAATATATAATTGCCAATGGAACAGTGTTATTATTTAGTAGTTGTTGTATTATTATTGATCTGATTAAGTATTTTTTTAGGTTACATTCAAACAAGACACTTGCAAATCTGTTATTTGTAATGAACAAAGATGCAACCCATTAAATAGTAACTAATATGCTGAAAATGTCAATCACAAGAATAACAAAATGTATAAATTATATTTTTTATATACAAATGTTATATTGTTGCATTGTTCTGATGAACTAGTGTTATATGAAAGTCAAAATCAAAAAGAAATCACTTGCCAATTTGTTTTTATTTTCCAATCATGCCAACAGAACAGTAATGAATATTAAAATGTTAAATACTGGTAACATGTTTTAAAAATAAATAAATAAAATGAAGAGTTAAATAGGTTTTCAAAAACAAGAAATAAAAAGTTAAAATGTTAAATAACGTTAAAAAAAAACAATTAAATAATATTCAACAAGTATTAACTATTTAAACAACTGTTTACACTATATAGATGATGCTATATACATGAAAATATATACATTATTTGGAAATGGTTCTCCGCATTTCCTCTAACCACACCTCTTTTGAAACAGTCTCAGTCTGTGGGCAGTACACCCTGCCCCTGTACTGGCTATGTCCTGTAGCACTTGTTTTAAATTGCCCACATTTTTTGCAAGTGTTGGCCTCTACGGTTCTCCTGTAGGGTCTCTTGGGCATGGCGTCTGGATTGGCAGCTGGTGAAGCGGGTAAGCGGGTGCCCTGTACAGCTGTTGGCTGTAACAGTGGCTGTACCATTTGCATCCCCTGGGCCATTGGGATGCCCTGGATCATTTGCACTCCCTGGAACATTGGCACACCCTGGAACATTGGCACAGCCTGGAACATGGGCACACCCTGGAAACCTGGTGCTGATGGTATAAGTATATTTGGTACCATCTGCAGTGATGCTCCAGATGCTGATGGTGTCAGCAACGTCTGACTCTGCGCTGGTGCCTTGGGTCTGATAGGGGGTCGCCCAACAGAAGTCTGCCTCTGCTTTGCCTGACCAGCTGTACTCTCTGGTAGCTTGTACTGGTGCTGCTCCCCTGGTTGTTCTGGCTCAGTCCGTAGACGTTTGGCTACCTGGAGAGGCTCATGAGCTTCAGGGAGGGGCTGAGGCAACTGAATGCCCTGAAGCAGCACAGACAGCTCCTGATTTTTCTGTCTTTTGTTATACCACTGAAGCAGGGTGTTCTGGTTAACCTCCACCAGCTGCATGGATGTTCCTCCCATCACCAAGCTGTTGCCCAGTAAAAGCTGCCTTATCCTGCGATAGTCTTGCAGGATCATAGACCATCTTCACAGGGCTCCCTTGCCTTTTCTTTTGGGGCTTGGGTGGACAGTGCAAAGTCTGATGAAGATGGTCTCCACCAGACGGCAACAGTCAGGCCACTGAGCAGGTGCGCTGCTTGCACCCAGCACACATCTGGTGGTGCTCTCTACACCAGGGTGAGTGGGCTTCTTCGGGACCTTGAAGCGTCCACTCAGCAGTCTCTTTCGGCATCGACTGTCATACACCACCCGTTCCTTGTCCCGGTCATCCAGGTTCTGCCAAAGAGCAATTATGGTGTTGGCTTCCTGGTTGGTCAGGCTGAGGGCTGTGTGGTCCCGGAGATCCACCAGATATTCTGCCAGCTGGTCCACATGTTGATAACCCGGGATATTTTGGTAGTCAACAGCCTATTAAAAAACACAAACATGCAATACAATTATTATATCACATCTGTCTAATGCATAATTCCATAACTGATTGTGTTATTTTCCTGTTTATCACCGTAAAGCACTGTATAGTACAAAGCAGAGAGAGCGCCATTCTTGACATTTTACAAAGCACCAAATAAATAAAGATGACTTGACTTGATGTGTATTTGCAGCTTACAAATGAATTTAGGCTGTACTTTTAAATGTAAAATATGTGGAAAGTCTGGATTTAAAGCACTGGATGTTAATTCATCATAATTATTCTAGTTAATTTGAAAGACATACAAAAGAGTATTATTTACCGTCTCTTCTTCATCAACATCCTGACCAGCATCCTCTGGCTCTGAGGGGAGAGTTGAAACAGATGTTTCAGAGGGAACAGGTGTGACAGCAGTCCCTGAGGGTCCAGGTGATGAAGGAGACTGTGTGAGGACAAGTTTGGGGTCAGGGATCAGTGAAGGGGATGTGGAGCCCAGTACAGGTGTGGCACTGCTGGTGACCAGGGTGGAAGAACCCAGTGTCAGTGTGGAAGAGGGTGGTGACAGAACAGCCTCCGGATCTGCTATTGTGTGATCCTCGCTGATGTCACAGAAGCCCTCATCTTCATCTCCCTCCTCCACACTGAGGTCCTCAATGAGCTCTGCTGTCTGCTCAGAGTCAGGATTCATGTCCTGCAGTGCCTGACCAGTCTGCTGGAACAGATACTGCACTCCAATGAGCTCACCTGAAATAAAAACAATAAACAAACGGAAATTAAATAGAATGTTGTGTATCATATTTGATACATTAGGCTTTTGTAGTAGCTCATATAGTGTGAGAATATAGAGCTCATCGTCAAGGAGAAAAAAAACAAAACAGTTTTATTTAGAGGCCCAACACATTTAATTATGTGGGCAAAACATGAAATGAAATGCAATACAATGATGATTGAGAGAAAAGTCTGATGATCATTTTGATATTTACATGTAACATGATTTTCTAATCAAGTGAACCCAAGCTGCTTCAGTCTAGTAACTAGTCATTAAATATTAGTAACAATATAAAAGTTATTCTTACAACTACTTTATAAAATCAGTAAAGGTTTCACAATGAAAAGAAACGTGAAGCACGAGCTGAAGGTGGACACTTTTACAATTATACTAAAAGACTATAATCAATCAGACGACAGAGGCCAGGTTTCCTAAAAATTTTTGATCATGTTGATCATTTAGAGTCCTTTAGAAACTTGCATATCAATTATGATACAATCGACTCTATAGGGTTAAATCTGACATATAGACGGAGGTTACACAGAAATTGCAAGTTGATAAAATAAAAAATATATAAAATAATTCTCACCGGTGTAACATGCAGGGGGACAAAACGTGGGGACCACTTTCCTGCCAAACAGCTTTTCATAATTGCCGTTTACACAGTGAACAAGTTCTCCTGTGTAGCTGCGCAAAGCTGATGGCTCCGATGACAGGGAAGCAGCCTCCCGGTCCTGGTTCCACCGGTGTAGACCCTCCAGCAGATAAATCTGAAAGTTCAGACTGTTTGCACTGGTCCCTGTAAATAGACACAACAGTGTTTAGGAGGTGTTAAAGGAACACACAAAAACACTTAATGCTCTTTCTTTACACATGCACAGTGTGTGTGACAAAGACAATACCTGGGATGAAACGGTTCAGGTGTAAATGAAAGGACTCGAGAGAAGTGGAGCCTCTGGCACATCTGTAGGTCTTCAGAAGCACGCCTCCCTTGTTTAGGCTCCCTGTCTCTGTATAGAGCACAACACCAGGGGGGTCTTGAATGCATTTCACATGCTTCTTCTGGACATTCCAGATGTGCTCCATCCTTTCTCGGTCCAGGAGAGGAACACCCAGGGAGTCTTTGCCCTTGCTGCTCAGGAGCTCTGTAAGCAGCCGCTCAAGGAGAAGGATGGTAGTCTCCTCTCCACAGGTCCTCCTCCGGCAATGGAGTGCCAGCTCATTCCTGGTAAGATGCTTGTTGACATCTTCATCTGTCAGCGCAGGCCAACCCTGGGATATCAACAGCTCTCTCTTTGCTTTGCGAAGCATAGAAACATCAGCCGCATCCCACTCAAAAATGCACGCTGACAGCCGTGACATGAAGATGGGATACAGCTGATGGGCATCAGTTGTACACCCCATGGCAATCCTGCGCATAAAATGCCAGATGTCCAACCGAATCATGAGATCAGGCCACCCTCTGAATCTGGTTTTCAGCTTGGTCTCACCAACATCAGTGCAGCAGCCACAGTCCACGTACAAAACAGCAGGTGGATCCACACTAGCCTGCTGGTACCTTTTCACCAGACCATCGACCATCATGTCCAGTCCTGCTCCTTCCTGTGCTGTCAGCACACTCATGAGCACCTGACCAAACTCATTGCCAACAGAGGTAAGCCAGAGTCCCGTTCCCCTTGCCGTCCCAGCCAGCTTCTTAGTGATCTGCAGTAGATGACAGGAAGCATGCAATGCAATGAAACATCACACCATCTAGAATATGATACTCATGCTCTGATAATGATATAACAGTAAACACCATAAATTAACAAAAATCCCCTGCTAACCTTTTTAGTAGAATCCATCTTCAAGACTGAACCATACGTAGATGTTATCCTTGCATGGATTTCATCCAGCCTTGTCAGGATGTCTTGGCTGTACACGGTGAGCAGCCACTTGCAGCTTGGGACCACTGTAGGCTCTGGGGGTTCCTGGAATTGTATTTGCAACACCCCGGGTCGTTTGAGGAAGTCCACACATTGGGTGGTGTACCGGGCCATACGCTGGAGCCACTCCTCACTGTGGTTCTCACGCAGCTGTTTGATGACCCGCGTGGGACTGTTGCCTAGGCCACGCTCACGCAGGAGCCGAATGACTCTCATATCACAGGCATACCTTAGGAAAAGCAAAATCCACACATTCATATATTTTACGTAATTGATTTGTAAAGTATTTGCAAACATATGTGATGATGGGCTATCAACTGGATGTGGAATTAAAGTGTACTTACTTCCGCGTGAGGATGACCCGAAATTCAGAGCGATGGCCCAGATCCAGCTGTTGCAGGACAGTCTGACTCCAGGACACATGCGAGGCTTTACACTTGGTACAGATGAGGGTTTCTGTGACCATGTTGTACATCCTATCGATGTCCAGAACCTGCCGTGCCCTTTTGTGCAGAATTGGGACAGAGAGCCTTGATCTTCCACAGCTTGTACGGCATCCACAGCAACAGAGCATGACAAAAAAATCTGTCTGGAGCTGGAGCCTGGTTGTAAATAAGTGCTGGCTGTGGTGGGTAATACCAGAGCTGTAGGTTGTCTCGAAGCTCTGGTTTTCCCTTGGGCCCCATTTTAAAAAGCCTGCTGGCAATCCACCTGTGATCCTCTGGTGGCAAAGTGTCCGACCACAAACGATGCAGTCGAACTGCAGATGCATCTTGCAGTAATGCCCCCGAAGGAGTAGTCTGTGAAGGAAAAAGACAAAACATTTAGTCTAGCAGGTCATTTATTTAATTACCGCTTTATCTATCCAAGACTACCCTCATATAAAATAGAAAATATTGGATGTCAAATACGTACTTAAGGTTATAGAATAAAATGTATACATTTGTTCCAATAGTTTTCAGAATTGTGTCAGCTGCTAGCACTAATTTGTGTGACTCTACTGAGTTGTGACAGTTAATATGCAAATTCAATTATTTTGGACCAATACAATTTGAAATTACTTACCGAGACAACATGCAATGAAATATAATATATGTTGCATATATAACAAGAGAAAGAAACAGTCATAACTGTCCAATAATTTTAACTAATCCTAGATGGAATTATACAATACTGTTTAAAGGTCTATGTTCAGTAAGATTCTTTTTGTTTTTGAAATATGATTAAAATACAGTCAAAAACAGTAATAGTGGGAAATAATATTGCAATTTAGGATCGCCGCTTATTTGAATCTGTTTTCAAAAGTATTTACAGTTTTTTTCAATCGCTAACAAGCGCTTACCCATACTTCAGATACTTTTTCCTAAACTCTTAACACAGACTCACACCAACAAAACACAATTGGCCAAATGGATAATTTTCTTCTCAATAACACATTTTGTTACAGATTTTTATGATTGTTTACACACTAAAATAAAAATTTCCACGCAATTTGCAAAATTCTACTCCAATGAGCAAAACCCCTCCACAGATTTGCACAACATTACACACAATGTCTGTTTTACCCTTTTAGCAAAACATTACCCACAGTGATTTGTAAAACTCTACACACATTTTCACACCTTAGACACAGATAAGGATTGTGAGGTTACTTCCTTGTCATTACAAAGCCCCGGATTGCCACTGACCACACTAATGAATGAATTGGATATGCACATCCATCAGGCGTGGAAGCACACATGTGCTAATTTGAAAACGCATCACTCAGGAGTGCTATAAAAGGCAGCAGGTGAGTTCACCTGTCTTCAACAAAAATGGAAGGAGCTAGAAGAAGAAGAAGAAGAAGAGTGAGAATAAGAGGGGGGCTTAAAGAGGAGATGAAGGAGGTAGAGGAAGAGGAGAAGGAGGTAGAGGAAGAGGAGAAGGAGGTAGATGAAGAGGAGAAGGAGGTAGAGGAAGAGGAGAAGGAGGTAGAGGAAGAGGAGAAGGAGGTAGATGAAGAGGAGAAGGAGGTAGAGGAAGAGGAGAAGGAGGTAGAGGAAGAGGAGAAGGAGGTAGAGGAAGAGGAGGTAGATGAAGAGGAGAAGGAGGTAGAGGAAGAGGAGAAGGAGGTAGAGGAAGAGAAGAAGGAGGTAGATGAAGAGGAGAAGGAGGTAGAGGAAGAGGAGAAGGAGGTAGAGGAAGAGGAGAAGGAGGTAGAGGAAGAGGAGAAGGAGGTAGAGGAAGAGGAGAAGGAGGTAGAGGAAGAGGAGAAGGAGGTAGAGGAAGAGATGAAGGAGGTAGATGAAGAGGAGAAGGAGGTAGAGGAAGAGGAGAAGGAGGTAGAGGAAGAGGAGAAGGAGGTAGAGGAAGAGGTGAAGGAGGTAGATGAAGAGGAGAAGGAGGTAGAGGAAGAGGAGAAGGAGGTAGAGGAAGAGGAGAAGAAGGTAGAGGAAGAGGTGAAGGAGGTAGATGAAGAGGAGAAGGAGGTAGAGGTTTTCAAAATTGCGTGTAAACAATTGAAAAAAACTGTAAATATATACTAACTCTTCATTTCAAAATAGAACACATCTTTCTCTGCACACACTAACTTTACCAAAACACTGGAAATCTGACTCAGAATGAAATTATTCTGTCAAAGAATAACACTTGTTTTCACTTCACAAGGTACATGCAGTCAATCAAAGTACTAGGGTTTCAAAATACTGGCTATTGTATTACAAAAACTTCATAGACTTTTGTGTTTCAGTTTTACAGGTATTTGCATACAAAACATGCAATCCACCATTTTTACACTAAATGTATTGGTTGGGAACTGTATGTCCACATGTACAGTATTCCAGTAAAAAGCAAATCAGTTTTTTTTCCCTTTACTGTTTACCAGCCTCTCTTAGCGAAAGACCGTGGTTGATTACATGGTCAATGAGAGTGGCACGAATTTCATCACTGACTACTGTTCTTGCAGCCTTTGGAAGTCCTTAGGCCTGCTCTTCTCCCTGGCCCTGCTCCTCTCACTGCACCTCTCATCTCTCACTGCACCTCTCACTGCACATCTCACTGCACCTCTCACTGCACATCTCACTGCACATCTCACTGCACCTCTCGCACATCTCACTGCATCTCTCACTGCACATCTCACTGCACATCTCACTGCACCTCTATCTGCACATCTCACTGCACCTCTCACTGCACATCTCACTGCACCTCTCACTGCACCTCTCACTGCACCTCTCACTGCACATCTCACTGCACCTCTCACTGCACATCTCACTGCACATCTCACTGCACATCTCACTGCACCTCTCACTGCACATCTCACTGCATCTCTCACTGCATCTGTCACTGCACATCTCACTGCACCTCTCACTGCACATCTCACTGCATCTCTCACTGCATCTGTCACTGCACATCTCACTGCACCTCTCACTGCACATCTCACTGCACCTCTCACTGCACCTCTCACTGCACATCTCACTGCACCTCTCACTGCACATCTCACTGCACCTCTCACTGCACCTCTCACTGCACCTCTCACTGCACATCTCACTGCACATCTCACTGCACCTCTCACTGCACATCTCACTGCACATCTCACTGCACATCTCACTGCACATCTCACTGCACATCTCACTGCACCTCTCACTGCACCTCTCACTGGGCCTGCTCTTCTCCCTGGGCCCCTTGCTCTTACTCTTCCTCGTCCAGACTTTACAGTGTTTGTCTTTTTCTGTTTCCAAAAACATCACTCCTCAAAGTCCTCCTTTTAATGTATAAGTGTCAATGTAACAGAAAAAAATAACCCCTGCCACTGAGTCTAAGCCAGACTGGAATCAGCTATGGTTGGCCCAATTTACCCAACATAAATCAGGTGTGTGTCAATTATTCAATTGTTTGTTTATTATCAGCTGAGATATATTGTTTTTGAACTGATATCATTGAAGAAGCCGAGGTTTTTATACTGTATCTAAGGTTTGGAATATTGTTTTTGCTATTGTGGGGTGGTGTGTGTTAACATTTGTAAATACTACAAAAACAATCCATAATTTTGTTGGGAGGTATAGCTTGTCTGTTAAGAAAATGTAAGCATTGTGGAAATGTGTTCACTGACTGCATATTGTGTGAAAACTGTATATTATTGCTCTTAATTCATTATGATAAGATTTCCTGCATACAAAATATATTTCTAAAAAGTGCACAGATGTGGAATGTGTCTTAGAATGCAATGTGGATTATGCCAGTACTTACAGAGACAGTGGTGCTTGGTGTAGGGGCACTGGACACTGCTGCGCTGGGTTGGTCAACAGCCTGAGATGTTTCCTGGAATACAAAATATGTTTCTAAAAAGTGCACAGATGTGGAATGTGTCTTAGAATGCAATGTGGATTATGCCAGTACTTACAGAGACAGTGGTGCTTGGTGTAGGGGCACTGGACACTGCTGCGCTGGGTTGGTCAACAGCCTGAGATGTTTCCTGGAAATCAAAATATGTTTCTAAAAAGTGCACAGATGTGGAATGTATCTTAGAATGCAAGTTTCTAAAAAGTGCACAGATGTGGAATTTGTCTTAGAATGCAATGTGGATTATGCCAGTACTTACAGAGACAGTGGTGCTTGGTGTAGGGGCACTGGACACTGCTGCGCTGGGTTGGTCAACAGCCTGAGATGGTCTCCTAGCCACACTCAGATTTGGCTTTGCAGCAGCAATGTGGGACCCACCAAATCTTGGTTTGGTAAACTAAAAAAGGGCAAAACAATTTCAATGAAAAGACAAATTGAATTGTAACAGCACATTGGCCAAAAATATAATAAAATGTAAAATGAGAAAATATCTATTGATCCTATCATTCATTATATAACTAAAGGACCTGCTTTCTTTCTTTAACTTATTTTTTTGTCTGTGTATTACCACACTCTACTACTTATACAGATTGAAATAAGCACAGTTAGAATAGAAAAATGTGTGGGAAGGTATTGCTAGAATGTGAGTATATAGTAATTTAACAAGTACCTTTTAAAAATGACTTAAAATCAAAAATAGTTTGCACATAGTTTGTAAGAGAAAGCGTTTATTAACAGTAATGAAGGTTACCCTTGAAATTGCAACAAAGCAGATTCATGATGACTTAATTAATAATACGTGTATAATTAATTGTGCATAAGTGGAATGTTACCTGAGAAATACAGAATGAAAGACGTAGCTTCAGTAGCCAGTTGGAAAAATCAAGAGAGATGCCATGAAGGACGCGAGTGTCCTTTAACCCATAATGGCAAAGCCCAATTAGAGAGGAAGAGGAGAATGCAAGAGCAGAGCCCAGAGAAGAAAGAGAGATCACATAGGTTACATTGTTCTTTCACCATTTTACTTGATCTAAACCAACCTGAGACAGTGAAACTGACCAATAAGCAGACTACAGCCGCCCCTGTACAAGGTGTCACAGCTGGCAGGTAGGTGTAAAAACATACCAGCCATTTCCACTGAACTTAAACCTTTATACTAAACGTATATTAAAACTGCAATTATATATATATAAAAAAAATGTTATTACCTTTGACAAACTTGGTATAATTTTAGAAGTAGGCTGGGGTGGGAGCTGACGCTGACTCTGCGCCATGACCTCCTGTGCTGGTCCAGTAGCGGCAGACTGTTGTTCAACAACCCTTGGTGCTTGTCCAATAGAGGCTGTGGCCTGCTTAAGACAACCACAAAAATACATAGGCTACAATAATTGTTGAATGAGAAGAATTTGTTCAGTAAATTATACATATATAAAAAAAATACAAGTTACATCTTTACATTGTTACCTTTTGAGTGTGAAAACCACATATGCACTTTGGGACCGCTCCGAGCAAGGTTGTCTGGCCGCGAGACTGCATCGGACATCTTTCAATCTGTAAACATTATCACACATATAACACAGAATACATGCATTTCTAACTTATCAGTATGAATGCCACATTAATTTATTGTAGTCTGTCATTTATTTTTATTCATGTTCTTTGAAGGGGAGATACAAACTGTAAAATTAGAGATAAAGAGTGAGTAAAGTTTGTATCCTCCTTTAAAAGAACAAGAGAGGAACATTTCACACCTTCAAAAAAACATCCATTCACTCAACATCCCCACCCCCACTGCCTCAAATCTCTGAATCTCCCAGTGCAAAAAAAAAGGTTTTTTTTTGTACATAAATAAACATAAATCTCAAATACCTGCAACATTATCTACATACATATCTATAAATAATGATGACATTGAATTAAATGATTAGGATTACAATTATTACATCATGCAAAGGTGACAAAAGCACACTCACCCTTTGGTACACGTCATGCCACTTTTTCTGTCGAGGAGCTGACCTGTTACCCTCATTTGATGGCCAAACTCCTGTGCTGGCAAACTTTTTTAGCCTTGCAATCCAGTCAGTATCTGACATGGCTTTATGGGATTTTTTGCCAGACATTTTTTTGTTGGGGGGCTAACGGTTAGGTTATATCGTTTTGAACAAAACTACTATAATACAAATTATTTCTTTAAAAAAGGCACACACGATATTTACAATTATAATATATACAATTATATACAAATATAAAATTACATTGTCCGAAAATACAGTTAAAGTTACCGAAAAATAAGTTTCGCAGTCCTCCGTTAAAATGATGATGCCTGACCTCCGTGACAGTGATGCTCGACGTCTGAACTTTTTGACCTCTGACACGCCCCTCAGGATATGTCATTACTTCGTACACCTTCGGCTCAGTTCGGCAACTTGATTGACACTCGGCTAACTTCCTGACTCCTCCTCCTAGCGGTGCTAAGCGTAAACGTGCCATCGACATTTCCTTGTACTCTGATTGGTCAAATGTCGAAAATGATAAGGAAAAAGTCAAGAATGGCGCTCTCTGATTGGCTGCAAATGTTATAATGTCGAGAATGGCGCTCTCTAATTGGCTGCAAATGTTATAGCGCGTCGACGTGATTGGCTGTGGCGTTCAACATTGTTCAACATTATCCCCATTTTGACGGACTATCCTTCGGCAGCTGGCGCGTTCAGGTCGCAGTCTCCCCTGGAGGCGTGGGTTCAAATCCCACTTCTGACAAACCTAACCTTTGGCTGCGGGCTCAAGCTAGGTTCTTTAACCCTCTGGCAAGTTTATCCAGAAATGCAGTAATGTTGACAAAGCACTGCAATTCAGTTCATGCTAGAATTAACCAAACATTAAAGTAACACTGACATTTCAGAAAAAATTGACATGTTGATTGAATCGGATTCAACTGAATTTCACGAAATGACATGTTGTGATGTTTACCGGAAGAAGATGCAGTAGAATTTCATGGCAAGGATTCTTGGAAATTTCTTGGAATGAAATGTCATGGGTTTGGGGGCATGGGGTGGAGTGTCATGACACAAGATTCAAGGAATGTCATGTAAAACATTACATTAGCATTAACAAGACATGCCATTAGAATGAAAGAATGATATAAGCCTTAACAAAACATTGTAACAACATTAGCACATATGACATGAATATGAGAGTAATACTATTACTGCATTTGTTCAACATTAGTCTTAAAAAAACACTGGATTTCAATTACAGTGCATATGAAGAAATGGACAAAGACATAAAAGGGAATACAGAAAGCAGCTCCTTTATTTACACGGTCCCGTGTATCAAAAAGAACCATTCTGCCCCGTGTGAGGCTCGAACTCACGACCTTCAGATTATGAGACTGACGCGCTGCCTAACTGCGCCAACGAGGCATGTGCTCTGACTCGGGTGAGCGGTGAAGGCCTAGATTCTAGCTCATCTGCCATTCCGCGTAGGTGCAAAAATGCTGCTGTCCACTGGCCGTCATGTCAGGATGGCCGAGCGGTCTAAGGCGCTGCGTTCAGGTCGCAGTCTCCCCTGGAGGCGTGGGTTCGAATCCCAATTCTGACAAACCTAACCTTTGGCTGCGGGCTCAAGCTAGAGTCTTTAACCCTCTGGCAAGTTTATCCAGAAATGCAATAATGTTGACAAAGCACTGCAATTCAGTTCATGCTAGAATTAACCAAACATTAAAGTAACACTGACCTGCAGTACATGACCTTTATAGTAACACTTTAGTGCAATGTATGGGATTCTATGGCACTTGGAATTTCAAGTCATGACATTTCAGAAAAAATGGACATGTTGATTGAATCGGATTCAACTGAATTTCACGAAATGACATGTTGTGATGTTTACCGGAAGAAGATGCAGTAGAATTTCATGGCAAGGATTCTTGGAAATTTCTTGGAATGAAATGTCATGGGTTTGGGGGCATGGGGTGGAGTGTCATGACACAAGATTCAAGGAATGTCATGTAAAACATTACATTAGCATTTACAAGACATGCCATTAGAATGAAAGAATGATATAAGCCTTAACAAAACATTGTAACAACATTGACACATATGACATGAATATGAGAGTAATACTATTACTGCATTTGTTCAACATTAGTCTTAAAAAAACACTGGATTTCAATTACAGTGCATATGAAGAAATGGACAAAGACATAAAAGGGAATACAGAAAGCAGCTCCTTTATTTACACGGTCCCGTGTATCAAAAAGAACCATTCTGCCCCGTGTGAGGCTCGAACTCACGACCTTCAGATTATGAGACTGACGCGCTGCCTAACTGCGCCAACGAGGCACGTGCTCTGACTCGGGTGAGCGGTGAAGCCCTAGATTCTAGATCATCTGCCATTCCGTGTAGGTGCAAAAATGCTGCTGTCCACTGGCCGTCATGTCAGGATGGCCGAGCGGTCTAAGGCGCTGCGTTCAGGTCGCAGTCTCCCCTGGAGGCGTGGGTTCGAATCCCACTTCTGACAAACCTAACCTTTGGCTGCGGGCTCAAGCTAGAGTCTTTAACCCTCTGGCAAGTTTATCCAGAAATGCAATAATGTTGACAAAGCACTGCAATTCAGTTCATGCTAGAATTAACCAAACATTAAAGTAACACTGACCTGCAGTACATGACCTTTATAGTAACACTGCAGTGCAATGTATGGGATTCTATGGCACTTGGAATTTCAAGTCATGACATTTCAGAAAAAATGGACGTTGATTGAATCGGATTCAACTGAATTTCACGAAATGACATGTTGTGATGTTTACCGGAAGAAGATGCAGTAGAATTTCATGGCAAGGATTCTTGGAAATTTCTTGGAATGAAATGTCATGGGTTTGGGGGCATGGGGTGGAGTGTCATGACACAAGATTCAAGGAATGCAGTAGATGCAGTAGAATTTCATGGCAAGGATTCTTGGAAATTTCTTGGAATGAAATGTCATGGGTTTGGGGGCATGGGGTGGAGTGTCATGACACAAGATTCAAGGAATGTCATGTAAAACATTACATTAGCATTAACAAGACATGCCATTAGAATGAAAGAATGATATAAGCCTTAACAAAACATTGTAACAACATTGACACATATGACATGAATATGAGAGTAATACTATTACTGCATTTGTTCAACATTAGTCTTAAAAAAACACTGGATTTCAATTACAGTGCATATGAAGAAATGGACAAAGACATAAAAGGGAATACAGAAAGCAGCTCCTTTATTTACACGGTCCCGTGTATCAAAAAGAACCATTCTGCCCCGTGTGAGGCTCGAACTCACGACCTTCAGATTATGAGACTGACGCGCTGCCTAACTGTGCCAACGAGGCATGTGCTCTGACTCGGGTGAGCGGTGAAGCCCTAGATTCTAGATCATCTGCCATTCCGTGTAGGTGGAAGTGGCCAGCTGACCACTGGCCGTCATGTCAGGATGGCCGAGCGGTCTAAGGCGCTGCGTTCAGGTCGCAGTCTCCCCTGGAGGCGTGGGTTCGAATCCCACTTCTGACAAACCTAACCTTTGGCTGCGGGCTCAAGCTAGAGTCTTTAACCCTCTGGCAAGTTTATCCAGAAATGCAGTAATGTTGACAAAGCACTGCAATTCAGTTCATGCTAGAATAAACCAAACATTAAAGTAACACTGACCTGCAGTACATGACCTTTATAGTAACACTTTAGTGCAATGTATGGGATTCTATGGCACTTGGAATTTCAAGTCATGACATTTCAGAAAAAATGGACATGTTGATTGAATCGGATTCAACTGAATTTCACGAAATGACATGTTGTGATGTTTACCGGAAGAAGATGCAGTAGAATTTCATGGCAAGGATTCTTGGAAATTTCTTGGAATGAAATGTCATGGGTTTGGGGGCATGGGGTGGAGTGTCATGACACAAGATTCAAGGAATGTCATGTAAAACATTACATTAGCATTAACAAGACATGCCATTAGAATGAAAGAATGATATAAGCCTTAACAAAACATTGTAACAACATTGACACATATGACATGAATATGAGAGTAATACTATTACTGCATTTGTTCAACATTAGTCTTAAAAAAACACTGGATTTCAATTACAGTGCATATGAAGAAATGGACAAAGACATAAAAGGGAATACAGAAAGCAGCTCCTTTATTTACACGGTCCCGTGTATCAAAAAGAACCATTCTGCCCCGTGTGAGGCTCGAACTCACGACCTTCAGATTATGAGACTGACGCGCTGCCTAACTGTACAAACGAGGCATGTGCTCTGACTCGGGTGAGCGGTGAAGCCCTAGATTCTAGATCATCTGCCATTCCGTGTAGGTGGAAGTGGCCAGCTGACCACTGGCCGTCATGTCAGGATGGCCGAGCGGTCTAAGGCGCTGCGTTCAGGTCGCAGTCTCCCCTGGAGGCGTGGGTTCGAATCCCACTTCTGACAAACCTAACCTTTGGCTGCGGGCTCAAGCTAGAGTCTTTAACCCTCTGGCAAGTTTATCCAGAAATGCAGTAATGTTGACAAAGCACTGCAATTCAGTTCATGCTAGAATTAACCAAACATTAAAGTAACACTGACCTGCAGTACATGACCTTTATAGTAACACTTTAATGCAATGTATGGGATTCTATGGCACTTGGAATTTCAAGTCATGACATTTCAGAAAAAATGGACATGTTGATTGAATCGGATTCAACTGAATTTCACGAAATAACATGTTGTGATGTTTACCGGAAGAAGATGTAGTAGAATTTCATGGCAAGGATTCTTGTAAATTTCTTGGAATGAAATGTCATGGGCTTGGGGGCATGGGGTGGAGTGTCATGACACAAGATTCAAGGAATGTCATGTAAAACATTACATTAGCATTAACAAGACATGCCATTAGAATGAAAGAATGATATAAGCCTTAACAAAACATTGTAACAACACTGACGCATATGACATGAATATGAGAGTAATACTATTACTGCATTTGTTCAACATTAGTCTTAAAAAAACACTGGATTTCAAATACAGTGCATATGAAGAAATGACTCACGACCTTCAGATTATGAGACTGACGCGCTGCCTAACTGCGCCAACGTGGCATGTGCTCTGACTCGGGTGAGCGTTGACCCCTAGATTCTAAATCACCTGCCATTCCGTGTAGCTGGAAAAATGCTGCTCATCATTGGCCGTCATGTCAGGATGGCCGAGCGGTCTAAGGCGCTGCGTTCAGGTCGCAGTCTCCCATGGAGGCGTGGGTTCGAATCCCACTTCTGACAAACCTAACCTTTGGCTGCGGGCTCAAGCTAGGTTCTTTAACCCTCTGGCAAGTTTATCCAGAAATGCAGTAATGTTGACAAAGCACTGCAATTCAGTTCATGCTAGAATTAACCAAACATTAAAGTAACACTGACCTGCAGTACATGACCTTTATAGTAACACTTTAGTGCAATGTATGGGATTCTATGGCACTTGGAATTTCAAGTCATGACATTTCAGAAAAAATGGACATGTTGATTGAATCGGATTCAACTGAATTTCACGAAATGACATGTTGTGATGTTTACCGGAAGAAGATGCAGTAGAATTTCATGGCAAGGATTCTTGGAAATTTCTTGGAATGAAATGTCATGGGTTTGGGGGCATGGGGTGGAGTGTCATGACACAAGATTCAAGGAATGTCATGTAAAACATTACATTAGCATTAACAAGACATGCCATTAGAATGAAAGAATGATATAAGCCTTAACAAAACATTGTAACAACACTGACACATATGACATGAATATGAGAGTAATACTATTACTGCATTTGTTCAACATTAGTCTTAAAAAAACACTGGATTTCAATTACAGTGCATATGAAGAAATGGACAAAGGCATAAAAGGGAATACAGAAAGCAGCTCCTTTATTTACACGGTTCCGTGTATCAAAAAGCACCATTCTGCCCCGTGTGAGGCTCGAACTCACGACCTTCAGATTATGAGACTGACGCGCTGCCTAACTGCGCCAACGAGGCATGTGCTCTGACTCGGGTGAGCGGTGAAGGCCTAGATTCTAGATCATCTGCCATTCCGTGTAGGTGGAAGTGGCCAGCTGACCACTGGCCGTCATGTCAGGATGGCCGAGCGGTCTAAGGCGCTGCGTTCAGGTCGCAGTCTCCCCTGGAGGCGTGGGTTCGAATCCCACTTCTGACAAACCTAACCTTTGGCTGCGGGCTCAAGCTAGAGTCTTTAACCCTCTGGCAAGTTTATCCAGAAATGCAGTAATGTTGACAAAGCACTGCAATTCAGTTCATGCTAGAATAAACCAAACATTAAAGTAACACTGACCTGCAGTACATGACCTTTATAGTAACACTTTAGTGCAATGTATGGGATTCTATGGCACTTGGAATTTCAAGTCATGACATTTCAGAAAAAATGGACATGTTGATTGAATCGGATTCAACTGAATTTCACGAAATGACATGTTGTGATGTTTACCGGAAGAAGATGCAGTAGAATTTCATGGCAAGGATTCTTGGAAATTTCTTGGAATGAAATGTCATGGGTTTGGGGGCATGGGGTGGAGTGTCATGACACAAGATTCAAGGAATGCAGTAGATGCAGTAGAATTTCATGGCAAGGATTCTTGGAAATTTCTTGGAATGAAATGTCATGGGTTTGGGGGCATGGGGTGGAGTGTCATGACACAAGATTCAAGGAATGTCATGTAAAACATTACATTAGCATTAACAAGACATGCCATTAGAATGAAAGAATGATATAAGCCTTAACAAAACATTGTAACAACATTGACACATATGACATGAATATGAGAGTAATACTATTACTGCATTTGTTCAACATTAGTCTTAAAAAAACACTGGATTTCAATTACAGTGCATATGAAGAAATGGACAAAGACATAAAAGGGAATACAGAAAGCAGCTCCTTTATTTACACGGTCCCGTGTATCAAAAAGAACCATTCTGCCCCGTGTGAGGCTCGAACTCACGACCTTCAGATTATGAGACTGACGCGCTGCCTAACTGTACAAACGAGGCATGTGCTCTGACTCGGGTGAGCGGTGAAGCCCTAGATTCTAGATCATCTGCCATTCCGTGTAGGTGGAAGTGGCCAGCTGACCACTGGCCGTCATGTCAGGATGGCCGAGCGGTCTAAGGCGCTGCGTTCAGGTCGCAGTCTCCCCTGGAGGCGTGGGTTCGAATCCCACTTCTGACAAACCTAACCTTTGGCTGCGGGCTCAAGCTAGAGTCTTTAACCCTCTGGCAAGTTTATCCAGAAATGCAGTAATGTTGACAAAGCACTGCAATTCAGTTCATGCTAGAATTAACCAAACATTAAAGTAACACTGACCTGCAGTACATGACCTTTATAGTAACACTTTAATGCAATGTATGGGATTCTATGGCACTTGGAATTTCAAGTCATGACATTTCAGAAAAAATGGACATGTTGATTGAATCGGATTCAACTGAATTTCACGAAATAACATGTTGTGATGTTTACCGGAAGAAGATGTAGTAGAATTTCATGGCAAGGATTCTTGGAAATTTCTTGGAATGAAATGTCATGGGCTTGGGGGCATGGGGTGGAGTGTCATGACACAAGATTCAAGGAATGTCATGTAAAACATTACATTAGCATTAACAAGACATGCCATTAGAATGAAAGAATGATATAAGCCTTAACAAAACATTGTAACAACACTGACGCATATGACATGAATATGAGAGTAATACTATTACTGCATTTGTTCAACATTAGTCTTAAAAAAACACTGGATTTCAAATACAGTGCATATGAAGAAATGACTCACGACCTTCAGATTATGAGACTGACGCGCTGCCTAACTGCGCCAACGTGGCATGTGCTCTGACTCGGGTGAGCGTTGACCCCTAGATTCTAAATCACCTGCCATTCCGTGTAGCTGGAAAAATGCTGCTCATCATTGGCCGTCATGTCAGGATGGCCGAGCGGTCTAAGGCGCTGCGTTCAGGTCGCAGTCTCCCATGGAGGCGTGGGTTCGAATCCCACTTCTGACAAACCTAACCTTTGGCTGCGGGCTCAAGCTAGGTTCTTTAACCCTCTGGCAAGTTTATCCAGAAATGCAGTAATGTTGACAAAGCACTGCAATTCAGTTCATGCTAGAATTAACCAAACATTAAAGTAACACTGACCTGCAGTACATGACCTTTATAGTAACACTTTAGTGCAATGTATGGGATTCTATGGCACTTGGAATTTCAAGTCATGACATTTCAGAAAAAATGGACATGTTGATTGAATCGGATTCAACTGAATTTCACGAAATGACATGTTGTGATGTTTACCGGAAGAAGATGCAGTAGAATTTCATGGCAAGGATTCTTGGAAATTTCTTGGAATGAAATGTCATGGGTTTGGGGGCATGGGGTGGAGTGTCATGACACAAGATTCAAGGAATGTCATGTAAAACATTACATTAGCATTAACAAGACATGCCATTAGAATGAAAGAATGATATAAGCCTTAACAAAACATTGTAACAACACTGACACATATGACATGAATATGAGAGTAATACTATTACTGCATTTGTTCAACATTAGTCTTAAAAAAACACTGGATTTCAATTACAGTGCATATGAAGAAATGGACAAAGGCATAAAAGGGAATACAGAAAGCAGCTCCTTTATTTACACGGTTCCGTGTATCAAAAAGCACCATTCTGCCCCGTGTGAGGCTCGAACTCACGACCTTCAGATTATGAGACTGACGCGCTGCCTAACTGCGCCAACGAGGCATGTGCTCTGACTCGGGTGAGCGGTGAAGGCCTAGATTCTAGATCATCTGCCATTCCGTGTATGTGGAAGTGGCCAGCTGACCACTGGCCGTCATGTCAGGATGGCCGAGCGGTCTAAGGCGCTGCGTTCAGGTCGCAGTCTCCCCTGGAGGCGTGGGTTCGAATCCCACTTCTGACAAACCTAACCTTTGGCTGCGGGCTCAAGCTAGAGTCTTTAACCCTCTGGCAAGTTTATCCAGAAATGCAGTAATGTTGACAAAGCACTGCAATTCAGTTCATGCTAGAATAAACCAAACATTAAAGTAACACTGACCTGCAGTACATGACCTTTATAGTAACACTTTAGTGCAATGTATGGGATTCTATGGCACTTGGAATTTCAAGTCATGACATTTCAGAAAAAATGGACATGTTGATTGAATCGGATTCAACTGAATTTCACGAAATGACATGTTGTGATGTTTACCGGAAGAAGATGCAGTAGAATTTCATGGCAAGGATTCTTGGAAATTTCTTGGAATGAAATGTCATGGGTTTGGGGGCATGGGGTGGAGTGTCATGACACAAGATTCAAGGAATGCAGTAGATGCAGTAGAATTTCATGGCAAGGATTCTTGGAAATTTCTTGGAATGAAATGTCATGGGTTTGGGGGCATGGGGTGGAGTGTCATGACACAAGATTCAAGGAATGTCATGTAAAACATTACATTAGCATTAACAAGACATGCCATTAGAATGAAAGAATGATATAAGCCTTAACAAAACATTGTAACAACATTGACACATATGACATGAATATGAGAGTAATACTATTACTGCATTTGTTCAACATTAGTCTTAAAAAAACACTGGATTTCAATTACAGTGCATATGAAGAAATGGACAAAGACATAAAAGGGAATACAGAAAGCAGCTCCTTTATTTACACGGTCCCGTGTATCAAAAAGAACCATTCTGCCCCGTGTGAGGCTCGAACTCACGACCTTCAGATTATGAGACTGACGCGCTGCCTAACTGTACAAACGAGGCATGTGCTCTGACTCGGGTGAGCGGTGAAGCCCTAGATTCTAGATCATCTGCCATTCCGTGTAGGTGGAAGTGGCCAGCTGACCACTGGCCGTCATGTCAGGATGGCCGAGCGGTCTAAGGCGCTGCGTTCAGGTCGCAGTCTCCCCTGGAGGCGTGGGTTCGAATCCCACTTCTGACAAACCTAACCTTTGGCTGCGGGCTCAAGCTAGAGTCTTTAACCCTGTGGCAAGTTTATCCAGAAATGCAGTAATGTTGACAAAGCACTGCAATTCAGTTCATGCTAGAATTAACCAAACATTAAAGTAACACTGACCTGCAGTACATGACCTTTATAGTAACACTTTAATGCAATCTATGGGATTCTATGGCACTTGGAATTTCAAGTCATGACATTTCAGAAAAAATGGACATGTTGATTGAATCGGATTCAACTGAATTTCACGAAATAACATGTTGTGATGTTTACCGGAAGAAGATGTAGTAGAATTTCATGGCAAGGATTCTTGGAAATTTCTTGGAATGAAATGTCATGGGCTTGGGGGCATGGGGTGGAGTGTCATGACACAAGATTCAAGGAATGTCATGTAAAACATTACATTAGCATTAACAAGACATGCCATTAGAATGAAAGAATGATATAAGCCTTAACAAAACATTGTAACAACACTGACGCATATGACATGAATATGAGAGTAATACTATTACTGCATTTGTTCAACATTAGTCTTAAAAAAACACTGGATTTCAAATACAGTGCATATGAAGAAATGACTCACGACCTTCAGATTATGAGACTGACGCGCTGCCTAACTGCGCCAACGTGGCATGTGCTCTGACTCGGGTGAGCGTTGACCCCTAGATTCTAAATCACCTGCCATTCCGTGTAGCTGGAAAAATGCTGCTCATCATTGGCCGTCATGTCAGGATGGCCGAGCGGTCTAAGGCGCTGCGTTCAGGTCGCAGTCTCCCATGGAGGCGTGGGTTCGAATCCCACTTCTGACAAACCTAACCTTTGGCTGCGGGCTCAAGCTAGGTTCTTTAACCCTCTGGCAAGTTTATCCAGAAATGCAGTAATGTTGACAAAGCACTGCAATTCAGTTCATGCTAGAATTAACCAAACATTAAAGTAACACTGACCTGCAGTACATGACCTTTATAGTAACACTTTAGTGCAATGTATGGGATTCTATGGCACTTGGAATTTCAAGTCATGACATTTCAGAAAAAATGGACATGTTGATTGAATCGGATTCAACTGAATTTCACGAAATGACATGTTGTGATGTTTACCGGAAGAAGATGCAGTAGAATTTCATGGCAAGGATTCTTGGAAATTTCTTGGAATGAAATGTCATGGGTTTGGGGGCATGGGGTGGAGTGTCATGACACAAGATTCAAGGAATGTCATGTAAAACATTACATTAGCATTAACAAGACATGCCATTAGAATGAAAGAATGATATAAGCCTTAACAAAACATTGTAACAACACTGACACATATGACATGAATATGAGAGTAATACTATTACTGCATTTGTTCAACATTAGTCTTAAAAAAACACTGGATTTCAATTACAGTGCATATGAAGAAATGGACAAAGGCATAAAAGGGAATACAGAAAGCAGCTCCTTTATTTACACGGTTCCGTGTATCAAAAAGCACCATTCTGCCCCGTGTGAGGCTCGAACTCACGACCTTCAGATTATGAGACTGACGCGCTGCCTAACTGCGCCAACGAGGCATGTGCTCTGACTCGGGTGAGCGGTGAAGGCCTAGATTCTAGATCATCTGCCATTCCGCGTAGGTGCAAAAATGCTGCTGTCCACTGGCCGTCATGTCAGGATGGCCGAGCGGTCTAAGGCGCTGCGTTCAGGTCGCAGTCTCCCCTGGAGGCGTGGGTTCGAATCCCAATTCTGACAAACCTAACCTTTGGCTGCGGGCTCAAGCTAGAGTCTTTAACCCTCTGGCAAGTTTATCCAGAAATGCAATAATGTTGACAAAGCACTGCAATTCAGTTCATGCTAGAATTAACCAAACATTAAAGTAACACTGACCTGCAGTACATGACCTTTATAGTAACACTTTAGTGCAATGTATGGGATTCTATGGCACTTGGAATTTCAAGTCATGACATTTCAGAAAAAATGGACATGTTGATTGAATCGGATTCAACTGAATTTCACGAAATGACATGTTGTGATGTTTACCGGAAGAAGATGCAGTAGAATTTCATGGCAAGGATTCTTGGAAATTTCTTGGAATGAAATGTCATGGGTTTGGGGGCATGGGGTGGAGTGTCATGACACAAGATTCAAGGAATGTCATGTAAAACATTACATTAGCATTAACAAGACATGCCATTAGAATGAAAGAATGATATAAGCCTTAACAAAACATTGTAACAACATTGACACATATGACATGAATATGAGAGTCATACTATTACTGCATTTGTTCAACATTAGTCTTAAAAAAACACTGGATTTCAATTACAGTGCATATGAAGAAATGGACAAAGACATAAAAGGGAATACAGAAAGCAGCTCCTTTATTTACACGGTCCCGTGTATCAAAAAGAACCATTCTGCCCCGTGTGAGGCTCGAACTCACGACCTTCAGATTATGAGACTGACGCGCTGCCTAACTGCGCCAACGAGGCATGTGCTCTGACTCGGGTGAGCGGTGAAGCCCTAGATTCTAGATCATCTGCCATTCCGTGTAGGTGCAAAAATGCTGCTGTCCACTGGCCGTCATGTCAGGATGGCCGAGCGGTCTAAGGCGCTGCGTTCAGGTCGCAGTCTCCCCTGGAGGCGTGGGTTCGAATCCCACTTCTGACAAACCTAACCTTTGGCTGCGGGCTCAAGCTAGAGTCTTTAACCCTCTGGCAAGTTTATCCAGAAATGCAATAATGTTGACAAAGCACTGCAATTCAGTTCATGCTAGAATTAACCAAACATTAAAGTAACACTGACCTGCAGTACATGACCTTTATAGTAACACTTTAGTGCAATGTATGGGATTCTATGGCACTTGGAATTTCAAGTCATGACATTTCAGAAAAAATGGACGTTGATTGAATCGGATTCAACTGAATTTCACGAAATGACATGTTGTGATGTTTACCGGAAGAAGATGCAGTAGAATTTCATGGCAAGGATTCTTGGAAATTTCTTGGAATGAAATGTCATGGGTTTGGGGGCATGGGGTGGAGTGTCATGACACAAGATTCAAGGAATGCAGTAGATGCAGTAGAATTTCATGGCAAGGATTCTTGGAAATTTCTTGGAATGAAATGTCATGGGTTTGGGGGCATGGGGTGGAGTGTCATGACACAAGATTCAAGGAATGTCATGTAAAACATTACATTAGCATTAACAAGACATGCCATTAGAATGAAAGAATGATATAAGCCTTAACAAAACATTGTAACAACATTGACACATATGACATGAATATGAGAGTAATACTATTACTGCATTTGTTCAACATTAGTCTTAAAAAAACACTGGATTTCAATTACAGTGCATATGAAGAAATGGACAAAGACATAAAAGGGAATACAGAAAGCAGCTCCTTTATTTACACGGTCCCGTGTATCAAAAAGAACCATTCTGCCCCGTGTGAGGCTCGAACTCACGACCTTCAGATTATGAGACTGACGCGCTGCCTAACTGTGCCAACGAGGCATGTGCTCTGACTCGGGTGAGCGGTGAAGCCCTAGATTCTAGATCATCTGCCATTCCGTGTAGGTGGAAGTGGCCAGCTGACCACTGGCCGTCATGTCAGGATGGCCGAGCGGTCTAAGGCGCTGCGTTCAGGTCGCAGTCTCCCCTGGAGGCGTGGGTTCGAATCCCACTTCTGACAAACCTAACCTTTGGCTGCGGGCTCAAGCTAGAGTCTTTAACCCTCTGGCAAGTTTATCCAGAAATGCAGTAATGTTGACAAAGCACTGCAATTCAGTTCATGCTAGAATAAACCAAACATTAAAGTAACACTGACCTGCAGTACATGACCTTTATAGTAACACTTTAGTGCAATGTATGGGATTCTATGGCACTTGGAATTTCAAGTCATGACATTTCAGAAAAAATGGACATGTTGATTGAATCGGATTCAACTGAATTTCACGAAATGACATGTTGTGATGTTTACCGGAAGAAGATGCAGTAGAATTTCATGGCAAGGATTCTTGGAAATTTCTTGGAATGAAATGTCATGGGTTTGGGGGCATGGGGTGGAGTGTCATGACACAAGATTCAAGGAATGCAGTAGATGCAGTAGAATTTCATGGCAAGGATTCTTGGAAATTTCTTGGAATGAAATGTCATGGGTTTGGGGGCATGGGGTGGAGTGTCATGACACAAGATTCAAGGAATGTCATGTAAAACATTACATTAGCATTAACAAGACATGCCATTAGAATGAAAGAATGATATAAGCCTTAACAAAACATTGTAACAACATTGACAGATATGACATGAATATGAGAGTAATACTATTACTGCATTTGTTCAACATTAGTCTTAAAAAAACACTGGATTTCAATTACAGTGCATATGAAGAAATGGACAAAGACATAAAAGGGAATACAGAAAGCAGCTCCTTTATTTACACGGTCCCGTGTATCAAAAAGAACCATCCTGCCCCGTGTGAGGCTCGAACTCACGACCTTCAGATTATGAGACTGACGCGCTGCCTAACTGTACAAACGAGGCATGTGCTCTGACTCGGGTTAGCGGTGAAGCCCTAGATTCTAGATCATCTGCCATTCCGTGTAGGTGGAAGTGGCCAGCTGACCACTGGCCATCATGTCAGGATGGCCGAGCGGTCTAAGGCGCTGCGTTCAGGTCGCAGTCTCCCCTGGAGGCGTGGGTTCGAATCCCACTTCTGACAAACCTAACCTTTGGCTGCGGGCTCAAGCTAGAGTCTTTAACCCTCTGGCAAGTTTATCCAGAAATGCAGTAATGTTGACAAAGCACTGCAATTCAGTTCATGCTAGAATTAACCAAACATTAAAGTAACACTGACCTGCAGTACATGACCTTTATAGTAACACTTTAATGCAATGTATGGGATTCTATGGCACTTGGAATTTCAAGTCATGACATTTCAGAAAAAATGGACATGTTGATTGAATCGGATTCAACTGAATTTCACGAAATAACATGTTGTGATGTTTACCGGAAGAAGATGTAGTAGAATTTCATGGCAAGGATTCTTGGAAATTTCTTGGAATGAAATGTCATGGGCTTGGGGGCATGGGGTGGAGTGTCATGACACAAGATTCAAGGAATGTCATGTAAAACATTACATTAGCATTAACAAGACATGCCATTAGAATGAAAGAATGATATAAGCCTTAACAAAACATTGTAACAACACTGACGCATATGACATGAATATGAGAGTAATACTATTACTGCATTTGTTCAACATTAGTCTTAAAAAAACACTGGATTTCAATTACAGTGCATATGAAGAAATGGACAAAGACATAAAAGGGAATACAGAAAGCAGCTCCTTTATTTACACGGTCCCGTGTATCAAAAAGAACCATTCTGCCCCGTGTGAGGCTCGAACTCACGACCTTCAGATTATGAGACTGACGCGCTGCCTAACTGCGCCAACGAGGCATGTGCTCTGACTCGGGTGAGCGGTGAAGCCCTAGATTCTAGATCATCTGCCATTCCGTGTAGGTGCAAAAATGCTGCTGTCCACTGGCCGTCATGTCAGGATGGCCGAGCGGTCTAAGGCGCTGCGTTCAGGTCGCAGTCTCCCCTGGAGGCGTGGGTTCGAATCCCACTTCTGACAAACCTAACCTTTGGCTGCGGGCTCAAGCTAGAGTCTTTAACCCTCTGGCAAGTTTATCCAGAAATGCAATAATGTTGACAAAGCACTGCAATTCAGTTCATGCTAGAATTAACCAAACATTAAAGTAACACTGACCTGCAGTACATGACCTTTATAGTAACACTTTAGTGCAATGTATGGGATTCTATGGCACTTGGAATTTCAAGTCATGACATTTCAGAAAAAATGGACGTTGATTGAATCGGATTCAACTGAATTTCACGAAATGACATGTTGTGATGTTTACCGGAAGAAGATGCAGTAGAATTTCATGGCAAGGATTCTTGGAAATTTCTTGGAATGAAATGTCATGGGTTTGGGGGCATGGGGTGGAGTGTCATGACACAAGATTCAAGGAATGCAGTAGATGCAGTAGAATTTCATGGCAAGGATTCTTGGAAATTTCTTGGAATGAAATGTCATGGGTTTGGGGGCATGGGGTGGAGTGTCATGACACAAGATTCAAGGAATGTCATGTAAAACATTACATTAGCATTAACAAGACATGCCATTAGAATGAAAGAATGATATAAGCCTTAACAAAACATTGTAACAACATTGACACATATGACATGAATATGAGAGTAATACTATTACTGCATTTGTTCAACATTAGTCTTAAAAAAACACTGGATTTCAATTACAGTGCATATGAAGAAATGGACAAAGACATAAAAGGGAATACAGAAAGCAGCTCCTTTATTTACACGGTCCCGTGTATCAAAAAGAACCATTCTGCCCCGTGTGAGGCTCGAACTCACGACCTTCAGATTATGAGACTGACGCGCTGCCTAACTGTGCCAACGAGGCATGTGCTCTGACTCGGGTGAGCGGTGAAGCCCTAGATTCTAGATCATCTGCCATTCCGTGTAGGTGGAAGTGGCCAGCTGACCACTGGCCGTCATGTCAGGATGGCCGAGCGGTCTAAGGCGCTGCGTTCAGGTCGCAGTCTCCCCTGGAGGCGTGGGTTCGAATCCCACTTCTGACAAACCTAACCTTTGGCTGCGGGCTCAAGCTAGAGTCTTTAACCCTCTGGCAAGTTTATCCAGAAATGCAGTAATGTTGACAAAGCACTGCAATTCAGTTCATGCTAGAATAAACCAAACATTAAAGTAACACTGACCTGCAGTACATGACCTTTATAGTAACACTTTAGTGCAATGTATGGGATTCTATGGCACTTGGAATTTCAAGTCATGACATTTCAGAAAAAATGGACATGTTGATTGAATCGGATTCAACTGAATTTCACGAAATGACATGTTGTGATGTTTACCGGAAGAAGATGCAGTAGAATTTCATGGCAAGGATTCTTGGAAATTTCTTGGAATGAAATGTCATGGGTTTGGGGGCATGGGGTGGAGTGTCATGACACAAGATTCAAGGAATGCAGTAGATGCAGTAGAATTTCATGGCAAGGATTCTTGGAAATTTCTTGGAATGAAATGTCATGGGTTTGGGGGCATGGGGTGGAGTGTCATGACACAAGATTCAAGGAATGTCATGTAAAACATTACATTAGCATTAACAAGACATGCCATTAGAATGAAAGAATGATATAAGCCTTAACAAAACATTGTAACAACATTGACACATATGACATGAATATGAGAGTAATACTATTACTGCATTTGTTCAACATTAGTCTTAAAAAAACACTGGATTTCAATTACAGTGCATATGAAGAAATGGACAAAGACATAAAAGGGAATACAGAAAGCAGCTCCTTTATTTACACGGTCCCGTGTATCAAAAAGAACCATTCTGCCCCGTGTGAGGCTCGAACTCACGACCTTCAGATTATGAGACTGACGCGCTGCCTAACTGCGCCAACGAGGCATGTGCTCTGACTCGGGTGAGCGGTGAAGCCCTAGATTCTAGATCATCTGCCATTCCGTGTAGGTGCAAAAATGCTGCTGTCCACTGGCCGTCATGTCAGGATGGCCGAGCGGTCTAAGGCGCTGCGTTCAGGTCGCAGTCTCCCCTGGAGGCGTGGGTTCGAATCCCACTTCTGACAAACCTAACCTTTGGCTGCGGGCTCAAGCTAGAGTCTTTAACCCTCTGGCAAGTTTATCCAGAAATGCAATAATGTTGACAAAGCACTGCAATTCAGTTCATGCTAGAATTAACCAAACATTAAAGTAACACTGACCTGCAGTACATGACCTTTATAGTAACACTTTAGTGCAATGTATGGGATTCTATGGCACTTGGAATTTCAAGTCATGACATTTCAGAAAAAATGGACGTTGATTGAATCGGATTCAACTGAATTTCACGAAATGACATGTTGTGATGTTTACCGGAAGAAGATGCAGTAGAATTTCATGGCAAGGATTCTTGGAAATTTCTTGGAATGAAATGTCATGGGTTTGGGGGCATGGGGTGGAGTGTCATGACACAAGATTCAAGGAATGCAGTAGATGCAGTAGAATTTCATGGCAAGGATTCTTGGAAATTTCTTGGAATGAAATGTCATGGGTTTGGGGGCATGGGGTGGAGTGTCATGACACAAGATTCAAGGAATGTCATGTAAAACATTACATTAGCATTAACAAGACATGCCATTAGAATGAAAGAATGATATAAGCCTTAACAAAACATTGTAACAACATTGACACATATGACATGAATATGAGAGTAATACTATTACTGCATTTGTTCAACATTAGTCTTAAAAAAACACTGGATTTCAATTACAGTGCATATGAAGAAATGGACAAAGACATAAAAGGGAATACAGAAAGCAGCTCCTTTATTTACACGGTCCCGTGTATCAAAAAGAACCATTCTGCCCCGTGTGAGGCTCGAACTCACGACCTTCAGATTATGAGACTGACGCGCTGCCTAACTGTGCCAACGAGGCATGTGCTCTGACTCGGGTGAGCGGTGAAGCCCTAGATTCTAGATCATCTGCCATTCCGTGTAGGTGGAAGTGGCCAGCTGACCACTGGCCGTCATGTCAGGATGGCCGAGCGGTCTAAGGCGCTGCGTTCAGGTCGCAGTCTCCCCTGGAGGCGTGGGTTCGAATCCCACTTCTGACAAACCTAACCTTTGGCTGCGGGCTCAAGCTAGAGTCTTTAACCCTCTGGCAAGTTTATCCAGAAATGCAGTAATGTTGACAAAGCACTGCAATTCAGTTCATGCTAGAATAAACCAAACATTAAAGTAACACTGACCTGCAGTACATGACCTTTATAGTAACACTTTAGTGCAATGTATGGGATTCTATGGCACTTGGAATTTCAAGTCATGACATTTCAGAAAAAATGGACATGTTGATTGAATCGGATTCAACTGAATTTCACGAAATGACATGTTGTGATGTTTACCGGAAGAAGATGCAGTAGAATTTCATGGCAAGGATTCTTGGAAATTTCTTGGAATGAAATGTCATGGGTTTGGGGGCATGGGGTGGAGTGTCATGACACAAGATTCAAGGAATGCAGTAGATGCAGTAGAATTTCATGGCAAGGATTCTTGGAAATTTCTTGGAATGAAATGTCATGGGTTTGGGGGCATGGGGTGGAGTGTCATGACACAAGATTCAAGGAATGTCATGTAAAACATTACATTAGCATTAACAAGACATGCCATTAGAATGAAAGAATGATATAAGCCTTAACAAAACATTGTAACAACATTGACACATATGACATGAATATGAGAGTAATACTATTACTGCATTTGTTCAACATTAGTCTTAAAAAAACACTGGATTTCAATTACAGTGCATATGAAGAAATGGACAAAGACATAAAAGGGAATACAGAAAGCAGCTCCTTTATTTACACGGTCCCGTGTATCAAAAAGAACCATCCTGCCCCGTGTGAGGCTCGAACTCACGACCTTCAGATTATGAGACTGACGCGCTGCCTAACTGTACAAACGAGGCATGTGCTCTGACTCGGGTTAGCGGTGAAGCCCTAGATTCTAGATCATCTGCCATTCCGTGTAGGTGGAAGTGGCCAGCTGACCACTGGCCATCATGTCAGGATGGCCGAGCGGTCTAAGGCGCTGCGTTCAGGTCGCAGTCTCCCCTGGAGGCGTGGGTTCGAATCCCACTTCTGACAAACCTAACCTTTGGCTGCGGGCTCAAGCTAGAGTCTTTAACCCTCTGGCAAGTTTATCCAGAAATGCAGTAATGTTGACAAAGCACTGCAATTCAGTTCATGCTAGAATTAACCAAACATTAAAGTAACACTGACCTGCAGTACATGACCTTTATAGTAACACTTTAATGCAATGTATGGGATTCTATGGCACTTGGAATTTCAAGTCATGACATTTCAGAAAAAATGGACATGTTGATTGAATCGGATTCAACTGAATTTCACGAAATAACATGTTGTGATGTTTACCGGAAGAAGATGTAGTAGAATTTCATGGCAAGGATTCTTGGAAATTTCTTGGAATGAAATGTCATGGGCTTGGGGGCATGGGGTGGAGTGTCATGACACAAGATTCAAGGAATGTCATGTAAAACATTACATTAGCATTAACAAGACATGCCATTAGAATGAAAGAATGATATAAGCCTTAACAAAACATTGTAACAACACTGACGCATATGACATGAATATGAGAGTAATACTATTACTGCATTTGTTCAACATTAGTCTTAAAAAAACACTGGATTTCAAATACAGTGCATATGAAGAAATGACTCACGACCTTCAGATTATGAGACTGACGCGCTGCCTAACTGCGCCAACGTGGCATGTGCTCTGACTCGGGTGAGCGTTGACCCCTAGATTCTAAATCACCTGCCATTCCGTGTAGGTGGAAAAATGCTGCTCATCATTGGCCGTCATGTCAGGATGGCCGAGCGGTCTAAGGCGCTGCGTTCAGGTCGCAGTCTCCCATGGAGGCGTGGGTTCGAATCCCACTTCTGACAAACCTAACCTTTGGCTGCGGGCTCAAGCTAGGTTCTTTAACCCTCTGGCAAGTTTATCCAGAAATGCAGTAATGTTGACAAAGCACTGCAATTCAGTTTATGCTAGAATTAACCAAACATTAAAGTAACACTGACCTGCAGTACATGACCTTTATAGTAACACTTTAGTGCAATGTATGGGATTCTATGGCACTTGGAATTTCAAGTCATGACATTTCAGAAAAAATGGACATGTTGATTGAATCGGATTCAACTGAATTTCACGAAATGACATGTTGTGATGTTTACCGGAAGAAGATGCAGTAGAATTTCATGGCAAGGATTCTTGGAAATTTCTTGGAATGAAATGTCATGGGTTTGGGGGCATGGGGTGGAGTGTCATGACACAAGATTCAAGGAATGTCATGTAAAACATTACATTAGCATTAACAAGACATGCCATTAGAATGAAAGAATGATATAAGCCTTAACAAAACATTGTAACAACACTGACACATATGACATGAATATGAGAGTAATACTATTACTGCATTTGTTCAACATTAGTCTTAAAAAAACACTGGATTTCAATTACAGTGCATATGAAGAAATGGACAAAGGCATAAAAGGGAATACAGAAAGCAGCTCCTTTATTTACACGGTTCCGTGTATCAAAAAGCACCATTCTGCCCCGTGTGAGGCTCGAACTCACGACCTTCAGATTATGAGACTGACGCGCTGCCTAACTGCGCCAACGAGGCATGTGCTCTGACTCGGGTGAGCGGTGAAGGCCTAGATTCTAGATCATCTGCCATTCCGCGTAGGTGCAAAAATGCTGCTGTCCACTGGCCGTCATGTCAGGATGGCCGAGCGGTCTAAGGCGCTGCGTTCAGGTCGCAGTCTCCCCTGGAGGCGTGGGTTCGAATCCCAATTCTGACAAACCTAACCTTTGGCTGCGGGCTCAAGCTAGAGTCTTTAACCCTCTGGCAAGTTTATCCAGAAATGCAATAATGTTGACAAAGCACTGCAATTCAGTTCATGCTAGAATTAACCAAACATTAAAGTAACACTGACCTGCAGTACATGACCTTTATAGTAACACTTTAGTGCAATGTATGGGATTCTATGGCACTTGGAATTTCAAGTCATGACATTTCAGAAAAAATGGACATGTTGATTGAATCGGATTCAACTGAATTTCACGAAATGACATGTTGTGATGTTTACCGGAAGAAGATGCAGTAGAATTTCATGGCAAGGATTCTTGGAAATTTCTTGGAATGAAATGTCATGGGTTTGGGGGCATGGGGTGGAGTGTCATGACACAAGATTCAAGGAATGTCATGTAAAACATTACATTAGCATTAACAAGACATGCCATTAGAATGAAATAATGATATAAGCCTTAACAAAACATTGAAACAACATTGACACATATGACATGAATATGAGAGTAATACTATTACTGCATTTGTTCAACATTAGTCTTAAAAAAACACTGGATTTCAATTACAGTGCATATGAAGAAATGGACAAAGACATAAAAGGGAATACAGAAAGCAGCTCCTTTATTTACACGGTCCCGTGTATCAAAAAGAACCATTCTGCCCCGTGTGAGGCTCGAACTCACGACCTTCAGATTATGAGACTGACGCGCTGCCTAACTGCGCCAACGAGGCATGTGCTCTGACTCGGGTGAGCGGTGAAGCCCTAGATTCTTGATCATCTGCCATTCCGTGTAGGTGCAAAAATGCTGCTGTCCACTGGCCGTCATGTCAGGATGGCCGAGCGGTCTAAGGCGCTGCGTTCAGGTCGCAGTCTCCCCTGGAGGCGTGGGTTCGAATCCCACTTCTGACAAACCTAACCTTTGGCTGCGGGCTCAAGCTAGAGTCTTTAACCCTCTGGCAAGTTTATCCAGAAATGCAGTAATGTTGACAAAGCACTGCAATTCAGTTCATGCTAGAATAAACCAAACATTAAAGTAACACTGACCTGCAGTACATGACCTTTATAGTAACACTTTAGTGCAATGTATGGGATTCTATGGCACTTGGAATTTCAAGTCATGACATTTCAGAAAAAATGGACATGTTGATTGAATCGGATTCAACTGAATTTCACGAAATGACATGTTGTGATGTTTACCGGAAGAAGATGCAGTAGAATTTCATGGCAAGGATTCTTGGAAATTTCTTGGAATGAAATGTCATGGGTTTGGGGGCATGGGGTGGAGTGTCATGACACAAGATTCAAGGAATGCAGTAGATGCAGTAGAATTTCATGGCAAGGATTCTTGGAAATTTCTTGGAATGAAATGTCATGGGTTTGGGGGCATGGGGTGGAGTGTCATGACACAAGATTCAAGGAATGTCATGTAAAACATTACATTAGCATTAACAAGACATGCCATTAGAATGAAAGAATGATATAAGCCTTAACAAAACATTGTAACAACATTGACACATATGACATGAATATGAGAGTAATACTATTACTGCATTTGTTCAACATTAGTCTTAAAAAAACACTGGATTTCAATTACAGTGCATATGAAGAAATGGACAAAGACATAAAAGGGAATACAGAAAGCAGCTCCTTTATTTACACGGTCCCGTGTATCAAAAAGAACCATTCTGCCCCGTGTGAGGCTCGAACTCACGACCTTCAGATTATGAGACTGACGCGCTGCCTAACTGTACAAACGAGGCATGTGCTCTGACTCGGGTGAGCGGTGAAGCCCTAGATTCTAGATTATCTGCCATTCCGTGTAGGTGGAAGTGGCCAGCTGACCACTGGCCGTCATGTCAAGATGGCCGAGCGGTCTAAGGCGCTGCGTTCAGGTCGCAGTCTCCCCTGGAGGCGTGGGTTCGAATCCCACTTCTGACAAACCTAACCTTTGGCTGCGGGCTCAAGCTAGAGTCTTTAACCCTCTGGCAAGTTTATCCAGAAATGCAGTAATGTTGACAAAGCACTGCAATTCAGTTCATGCTAGAATTAACCAAACATTAAAGTAACACTGACCTGCAGTACATGACCTTTATAGTAACACTTTAATGCAATGTATGGGATTCTATGGCACTTGGAATTTCAAGTCATGACATTTCAGAAAAAATGGACATGTTGATTGAATCGGATTCAACTGAATTTCACGAAATAACATGTTGTGATGTTTACCGGAAGAAGATGTAGTAGAATTTCATGGCAAGGATTCTTGGAAATTTCTTGGAATGAAATGTCATGGGCTTGGGGGCATGGGGTGGAGTGTCATGACACAAGATTCAAGGAATGTCATGTAAAACATTACATTAGCATTAACAAGACATGCCATTAGAATGAAAGAATGATATAAGCCTTAACAAAACATTGTAACAACACTGACGCATATGACATGAATATGAGAGTAATACTATTACTGCATTTGTTCAACATTAGTCTTAAAAAAACACTGGATTTCAAATACAGTGCATATGAAGAAATGACTCACGACCTTCAGATTATGAGACTGACGCGCTGCCTAACTGCGCCAACGTGGCATGTGCTCTGACTCGGGTGAGCGTTGACCCCTAGATTCTAAATCACCTGCCATTCCGTGTAGCTGGAAAAATGCTGCTCATCATTGGCCGTCATGTCAGGATGGCCGAGCGGTCTAAGGCGCTGCGTTCAGGTCGCAGTCTCCCATGGAGGCGTGGGTTCGAATCCCACTTCTGACAAACCTAACCTTTGGCTGCGGGCTCAAGCTAGGTTCTTTAACCCTCTGGCAAGTTTATCCAGAAATGCAGTAATGTTGACAAAGCACTGCAATTCAGTTCATGCTAGAATTAACCAAACATTAAAGTAACACTGACCTGCAGTACATGACCTTTATAGTAACACTTTAGTGCAATGTATGGGATTCTATGGCACTTGGAATTTCAAGTCATGACATTTCAGAAAAAATGGACATGTTGATTGAATCGGATTCAACTGAATTTCACGAAATGACATGTTGTGATGTTTACCGGAAGAAGATGCAGTAGAATTTCATGGCAAGGATTCTTGGAAATTTCTTGGAATGAAATGTCATGGGTTTGGGGGCATGGGGTGGAGTGTCATGACACAAGATTCAAGGAATGTCATGTAAAACATTACATTAGCATTAACAAGACATGCCATTAGAATGAAAGAATGATATAAGCCTTAACAAAACATTGTAACAACATTGACACATATGACATGAATATGAGAGTAATACTATTACTGCATTTGTTCAACATTAGTCTTAAAAAAACACTGGATTTCAATTACAGTGCATATGAAGAAATGGACAAAGACATAAAAGGGAATACAGAAAGCAGCTCCTTTATTTACACGGTCCCGTGTATCAAAAAGAACCATTCTGCCCCGTGTGAGGCTCGAACTCACGACCTTCAGATTATGAGACTGACGCGCTGCCTAACTGTACAAACGAGGCATGTGCTCTGACTCGGGTGAGCGGTGAAGCCCTAGATTCTAGATCATCTGCCATTCCGTGTAGGTGGAAGTGGCCAGCTGACCACTGGCCATCATGTCAGGATGGCCGAGCGGTCTAAGGCGCTGCGTTCAGGTCGCAGTCTCCCCTGGAGGCGTGGGTTCGAATCCCACTTCTGACAAACCTAACCTTTGGCTGCGGGCTCAAGCTAGAGTCTTTAACCCTCTGGCAAGTTTATCCAGAAATGCAGTAATGTTGACAAAGCACTGCAATTCAGTTCATGCTAGAATTAACCAAACATTAAAGTAACACTGACCTGCAGTACATGACCTTTATAGTAACACTTTAATGCAATGTATGGGATTCTATGGCACTTGGAATTTCAAGTCATGACATTTCAGAAAAAATGGACATGTTGATTGAATCGGATTCAACTGAATTTCACGAAATAACATGTTGTGATGTTTACCGGAAGAAGATGTAGTAGAATTTCATGGCAAGGATTCTTGGAAATTTCTTGGAATGAAATGTCATGGGCTTGGGGGCATGGGGTGGAGTGTCATGACACAAGATTCAAGGAATGTCATGTAAAACATTACATTAGCATTAACAAGACATGCCATTAGAATGAAAGAATGATATAAGCCTTAACAAAACATTGTAACAACACTGACGCATATGACATGAATATGAGAGTAATACTATTACTGCATTTGTTCAACATTAGTCTTAAAAAAACACTGGATTTCAAATACAGTGCATATGAAGAAATGACTCACGACCTTCAGATTATGAGACTGACGCGCTGCCTAACTGCGCCAACGTGGCATGTGCTCTGACTCGGGTGAGCGTTGACCCCTAGATTCTAAATCACCTGCCATTCCGTGTAGCTGGAAAAATGCTGCTCATCATTGGCCGTCATGTCAGGATGGCCGAGCGGTCTAAGGCGCTGCGTTCAGGTCGCAGTCTCCCATGGAGGCGTGGGTTCGAATCCCACTTCTGACAAACCTAACCTTTGGCTGCGGGCTCAAGCTAGGTTCTTTAACCCTCTGGCAAGTTTATCCAGAAATGCAGTAATGTTGACAAAGCACTGCAATTCAGTTCATGCTAGAATTAACCAAACATTAAAGTAACACTGACCTGCAGTACATGACCTTTATAGTAACACTTTAGTGCAATGTATGGGATTCTATGGCACTTGGAATTTCAAGTCATGACATTTCAGAAAAAATGGACATGTTGATTGAATCGGATTCAACTGAATTTCACGAAATGACATGTTGTGATGTTTACCGGAAGAAGATGCAGTAGAATTTCATGGCAAGGATTCTTGGAAATTTCTTGGAATGAAATGTCATGGGTTTGGGGGCATGGGGTGGAGTGTCATGACACAAGATTCAAGGAATGTCATGTAAAACATTACATTAGCATTAACAAGACATGCCATTAGAATGAAAGAATGATATAAGCCTTAACAAAACATTGTAACAACACTGACACATATGACATGAATATGAGAGTAATACTATTACTGCATTTGTTCAACATTAGTCTTAAAAAAACACTGGATTTCAATTACAGTGCATATGAAGAAATGGACAAAGGCATAAAAGGGAATACAGAAAGCAGCTCCTTTATTTACACGGTTCCGTGTATCAAAAAGCACCATTCTGCCCCGTGTGAGGCTCGAACTCACGACCTTCAGATTATGAGACTGACGCGCTGCCTAACTGCGCCAACGAGGCATGTGCTCTGACTCGGGTGAGCGGTGAAGGCCTAGATTCTAGATCATCTGCCATTCCGCGTAGGTGCAAAAATGCTGCTGTCCACTGGCCGTCATGTCAGGATGGCCGAGCGGTCTAAGGCGCTGCGTTCAGGTCGCAGTCTCCCCTGGAGGCGTGGGTTCGAATCCCAATTCTGACAAACCTAACCTTTGGCTGCGGGCTCAAGCTAGAGTCTTTAACCCTCTGGCAAGTTTATCCAGAAATGCAATAATGTTGACAAAGCACTGCAATTCAGTTCATGCTAGAATTAACCAAACATTAAAGTAACACTGACCTGCAGTACATGACCTTTATAGTAACACTTTAGTGCAATGTATGGGATTCTATGGCACTTGGAATTTCAAGTCATGACATTTCAGAAAAAATGGACATGTTGATTGAATCGGATTCAACTGAATTTCACGAAATGACATGTTGTGATGTTTACCGGAAGAAGATGCAGTAGAATTTCATGGCAAGGATTCTTGGAAATTTCTTGGAATGAAATGTCATGGGTTTGGGGGCATGGGGTGGAGTGTCATGACACAAGATTCAAGGAATGTCATGTAAAACATTACATTAGCATTAACAAGACATGCCATTAGAATGAAAGAATGATATAAGCCTTAACAAAACATTGTAACAACATTGACACATATGACATGAATATGAGAGTAATACTATTACTGCATTTGTTCAACATTAGTCTTAAAAAAACACTGGATTTCAATTACAGTGCATATGAAGAAATGGACAAAGACATAAAAGGGAATACAGAAAGCAGCTCCTTTATTTACACGGTCCCGTGTATCAAAAAGAACCATCCTGCCCCGTGTGAGGCTCGAACTCACGACCTTCAGATTATGAGACTGACGCGCTGCCTAACTGTACAAACGAGGCATGTGCTCTGACTCGGGTTAGCGGTGAAGCCCTAGATTCTAGATCATCTGCCATTCCGTGTAGGTGGAAGTGGCCAGCTGACCACTGGCCATCATGTCAGGATGGCCGAGCGGTCTAAGGCGCTGCGTTCAGGTCGCAGTCTCCCCTGGAGGCGTGGGTTCGAATCCCACTTCTGACAAACCTAACCTTTGGCTGCGGGCTCAAGCTAGAGTCTTTAACCCTCTGGCAAGTTTATCCAGAAATGCAGTAATGTTGACAAAGCACTGCAATTCAGTTCATGCTAGAATTAACCAAACATTAAAGTAACACTGACCTGCAGTACATGACCTTTATAGTAACACTTTAATGCAATGTATGGGATTCTATGGCACTTGGAATTTCAAGTCATGACATTTCAGAAAAAATGGACATGTTGATTGAATCGGATTCAACTGAATTTCACGAAATAACATGTTGTGATGTTTACCGGAAGAAGATGTAGTAGAATTTCATGGCAAGGATTCTTGGAAATTTCTTGGAATGAAATGTCATGGGCTTGGGGGCATGGGGTGGAGTGTCATGACACAAGATTCAAGGAATGTCATGTAAAACATTACATTAGCATTAACAAGACATGCCATTAGAATGAAAGAATGATATAAGCCTTAACAAAACATTGTAACAACACTGACGCATATGACATGAATATGAGAGTAATACTATTACTGCATTTGTTCAACATTAGTCTTAAAAAAACACTGGATTTCAAATACAGTGCATATGAAGAAATGACTCACGACCTTCAGATTATGAGACTGACGCGCTGCCTAACTGCGCCAACGTGGCATGTGCTCTGACTCGGGTGAGCGTTGACCCCTAGATTCTAAATCACCTGCCATTCCGTGTAGGTGGAAAAATGCTGCTCATCATTGGCCGTCATGTCAGGATGGCCGAGCGGTCTAAGGCGCTGCGTTCAGGTCGCAGTCTCCCATGGAGGCGTGGGTTCGAATCCCACTTCTGACAAACCTAACCTTTGGCTGCGGGCTCAAGCTAGGTTCTTTAACCCTCTGGCAAGTTTATCCAGAAATGCAGTAATGTTGACAAAGCACTGCAATTCAGTTTATGCTAGAATTAACCAAACATTAAAGTAACACTGACCTGCAGTACATGACCTTTATAGTAACACTTTAGTGCAATGTATGGGATTCTATGGCACTTGGAATTTCAAGTCATGACATTTCAGAAAAAATGGACATGTTGATTGAATCGGATTCAACTGAATTTCACGAAATGACATGTTGTGATGTTTACCGGAAGAAGATGCAGTAGAATTTCATGGCAAGGATTCTTGGAAATTTCTTGGAATGAAATGTCATGGGTTTGGGGGCATGGGGTGGAGTGTCATGACACAAGATTCAAGGAATGTCATGTAAAACATTACATTAGCATTAACAAGACATGCCATTAGAATGAAAGAATGATATAAGCCTTAACAAAACATTGTAACAACACTGACACATATGACATGAATATGAGAGTAATACTATTACTGCATTTGTTCAACATTAGTCTTAAAAAAACACTGGATTTCAATTACAGTGCATATGAAGAAATGGACAAAGGCATAAAAGGGAATACAGAAAGCAGCTCCTTTATTTACACGGTTCCGTGTATCAAAAAGCACCATTCTGCCCCGTGTGAGGCTCGAACTCACGACCTTCAGATTATGAGACTGACGCGCTGCCTAACTGCGCCAACGAGGCATGTGCTCTGACTCGGGTGAGCGGTGAAGGCCTAGATTCTAGATCATCTGCCATTCCGCGTAGGTGCAAAAATGCTGCTGTCCACTGGCCGTCATGTCAGGATGGCCGAGCGGTCTAAGGCGCTGCGTTCAGGTCGCAGTCTCCCCTGGAGGCGTGGGTTCGAATCCCAATTCTGACAAACCTAACCTTTGGCTGCGGGCTCAAGCTAGAGTCTTTAACCCTCTGGCAAGTTTATCCAGAAATGCAATAATGTTGACAAAGCACTGCAATTCAGTTCATGCTAGAATTAACCAAACATTAAAGTAACACTGACCTGCAGTACATGACCTTTATAGTAACACTTTAGTGCAATGTATGGGATTCTATGGCACTTGGAATTTCAAGTCATGACATTTCAGAAAAAATGGACATGTTGATTGAATCGGATTCAACTGAATTTCACGAAATGACATGTTGTGATGTTTACCGGAAGAAGATGCAGTAGAATTTCATGGCAAGGATTCTTGGAAATTTCTTGGAATGAAATGTCATGGGTTTGGGGGCATGGGGTGGAGTGTCATGACACAAGATTCAAGGAATGTCATGTAAAACATTACATTAGCATTAACAAGACATGCCATTAGAATGAAATAATGATATAAGCCTTAACAAAACATTGAAACAACATTGACACATATGACATGAATATGAGAGTAATACTATTACTGCATTTGTTCAACATTAGTCTTAAAAAAACACTGGATTTCAATTACAGTGCATATGAAGAAATGGACAAAGACATAAAAGGGAATACAGAAAGCAGCTCCTTTATTTACACGGTCCCGTGTATCAAAAAGAACCATTCTGCCCCGTGTGAGGCTCGAACTCACGACCTTCAGATTATGAGACTGACGCGCTGCCTAACTGCGCCAACGAGGCATGTGCTCTGACTCGGGTGAGCGGTGAAGCCCTAGATTCTTGATCATCTGCCATTCCGTGTAGGTGCAAAAATGCTGCTGTCCACTGGCCGTCATGTCAGGATGGCCGAGCGGTCTAAGGCGCTGCGTTCAGGTCGCAGTCTCCCCTGGAGGCGTGGGTTCGAATCCCACTTCTGACAAACCTAACCTTTGGCTGCGGGCTCAAGCTAGAGTCTTTAACCCTCTGGCAAGTTTATCCAGAAATGCAGTAATGTTGACAAAGCACTGCAATTCAGTTCATGCTAGAATAAACCAAACATTAAAGTAACACTGACCTGCAGTACATGACCTTTATAGTAACACTTTAGTGCAATGTATGGGATTCTATGGCACTTGGAATTTCAAGTCATGACATTTCAGAAAAAATGGACATGTTGATTGAATCGGATTCAACTGAATTTCACGAAATGACATGTTGTGATGTTTACCGGAAGAAGATGCAGTAGAATTTCATGGCAAGGATTCTTGGAAATTTCTTGGAATGAAATGTCATGGGTTTGGGGGCATGGGGTGGAGTGTCATGACACAAGATTCAAGGAATGCAGTAGATGCAGTAGAATTTCATGGCAAGGATTCTTGGAAATTTCTTGGAATGAAATGTCATGGGTTTGGGGGCATGGGGTGGAGTGTCATGACACAAGATTCAAGGAATGTCATGTAAAACATTACATTAGCATTAACAAGACATGCCATTAGAATGAAAGAATGATATAAGCCTTAACAAAACATTGTAACAACATTGACACATATGACATGAATATGAGAGTAATACTATTACTGCATTTGTTCAACATTAGTCTTAAAAAAACACTGGATTTCAATTACAGTGCATATGAAGAAATGGACAAAGACATAAAAGGGAATACAGAAAGCAGCTCCTTTATTTACACGGTCCCGTGTATCAAAAAGAACCATTCTGCCCCGTGTGAGGCTCGAACTCACGACCTTCAGATTATGAGACTGACGCGCTGCCTAACTGTACAAACGAGGCATGTGCTCTGACTCGGGTGAGCGGTGAAGCCCTAGATTCTAGATTATCTGCCATTCCGTGTAGGTGGAAGTGGCCAGCTGACCACTGGCCGTCATGTCAAGATGGCCGAGCGGTCTAAGGCGCTGCGTTCAGGTCGCAGTCTCCCCTGGAGGCGTGGGTTCGAATCCCACTTCTGACAAACCTAACCTTTGGCTGCGGGCTCAAGCTAGAGTCTTTAACCCTCTGGCAAGTTTATCCAGAAATGCAGTAATGTTGACAAAGCACTGCAATTCAGTTCATGCTAGAATTAACCAAACATTAAAGTAACACTGACCTGCAGTACATGACCTTTATAGTAACACTTTAATGCAATGTATGGGATTCTATGGCACTTGGAATTTCAAGTCATGACATTTCAGAAAAAATGGACATGTTGATTGAATCGGATTCAACTGAATTTCACGAAATAACATGTTGTGATGTTTACCGGAAGAAGATGTAGTAGAATTTCATGGCAAGGATTCTTGGAAATTTCTTGGAATGAAATGTCATGGGCTTGGGGGCATGGGGTGGAGTGTCATGACACAAGATTCAAGGAATGTCATGTAAAACATTACATTAGCATTAACAAGACATGCCATTAGAATGAAAGAATGATATAAGCCTTAACAAAACATTGTAACAACACTGACGCATATGACATGAATATGAGAGTAATACTATTACTGCATTTGTTCAACATTAGTCTTAAAAAAACACTGGATTTCAAATACAGTGCATATGAAGAAATGACTCACGACCTTCAGATTATGAGACTGACGCGCTGCCTAACTGCGCCAACGTGGCATGTGCTCTGACTCGGGTGAGCGTTGACCCCTAGATTCTAAATCACCTGCCATTCCGTGTAGCTGGAAAAATGCTGCTCATCATTGGCCGTCATGTCAGGATGGCCGAGCGGTCTAAGGCGCTGCGTTCAGGTCGCAGTCTCCCATGGAGGCGTGGGTTCGAATCCCACTTCTGACAAACCTAACCTTTGGCTGCGGGCTCAAGCTAGGTTCTTTAACCCTCTGGCAAGTTTATCCAGAAATGCAGTAATGTTGACAAAGCACTGCAATTCAGTTCATGCTAGAATTAACCAAACATTAAAGTAACACTGACCTGCAGTACATGACCTTTATAGTAACACTTTAGTGCAATGTATGGGATTCTATGGCACTTGGAATTTCAAGTCATGACATTTCAGAAAAAATGGACATGTTGATTGAATCGGATTCAACTGAATTTCACGAAATGACATGTTGTGATGTTTACCGGAAGAAGATGCAGTAGAATTTCATGGCAAGGATTCTTGGAAATTTCTTGGAATGAAATGTCATGGGTTTGGGGGCATGGGGTGGAGTGTCATGACACAAGATTCAAGGAATGTCATGTAAAACATTACATTAGCATTAACAAGACATGCCATTAGAATGAAAGAATGATATAAGCCTTAACAAAACATTGTAACAACATTGACACATATGACATGAATATGAGAGTAATACTATTACTGCATTTGTTCAACATTAGTCTTAAAAAAACACTGGATTTCAATTACAGTGCATATGAAGAAATGGACAAAGACATAAAAGGGAATACAGAAAGCAGCTCCTTTATTTACACGGTCCCGTGTATCAAAAAGAACCATTCTGCCCCGTGTGAGGCTCGAACTCACGACCTTCAGATTATGAGACTGACGCGCTGCCTAACTGTACAAACGAGGCATGTGCTCTGACTCGGGTGAGCGGTGAAGCCCTAGATTCTAGATCATCTGCCATTCCGTGTAGGTGGAAGTGGCCAGCTGACCACTGGCCATCATGTCAGGATGGCCGAGCGGTCTAAGGCGCTGCGTTCAGGTCGCAGTCTCCCCTGGAGGCGTGGGTTCGAATCCCACTTCTGACAAACCTAACCTTTGGCTGCGGGCTCAAGCTAGAGTCTTTAACCCTCTGGCAAGTTTATCCAGAAATGCAGTAATGTTGACAAAGCACTGCAATTCAGTTCATGCTAGAATTAACCAAACATTAAAGTAACACTGACCTGCAGTACATGACCTTTATAGTAACACTTTAATGCAATGTATGGGATTCTATGGCACTTGGAATTTCAAGTCATGACATTTCAGAAAAAATGGACATGTTGATTGAATCGGATTCAACTGAATTTCACGAAATAACATGTTGTGATGTTTACCGGAAGAAGATGTAGTAGAATTTCATGGCAAGGATTCTTGGAAATTTCTTGGAATGAAATGTCATGGGCTTGGGGGCATGGGGTGGAGTGTCATGACACAAGATTCAAGGAATGTCATGTAAAACATTACATTAGCATTAACAAGACATGCCATTAGAATGAAAGAATGATATAAGCCTTAACAAAACATTGTAACAACACTGACGCATATGACATGAATATGAGAGTAATACTATTACTGCATTTGTTCAACATTAGTCTTAAAAAAACACTGGATTTCAAATACAGTGCATATGAAGAAATGACTCACGACCTTCAGATTATGAGACTGACGCGCTGCCTAACTGCGCCAACGTGGCATGTGCTCTGACTCGGGTGAGCGTTGACCCCTAGATTCTAAATCACCTGCCATTCCGTGTAGCTGGAAAAATGCTGCTCATCATTGGCCGTCATGTCAGGATGGCCGAGCGGTCTAAGGCGCTGCGTTCAGGTCGCAGTCTCCCATGGAGGCGTGGGTTCGAATCCCACTTCTGACAAACCTAACCTTTGGCTGCGGGCTCAAGCTAGGTTCTTTAACCCTCTGGCAAGTTTATCCAGAAATGCAGTAATGTTGACAAAGCACTGCAATTCAGTTCATGCTAGAATTAACCAAACATTAAAGTAACACTGACCTGCAGTACATGACCTTTATAGTAACACTTTAGTGCAATGTATGGGATTCTATGGCACTTGGAATTTCAAGTCATGACATTTCAGAAAAAATGGACATGTTGATTGAATCGGATTCAACTGAATTTCACGAAATGACATGTTGTGATGTTTACCGGAAGAAGATGCAGTAGAATTTCATGGCAAGGATTCTTGGAAATTTCTTGGAATGAAATGTCATGGGTTTGGGGGCATGGGGTGGAGTGTCATGACACAAGATTCAAGGAATGTCATGTAAAACATTACATTAGCATTAACAAGACATGCCATTAGAATGAAAGAATGATATAAGCCTTAACAAAACATTGTAACAACACTGACACATATGACATGAATATGAGAGTAATACTATTACTGCATTTGTTCAACATTAGTCTTAAAAAAACACTGGATTTCAATTACAGTGCATATGAAGAAATGGACAAAGGCATAAAAGGGAATACAGAAAGCAGCTCCTTTATTTACACGGTTCCGTGTATCAAAAAGCACCATTCTGCCCCGTGTGAGGCTCGAACTCACGACCTTCAGATTATGAGACTGACGCGCTGCCTAACTGCGCCAACGAGGCATGTGCTCTGACTCGGGTGAGCGGTGAAGGCCTAGATTCTAGATCATCTGCCATTCCGCGTAGGTGCAAAAATGCTGCTGTCCACTGGCCGTCATGTCAGGATGGCCGAGCGGTCTAAGGCGCTGCGTTCAGGTCGCAGTCTCCCCTGGAGGCGTGGGTTCGAATCCCAATTCTGACAAACCTAACCTTTGGCTGCGGGCTCAAGCTAGAGTCTTTAACCCTCTGGCAAGTTTATCCAGAAATGCAATAATGTTGACAAAGCACTGCAATTCAGTTCATGCTAGAATTAACCAAACATTAAAGTAACACTGACCTGCAGTACATGACCTTTATAGTAACACTTTAGTGCAATGTATGGGATTCTATGGCACTTGGAATTTCAAGTCATGACATTTCAGAAAAAATGGACATGTTGATTGAATCGGATTCAACTGAATTTCACGAAATGACATGTTGTGATGTTTACCGGAAGAAGATGCAGTAGAATTTCATGGCAAGGATTCTTGGAAATTTCTTGGAATGAAATGTCATGGGTTTGGGGGCATGGGGTGGAGTGTCATGACACAAGATTCAAGGAATGTCATGTAAAACATTACATTAGCATTAACAAGACATGCCATTAGAATGAAAGAATGATATAAGCCTTAACAAAACATTGTAACAACATTGACACATATGACATGAATATGAGAGTCATACTATTACTGCATTTGTTCAACATTAGTCTTAAAAAAACACTGGATTTCAATTACAGTGCATATGAAGAAATGGACAAAGACATAAAAGGGAATACAGAAAGCAGCTCCTTTATTTACACGGTCCCGTGTATCAAAAAGAACCATTCTGCCCCGTGTGAGGCTCGAACTCACGACCTTCAGATTATGAGACTGACGCGCTGCCTAACTGCGCCAACGAGGCATGTGCTCTGACTCGGGTGAGCGGTGAAGCCCTAGATTCTAGATCATCTGCCATTCCGTGTAGGTGCAAAAATGCTGCTGTCCACTGGCCGTCATGTCAGGATGGCCGAGCGGTCTAAGGCGCTGCGTTCAGGTCGCAGTCTCCCCTGGAGGCGTGGGTTCGAATCCCACTTCTGACAAACCTAACCTTTGGCTGCGGGCTCAAGCTAGAGTCTTTAACCCTCTGGCAAGTTTATCCAGAAATGCAATAATGTTGACAAAGCACTGCAATTCAGTTCATGCTAGAATTAACCAAACATTAAAGTAACACTGACCTGCAGTACATGACCTTTATAGTAACACTTTAGTGCAATGTATGGGATTCTATGGCACTTGGAATTTCAAGTCATGACATTTCAGAAAAAATGGACGTTGATTGAATCGGATTCAACTGAATTTCACGAAATGACATGTTGTGATGTTTACCGGAAGAAGATGCAGTAGAATTTCATGGCAAGGATTCTTGGAAATTTCTTGGAATGAAATGTCATGGGTTTGGGGGCATGGGGTGGAGTGTCATGACACAAGATTCAAGGAATGCAGTAGATGCAGTAGAATTTCATGGCAAGGATTCTTGGAAATTTCTTGGAATGAAATGTCATGGGTTTGGGGGCATGGGGTGGAGTGTCATGACACAAGATTCAAGGAATGTCATGTAAAACATTACATTAGCATTAACAAGACATGCCATTAGAATGAAAGAATGATATAAGCCTTAACAAAACATTGTAACAACATTGACACATATGACATGAATATGAGAGTAATACTATTACTGCATTTGTTCAACATTAGTCTTAAAAAAACACTGGATTTCAATTACAGTGCATATGAAGAAATGGACAAAGACATAAAAGGGAATACAGAAAGCAGCTCCTTTATTTACACGGTCCCGTGTATCAAAAAGAACCATTCTGCCCCGTGTGAGGCTCGAACTCACGACCTTCAGATTATGAGACTGACGCGCTGCCTAACTGTGCCAACGAGGCATGTGCTCTGACTCGGGTGAGCGGTGAAGCCCTAGATTCTAGATCATCTGCCATTCCGTGTAGGTGGAAGTGGCCAGCTGACCACTGGCCGTCATGTCAGGATGGCCGAGCGGTCTAAGGCGCTGCGTTCAGGTCGCAGTCTCCCCTGGAGGCGTGGGTTCGAATCCCACTTCTGACAAACCTAACCTTTGGCTGCGGGCTCAAGCTAGAGTCTTTAACCCTCTGGCAAGTTTATCCAGAAATGCAGTAATGTTGACAAAGCACTGCAATTCAGTTCATGCTAGAATAAACCAAACATTAAAGTAACACTGACCTGCAGTACATGACCTTTATAGTAACACTTTAGTGCAATGTATGGGATTCTATGGCACTTGGAATTTCAAGTCATGACATTTCAGAAAAAATGGACATGTTGATTGAATCGGATTCAACTGAATTTCACGAAATGACATGTTGTGATGTTTACCGGAAGAAGATGCAGTAGAATTTCATGGCAAGGATTCTTGGAAATTTCTTGGAATGAAATGTCATGGGTTTGGGGGCATGGGGTGGAGTGTCATGACACAAGATTCAAGGAATGCAGTAGATGCAGTAGAATTTCATGGCAAGGATTCTTGGAAATTTCTTGGAATGAAATGTCATGGGTTTGGGGGCATGGGGTGGAGTGTCATGACACAAGATTCAAGGAATGTCATGTAAAACATTACATTAGCATTAACAAGACATGCCATTAGAATGAAAGAATGATATAAGCCTTAACAAAACATTGTAACAACATTGACACATATGACATGAATATGAGAGTAATACTATTACTGCATTTGTTCAACATTAGTCTTAAAAAAACACTGGATTTCAATTACAGTGCATATGAAGAAATGGACAAAGACATAAAAGGGAATACAGAAAGCAGCTCCTTTATTTACACGGTCCCGTGTATCAAAAAGAACCATTCTGCCCCGTGTGAGGCTCGAACTCACGACCTTCAGATTATGAGACTGACGCGCTGCCTAACTGTACAAACGAGGCATGTGCTCTGACTCGGGTGAGCGGTGAAGCCCTAGATTCTAGATCATCTGCCATTCCGTGTAGGTGGAAGTGGCCAGCTGACCACTGGCCATCATGTCAGGATGGCCGAGCGGTCTAAGGCGCTGCGTTCAGGTCGCAGTCTCCCCTGGAGGCGTGGGTTCGAATCCCACTTCTGACAAACCTAACCTTTGGCTGCGGGCTCAAGCTAGAGTCTTTAACCCTCTGGCAAGTTTATCCAGAAATGCAGTAATGTTGACAAAGCACTGCAATTCAGTTCATGCTAGAATTAACCAAACATTAAAGTAACACTGACCTGCAGTACATGACCTTTATAGTAACACTTTAATGCAATGTATGGGATTCTATGGCACTTGGAATTTCAAGTCATGACATTTCAGAAAAAATGGACATGTTGATTGAATCGGATTCAACTGAATTTCACGAAATAACATGTTGTGATGTTTACCGGAAGAAGATGTAGTAGAATTTCATGGCAAGGATTCTTGGAAATTTCTTGGAATGAAATGTCATGGGCTTGGGGGCATGGGGTGGAGTGTCATGACACAAGATTCAAGGAATGTCATGTAAAACATTACATTAGCATTAACAAGACATGCCATTAGAATGAAAGAATGATATAAGCCTTAACAAAACATTGTAACAACACTGACGCATATGACATGAATATGAGAGTAATACTATTACTGCATTTGTTCAACATTAGTCTTAAAAAAACACTGGATTTCAAATACAGTGCATATGAAGAAATGACTCACGACCTTCAGATTATGAGACTGACGCGCTGCCTAACTGCGCCAACGTGGCATGTGCTCTGACTCGGGTGAGCGTTGACCCCTAGATTCTAAATCACCTGCCATTCCGTGTAGCTGGAAAAATGCTGCTCATCATTGGCCGTCATGTCAGGATGGCCGAGCGGTCTAAGGCGCTGCGTTCAGGTCGCAGTCTCCCATGGAGGCGTGGGTTCGAATCCCACTTCTGACAAACCTAACCTTTGGCTGCGGGCTCAAGCTAGGTTCTTTAACCCTCTGGCAAGTTTATCCAGAAATGCAGTAATGTTGACAAAGCACTGCAATTCAGTTCATGCTAGAATTAACCAAACATTAAAGTAACACTGACCTGCAGTACATGACCTTTATAGTAACACTTTAGTGCAATGTATGGGATTCTATGGCACTTGGAATTTCAAGTCATGACATTTCAGAAAAAATGGACATGTTGATTGAATCGGATTCAACTGAATTTCACGAAATGACATGTTGTGATGTTTACCGGAAGAAGATGCAGTAGAATTTCATGGCAAGGATTCTTGGAAATTTCTTGGAATGAAATGTCATGGGTTTGGGGGCATGGGGTGGAGTGTCATGACACAAGATTCAAGGAATGTCATGTAAAACATTACATTAGCATTAACAAGACATGCCATTAGAATGAAAGAATGATATAAGCCTTAACAAAACATTGTAACAACACTGACACATATGACATGAATATGAGAGTAATACTATTACTGCATTTGTTCAACATTAGTCTTAAAAAAACACTGGATTTCAATTACAGTGCATATGAAGAAATGGACAAAGGCATAAAAGGGAATACAGAAAGCAGCTCCTTTATTTACACGGTTCCGTGTATCAAAAAGCACCATTCTGCCCCGTGTGAGGCTCGAACTCACGACCTTCAGATTATGAGACTGACGCGCTGCCTAACTGCGCCAACGAGGCATGTGCTCTGACTCGGGTGAGCGGTGAAGGCCTAGATTCTAGATCATCTGCCATTCCGCGTAGGTGCAAAAATGCTGCTGTCCACTGGCCGTCATGTCAGGATGGCCGAGCGGTCTAAGGCGCTGCGTTCAGGTCGCAGTCTCCCCTGGAGGCGTGGGTTCGAATCCCAATTCTGACAAACCTAACCTTTGGCTGCGGGCTCAAGCTAGAGTCTTTAACCCTCTGGCAAGTTTATCCAGAAATGCAATAATGTTGACAAAGCACTGCAATTCAGTTCATGCTAGAATTAACCAAACATTAAAGTAACACTGACCTGCAGTACATGACCTTTATAGTAACACTTTAGTGCAATGTATGGGATTCTATGGCACTTGGAATTTCAAGTCATGACATTTCAGAAAAAATGGACATGTTGATTGAATCGGATTCAACTGAATTTCACGAAATGACATGTTGTGATGTTTACCGGAAGAAGATGCAGTAGAATTTCATGGCAAGGATTCTTGGAAATTTCTTGGAATGAAATGTCATGGGTTTGGGGGCATGGGGTGGAGTGTCATGACACAAGATTCAAGGAATGTCATGTAAAACATTACATTAGCATTAACAAGACATGCCATTAGAATGAAAGAATGATATAAGCCTTAACAAAACATTGTAACAACATTGACACATATGACATGAATATGAGAGTCATACTATTACTGCATTTGTTCAACATTAGTCTTAAAAAAACACTGGATTTCAATTACAGTGCATATGAAGAAATGGACAAAGACATAAAAGGGAATACAGAAAGCAGCTCCTTTATTTACACGGTCCCGTGTATCAAAAAGAACCATTCTGCCCCGTGTGAGGCTCGAACTCACGACCTTCAGATTATGAGACTGACGCGCTGCCTAACTGCGCCAACGAGGCATGTGCTCTGACTCGGGTGAGCGGTGAAGCCCTAGATTCTAGATCATCTGCCATTCCGTGTAGGTGCAAAAATGCTGCTGTCCACTGGCCGTCATGTCAGGATGGCCGAGCGGTCTAAGGCGCTGCGTTCAGGTCGCAGTCTCCCCTGGAGGCGTGGGTTCGAATCCCACTTCTGACAAACCTAACCTTTGGCTGCGGGCTCAAGCTAGAGTCTTTAACCCTCTGGCAAGTTTATCCAGAAATGCAATAATGTTGACAAAGCACTGCAATTCAGTTCATGCTAGAATTAACCAAACATTAAAGTAACACTGACCTGCAGTACATGACCTTTATAGTAACACTTTAGTGCAATGTATGGGATTCTATGGCACTTGGAATTTCAAGTCATGACATTTCAGAAAAAATGGACGTTGATTGAATCGGATTCAACTGAATTTCACGAAATGACATGTTGTGATGTTTACCGGAAGAAGATGCAGTAGAATTTCATGGCAAGGATTCTTGGAAATTTCTTGGAATGAAATGTCATGGGTTTGGGGGCATGGGGTGGAGTGTCATGACACAAGATTCAAGGAATGCAGTAGATGCAGTAGAATTTCATGGCAAGGATTCTTGGAAATTTCTTGGAATGAAATGTCATGGGTTTGGGGGCATGGGGTGGAGTGTCATGACACAAGATTCAAGGAATGTCATGTAAAACATTACATTAGCATTAACAAGACATGCCATTAGAATGAAAGAATGATATAAGCCTTAACAAAACATTGTAACAACATTGACACATATGACATGAATATGAGAGTAATACTATTACTGCATTTGTTCAACATTAGTCTTAAAAAAACACTGGATTTCAATTACAGTGCATATGAAGAAATGGACAAAGACATAAAAGGGAATACAGAAAGCAGCTCCTTTATTTACACGGTCCCGTGTATCAAAAAGAACCATTCTGCCCCGTGTGAGGCTCGAACTCACGACCTTCAGATTATGAGACTGACGCGCTGCCTAACTGTGCCAACGAGGCATGTGCTCTGACTCGGGTGAGCGGTGAAGCCCTAGATTCTAGATCATCTGCCATTCCGTGTAGGTGGAAGTGGCCAGCTGACCACTGGCCGTCATGTCAGGATGGCCGAGCGGTCTAAGGCGCTGCGTTCAGGTCGCAGTCTCCCCTGGAGGCGTGGGTTCGAATCCCACTTCTGACAAACCTAACCTTTGGCTGCGGGCTCAAGCTAGAGTCTTTAACCCTCTGGCAAGTTTATCCAGAAATGCAGTAATGTTGACAAAGCACTGCAATTCAGTTCATGCTAGAATAAACCAAACATTAAAGTAACACTGACCTGCAGTACATGACCTTTATAGTAACACTTTAGTGCAATGTATGGGATTCTATGGCACTTGGAATTTCAAGTCATGACATTTCAGAAAAAATGGACATGTTGATTGAATCGGATTCAACTGAATTTCACGAAATGACATGTTGTGATGTTTACCGGAAGAAGATGCAGTAGAATTTCATGGCAAGGATTCTTGGAAATTTCTTGGAATGAAATGTCATGGGTTTGGGGGCATGGGGTGGAGTGTCATGACACAAGATTCAAGGAATGCAGTAGATGCAGTAGAATTTCATGGCAAGGATTCTTGGAAATTTCTTGGAATGAAATGTCATGGGTTTGGGGGCATGGGGTGGAGTGTCATGACACAAGATTCAAGGAATGTCATGTAAAACATTACATTAGCATTAACAAGACATGCCATTAGAATGAAAGAATGATATAAGCCTTAACAAAACATTGTAACAACATTGACACATATGACATGAATATGAGAGTAATACTATTACTGCATTTGTTCAACATTAGTCTTAAAAAAACACTGGATTTCAATTACAGTGCATATGAAGAAATGGACAAAGACATAAAAGGGAATACAGAAAGCAGCTCCTTTATTTACACGGTCCCGTGTATCAAAAAGAACCATTCTGCCCCGTGTGAGGCTCGAACTCACAACCTTCAGATTATGAGACTGACGCGCTGCCTAACTGTACAAACGAGGCATGTGCTCTGACTCGGGTGAGCGGTGAAGCCCTAGATTCTAGATCATCTGCCATTCCGTGTAGGTGGAAGTGGCCAGCTGACCACTGGCCATCATGTCAGGATGGCCGAGCGGTCTAAGGCGCTGCGTTCAGGTCGCAGTCTCCCCTGGAGGCGTGGGTTCGAATCCCACTTCTGACAAACCTAACCTTTGGCTGCGGGCTCAAGCTAGAGTCTTTAACCCTCTGGCAAGTTTATCCAGAAATGCAGTAATGTTGACAAAGCACTGCAATTCAGTTCATGCTAGAATTAACCAAACATTAAAGTAACACTGACCTGCAGTACATGACCTTTATAGTAACACTTTAATGCAATGTATGGGATTCTATGGCACTTGGAATTTCAAGTCATGACATTTCAGAAAAAATGGACATGTTGATTGAATCGGATTCAACTGAATTTCACGAAATAACATGTTGTGATGTTTACCGGAAGAAGATGTAGTAGAATTTCATGGCAAGGATTCTTGGAAATTTCTTGGAATGAAATGTCATGGGCTTGGGGGCATGGGGTGGAGTGTCATGACACAAGATTCAAGGAATGTCATGTAAAACATTACATTAGCATTAACAAGACATGCCATTAGAATGAAAGAATGATATAAGCCTTAACAAAACATTGTAACAACACTGACGCATATGACATGAATATGAGAGTAATACTATTACTGCATTTGTTCAACATTAGTCTTAAAAAAACACTGGATTTCAAATACAGTGCATATGAAGAAATGACTCACGACCTTCAGATTATGAGACTGACGCGCTGCCTAACTGCGCCAACGTGGCATGTGCTCTGACTCGGGTGAGCGTTGACCCCTAGATTCTAAATCACCTGCCATTCCGTGTAGCTGGAAAAATGCTGCTCATCATTGGCCGTCATGTCAGGATGGCCGAGCGGTCTAAGGCGCTGCGTTCAGGTCGCAGTCTCCCATGGAGGCGTGGGTTCGAATCCCACTTCTGACAAACCTAACCTTTGGCTGCGGGCTCAAGCTAGGTTCTTTAACCCTCTGGCAAGTTTATCCAGAAATGCAGTAATGTTGACAAAGCACTGCAATTCAGTTCATGCTAGAATTAACCAAACATTAAAGTAACACTGACCTGCAGTACATGACCTTTATAGTAACACTTTAGTGCAATGTATGGGATTCTATGGCACTTGGAATTTCAAGTCATGACATTTCAGAAAAAATGGACATGTTGATTGAATCGGATTCAACTGAATTTCACGAAATGACATGTTGTGATGTTTACCGGAAGAAGATGCAGTAGAATTTCATGGCAAGGATTCTTGGAAATTTCTTGGAATGAAATGTCATGGGTTTGGGGGCATGGGGTGGAGTGTCATGACACAAGATTCAAGGAATGTCATGTAAAACATTACATTAGCATTAACAAGACATGCCATTAGAATGAAAGAATGATATAAGCCTTAACAAAACATTGTAACAACACTGACACATATGACATGAATATGAGAGTAATACTATTACTGCATTTGTTCAACATTAGTCTTAAAAAAACACTGGATTTCAATTACAGTGCATATGAAGAAATGGACAAAGGCATAAAAGGGAATACAGAAAGCAGCTCCTTTATTTACACGGTTCCGTGTATCAAAAAGCACCATTCTGCCCCGTGTGAGGCTCGAACTCACGACCTTCAGATTATGAGACTGACGCGCTGCCTAACTGCGCCAACGAGGCATGTGCTCTGACTCGGGTGAGCGGTGAAGGCCTAGATTCTAGATCATCTGCCATTCCGCGTAGGTGCAAAAATGCTGCTGTCCACTGGCCGTCATGTCAGGATGGCCGAGCGGTCTAAGGCGCTGCGTTCAGGTCGCAGTCTCCCCTGGAGGCGTGGGTTCGAATCCCAATTCTGACAAACCTAACCTTTGGCTGCGGGCTCAAGCTAGAGTCTTTAACCCTCTGGCAAGTTTATCCAGAAATGCAGTAATGTTGACAAAGCACTGCAATTCAGTTCATGCTAGAATTAACCAAACATTAAAGTAACACTGACCTGCAGTACATGACCTTTATAGTAACACTTTAGTGCAATGTATGGGATTCTATGGCACTTGGAATTTCAAGTCATGACATTTCAGAAAAAATGGACATGTTGATTGAATCGGATTCAACTGAATTTCACGAAATGACATGTTGTGATGTTTACCGGAAGAAGATGCAGTAGAATTTCATGGCAAGGATTCTTGGAAATTTCTTGGAATGAAATGTCATGGGTTTGGGGGCATGGGGTGGAGTGTCATGACACAAGATTCAAGGAATGTCATGTAAAACATTACATTAGCATTAACAAGACATGCCATTAGAATGAAATAATGATATAAGCCTTAACAAAACATTGAAACAACATTGACACATATGACATGAATATGAGAGTAATACTATTACTGCATTTGTTCAACATTAGTCTTAAAAAAACACTGGATTTCAATTACAGTGCATATGAAGAAATGGACAAAGACATAAAAGGGAATACAGAAAGCAGCTCCTTTATTTACACGGTCCCGTGTATCAAAAAGAACCATTCTGCCCCGTGTGAGGCTCGAACTCACGACCTTCAGATTATGAGACTGACGCGCTGCCTAACTGCGCCAACGAGGCATGTGCTCTGACTTGGGTGAGCGGTGAAGCCCTAGATTCTAGATCATCTGCCATTCCGTGTAGGTGCAAAAATGCTGCCTGTCCACTGGCCGTCATGTCAGGATGGCCGAGCGGTCTAAGGCGCTGCGTTCAGGTCGCAGTCTCCCCTGGAGGCGTGGGTTCGAATCCCACTTCTGACAAACCTAACCTTTGGCTGCGGGCTCAAGCTAGAGTCTTTAACCCTCTGGCAAGTTTATCCAGAAATGCAATAATGTTGACAAAGCACTGCAATTCAGTTCATGCTAGAATTAACCAAACATTAAAGTAACACTGACCTGCAGTACATGACCTTTATAGTAACACTTTAGTGCAATGTATGGGATTCTATGGCACTTGGAATTTCAAGTCATGACATTTCAGAAAAAATGGACGTTGATTGAATCGGATTCAACTGAATTTCACGAAATGACATGTTGTGATGTTTACCGGAAGAAGATGCAGTAGAATTTCATGGCAAGGATTCTTGGAAATTTCTTGGAATGAAATGTCATGGGTTTGGGGGCATGGGGTGGAGTGTCATGGCACAAGATTCAAGGAATGCAGTAGATGCAGTAGAATTTCATGGCAAGGATTCTTGGAAATTTCTTGGAATGAAATGTCATGGGTTTGGGGGCATGGGGTGGAGTGTCATGACACAAGATTCAAGGAATGTCATGTAAAACATTACATTAGCATTAACAAGACATGCCATTAGAATGAAAGAATGATATAAGCCTTAACAAAACATTGTAACAACATTGACACATATGACATGAATATGAGAGTAATACTATTACTGCATTTGTTCAACATTAGTCTTAAAAAAACACTGGATTTCAATTACAGTGCATATGAAGAAATGGACAAAGACATAAAAGGGAATACAGAAAGCAGCTCCTTTATTTACACGGTCCCGTGTATCAAAAAGCACCATTCTGCCCCGTGTGAGGCTCGAACTCACGACCTTCAGATTATGAGACTGACGCGCTGCCTAACTGTGCCAACGAGGCATGTGCTCTGACCCGGGTGAGCGGTGAAGCCCTAGATTCTAGATCATCTGCCATTCCGTGTAGGTGGAAGTGGCCAGCTGACCACTGGCAGTCATGTCAGGATGGCCGAGCGGTCTAAGGCGCTGCGTTCAGGTCGCAGTCTCCCCTGGAGGCGTGGGTTCGAATCCCACTTCTGACAAACCTAACCTTTGGCTGCGGGCTCAAGCTAGAGTCTTTAACCCTCTGGCAAGTTTATCCAGAAATGCAGTAATGTTGACAAAGCACTGCAATTCAGTTCATGCTAGAATAAACCAAACATTAAAGTAACACTGACCTGCAGTACATGACCTTTATAGTAACACTTTAGTGCAATGTATGGGATTCTATGGCACTTGGAATTTCAAGTCATGACATTTCAGAAAAAATGGACATGTTGATTGAATCGGATTCAACTGAATTTCACGAAATGACATGTTGTGATGTTTACCGGAAGAAGATGCAGTAGAATTTCATGGCAAGGATTCTTGGAAATTTCTTGGAATGAAATGTCATGGGTTTGGGGGCATGGGGTGGAGTGTCATGACACAAGATTCAAGGAATGCAGTAGATGCAGTAGAATTTCATGGCAAGGATTCTTGGAAATTTCTTGGAATGAAATGTCATGGGTTTGGGGGCATGGGGTGGAGTGTCATGACACAAGATTCAAGGAATGTCATGTAAAACATTACATTAGCATTAACAAGACATGCCATTAGAATGAAAGAATGATATAAGCCTTAACAAAACATTGTAACAACATTGACACATATGACATGAATATGAGAGTAATACTATTACTGCATTTGTTCAACATTAGTCTTAAAAAAACACTGGATTTCAATTACAGTGCATATGAAGAAATGGACAAAGACATAAAAGGGAATACAGAAAGCAGCTCCTTTATTTACACGGTCCCGTGTATCAAAAAGAACCATTCTGCCCCGTGTGAGGCTCGAACTCACGACCTTCAGATTATGAGACTGACGCGCTGCCTAACTGTACAAACGAGGCATGTGCTCTGACTCGGGTGAGCGGTGAAGCCCTAGATTCTAGATCATCTGCAATTCCGTGTAGGTGGAAGTGGCCAGCTGACCACTGGCCGTCATGTCAGGATGGCCGAGCGGTCTAAGGCGCTGCGTTCAGGTCGCAGTCTCCCCTGGAGGCGTGGGTTCGAATCCCACTTCTGACAAACCTAACCTTTGGCTGCGGGCTCAAGCTAGAGTCTTTAACCCTCTGGCAAGTTTATCCAGAAATGCAGTAATGTTGACAAAGCACTGCAATTCAGTTCATGCTAGAATTAACCAAACATTAAAGTAACACTGACCTGCAGTACATGACCTTTATAGTAACACTTTAATGCAATGTATGGGATTCTATGGCACTTGGAATTTCAAGTCATGACATTTCAGAAAAAATGGACATGTTGATTGAATCGGATTCAACTGAATTTCACGAAATAACATGTTGTGATGTTTACCGGAAGAAGATGTAGTAGAATTTCATGGCAAGGATTCTTGGAAATTTCTTGGAATGAAATGTCATGGGCTTGGGGGCATGGGGTGGAGTGTCATGACACAAGATTCAAGGAATGTCATGTAAAACATTACATTAGCATTAACAAGACATGCCATTAGAATGAAAGAATGATATAAGCCTTAACAAAACATTGTAACAACACTGACGCATATGACATGAATATGAGAGTAATACTATTACTGCATTTGTTCAACATTAGTCTTAAAAAAACACTGGATTTCAAATACAGTGCATATGAAGAAATGACTCACGACCTTCAGATTATGAGACTGACGCGCTGCCTAACTGCGCCAACGTGGCATGTGCTCTGACTCGGGTGAGCGTTGACCCCTAGATTCTAAATCACCTGCCATTCCGTGTAGCTGGAAAAATGCTGCTCATCATTGGCCGTCATGTCAGGATGGCCGAGCGGTCTAAGGCGCTGCGTTCAGGTCGCAGTCTCCCATGGAGGCGTGGGTTCGAATCCCACTTCTGACAAACCTAACCTTTGGCTGCGGGCTCAAGCTAGGTTCTTTAACCCTCTGGCAAGTTTATCCAGAAATGCAGTAATGTTGACAAAGCACTGCAATTCAGTTCATGCTAGAATTAACCAAACATTAAAGTAACACTGACCTGCAGTACATGACCTTTATAGTAACACTTTAGTGCAATGTATGGGATTCTATGGCACTTGGAATTTCAAGTCATGACATTTCAGAAAAAATGGACATGTTGATTGAATCGGATTCAACTGAATTTCACGAAATGACATGTTGTGATGTTTACCGGAAGAAGATGCAGTAGAATTTCATGGCAAGGATTCTTGGAAATTTCTTGGAATGAAATGTCATGGGTTTGGGGGCATGGGGTGGAGTGTCATGACACAAGATTCAAGGAATGTCATGTAAAACATTACATTAGCATTAACAAGACATGCCATTAGAATGAAAGAATGATATAAGCCTTAACAAAACATTGTAACAACACTGACACATATGACATGAATATGAGAGTAATACTATTACTGCATTTGTTCAACATTAGTCTTAAAAAAACACTGGATTTCAATTACAGTGCATATGAAGAAATGGACAAAGGCATAAAAGGGAATACAGAAAGCAGCTCCTTTATTTACACGGTTCCGTGTATCAAAAAGCACCATTCTGCCCCGTGTGAGGCTCGAACTCACGACCTTCAGATTATGAGACTGACGCGCTGCCTAACTGTGCCAACGAGGCATGTGCTCTGACTCGGGTGAGCGGTGAAGCCCTAGATTCTAGATCATCTGCCATTCCGTGTAGGTGTAATTGGCCAGCTGACCACTGGGCGTCATGTCAGGATGGCCGAGCGGTCTAAGGCGCTGCGTTCAGGTCGCAGTCTCCCCTGGAGGTGTGGGTTCGAATTCCACTTTTGACAAACCTAACCTTTGGCTGCGGGCTCAAGCTAGAGTCTTTAACCCTCTGGCAAGTTTATCCAGAAATGCAGTAATGTTGACAAAGCACTGCAATTCAGTTCATGCTAGAATTAACCAAACATTAAAGTAACACTGACCTGCAGTACATGACCTTTATAGTAACACTTTAATGCAATGTATGGGATTCTATGGCACTTGGAATTTCAAGTCATGACATTTCAGAAAAAATTGGACATTTTGATTGAATCGGATTCAACTGAATTACACGAAATAACATCTGATGTTTACCGGAAGAAGATGCAGTAGAATTTCATGGCAAGGATTCTTGGAAATTTCTTGGAATGAAATGTCATGGGTTTGGGGGCATGGGGTGGAGTGTCATGACACAAGATTCAAGGAATGTCATGTAAAACATTACATTAGCATTAACAAGACATGCCATTAGAATGAAATAATGATATAAGCCTTAACAAAACATTGTAACAACACTGACACATATGACATGAATATGAGAGTAATACTATTACTGCATTTGTTCAACATTAGTCTTAAAAAAACACTGGATTTCAATTACAGTGCATATGAAGAAATGGACAAAGACATAAAAGGGAATACAGAAAGCAGCTCCTTTATTTACACGGTTCCGTGTATCAAAAAGCACCATTCTGCCCCGTGTGAGGCTCGAACTCACGACCTTCAGATTATGAGACTGACGCGCTGCCTAACTGCGCCAACGAGGCATGTGCTCTGACTTGGGTGAGCGGTGAAGCCCTAGATTCTAGATCATCTGCCATTCCGTGTAGGTGCAAAAATGCTGCTATCCACTGGCCGTCATGTCAGGATGGCCGAGCGGTCTAAGGCGCTGCGTTCAAGCTGGGGAACAATAGTCCAACAAAGGTGGGGAAGAAGGGAAGAAAAGGGCAAGGAAGAAAAAGAGAGGGGGAAGAGGAGAAAGAAAAAACGAAGAAAAGAAAGGCTGAAATTTGATGTTCAAAGATATGCCTTCATTAGCATAGATCTTATGATACATTTTCCGGTTTCTTCGTGTGTGAAAATCACGCATTTATATCACACTGTTTTCTATTGCAGGTGTGCACCAAAACCGGGGTTCGAATCCAGCTAAAGACAACTTTTTGTAATATTTATTATTTGAATAAATAATCATTATTTTTGAATGCATACTGTTCCCGTTTTAATAAAATATACATATTTAATTTGTTTGTTGTGTTTTTTGATATTCTATCATGAAAAATAATGTTATTTGCATTATTATGCAATGAACAAAGATGCAAATCATTAATTAGTAACTTATATGCTGTAAAATGTTTCACAAGAATAACAAAATGTACAAATTATATTTTTTATATACAAATGTTATATTGTTGCAGTGTACTGATAAAATATTGTTATAATAAAGTAAAAGTAAATAAGCTAAATTTTTTAATGCATACTGTTCCAGTGTTTATAAAATATACATATGTAATTTGTTTGTTGTTTTTTGATATTCTTTCATTAAAAAAAAATGTTATTTGCATTATTATGCAACGAACAAAGATGCAACCCATTAAATAGTAACTAATATGAAGAATGTCTGTCACAAGAATAACAAAATGGACAAATTATCTTTTTAAATACAAATGTTATATTGGTGCAGTGTACTGATGAAATATTGTGTTATATGAAAGTAAAAGTAAATAAGCAAATTCTTTTTGAATGCATACTGTTCCAGTGTTAATAAAATATACATATGTAATTTGTTTGTTGTGTTCCTTTGATATTCTTTCATAAAAATATATAATTGCCAATGGAACAGTGTTATTATTTAGTAGTTGTTGTATTATTATTGATCTGATTAAGTATTTTTTTAGGTTACATTCAAACAAGACACTTGCAAATCTGTTATTTGTAATGAACAAAGATGCAACCCATTAAATAGTAACTAATATGCTGAAAATGTCAATCACAAGAATAACAAAATGTATAAATTATATTTTTTATATACAAATGTTATATTGTTGCATTGTTCTGATGAACTAGTGTTATATGAAAGTCAAAATCAAAAAGAAATCACTTGCCAATTTGTTTTTATTTTCCAATCATGCCAACAGAACAGTAATGAATATTAAAATGTTAAATACTGGTAACATGTTTTAAAAATAAATAAATAAAATGAAGAGTTAAATAGGTTTTCAAAAACAAGAAATAAAAAGTTAAAATGTTAAATAACGTTAAAAAAAACAATTAAATAATATTCAACAAGTATTAACTATTTAAACAACTGTTTACACTATATACATGATGCTATATACATGATGCTATATACATTATTTGGAAATGGTTCTCCGCATTTCCTCCAACCACACCTCTTTTGAAACAGTCTCAGTCTGTGGGCAGTACACCCTGCCCCTGTACTGGCTATGTCCTGTAGCACTTGTTTTAAATTGCCCACATTTTTTGCAAGTGTTGGCCTCTACGGTTCTCCTGTAGGGTCTCTTGGGCATGGCGTCTGGATTGGCAGCTGGTGAAGCGGGTAAGCGGGTGCCCTGTACAGCTGTTGGCTGTAACAGTGGCTGTACCATTTGCATCCCCTGGGCCATTGGGATGCCCTGGATCATTTGCACTCCCTGGAACATTGGCACAGCCTGGAACATGGGCACACCCTGGAAACCTGGTGCTGATGGTATAAGTATATTTGGTACCATCTGCAGTGATGCTCCAGATGCAGATGGTGTCAGCAACGTCTGACTCTGCGCTGGTGCCTTGGGTCTGAGAGGGGGTCGCCCAACAGAAGTCTGCCTCTGCTTTGCCTGACCAGCTGTACTCTCTGGTAGCTTGTACTGGTGCTGCTCCCCTGGTTGTTCTGGCTCAGTCCGTAGACGTTTGGCTACCTGGAGAGGCTCATGAGCTTCAGGGAGGGGCTGAGGCAACTGAATGCCCTGAAGCAGCACAGACAGCTCCTGCTTTTTCTGTCTTTTGTTATACCACTGAATCAGGGTGTTCTGGTTAACCTCCACCAGCTGCATGGATGTTCCTCCCATCACCAAGCTGTTGCCCAGTACAAGCTGCCTTATCCTGCGATAGTCTTGCAGGATCAGAGACCATCTTGACAGGGCTCCCTTGCCTTTTCTTTTGGGGCTTGGGTGGACAGTGCAAAGTCTGATGAAGATGGTCTCCACCAGACGGCAACAGTCAGGCCACTGAGCAGGTGCGCTGCTTGCACCCAGCACACATCTGGTGGTGCTCTCTACACCAGGGTGAGTGGGCTTCTTCGGGACCTTGAAGCGTCCACTCAGCAGTCTCTTTCGGCATCGACTGTCATACACCACCCGTTCCTTGTCCCGGTCATCCAGGTTCTGCCAAAGAGCAATTATGGTGTTGGCTTCCTGGTTGGTCAGGCTGAGGGCTGTGTGGTCCCGGAGATCCACCAGATATTCTGCCAGCTGGTCCACATGTTGATAACCCGGGATATTTTGGTAGTCAACAGCCTATTAAAAAACACAAACATGCAATACAATTATTACATCACATCTGTCTAATGCATAATTCCATATAGTACAAAGCAGAGAGCGCCATTCTTGACATTTTACAAAGCACCAAATAAATAAAGATGACTTGACTTGATGTGTATTTGCAGCTTACAAATGAATTTAGGCTGTACTTTTAAATGTAAAATATGTGGAAAGTCTGGATTTAAAGCACTGGATGTTAATTCATCATAATTATTCTAGTTAATTTGAAAGACATACAAAAGAGTATTATTTACCGTCTCTTCTTCATCAACATCCTGACCAGCATCCTCTGGCTCTGAGGGGAGAGTTGAAACAGATGTTTCAGAGGGAACAGGTGTGACAGCAGTCCCTGAGGGTCCAGGTGATGAAGGAGACTGTGTGAGGACAAGTTTGGGGTCAGGGATCAGTGAAGGGGATGTGGAGCCCAGTACAGGTGTGGCACTGCTGGTGACCAGGGTGGAAGAACCCAGTGTCAGTGTGGAAGAGGGTGGTGACAGAACAGCCTCCGGATCTGCTATTGTGTGATCCTCGCTGATGTCACAGAAGCCCTCATCTTCATCTCGCTCCTCCACACTGAGGTCCTCAATGAGCTCTGCTGTCTGCTCAGAGTCAGGATTCATGTCCTGCAGTGCCTGACCAGTCTGCTGGAACAGATACTGCACTCCAATGAGCTCACCTGAAATAAAAACAATAAACAAACGGAAATTAAATAGAATGTTGTGTATCATATTTGATACATTAGGCTTTTGTAGTAGCTCATATAGTGTGAGAATATAGAGCTCATCGTCAAGGAGAAAAAAAACAAAACAGTTTTATTTAGAGGCCCAACACGTTTAATTATGTGGGCAAAACATGAAATGAAATGCAATACAATGATGATTGAGAGAAAAGTCTGATGATCATTTTGATATTTACATGAAACATGATTTTCTAATCAAGTGAACCCAAGCTGCTTCAGTCTAGTAACTAGTCATTAAATATTAGTAACAATATAAAAGTTATTCTTACAATTACTTTATAAAATCAGTAAAGGTTTCACAATGAAAAGAAACGTGAAGCACGAGCTGAAGGTGGACACTTTTACAATTATACTAAAAGACTATAATCAATCAGACGACAGAGGCCAGGTTTCCTAAAAATTTTTGATCATGTTGATCATTTAGAGTCCTTTAGAAACTTGCATATCAATTATGATACAATCGACTCTATAGGGTTAAATCTGACATATAGACGGAGGTTACACAGAAATTGCAAGTTGATAAAATAAAAAATATATAAAATAATTCTCACCGGTGTAACATGCAGGGGGACAAAACGTGGGGACCACTTTCCTGCCAAACAGCTTTTCATAATTGCCGTTTACACAGTGAACAAGTTCTCCTGTGTAGCTGCGCAAAGCTGATGGCTCCGATGACAGGGAAGCAGCCTCCTGGTCCTGGTTCCACCGGTGTAGACCCTCCAGCAGATAAATCTGAAAGTTCAGACTGTTTGCACTGGTCCCTGTAAATAGACACAACAGTGTTTAGGAGGTGTTAAAGGAACACACAAAAACACTTAATGCTCTTTCTTTACACATGCACAGTGTGTGTGACAAAGACAATACCTGGGATGAAACGGTTCAGGTGTAAATGAAAGGACTCGAGAGAAGTGGAGCCTCTGGCACATCTGTAGGTCTTCAGAAGCACGCCTCCCTTGTTTAGGCTCCCTGTCTCTGTATAGAGCACAACACCAGGGGGGTCTTGAATGCATTTCACATGCTTCTTCTGGACATTCCAGATGTGCTCCATCCTTTCTCGGTCCAGGAGAGGAACACCCAGGGAGTCTTTGCCCTTGCTGCTCAGGAGCTCTGTAAGCAGCCGCTCAAGGAGAAGGATGGTAGTCTCCTCTCCACAGGTCCTCCTCCGGCAATGGAGTGCCAGCTCATTCCTGGTAAGATGCTTGTTGACATCTTCATCTGTCAGCGCAGGCCAACCCTGGGATATCAACAGCTCTCTCTTTGCTTTGCGAAGCATAGAAACATCAGCCGCATCCCACTCAAAAATGCACGCTGACAGCCGTGACATGAAGATGGGATACAGCTGATGGGCATCAGTTGTACACCCCATGGCAATCCTGCGCATAAAATGCCAGATGTCCAACCGAATCATGAGATCAGGCCACCCTCTGAATCTGGTTTTCAGCTTGGTCTCCCCAACATCAGTGCAGCAGCCACAGTCCACGTACAAAACAGCAGGTGGATCCACACTAGCCTGCTGGTTCCTTTTCACCAGACCATCGACCATCATGTCCAGTCCTGCTCCTTCCTGTGCTGTCAGCACACTCATGAGCACCTGACCAAACTCATTGCCAACAGAGGTAAGCCAGAGTCCCGTTCCCCTTGCCGTCCCAGCCAGCTTCTTAGTGATCTGCAGTAGATGACAGGAAGCATGCAATGCAATGAAACATCACACCATCTAGAATATGATACTCATGCTCTGATAATGATATAACAGTAAACACCATAAATTAACAAAAATCCCCTGCTAACCTTTTTAGTAGAATCCATCTTCAAGACTGAACCATACGTAGATGTTATCCTTGCATGGATTTCATCCAGCCTTGTCAGGATGTCTTGGCTGTACACGGTGAGCAGCCACTTGCAGCTTGGGACCACTGTAGGCTCTGGGGGTTCCTGGAATTGTATTTGCAACACCCCGGGTCGTTTGAGGAAGTCCACACATTGGGTGGTGTACCGGGCCATACGCTGGAGCCACTCCTCACTGTGGTTCTCACGCAGCTGTTTGATGACCCGCGTGGGACTGTTGCCTAGGCCACGCTCACGCAGGAGCCGAATGACTCTCATATCACAGGCATACCTTAGGAAAAGCAAAATCCACACATTCATATATTTTACGTAATTGATTTGTAAAGTATTTGCAAACATATGTGATGATGGGCTATCAACTGGATGTGGAATTAAAGTGTACTTACTTCCGCGTGAGGATGACCCGAAATTCAGAGCAATGGCCCAGATCCAGCTGTTGCAGGACAGTCTGACTCCAGGACACATGCGAGGCTTTACACTTGGTACAGATGAGGGTTTCTGTGACCATGTTGTACATCCTATCGATGTCCAGAACCTGCCGTGCCCTTTTGTGCAGACCGCCTCCAGTCAGCTGATTCTGCCCGCAGGCAGAATTGGGACAGAGAGCCTTGATCTTCCACAGCTTGTACGGCATCCACAGCAACAGAGCATGACAAAAAAATCTGTCTGGAGCTGGAGCCTGGTTGTAAATAAGTGCTGGCTGTGTTGGGTAATACCAGAGCTGTAGGTTGTCTCGAAGCTCTGGTTTTCCCTTGGGCCCCATTTTAAAAAGCCTGCTGGCAATCCACCTGTGATCCTCTGGTGGCAAAGTGTCCGACCACAAACGATGCAGTCGAACTGCAGATGCATCTTGCAGTAATGCCCCCGAAGGAGTAGTCTGTGAAGGAAAAAGACAAAACATTTAGTCTAGCAGGTCATTTATTTAATTACCGCTTTATCTATCCAAGACTACCCTCATATAAAATAGAAAATATTGGATGTCAAATACGTACTTAAGGTTATAGAATAAAATGTATACATTTGTTCCAATAGTTTTCAGAATTGTGTCAGCTGCTAGCACTAATTTGTGTGACTCTACTGAGTTGTGACAGTTAATATGCAAATTCAATTATTTTGGACCAATAAAATTTGAAATTACTTACCGAGACAACATGCAATGAAATATAATATATGTTGCATATATAACAAGAGAAAGAAACAGTCATAACTGTCCAATAATTTTAACTAATCCTAGATGGAATTATACAATACTGTTTAAAGGTCTATGTTCAGTAAGATTCTTTTTGTTTTTGAAATATGATTAAAATACAGTCAAAAACAGTAATAGTGGGAAATAATATTGCAATTTAGGATCGCCGCTTATTTGAATCTGTTTTCAAAAGTATTTACAGTTTTTTTCAATCGCTAACAAGCGCTTACCCATACTTCAGATACTTTTTCCTAAACTCTTAACACAGACTCACACCAACAAAACACAATTGGCCAAATGGATAATTTTCTTCTCAATAACACATTTTGTTACAGATTTTTATGATTGTTTACACACTAAAATAAAAATTTCCACGCAATTTGCAAAATTCTACTCCAATGAGCAAAACCCCTCCACAGATTTGCACAACATTACACACAATGTCTGTTTTACCCTTTTAGCAAAACATTACCCACAGTGATTTGTAAAACTCTACACACATTTTCACACCTTAGACACAGATAAGGATTGTGAGGTTACTTCCTTGTCATTACAAAGCCCCGGATTGCCACTGACCACACTAATGAATGAATTGGATATGCACATCCATCAGGCGTGGAAGCACACATGTGCTAATTTGAAAACGCATCACTCAGGAGTGCTATAAAAGGCAGCAGGTGAGTTCACCTGTCTTCAACAAAAATGGAAGGAGCTAGAAGAAGAAGAAGAAGAAGAGTGAGAATAAGAGGGGGGGGCTCAAAGAGGAGATGAAGGAGGTAGAGGAAGAGGAGAAGGAGGTAGAGGAAGAGGAGAAGGAGGTAGATGAAGAGATGAAGGAGGTAGAGGAAGAGGAGAAGGAGGTAGATGAAGAGGAGAAGGAGGTAGAGGAAGAGGAGAAGGAGGTAGAGGAAGAGGTGAAGGAGGTAGATGAAGAGGAGAAGGAGGTAGAGGAAGAGGAGAAGGAGGTAGAGGAAGAGGAGAAGAAGGTAGAGGAAGAGGTGAAGGAGGTAGATGAAGAGGAGAAGGAGGTAGAGGTTTTCAAAATTGCGTGTAAACAATTGAAAAAAACTGTAAATATATACTAACTCTTCATTTCAAAATAGAACACATCTTTCTCTGCACACACTAACTTTACCAAAACACTGGAAATCTGACTCAGAATGAAATTATTCTGTCAAAGAATAACACTTGTTTTCACTTCACAAGGTACATGCAGTCAATCAAAGTACTAGGGTTTCAAAATACTGGCTATTGTATTACAAAAACTTCATAGACTTTTGTGTTTCAGTTTTACAGGTATTTGCATACAAAACATGCAATCCACCATTTTCACACTAAATTTATTGGTTGGGAACTGTATGTCCACATGTACAGTATTCCAGTAAAAAGCAAATCAGTTTTTTTTCCCTTTACTGTTTACCAGCCTCTCTTAGCAAAAGACCGTGGTTGATTACATGGTCAATGAGAGTGGCACGAATTTCATCACTGACTACTGTTCTTGCAGCCTTTGGAAGTCCTTAGGCCTGCTCTTCTCCCTGGCCCTGCTCCTCTCACTGCACCTCTCATCTCTCACTGCACATCTCACTGCACCTCTCACTGCACATCTCACTGCACATCTCACTGCACCTCTCGCACATCTCACTGCATCTCTCACTGCACATCTCACTGCACATCTCACTGCACCTCTATCTGCACATCTCACTGCACCTCTCACTGCACCTCTCACTGCACATCTCACTGCACATCTCACTGCACATCTCACTGCACATCTCACTGCACCTCTCACTGCACATCTCACTGCACATCTCACTGCACATCTCACTGCATCTCTCACTGCATCTGTCACTGCACCTCTATCTGCACATCTCACTGCACCTCTCACTGCACCTCTCACTGCACATCTCACTGCACATCTCACTGCACATCTCACTGCACCTCTCACTGCACATCTCACTGCACATCTCACTGCATCTCTCACTGCATCTGTCACTGCACATCTCACTGCACATCTCACTGCATCTCTCACTGCACCTCTCACTGGGCCTGCTCTTCTCCCTGGGCCCCTTGCTCTTACTCTTCCTCGTCCAGACATTACAGTGTTTGTCTTTTTCTGTTTGCAAAAACATCACTCCTCAAAGTCCTCCTTTTAATGTATAAGTGTCAATGTAACAGAAAAAAATAACCCCTGCCACTGAGTCTAAGCCAGACTGGAATCAGCTATGGTTGGCCCAATTTACCCAACATGAATCAGGTGTGTGTCAATTATTCAATTGTTTGTTTATTATCAGCTGAGATATATTGTTTTTGAACTGATATCATTGAAGAAGCCGAGGTTTTTATACTGTATCTAAGGTTTGGAATATTGTTTTTGCTATTGTGGGGTGGTGTGTGTTAACATTTGTAAATACTACAAAAACAATCCATAATTTTGTTGGGAGGTATAGCTTGTCTGTTAAGAAAATGTAAGCATTGTGGAAATGTGTTCACTGACTGCATATTGTGTGAAAACTGTATATTATTGCTCTTAATTCATTATGATAAGATTTCCTGCATACAAAATATATTTCTAAAAAGTGCACAGATGTGGAATGTGTCTTAGAATGCAATGTGGATTATGCCAGAACTTACAGAGACAGTGGTGCTTGGTGTAGGGGCACTGGACACTGCTGCGCTGGGTTGGTCAACAGCCTGAGATGGTCTCCTAGCCACACTCAGATTTGGCTTTGCAGCAGCAATGTGGGACCCACCAAATCTTGGTTTGGTAAACTAAAAAAGGGCAAAACAATTTCAATGAAAAGACAAATTGAATTGTAACAGCACATTGGCCAAAAATATAATAAAATGTAAAATGAGAAAATATCTATTGATCCTATCATTCATTATATAACTAAAGGACCTGCTTTCTTTCTTTAACTTATTTTTTTGTCTGTGTATTACCACACTCTACTACTTATACAGATTGAAATAAGCACAGTTAGAATAGAAAAATGTGTGGGAAGGTATTGCTAGAATGTGAGTATATAGTAATTTAACAAGTACCTTTTAAAAATGACTTAAAATCAAAAATAGTTTGCACATAGTTTGTAAGAGAAAGCGTTTATTAACAGTAATGAAGGTTACCCTTGAAATGGCAACAAAGCAGATTCATGATGACTTAATTAATAATACGTGTATAATTAATTGTGCATAAGTGGAATGTTACCTGAGAAATACAGAATGAAAGACGTAGCTTCAGTAGCCAGTTGGAAAAATCAAGAGAGATGCCATGAAGGACGCGAGTGTCCTTTAACCCATAATGGCAAAGCCCAATTAGAGAGGAAGAGGAGAATGCAAGAGCAGAGCCCAGAGAAGAAAGAGAGATCACATAGGTTACATTGTTCTTTCACCATTTTACTTGATCTAAACCAACCTGAGACAGTGAAACTGACCAATAAGCAGACTACAGCCGCCCCTGTACAAGGTGTCACAGCTGGCAGGTAGGTGTAAAAACATACCAGCCATTTCCACTGAACTTAAACCTTTATACTAAACGTATATTAAAACTGCAATAATATATATATATAAAAAATGTTATTACCTTTGACAAACTTGGTATAATTTTAGAAGTAGGCTGGGGTGGGAGCTGACGCTGACTCTGCGCCATGACCTCCTGTGCTGGTCCAGTAGCGGCAGACCGTTGTTCAACAACCCTTGGTGCTTGTCCAATAGAGGCTGTGGCCTGCTTAAGACAACCACAAAAATACATAGGCTACAATAATTGTTGAACGAGAAGAATTTGTTCAGTAAATTATACATATATAAAAAAAATACAAGTTACATCTTTACATTGTTACCTTTTGAGTGTGAAAACCACATATGCACTTTGGGACCGCTCCGAGCAAGGTTGTCTGGCCGCGAGACTGCATCGGACATCTTTCAATCTGTAAACATTATCACACATATAACATAGAATACATGCATTTCTAACTTATCAGTATGAATGCCACATTAATTTATTGTAGTCTGTCATTTATTTTTATTCATGTTCTTTGAAGGGGAGATACAAACTGTAAAATTAGAGATAAAGAGTGAGTAAAGTTTGTATCCTCCTTTAAAAGAACAAGAGAGGAACATTTCACACCTTCAAAAAAACATCCATTCACTCAACATCCCCACCCCCACTGCCTCAAATCTCTGAATCTCCCAGTGCAAAAAAAAAGTTTTTTTTTTTACATAAATAAACATAAATCTCAAATACCTGCAACATTATCTACATACATATCTATAAATAATGATGACATTGAATTAAATGATTATGATTACAATTATTACATCATGCAAAGGTGACAAAAGCACACTCACCCTTTGGTACACGTCATGCCACTTTTTCTGTCGAGGAGCTGGCCTGTTACCCTCATTTGATGGCCAAACTCCTGTGCTGGCAAACTTTTTTAGCCTTGCAATCCAGTCAGTATCTGACATGGCTTTATGGGATTTTTTGCCAGACATTTTTTTGTTGGGGGGCTAACGGTTAGGTTATATCGTTTTGAACAAAACTACTATAATACAAATTATTTCTTTAAAAAAAGCACACACGATATTTACAATTATAATATATACAATTATATACAAATATAAAATTACATTGTCCGAAAATACAGTTAAAGTTACCGAAAAATAAGTTTCGCAGTCCTCCGTTAAAATGATAATGCCTGACCTCCGTGACAGTGATGCTCGATGTCTGAACTTTTTGACCTCTGACACGCCCCTCAGGATATGTCATTACTTCGTACACCTTCGGCTCAGTTCGGCAACTTGATTGACACTCGGCTAGCTTCCTGACTCCTCCTCCTAGCGGTGCTAAGCGTAAACGTGCCATCGACATTTCCTTGTACTCTGATTGGTCAAATGTCGAAAATGATAAGGAAAAAGTCAAGAATGGCGCTCTCTGATTGGCTGCAAATGTTATAATGTCGAGAATGGCACTCTCTAATTGGCTGCAAATGTTATAGCGCGTCGACGTGATTGGCTGTGGCGTTCAACATTGTTCAACATTATCCCCATTTTGACGGACTATCCTTCGGCAGCTGGCGTTCAAGTCCCAGTCTCCCCTGTAGGCGTGGGTTGGAGTCCCACTTCTGACAAACCTAACCTTTGGCTGCGGGCTGAAGCTAGAGTCTTTAACCCTCTGGCAAGTTTATCCAGAAATGCAGTAATGTTGACAAAGCACTGCAATTCAGTTCATGCTAGAATTAAGAGAGGAACATTTCACACCTTCAAAATATCCATTCACTCAACATCCCTCATTTGATGGCCAAACTCCTGTGCTGGCAAACTTTTTTAGCCTTGCAATCCAGTCAGTATCTGACATGGCTTTATGGGATTTTTTTCCAGACATTTTTTTTGTTGGGGGGCTAACGGTTAAGTTATATCGAACAAAACTACTATCAATAAAAATGATTTCTTAAAAAAAAGCACACACGATATTTACAATTATAATATATATACAATTATATACAAATATAAAATGACATTGTCCAAAAATACCGTTAAAGTGACCGGAAAATATGTTTCGCAGTCCTCCGTTAAAATGATGCTACCTGACCTCCGTGACAGTGATGCTCGACGTCTGAACTTCTTGCCCTCTGACATGCCCCACCTGATATGTTATTACTTCGTACACCTTCGGCTCAGTTCGGCAACTTGATTGACACTTGGCTAGCTTCCTGACTCCTCCTCCTAGCAAGGCCGGCGCTATGGGCGGGCCTTAGGGGGCCGGGCCCGCCTAGAGAGCTCCTGTGCCACCCCTCCATCCAATTTGCATTTAATAAATTATTTTAATAATAATAATAATAATTTACGTGCAGTATTTATATATTTATTGATGTGTATTTAAGTGCAATGTTTGACTTATAGGCTAATCTTATAAAAAAAACCTCCCGGAAGTTTGACTGATTGTTTACAAAAAAGGGGTTTCCCGCTGAGCCGCTCTGACCGTGTCAGGGTTACATCATCCAGATCACCATCTCCGCCCACTCGTTCCCTTTCACCCAACCAGACTTTTCCCCGTTCATTATCCCCTGAGTACTAATCACCGTCACCTGTGTCCCATCAACCATATGGACTATAAAACACTCACCTTCACTGCAGTCACTTGTCTGGTCTCGTCATTCCATGGCTCACAGACTTCCCGATCACTTACCTTCTACTTACCGTCGCTTCACTCATCTTGGATCAACCCATCCGTACCAGCCATCGCCATGCCACCTGCAAGAGAGGGAAAGAAAGAGAGAGACTTAAAACCACAGCTAAGCTTCATTGAACTTTCTATGTTACTTCTTCTCACCTGTTATCTCCGACCGCATTCCTTCTGCAAAATAAACACTGATAACTTACCATCTTGTCTGATTCCTCTGTGATCCGTGACAGAAGACCAGACCACAGAAAGGAGTAATTATGCAGAATCAGTCGGATTTAGAAGAGGATTCCTCAGCGGCTAATCCTCCGGTCGCCGCGGCACTCTTTCCACCACCTCCACTTCCGCAACCTCCCGCTGCTTCGTTCACTGCCTCTGCGAGTCCCATGGCCCGGCCAGCACCCTACTCTGGTGAGGCGGAGAACTGCAGTGGGTTTCTTCTCCAGGTATCCTTGTATATCTCCATGAATGAGCATCAGTTCCGTAGGGATACCGCCCGGGTGGCTTTCATTATCTCACTGTTATCTGGTCAAGCACTTCGATGGGCACAGTCATTGTGGGATTCAGATGCCCCGGTGGTCAAATCCTTCTCAAGTTTTAAACAGCACTTTAAAGAGGTTTTTGGGCAAACAATATCAGAACTGTCCATTCACGACCAACTCTATAACCTCCGTCAAGGAAATTCTTCAGTGAGTTCGTATACGCTTCAGTTCCGCACACTAGCCGCAGCTAGCGGCTGGAATGAAACCGCCCTTATCACCGCCTTTCGTCATGGTTTGAATTCCAACGTCCGCCAGCTGTTGGTGGTGTATGAGGACAGCATGGGGTTAGAGAATCTGATCCAGCAGACAATCCGTACAGCCCAGCGTCTCACCGCTTGTGATAGGTTTGTACCCACTGTAAGTTCTCCGCCTCCGGCGCCTTCAGTCACTCCTCCAGCACCAGTTCCAATGGAAGTAGACTCCACCCACCTTTCTACAGCTGAACGCCAGCGCAGATTTCAACATTCCCTCTGTCTATACTGTGCTTCCGACAAGCATCTCCTCAGTTCTTGCCCTGTACGACCTCCGCGACAGGCGGTAAGTGCCATTCAACTCTCCCCGAAGATTGAGCCTCTCACACGTACCAGAGTACATGTATTAACCTCCTGTGTTTGTCTCCCAGCGCAAGCCCTCATTGACTCCGGGTCTGCGGGGAACTTCATATCCACCCAGTTTCTCCAAAAGTTGAATATTCGGCGACGCCGTCTGTGCCGAGATCTTCCCGTCCAAACCATACAAGGCAAGCCATTAGGTCGTGGTCGAATTCGCCATTATACACCCACTCTAACTCTTCGTATCGGCTGTTTACACTCTGAGGAAATTTCTCTTATGGTGCTGGAGGAGTCCACCGCGGATATCATCCTGGGACGTCCCTGGTTAGTACAACATCAGCCGGTACTCCACTGGGGAACTGGAGAGGTACTCCGTTGGGGTGAAGATTGCCATAGATCCTGCCTCAGTTCCATCCAGAAGGTTCATTCTTCGTCCCGTTCCAAGTCACCCGCAGGGGAAACTAGAGTTCCTGTCTGTTCTACTTCGGTGGAAAGCCCTGAAGTCCAAGTTCAAGGCGAAATCCCAGTGGAGTACCAGGCGTTCCAGGACGTATTCAGTAAGGAACTGGCAACCAAACTACCTCCACACCGGCCATGGGACTGCGCCATCGACTTGCTACCCGGAGCCACCCTTCGCAAAGGTCGTATATATCCTCTGTCCATCCCGGAACAGAAGGCCATGGAGGAGTTTGTGAAGGAAGCTTTACATCAGCAGTTTATTCGACCATCTACCTCCCCTGCCGCTTCGAGCTTCTTCTTTGTGGCCAAAAAGGACGGAGGCTTGCGGCCCTGTATCGATTACCGTCATCTTAACTCTCAGACTGTCAAATTCAGCTATCCCCTTCCTCTGGTACCTGCCGCCCTGGAACAGCTGCGTGGTGCACGCATTTTCTCCAAACTGGACCTTAGAAGTGCGTATAATCTGATCCGAATCCGGCATGGAGATGAGTGGAAAACTGCCTTTGTGACCCCCTCGGGCCACTACGAGTATCAGGTCATGCCTTTCGGACTGTCCAACGCTCCTGCCGTCTTCCAAGGTCATATGAATGAAGTCCTTCGAGAGTTCCTCAACCGTTTTGTAATCGTCTACATTGATGATATACTCATATACTCTTCTTCTATGTCTGAGCACCATCAACATGTCATTCAGGTCCTCGAGAAGCTGAGAGCACACAGGTTATATCTGAAGCTGGAGAAGTGCGAATTTCACACCTCTACCGTTCACTTCCTGGGTTATGTCATCAACCAACAGGGCATCCAAATGGACCAGAGGAAGGTGGAAACTATCCAGAACTGGCCACAAGCCTCCTCCGTAAAGGAACTGCAACGATTCCTGGGGTTCGCGAACTTCTATAGACGATTCATCCGGAACTACAGTCATATCAGTGCTCCCCTCACTTCTTCCCTCAAGGGACGGCCCAAGTCTCTGTCCCTATCTCCCTCCGCAGTACAGGCCTTCCAGCGTTTAAAGGAAACTTTCATCACTGCTCCCATCCTCATTCATCCAAACCCGGACCTTCCGTTTGTGGTAGAGGTAGATGCCTCATCTACTGGAGTAGGAGCAGTTCTCTCTCAGCGGCAGGGTGAGCCACCCAAACTCCTTCCATGCGCCTTCTTCTCCAAGAAATTAGCCCCGGCGGAGCGGAACTATGACGTCTGTAACCGAGAGCTGCTGGCCATCAAACTGGCCCTTGAGGAGTGGAGGCACTGGCTGGAGGGAGCTAACCATCAATTCACAGTAATCACCGATCATCGCAACTTGGAGTACTTAAGGGAGGCTAAAAGACTGAACCCTAGACAAGCCCGCTGGGCTCTATTCTTCACACGCTTCAACTTTGTGGTGTCATATCGTCCCGGGAGTAAGAATTGCAAGGCTGATGCACTTTCACGACTCCATCACACCTCTGTTGAAGATCTTCATCCCGAACCTATCCTCCCTCCAGCCGTAATCCTTAGTCCAATCGTCTGGGAGGTTGACCAACAGATCGCCCAGGAACTGACACGTCAACCCGCTCCGCCGGGAGGTCCAGAAGGGCGTATTTTCGTACCTCCACATCTACGTACTCCCCTTCTGGACTCCGCTCACTCCCTTCCGGGCTCTGGACATCCGGGTAGCAAGCGTACCCTCTCGCTCCTCAGTCAACGGTACTGGTGGCCGTCCATCTCCAGAGATGTCTCCAGGTTCATCCGCGGTTGTTCAGTCTGTGCCATCACCAACACCCCGAGGAGAGTCCCAGAAGGCAAGCTCGTGCCGTTACCTCTTCCCAGGCGACCATGGTCACACATTGGTGTCGATTTCATGACTGATCTACCCAATTCAGAAGGCTTTACCTGCGTATTCGTTGTTGTGGACAGGTTCTCTAAAGGTTGTAAGCTGATTCCCTTACCTGGTCTTCCCACTGTGTTACAAGCAGCTGAAGCTCTATTCCACAACGTCTTTAGGAACTTCGGCCTCCCAGAGGATATCGTCTCGGATCGGGGACCTCAGTTCATCTCAAGAGTATGGCAAGCCTTCTTCAAACTCCTCGGGGTCACCATCAGCCTTTCCTCTGGCTACCATCCGCAGACTACCGGCCAGACTGAGCGGAAGATTCAGGAGATTGGACGTTACCTGCGGACGTACTGCCATCAGTACCAGGACAGCTGGAACCGTTACCTCCCATGGGCTGAGTATGCCCAAAACTCTCTGCGGCAGAACACCACCGGGCTCACCCCCTTCCAGTGTATCCTTGGTTACCAGCCTCCACTCTTTCCTTGGTCGGGTGAGCCCTCAGAGGTTCCAGCTGTCGACTTCTGGTTCCATCAGAGCGAGGGGGTATGGGACTCAGCTCATGTGCATCTACAGCAGGCAGTACGGAGACACAAGGAACAAGCGGACCGTCACCGACTCGACACCCCTCAGTATCAGCCAGGTCAAAAGGTGTGGTTGTCGACTCGAGACATCCGTCTCCGTCTACCTTGCCGTAAGCTGAGTCCTCGATTCATCGGACCATTCACCATCCAGAGGCAGTTGAACGAAGTGACCTACAGGCTCAATCTTCCCCCTCATTTCAGGATTGCTCCTTCATTCCATGTTTCCTTACTTAAACCCTTCACTGACCCTGTCACCCCTGTTCCCTCAGATAACCTTCCCACTGACGTACCTCCTCCCGTTCCCGTTGAAGAGGAGCCCATTTATCGAGTCCGCTCTATCATGGATTCTCGGCGGCGAGGTCCTCGGCTGGAGTACCTGGTGGACTGGGAGGACTATGGACCAGAGGAACGTTCCTGGGTCCTGCGAGATGACATCTTGGATCCAACGCTACTCACCCAGTTCCACAGAGATCATCCGGATCGTCCGGCTCCCAGGGGTCGTGGTCGACCTCGCCGCCGGCAGCGCCCGTCTCAGGCGTCAAGAGCCGCCTCGGGAGGGGGGGGGTACTGTCAGGGTTACATCATCCAGATCACCATCTCCGCCCACTCGTTCCCTTTCACCCAACCAGACTTTTCCCCGTTCATTATCCCCTGAGTACTAATCACCGTCACCTGTGTCCCATCAACCATATGGACTATAAAACACTCACCTTCACTGCAGTCACTTGTCTGGTCTCGTCATTCCATGGCTCACAGACTTCCCGATCACTTACCGTCGCTTCACTCATCTTGGATCAACCCATCCGTACCAGCCATCGCCACGCCACCTGCAAGAGAGGGTAAGAAAGAGAGAGACTTAAAACCACAGCTAAGCTTCATTGAACTTTCTATGTTACTTCTTCTCACCTGTTATCTCCGACCGCATTCCTTCTGCAAAATAAACACTGATAACTTACCATCTTGTCTGATTCCTCTGTGATCCGTGACAGACCGCAGCATCTCGGTAAAGTTATAGCGACGCGACGTGCTCGGTTTTGCCTATTCAGAAACGAATGGAAAGAGAAACTCATGAGATTCCAATCCCAAAAACGTCGACTTCAGCTGTATTTAGAACGTGAGTAGGACAGTTGGTTTTATTACTCTTCGTAAGTTGCACCAGACGTGGTGTAAATTATGCATTTGACACTGATATGCAATATGTGTGTGAGTGTGTCGTAGTTGATTATGCATGGTTGATTTAATACTTAACTTGAGATTTGTGACTATTTGGCTGTTATTATAGGAAGTTGGCTTATAGCATGCTGTGTTCACGGAACAATTCAGACAAGGTTCATTAGTTAACATTAGTTAATGACTAACATGAACTAACCATGAGCGATACATTTGTTACTGTATTTGTTAATGTTAGTTAATAAAAATACAGCTGTTCATTGTTTGTTCATGTTAGTTCACAGCCTATAGGCTATAACTGTAACATGATATCTCATGATAGCCGAAATATGATTGGGCAATAGGCTAATTATAGTTAGGATATTGAAATCGGTATGAAACTGTTGTAGCTAGTGTTGCCACCCGTCCCGGTTTTTCCGGGATTGTTCTTCTTTTTAACAACCTGTCCCGGGAAATTTATAAACTCTCCCTGATATACAAAAGGCTCATAAGAATTATGATATACAAAAGGCTCAAAAAAATTTCAAAAGGCTATGTGAATATGTCCCGGTTTTCGAAAGGCAACGAAGAATATGTCCCGGTTTTCGAAAGTCTACGTGAATATACGTTCAAACAGCGCGCACGGCAGAGAGGTAGAGAGCGCGAGACCTTGCGTGCATGAAGCGCATGTAAGCACCCCCCCCCCCCCCACAATTTATTTGTTTGTCATAATTAGCCCCACCCCAAGAATATTAAATGCCCGTCCATTGATTTGTTTCTGCCGCCAGCTCTGACTCCTAGCGGTGTTAAGCGTAAACGTGCCATCAACATTTCCTTGTACTCTGATTGGTCAAATGTCGAAAATGTTAAGGAAAAAGTCAAGAATGGCCCCCTCTGATTGGCTGAAAATGTTATAATGTCAAGAATGGCGCTCTCTAATTGGCTGCAAATGTTATAGCGCGTCGACATGATTGGCTGTGGCGTTCAACATTATCCCCCTTTTGACGGACTATCCTTCGGCAGCTGGCGTTCAGGTCGCAGTCTCCATTGGAGGCGTGGGTTTGAATCCCACTTCTGACAAACCTAACCTTTGGCTGCTCAAGCTAGAGTCTTTAACCCTCTGGCAAGTTTATCCAGAAATGCAGTAATGTTGACAAAGCACTGCAATTCAGTTCATGCTAGAATTAACCAAACATTAAAGTAACAAAAACCACCCACAGTTTCCTCCCAGTTTCGAACTGGGGACCTTCTGCGTGTGAAGGGAACGTGATAACCATTACACTATGGAAACACATCTTCAGGATTCAGACATAAATCATTAGGTGCACGCTTTTTAAAAAGCGTATAAAGGAAATGAGCCCTACACCCACCTAGCGTGGCAAACAGTTTAAATCTTCTGTCAGAAGACAACTGCTGTTTCTGCTCAGTTTCAAACCAAGGACCTTACGCACGTTAGGCGAACGTGATGACCACTACACTACAGAAACCTGTTGATCAGGTCATTAGGCATGGCAGTCTGCCTACAGCTCCTTGGTACGATGGCCTTCACCTGTCTCAAAAGTAAGGGTTTTGTAGCGAATTGCAGCATTTATGTCTAAAGTGCCTCCACTTGGGAGATCCAGTCCTTTACTGCTGCCAAAAGACCGGTACAAAAGTTTTGCTCCAGCAAACAAGTTACAGGAGGAGCTGGCCAGGGTCCCCAGACAACTGTTTTAATGACAGCTTGAGCAAAATGCAACGTGTTGGCCAGGAATCGAACCCGGGTCAAATGCTTAGAAGGCAGATATTCTCACCACTATACCACCAACGCAAGACCATTGGGTGTAGGCTTAAAAAAATTGCATGAACTTATTGACCTGACCTACCAGGCACCATATTAAAAAAGAGGTCTCTAATATAATAATGTAACACGATTTATAGAGACACTTCATATTTAAATGGTATTAGATTATTTTTTGGATTCTCTGGCTTCTGTGAAGCGTTGAGGTAAAATGATGCATGACGCCGTTCCGGGAAATCGCGCTGTCGGGGACAACTACCTGTCTCTGCAACTCCTCTTTAGTATAGTGGAAAGTATCTCCGCCTGTCACGCTATAGTCTGGGGTTCGATTCCCTGATGGAGAGATCCAGTTCTTTACTGCTGCCAAAAGACATTAACAAAAGTTTTGCTCCATCAAACAAGTTACAGGAGAAGTTGGCAAGGGGCCCGGACGACTGTTCTAAAGACAGCTTGAGAAAAATGCAATTCGTTGGGCGGGAATCGAACCCATACAGCAAGAATGGACAGACCCAGGAATTGAACCCATACAGGAAGAATTCTCATAATCAAGGTATTTAATTTAAAAATGTGAGACTTTTTATACAGACACTTCATATTTAAATGGTATTAGATTTTTTTTTTTTGATTCACTGGCTTCTGTGAAGCGTTGAGCTAATATGACGCTGTTCCTGGAAATGGGAAGGCTGTTTGTAGCGAGCTGTAGTCGCACTGATCGGGGGTGACAACCTGTCTCTGCAACTCCTTGTTAGTATATTGGAAAGTATCTCCGCCTGTCAAGCGTAAGACTGGGGTTCGATTCCCCGACGGGGAGATCCAGTCCTTTACTGCTGCCAAAAGACCAGTACAAAAGTTTTGCTGCAGCAAACGAGTTACAGGAGGAGCTGGCCAGGGTCCCCAGACAACTGTTTTAACGACAGCTTGAGCAAAATGCAATGCGTTGGCAGGTAATCGAACCCAGGTCAACTGCTTGGAAGGCAGCTATGCTCACCACTATACCGCAAGACTGTTGGATGTAGGCTGGAAGCCCTGTTGTGCGGTCAGCAAAGAAATTTTGCAATACATTAGCAGCTGGCAGGTGCAGATGAACTGAAACTCTCTTTGTTTGGACCTGGCACTTAAAAAAAATTGCATGAACTTATTGACTTGACCTACCAGGCTCCATATTAAAAAATTTTTTTTAATAATGTAACACGTTTTATACAGACACTTCATATTTGACACATGACGCCGTTCCTGGAAGTCGCGCTGATCAGGTACATCTACCGGTCTCTACAACTCCTCGTTAGTATAGTCGAGGTATAGTACAGTAGTATAGTATAGTATTTTTAGAAGATGGCTCCTTCCCATAATCTGCCCTGCAAGCAGTGTGACAGTCTGTAAATTCCACAAACAACAGTATAGAGGTCATTCGGCATGGCAGTCTGCCTACAGCTCTTTGGTACGATGGCCTTCATCTGTCTCAAAAGTAAGGGTTTTGTAGCGAATTGCAGCATTTATATTTAAAATTCCTCCACTTGAGCACCTTTCGCGTGTAAAGCAAATGTGATAACCACTACACTACGGAAACTTGATTTGTATGTCAGTCCCACCTCTTCTAGGGTACGCTTGTTCAAAAGCAAATTAAACTATAGACTGCCCAGTGTTTTTAACATGGCAAAAGCTGCTAATTTTGTTGGCAGACCAAACATTTTTTTATTACTGTACAGGAAACCTCAATGGTCATTTGTTTTATTTTTGTCCTTTTCTAAAGAGATTGAACCACAAACATCCCTGCAAGTGTACTGACCTGCTCAACAGAAAATCGCATATGAATTTTTTACAAAAACCACCCACAGTTTCCGCCCAGTTTCGAACCTTCGCGTGTGAGGCGAACAGTCTGCCTACAGCTCCTTGGTACGATGGCCTTCAACTGTCTCAAAAGTAAGGATTTGTAGCGAATTGCAGCATTTATATTTAAAATGCCTCCACTTGTTTCCGGCCAGTTTTGAACTGAGGACCTTTCGCGGCGGGAGTCGAAAATGGTTAAGCTTAACTTCCCTTAACTTTTTTTTAATTTAAATTGCATGTATATTGTCATGTAATCGTATTGTTATCGTGTTGAATGGATTGTGACGATAAGAAACAGTAAACTCCTCGTTGTGAATACAGCTGTTATTTTATAAGAGTATCTTTGTTTGTAAAGGTGAATGTTTCATCATAATCTCTCACTATGCTTAAAATATATGTTAACAGTGCAGTAAGATGTAATGTGCAGTAGTATGGAGGACCAAACTTGCAATTAAAAATGAATGAATAAATAAATGAATAAATAGATAGATAAATAAATGTGATAATAGGAAAATAAATAAAGGAATAAACGACTTGATAAAATAAATATGATTCATTTTAATCAAATGTATTTTTGTATATTTTTCCCCTAATTTATAATTTTTTGCTTTTATATTTTAATGTATTTGTATTATTTTTAATTGTATTTACTTATTATTTTATTTATTTGTTTGTTCCATTTATTCTTATATTTATTTATGCATTCATTTATTTGTATATTTATTTATTCATATATGTATTTATTTCCAGATTTATTTATTTTAATCTTTATTTATTTTTATTTTTATTTCTTTATTTTTATATCTATTCTTACATTTTTTTGATGTGCATGATAATTAGGTTGGTTGGTCTTGCTTACCAAATATAAATATTAATTAACAAATAAATAAAAGCAGAAAATAAATTAAGGGAAATAATACAAAAATTAGTTTGATAAAGAATAAATCATATTTATTTTATCAAGTCGTTTATTCCTTTATTTATTTTCCTATTATCAAATTTATCTTTTTATTTGTTTACATGTTTATTTATTAATTTAATTTCTGCGGGTTTGGTCCTCCTATAATGTAATTAATATCAGACACACACATATATTACATTTAAATTACAAACAAATATATATATGTGTACAATTTAATGGTATAATTTAACATTTTTAATTAGTTAACTTGTTAACTTTTTATATATACATATATACATTTTTAAAGCAATTTAAATAATGAATATTAAATAATGCAAATTTAATAAACAGTACGTGCTCTAAGGCTGCATTTATTCAGAAACATTATATAAAGAAACATTAATATTATGGAATATTATAGCATTGTAAAATAACTTTTTTATATATATCACTGATGCTTTAGTATTAACTGTCTTATTTCATTTTGTTACTGTAAGTATTTAAATGCTTATGCTGAGACGCTAATGAATACATTCTGATTTCAGAACAGCATCATGAAGAAAACAGTGTTCTTCCCAGGGAAAGTCAAAGTGTCTTTCAGGAAAGGCCCATCAGGCCATTTACGCCGGGACCCATCAGAAGAGGCAAAAAGAATTAAAGACAACCCTTTACTGCAGGACAAGTCAACACCTCAAAGAGAAGATCTGGTCAAGTTGAACGCCCGTTCTGTTGTGTTACATAGAGGAGGGGATGTCTCTGACAAGCAAGAGGTGTTGGGAGAATGCATTCTTCAGTTCGGCAAGTACAAGGGCAAGTCTTTCAAGTGGTTATTAGAGAATGATGGCAGCTATGCTTTGTACCTGTCCGATAAGGTTGAGGAAGAAGAACAGGCTGGGCAGTTCAACCCAGAGGGTCCATGCAATGATAGCCTCATTTCCTTTCTTGAGTATTCAAGAAGCTTCAAGGAAATTGAAGATCTTAAACAGTATCTGTCTCAAAGGCCAGACGCAGTGCCTTTTTTGACAGAGGATGACAATACTGTTGGATTTGGATCCAGAGCACAAGACACTTGGAGGAAGATTTGGGATACCAGGGCAGACGGATATGCTTTCTTTATAATGAGGCAGGAGTGTGTGCCAGGCAGCAAAATGTACAATTTGCAGCAGTATCTTTTAAAACAGCAGCAAAAACAGATGACCAAAAACACTCCTCCGATGCCCTCACCATCAGCTTCCGCTGCAAGACCACATGTTCCTTCCATTACTGACTCTGATCAGCCTGGTGAGTTAATAAAATTCATGCAAGTTTGCTTATATTGATTCTTGAAGCCTGCCTAGCTACTGATGCATTTGTCATATTTTATAGTAATGGAGGAGGATGAAGAACTGGAGAGGATGATGCTGAGTATTTCTCCAACAAAATATCTCACACAGCTGAGTAAGTAAATCAAGTATCGTGTCATGTGTGTTATATATACCCATGTCAAATTCTTATAAAATTGGTATAAAATTGTACATACTGGAGAGAAACCATTCAAATTATAATGCTTAATTTTTAGGATCATCTGCAGCCACAGGATCCACAGTCTTATCTACAACAGGTTACTTTACACAACAGGTTACTTTATCAGTTTTGGAGGCTTATTCGGTTACATACAGACTTATCTTACATTTCTGTTTTTTAATGATCTTATTTGTTGTTTTGGCACTGTTCTTGCCTGTTCTAAAACACATGTTCTTTTGTTCTAACTACTGTTAAGGTTTGAATATACCAGTGGTGAGGGTGAGTGCACTTCATGAATTGTATGCATGCTATTTAAACTGTTTTTATTTGTTGTGAAAAAGTGGACTGTTTACTTACAGACATTTGAACATTATCAGAATGTGCATTACTAGAATAAATAACAAAATACATAGAATAAAATAATAAATAATGATTAGTCATTTAATGTAGTCAAGACAATCAAATACATATCATGTACATTCAGTGTTTTAATATGTTTTTAATTTCCTCCCTGTGCTTTTCCTTGCAGCTCTGCCGCAGCCTCCATCAACATCAGCTCCTGTGTGTAGGCCTTCTTCATAGGGTGAAGGCTTTATACCACCTCAAGCAGCACAATCAGCACCTCCACCTGCACCAATGCCGTCTGCACTGACTGAAACCCCTGTTCCCAGCTACTTGAACAAAAAAAGTAAAGACAGTTAAACACACGAGCATTAAATGTGTTATACACGCATATATATATATATATACACATTTATTTCCTTTGCTTTGTGTTCCGTGCAGTTCTGCCACAGCCTTCACCACCATCACATGCAGTCTCTAGTTCTCCCAATCCACCAGCTCCTGTGTGTAGACCTTCTTCACAGACTGATGGCTCTGTACCACCTCCTGCAGCACAATCAGCACCTACAGCTCCTTCATCAATGACGTCTGCACAGACGGAAGCACCTGTTACTAGCTACTTGCAAGATATTAGCCACTGGAACTGCTCTCTTCATCAAAGAATTTGGATGAAAACAGAGATGGAGTCCATGGGGCTCTGGCCAGGATCACACCCAGTAAGACACCTAATGAATATGGTCTCCTTGTGGCGCTATCCACCTCAGCCTGAGCTTATAGAGACAAACATGGGCCTTCCGTCACCAAAGTACTTCCAGCTCCATCCCTTTTTCATTTGGAAACCTGAGCACAGTATAAATGAAAGGCTTAGAAACAACTACATCCTGCCCTGACTCTACAGCTGTCCAAATCCTCATGTTGTGTCCTCAGGTGTGGGAAGACCCCGAGTGATCCTTGGCACTAGTGGGCAATATTACATCCTTGCTTCACGTCTGTGCTGTAAGGCATGTAAAAAATACTGGTTCGCTGATAAACCTCAGTGGGTGGACATGCTACCACAGCAATTCAGAAACATCTTGCCAACCTTCCTCACTCATAAGAAGGCAATCTGTAAAACTGTGATGGATGAACTGAGGCGCTCTGGAAAATCCCCTAATGACAAGGCCAACCAGCTGTCTGAGTTGCTTCACCTTAAGTTTGAAAGAGCCCACCTTGCATACCTTCTCATTGTGCAGAACGTCAGGGATGCTGAAGCAGGGCTGTATGGCCAGAAAACCATCACAGGAGCATTGAGGAAGGATGACACACCTGCTTCGTTTGGGGGTTACGAAGATACTGATGGGTGGCATGGGGTGTCTGTGTCTGCACATTATCTGGTGGAGTGCCTGCTTCAGGAATATCACCGGCAAGAGGCAGCTCTCCCTCAGCTCCTTCAAGGAACTTTTGGACAGGTGTTCAGATCAGATCACACACGCAAAGTTGCTAGAAAAGTGACCCTCTCATCTGGCACAATGTCATCCTACGCTGTGATGAACGAGAACTGGATGATCCTGTCCTGGGTGATGCTGCAGTGTGAGAGTGAGCAATCCTTGAGGTCAATGTACTGTGGGATGGCCAATCGCTACAGTGCTGCTAGCATACCCAAGGCCAAGTACCATTGGGTGGACAGGTAAGAATAATCACATCTCATCACACATCACATCAAGATGTGTAAGCAAAGGTAATGAATACATTAAAATTAAAATGTATTTCCCTTTTATGTACTTAGGGACTGCTGTGCTGCTTTCAGAGTGATGGACCCAGGACCGTATGAGCACCAGCAGTGGGAAGCTTGGAGGACCACTGAAGCTACTGTGGCAGAGGTTACATCAGAAAACCTCAAGAATGTAAATGCCGCTTGCAAGAAGTACAATGAGGACATGGTGGTTAAACTAGACTTGTTTCACTGTATGCGGCGATTCACCAGGGAATGTGTTTCGGAGCACCATCCTCTGTATAGCTCGTTCTGCCAGTTCCTCTCTTCTGCCGTAGTAGATCAGAGTGACCTGGAGAAACTGAGGAACGCATACAAGTTCTGTGGAATTGAGCCTGCTAATCCCACAAAGCAGCACATCAGAGCGCACTGCAGGACAAAAGTGCCACATCCTAGAGAGCTGGTCCAAAGAGTGGAAGAAGTACTTCACCATTTCCATCTTGCAAAGGATCCCAACAACATCTTCCTTTTTAAACCCTTGATGCTAAAATTGTGGTACAACTGAATCATGTCAAGGGTGAAGGAGCTGCTGTGCCCATCTGGATCCCTGTCAGAGGCACTTCACAGCAAGAGGGGTTTCATTTCCAACAGGCTCAGTGAGTAACGGGTAATCGCGTCTCTCCTGAGCTGTTCCAGGCGCAGGGTATGACTGGTGTCGCGCGCTGGAATTATCAGCCGCTGGGGGACCTGAAGCAGCCTGGGCTTGACTTACCTGGAGTGTTTGACCCTGTTTTGATGATGGAGTTAAACAGGGCATCTATAAGAGTGACTGGGTAACCCAAATATCCAGCCTTCCACATCTCCAGCTGGGACACAAGAGAGAGGTTTGGCCTACAATATGTGGAGCCAGGCTGTCGACCTGTGCCTCTTGACTTTGACAAACACAAAAGCAGGAAGACAGACCTAGGGATGCAAGAAGAGTCTTCATCTGGCACTGATTTCTCCTTTCCATCTCAGGTAAGCCTTTAAAGTTCTTTGATAACAAACATTTTATTGAAAAACAAATACTTAATAATTCTCGCTCGCATATAACACTAATTTTGCTGAATTTCAGAAATGCTTAGAGGATTCCTCTTCTGCTGAGACCCCTCTTGCTCCTGAACCAGAGGCCACCCAACAGACTCTCATTTTCAATGTTTTTCTACTCCGAGTGCTGTGACAGTGAAGGAACAAACATCTGAGGAGTTTCTTTTAGATGCAGGTAATTATATTATTCATACAGGCACCAATGTGTGTAATCTGTTTGCCTAATCTATGCACACAAAACAAATACTTCGTTTAATAATTTTGTGAATCTCTTTTAGAACTGCCAAGCACACCACCACTGCCTTTAGCTGCTTCTCCCTGTGCTGCTCGGACTGGACCCATTAAGACAGGCGGTCGAGTCTTTGTGTTGGACCATAACAGATGGACAGATCCAATGAGAAATGCCATTGATGGTTTGCTGGCCAAGCACCACGGGAGCAAGGACCTCCTGACAAAGGTGGATGGTGAATATGCTGCTATGGTACAGAGTGCCTGCACTGACCCAAACAGCCTTTTGCACTCAACCACAAAGCAGCACATGAGCAGGTACATAAAAAACCTTGCTAAAAAAAAGAACACTAATGCTTCACTCAACACCAGCCCAGAGAAGCTCCTGGAGACACAGCAGTTATGGCAGCTTCTTCACTCAGGCAGTGAAACCATCAGTGTCCCAGTGACAGTACTGCCACCTGCCCCAGTCAATCCTCCCGCAAAGAGTGTTCCTGAGACTGTCTTTCTGGACCAGGCAGCGCTTGAGAAGATGGTGAAGGACATCATAGAGAAGCAGCAGGCAGTTCAGCAGCAACAACAACAGCATATGCTGCAAAAAAAGCACACTAGATCCTGTTTAGCCTGTGGTCAGCCTAATTCTCGATACATGGGTGATGGCACCTCAATACATTTCTTTTATCAAGGTGGTGATGTTAAATACTTCTACTGCTCCAAGAAAGTTTTTGACACATATTCCGCAGAGGGCCTGACCAACCCCAGAATGCCCTTTGAAGACTTTGCAGAGACTCCTTTTTTTCAGCGAGAACTGGAGTCCTCGAAGCAGAGAGGGGCAGAAAATAGGAGGGTGATTGAGGAGAGAAGCAAGAGAAAGTCAGTAATGGAGCATCCTACTGGTCGTCTGTGCAGATTCTGCCACCTGCCACTGAAACAAGGACCCAACAGTCCTCATATTCACACTGGTTTCCCTGGAGTGGCAGGCAAATACATTTACTTTCCTGCTAAAGTGTTTTCCCTTTATCAGGCTCAGGGAATGAAATTTCATGGAAAGACTTTCAGCAGTCTCCATTCTATGAGGCTGAGAAGCAGAGGTGGATTGAGGAAAAGAAAAAATGACTTCACTGACAAATGACATGCCCAGACCTCAAATACTGTTTATAGCTCAAAGACATTCCTTGCACAATCTTATGCATATATGTATATACATATTATTGCACTTTTAATGTATATATATATATAATTTTTTTAAATATTTAATTTATTTCCATTTGTTCATTAAAATACCAAAAGTATTGTATTTTATTGTATTGGATTGTGTTTTAGTGTTTTTTTTAAGTTCATTTATTGACTTGCATTATTTTATCTTGCTCAGATTTGAAAAACACTAAATGTTAAGCACTGGTACTATTATACTCTGTACATAATTGTTTAATTTAAAATACTTTTTTTCTTGTTTTTTCCTGTTCTCCTCAACTTTAGATATTATTATTGCTGTTGTTTAATCTATAATCTATCATTTTAAATTGTTACATTTATTTCCATTGTTCATTAAAATCAAACAATTGTGTCCTTGTTTGCATTGTACTTTAGTGTTTTTAAAGTAAATTTTATTGACTTGCATTATTTTATCTTGCTCAGATGTGTAAACACTAAATGTTAATAACTGTTGTCATTAAACACTACATAATTATTTGATTTAAAAAATCTTGTTTTTTTCCTATGTTCTCCACAGCTTTATATTTTATTATTTTTATTATTAATGTTATTGTTGTTTAATCTATAAGTATTTAATACATTACCTTTTTCAGTTTTACATAATAATATGTATATTTTTGTACTATAAATAAAACGAGAAACTTACTATTTGGTGTTTACTGGTTATATTTCATATATATATTGGATTTCTGTACATAGTTAAACAAATATAATGTAAATATCTCAATGTAAAATGTAAAGGTCTAAAACATTATCAAAATGTTCTTTACAATTATTCACATTCAAATATTTTCTATATTAAAGAAAACTAAACCCTATTATAATGTAAATGTTTATTAAGGTAGTTGCACATTTTGTACATTCTACACAATAACAAATCTTACACGTTTTATTCTATTTTTGTGCACAAAGTTAGTTTATTATATGTAAATCGTACTTAACATGAGTTTCTAATCATTTTTTAATCTAGACACACTTTATGGTAGTTGTGGTCGAGACGAGACTCGAACCTGTAATTTCGTGTATTTTTTCAGGCCCGCCTCCCTGGAATTTCCTGCGTTCTTATTGGCTAGCAACGCTCTACACCTACATGCGACTGGCCCTCCCTGGGATTTCCTGCGTTCTTATTGGCTAGCAACGCTCTACACCTACATGCGACTGGCCCCCGCGTGGAAGGCAGCTATGCTCACCACTATTGAAGACTGTTGGATGTAGACTGGAAGCCCTGTTCTGCGGTCAGCAAGAATTTTCGCAATACATTAGCAGCTGGCAGGTGCAGATGGACTGAAACTCTCTTTGTTTGGACCTGGCACTTAAAAAAATTGCATGAACTTATTGACCTGATCTACCAGGCACCATTTTAAAAAACAAGGTCTCTAATTTAATAATGTAACACGTTTTATACAGACACTTCATATTTAAACGGTATTAGATTTATTTTTGCATTCACTGGCTTCTGTGAAGCGTTGAGCTAAAATGACGCATGACGCCGTTCCTGGAAGCCGCGCTGATCGGATACAACAACCTGTCTCTGCAACTCCTTGTGGAAAGTGGAAAGTATCTCCGCCTGTCACGCGGAGACTGGGGTTCGATTCCCCGACGGGGAGATTCAGTCCTTTACTGCTGCCAAAAGACCTTAACAAATGTTTTGCTCCAGCAAACAAGTTACAGGGAAGTTGGCAAGGGGCCCGGACGACTGTTTTAAAGACAGCTTGAGAAAAATGCAATGCGTTGGCCGGGAATCGAACCCATACAGCAAGAATGGACAGACCCAGGAATCGAACCCATAGCAAGAACGCTCGTAATCAAGGTCTTTAATTTACAAATGTGATGCGTTGGCCGGGAATCGAACCCGGTCACCTGCTTGGAAGGCAGCTATGCTCACCACAATACCACCAACGCAGGCCTTTGAACGTAGACTGGAAGCCCGGTTGTGCGGTCAGCAAGAATTTTCGCAATACATTATCAGCTGGCAGGTGCAGATGAACTGAAACTCTCTTTGTTTGGACCTGGCACTTAAAAAAATTGCATGAACTTATTGACCTGACCTACCAGGCACTGTAGTGATCTTTTTCTTTGTAGAAAAGTTAGAAGCTCAGACCAGGAGACAGTGGAAGTTTTCCAAGCAGAAGTTCTTTATTGCTTGTCGGTAGCTGCAGTCATTCCAACATCGTCTAACTAAGGGAACTTTACATTGTAGTTTATATACATTTCAAGGGGGAGGGATTACATTGTGAGGAACAAAGCATTAAATGAGCTGAAACATGAGAACAGAACGGTGCAGGACTTCTCGCACTGAGATAAGAACTCCAAGACAAATGGTCTCAGTAATAAAATGGAAGGATTTCAAACTTGCTCAGCATGACTCTTCACCCGGTAAAACAATGAGAACAGGAAAAGCCTAGCCTTCTCGTACTGAGATGGGACAGTCAGGAATATCCTGCTGGGAACCCCTACCATTTGCAGAGATTTCCTGGTCTCATCATTTATAAACCTTCTCAATATAAAATACTATTGTATTGGATATCTAAATTAAACATTTAAATAAAATTTGTAATCCTACAGCACCATATTTAAAAACAAGGTCTCTAATTTAATAATGTAACACGTTTTATACAGACACTTCATATTTAAACGGTATTAGATAATTTTTTGGATTCACTGGCTTCTGTGAAGCGTTGAGCTAAAATGACGCATGACGCCGTTCCTGGAAGCCGCGCTGATCGGATACAACTACCTGTCTCTGCAACTTCTCGTTAGTATAGTGGAAAGTATCTCCGCCTGTCACGCGGAAGACCGGGGTTCGATTCCCTGACGGGGAGATCCAGTCCTTTACTGCTGCCAAAAGACCTTAACAAATGTTTTGCTCCAGCAAACAAGTTACAGGGAAGTTGGCAAGGGGCCCGGACGACTGTTTTAAAGACAGCTTGAGAAAAATGCAATGCGTTGGCCGGGAATCGAACCCATACAGCAAGAATGGACAGACCCAGGAATCGAACCCATAGCAAGAATGCTCGTAATCAAGGTCTTTAATTTACAAATGTGATGCGTTGGCCGGGAATCGAACCCGGTCACCTGCTTGGAAGGCAGCTATGCTCACCAGTATACCACCAACGCAGGCCTTTGAACGTAGACTGGAAGCCCGGTTGTGCGGTCAGCAAGAATTTTCGCAATACATTATCAGCTGGCAGGTGCAGATGAACTGAAACTCTCTTTGTTTGGACCTGGCACTTAAAAAAATTGCATGAACTTATTGACCTGACCTACCAGGCACTGTAGTGATCTTTTTCTTTGTAGAAAAGTTAGAAGCTCAGACCAGGAGACAGTGGAAGTTTTCCAAGCAGAAGTTCTTTATTGTTTGTCGGTAGCTGCAGTCATTCCAACATCGTCTAACTAAGGGAACTTTACATTGTAGTTTATATACATTTCAAGGGGGAGGGATTACATTGTGAGGAACAAAGCATGTAAATGAGCTGAAACATGAGAACAGAACGGTGCAGGACTTCTCGCACTGAGATAAGAACTCCAAGTCAAATGGTCTCAGTAATAAAATAGCAGGTGTTCAAACTTGCTCAGCATGACTCTTCACCCGGTAAAACAATGAGAACAGGAAAAGCCTAGCCTTCTCGCACTGAGATGGGACAGTCAGGAATATCCTGCTGGGAACCCCTACCGTTTGCAGAGATTTCCTGGTCTCATCATTTATAAACTTTCTCAATATAAAATACTATTGTATTGGAACTCTAAATTAAACATTTAAATAAAATTTGTAATCCTACAACACCATATTAAAAAAAAGGGTCTCTAATTTAATAATGTAACACGTTTTATACAGACACTTCATATTTAAACGGTATTAGATTATTTTTTGGATTCACTGGCTTCTGTGAAGCGTTGAGCTAAAATGACGCATGACGCCGTTCCTGGAAGCCGCGCTGATCGGATACAACTACCTGTCTCTGCAACTCCTCGTTAGTATAGTGGAAAGTATCTCCGCCTGTCACGCGGAAGACCGGGGTTCGATTCCCCGACGGGGAGATCCAGTCCTTTACTGCTGCCAAAAGACCTTAACAAATGTTTTGCTCCAGCAAAGAAGTTACAGGAGAAGTTGGCAAGGGGCCACCGACGACTGTTTTAAAGACAGCTTGAGAAAAATGCAATGCGTTGGCCGGGAATCGAACGCATACAGCAAGAATGGACAGACCCAGGAATCGAACCCATAGCAAGAATGCTCGTAATCAAGGTCTTTAATTTACAAATGTGATGCGTTGGCCGGGAATCGAACCCGGGTCAACTGCTTGGAAGGCAGCTATGCTCACCACTATACCACCAACAAAAGACTGTTGGATGTAGACTGGAAGCCCTCTTCTGCGGTCAGCAAGAATGTTCGCAATATGTGACCCGTCACAGAAACCAGGGACACAAGTCGGCAGCACAACTTTCGAGCAAAATGAGAAAGAAGAGTTTTTTTTCAAAATTGGTGATTTTCAATTTTTTGGAGAATCTGTTAATTGAAATCACGAAGAAGCCTCTCCATGTTTGAGATAGCAGTATTGGTATATTTAAAAGCTTACATTTTGAGGTTGAAATCGGCTTGTTTTCGGAGATTCTAGCATGCAGTAGGGGCGTGGCGTGTCATTGTCTGTGTGTATTTCCATACTGAATAACCCGGCGCTTTTGCCCCCGCCCTCCAAGTCAACCACATGGCTACTTATTATGCTGTGCTCTGGCCAGCTCTCTCTGATATCAAAATTCAATGAAGATGGATGCCGCAAAGATTGTCGCAGACGAGATGAACCGTCTGGCAGTTACACCGAAAATGTTTTCGCCGCACTTCGTGGGCTCGGGAAACTGAACCGGAGGTATGGGCGCAGCGCGCTCGCCCTCAGTGCTTCAATACGGCGGCTCGGCTCGCTGACAGCGGTGGCTGGCTGTTTCATATGTGACGGAGAATCGAAATAGAGGATGCAGTTAAGACCTTTGCTGCTGCGATGAAGGCCTGCCGTGCGTGTTTCTGAAATGTAAGTTAAGCTTCATTTGCTCTTTAGTCGTTATTTAAGATGCTGAACCTGCTGATGATATAATGTGCTTGCGGACATTTCATTTGTGTGTGTATACGCACATAAGAAAGTGGTGTAAAGAGATTTGCAACAGTAATTTGAGGAGGTGAAATGTGATTATTTGGAAAATTGCAGAAATGACTGCTTAAAGAAAAATGCCAGCAGGCATTTGCCTCCTACATAAACTTTAATATTGTTGACATTTTGGGCACACGAGCGTTGCGTACTATTTGCGCTATAGATATGTAGGCCTATGGCTTATTGGTCTTTGTTTGTTGTTGTTGGTTTTGCGTTATATGTATATGGCATATTGGTCTTTGTGTGTTGTTGCTGGTTTTGCGTTATACTGTATGTATATGGCATATTGGCCTTTGTGTGTTGTTGCTGGTTTTGCGTTATATGCAGGCTATATGGCATATTGGTCTTTGTGTGTTGTTGCTGGTTTTGCGTTATATGTATATGGCATATTGGTCTTTATGTGTTGTTGCTGGTTTCGCGTTATATGCAGGCTATATGGCATTATTGGTCTTTGTGTGTTGTTGCTGGTACGTTGCAAATAGAGGGGCAGCACAATTGTTTTTCGCCTAGTGCGGCAGAAGTGCACTCATTCGAAGTGTAAAAAAAGCTGTAAAGCACATGGAGGAGCTTTACAGGGGGTATGGCTTATCTAAATGAGATGTAAATGAGCCCTATTGTCACCCCCAGCAGCAGAGACAGGTGAGAACTGCACAATCTTTAGCTCGTTTTCTCCTCTTTGAGCTTTTTTAAGTGCCTACTTTAAAATGGCCACAACTTCTCCAAATATTATCAGATTTCCACATGTTACACATCGTTGGAAAGCTTGGATATTACACTCTCAGAATCTATGAATAACTCAAAATGCCCCAGAACCGACTTGTGTCCCTAGTTTCCGTGACTGGTCACATATATTAGCAGCTGGCAGGTGCAGATTAATTGAAACTCTCTTTGTTTGGACCTGGCACTTAAAAAAATTGCATGAACTTATTGACCTGACCTACCAGGCACCATATTAAAAAAAAGGGTCTCTAGTTTAATAATGTAACACGTTTTATACAGACACTTCATATTTAAACGGTATTAGATTATTTTTTGGATTCACTGGCTTCTGTGAAGCGTTGAGCTAAAATGACGCATGACGCTGTTCCTGGAAGCCGCGCTGATCGGATACAACTACCTGTCTCTGCAACTCCTTGTTAGTATAGTGGAAAGTATCTCCGCCTGTCACGCGGAGACTGGGGTTCGATTCCCCGACGGGGAGATCCAGTCCTTTACTGCTGCCAAAAGACCTTAACAAATGTTTTGCTCCAGCAAACAAGTTGCAGGAGAAGTTGGCAAGGGGCCTCGGACGACTGTTTTAAAGACAGCTTGAGAAAAATGCAATGCGTTGGCCGGGAATCGAACGCATACAGCAAGAATGGACAGACCCAGGAATCGAACCCATAGCAAGAATGCTCGTAATCAAGGTCTTTAATTTACAAATGTGATGCGTTGGCCGGGAATCTAACCCCGGTCAACTGCTTGGAAGGCAGCTATGCTCCCCACTATACCACCAACGCAAGACTGTTGGATGTAGACTGGAAGCCATGTTCTGCGGTCAGCAATAATTTTTGCAATACTTTAGCAGCTGGCAGGTGCAGATGAACTGAAACTCTCTTTGTTTGGACCTGGCACTTAAAAAAATTGCATGAACTTATTGACCTGACCTACCAGGCACCATATTAAAAAACAAGGTATCTAATTTAATAATGTAACACATTTTATATAGACACTTCATATTTAAACGGTATTAGATTATTTTTTGCATTCACTGGCTTCTGTGAAGCGTTGAGCTAAAATGACGCATGACGCCGTTCCTGCAAGCCGTGCTGATCGGATACAACTACCTGTCTCTGCAACTCCTTGTTAGTATAGTGGAAAGTATCTCCGCCTGTCACGCGGAGACTGGGGTTCGATTCCCCGACGGGGAGATTCAGTCCTTTACTGCTGCCAAAAGACCTTAACAAATGTTTTGCTCCAGCAAACAAGTTACAGGGAAGTTGGCAAGGGGCCCGGACGACTGTTTTAAAGACAGCTTGAGAAAAATGCAATGCGTTGGCCGGGAATCGAACCCATACAGCAAGAATGGACAGACCCAGGAATCGAACCCATAGCAACAATGCTCGTAATCAAGGTCTTTAATTTACAAATGTGATGCGTTGGCCGGGAATCGAACCCGGTCACCTGCTTGGAAGGCAGCTATGCTCACCACAATACCACCAACGCAGGCCTTTGAACGTAGACTGGAAGCCCGGTTGTGCGGTCAGCAAGAATTTTCGCAATACATTATCAGCTGGCAGGTGCAGATGAACTGAAACTCTCTTTGTTTGGACCTGGCACTTAAAAAAATTGCATGAACTTATTGACCTGACCTACCAGGCACTGTAGTGATCTTTTTCTTTGTAGAAAAGTTAGAAGCTCAGACCAGGAGACAGTGGAAGTTTTCCAAGCAGAAGTTCTTTATTGCTTGTCGGTAGCTGCAGTCATTCCAACATCGTCTAACTAAGGGAACTTTACATTGTAGTTTATATACATTTCAAGGGGGAGGGATTACATTGTGAGGAACAAAGCATTAAATGAGCTGAAACATGAGAACAGAACGGTGCAGGACTTCTCGCACTGAGATAAGAACTCCAAGACAAATGGTCTCAGTAATAAAATGGCAGGATTTCAAACTTGCTCAGCATGCCTCTTCACCCGGTAAAACAATGAGAACAGGAAAAGCCTAGCCTTCTCGTACTGAGATGGGACAGTCAGGAATATCCTGCTGGGAACCCCTACCATTTGCAGAGATTTCCTGGTCTCATCATTTATAAACTTTCTCAATATAAAATACTATTGTATTGGAAATCTAAATTAAACATTTAAATAAAATTTGTAATCCTACAGCACCATATTTATAAACAAGGTCTCTAATTTAATAATGTAACACGTTTTATACAGACACTTCATATTTAAACGGTATTAGATTATTTTTTGGATTCACTGGCTTCTGTGAAGCGTTGAGCTAAAATGACGCATGACGCCGTTCCTGCAAGCCGCGCTGATCGGATACAACTACCTGTCTCTGCAACTTCTCGTTAGTATAGTGGAAAGTATCTCTGCCTGTCACGCGGAAGACCGGGGTTCGATTCCCCGACGGGGAGATCCAGTCCTTTACTGCTGCCAAAAGACCTTAACAAATGTTTTGCTCCAGCAAACAAGTTACAGGAGAAGTTGGCAAGGGGCCACCGACGACTGTTTTAAAGACAGCTTGAGAAAAATGCAATGCGTTGGCCGGGAATCGAACGCATACAGCAAGAATGGACAGACCCAGGAATCTAACCCATAGCAAGAATGCTCGTAGTCAAGGTCTTTAATTTACAAATGTGATGCGTTGGCCGGGAATCGAACCCAGGTCAACTGCTTGGAAGGCAGCTATGCTCCCCACTATACCACCAACGCAAGACTGTTGGATGTAGACTGGAAGCCCTGTTCTGCGGTCAGCAATAATTTTTGCAATACTTTAGCAGCTGGCAGGTGCAGATGAACTGAAACTCTCTTTGTTTGGACCTGGCACTTAAAAAAATTGCATGAACTTATTGACCTGACCTACCAGGCACCATATTAAAAAACAAGGTCTCTAATTTAATAATGTAACACGTTTTATACAGACACTTCATATTTAAACGGTATTAGATTATTTTTTGCATTCACTGGCTTCTGTGAAGCGTTGAGCTAAAATGACGCATGACGCCGTTCCTGCAAGCCGCGCTGATCGGATACAACTACCTGTCTCTGCAACTCCTTGTTAGTATAGTGGAAAGTATCTCCGCCTGTCACGCGGAGACTGGGGTTCGATTCCCTGACGGGGAGATTCAGTCCTTTACTGCTGCCAAAAGACCTTAACAAATGTTTTGCTCCAGCAAACAAGTTACAGGGAAGTTGGCAAGGGGCCCGGACGACTGTTTTAAAGACAGCTTGAGAAAAATGCAATGCGTTGGCCGGGAATCGAACCCATACAGCAAGAATGGACAGACCCAGGAATCGAACCCATAGCAAGAATGCTCGTAATCAAGGTCTTTAATTTACAAATGTGATGCGTTGGCCGGGAATCGAACCCGGTCACCTGCTTGGAAGGCAGCTATGCTCACCACTATACCACCAACGCAGGCCTTTGAACGTAGACTGGAAGCCCGGTTGTGCGGTCAGCAAGAATTTTCACAATACATTAGCAGCTGGCAGCTGCAGATGAACTGAAACTCTCTTTGTTTGGACCTGGCACTTAAAAAAATTGCATGAACTTATTGACCTGACCTACCAGGCACTGTAGTGATCTTTTTCTTTGTAGAAAAGTTAGAAGCTCAGACCAGGAGACAGTGGAAGTTTTCCAAGCAGAAGTTCTTTATTGTTTGTCGGTAGCTGCAGTCATTCCAACATCGTCTAACTAAGGGAACTTTACATTGTAGTTTATATACATTTCAAGGGGGAGGGATTACATTGTGAGGAACAAAGCATGTAAATGAGCTGAAACATGAGAACAGAACGGTGCAGGACTTCTCGCACTGAGATAAGAACTCCAAGACAAATGGTCTCAGTAATAAAATAGCAGGTGTTAAAACTTGCTCAGCATGACTCTTCACCCGGTAAAACAATGAGAACAGGAAAAGCCTAGCCTTCTCGCACTGAGATGGGACAGTCAGGAATATCCTGCTGGGAACCCCTACCATTTGCAGAGATTTCCTGGTCTCATCATTTATAAACTTTCTCAATATAAAATACTATTGTATTGGAAATCTAAATTAAACATTTAAATAAAATTTGTAATCCTACAGCACCATATTTAAAAACAAGGTCTCTAATTTAATAATGTAACAGGTTTTATACAGACACTTCATATTTAAACGGTATTAGATAATTTTTTGGATTCACTGGCTTCTGTGAAGCGTTGAGCTAAAATGACGCATGACGCCGTTCCTGGAAGCCGCGCTGATCGGATACAACTACCTGTCTCTGCAACTTCTCGTTAGTATAGTGGAAAGTATCTCCGCCTGTCACGCGGAAGACCGGGGTTCGATTCCCTGACGGGGAGATCCAGTCCTTTACTGCTGCCAAAAGACCTTAACAAATGTTTTGCTCCAGCAAACAAGTTACAGGGAAGTTGGCAAGGGGCCCGGACGACTGTTTTAAAGACAGCTTGAGAAAAATGCAATGCGTTGGCCGGGAATCGAACCCATACAGCAAGAATGGACAGACCCAGGAATCGAACCCATAGCAAGAATGCTCGTAATCAAGGTCTTTAATTTACAAATGTGATGCGTTGGCCGGGAATCGAACCCGGTCACCTGCTTGGAAGGCAGCTATGCTCACCACTATACCACCAACGCAGGCCTTTGAACGTAGACTGGAAGCCCGGTTGTGCGGTCAGCAAGAATTTTCGCAATACATTAGCAGCTGGCAGGTGCAGATGAACTGAAACTCTCTTTGTTTGGACCTGGCACTTAAAAAAATTGCATGAACTTATTGACCTGACCTACCAGGCACTGTAGTGATCTTTTTCTTTGTAGAAAAGTTAGAAGCTCAGACCAGGAGACAGTGGAAGTTTTCCAAGCAGAAGTTCTTTATTGTTTGTCGGTAGCTGCAGTCATTCCAACATCGTCTAACTAAGGGAACTTTACATTGTAGTTTATATACATTTCTAGGGGGAGGGATTACATTGTGAGGAACAAAGCATGTAAATGAGCTGAAACATGAGAACAGAACGGTGCAGGACTTCTCGCACTGAGATAAGAACTCCAAGACAAATGGTCTCAGTAATAAAATAGCAGGTGTTCAAACTTGCTCAGCATGACTCTTCACCCGGTAAAACAATGAGAACAGGAAAAGCCTAGCCTTCTCGCACTGAGATGGGACAGTCAGGAATATCCTGCTGGGAACCCCTACCGTTTGCAGAGATTTCCTTGTCTCATCATTTATAAACTTTCTCAATATAAAATACTATTGTATTGGAAATCTAAATTAAACATTTAAATAAAATTTGTAATCCTACAACACCATATTAAAAAAAAGGGTCTCTAATTTAATAATGTAACACGTTTTAGATTATTAGATTATTTTTTGGATTCACTGGCTTCTGTGAAGCGTTGAGCTAAAATGACGCATGACGCCGTTCCTGGAAGCCGCGCTGATCGGATACAACTACCTGTCTCTGCAACTCCTCGTTAGTATAGTGGAAAGTATCTCCGCCTGTCACGCGGAAGACCGGGGTTCGATTCCCCGACGGGGAGATCCAGTCCTTTACTGCTGCCAAAAGACCTTAACAAATCTTTTGCTCCAGCAAACAAGTTACAGGAGAAGTTGGCAAGGGGCCACCGACGACTGTTTTAAAGACAGCTTGAGAAAAATGCAATGCGTTGGCCGGGAATCGAACGCATACAGCAAGAATGGACAGACCCAGGAATCGAACCCATAGCAAGAATGCTCGTAATCAAGGTCTTTAATTTACAAATGTGATGCGTTGGCCGGGAATCGAACCCGGGTCAACTGCTTGGAAGGCAGCTATGCTCACCACTATACCACCAACACAAGACTGTTGGATGTAGACTGGAAGCCCTCTTCTGCGGTCAGCAAGAATGTTCGCAATATATTAGCAGCTGGCAGGTGCAGATGAATTGAAACTCTCTTTGTTTGGACCTGGCACTTAAAAAATTTGCATGAACTTATTGACCTGACCTACCAGGCACCATATTAAAAAAAAGGGTCTCTAATTTAATAATGTAACACGTTTTATACAGACACTTCATATTTAAACGGTATTAGATAATTTTTTGGATTCACTGGCTTCTGTGAAGCGTTGAGCTAAAATGACGCATGACGCCGTTCCTGGAAGCCGCGCTGATCGGATACAACTACCTGTCTCTGCAACTCCTCGTTAGTATAGTGGAAAGTATCTCCGCCTGTCACGCGGAAGACCGGGGTTCGATTCCCCGACGGGGAGATCCGGTCCTTTACTGCTGCCAAAAGACCTTAACAAATGTTTTGCTCCAGCAAACAAGTTACAGGAGAAGTTGGCAAGGGGCCACCGACGACTGTTTTAAAGACAGCTTGAGAAAAATGCAATGCGTTGGCCGGGAATCGAACGCATACAGCAAGAATGGACAGACCCAGGATTCGAACCCATAGCAAGAATGCTCGTAATCAAGGTCTTTAATTTACAAATGTGATGCGTTGGCCGGGAATCGAACCCGGGTCAACTGCTTGGAAGGCAGCTATGCTCACCACTATACCACCAACGCAAGACTGTTGGATGTAGACTGGAAGCCCTGTTCTGCGGTCAGCAAGAATGTTCGCAATATATTAGCAGCTGGCAGGTGCAGATGAATTGAAACTCTCTTTGTTTGGACCTGGCACTTAAAAAAATTGCATGAACTTATTGACCTGACCTACCAGGCACCATATTAAAAAAAGGGTCTCTAATTTAATAATGTAACACGTTTTATACAGACACTTCATATTTAAACGGTATTAGATAATTTTTTGGATTCACTGGCTTCTGTGAAGCGTTGAGCTAAAATGACGCATGACGCCGTTCCTGGAAGCCGCGCTGATCGGATACAACTACCTGTCTCTGCAACTCCTCGTTAGTATAGTGGAAAGTATCTCCGCCTGTCACGCGGAAGACCGGGGTTCGATTCCCCGACGGGGAGATCCGGTCCTTTACTGCTGCCAAAAGACCTTAACAAATGTTTTGCTCCAGCAAACAAGTTACAGGAGAAGTTGGCAAGGGGCCACCGACGACTGTTTTAAAGACAGCTTGAGAAAAATGCAATGCGTTGGCCGGGAATCAAACGCATACAGCAAGAATGGACAGACCCAGGAATCGAACCCATAGCAAGAATGCTCGTAATCAAGGTCTTTAATTTACAAATGTGATGCGTTGGCCGGGAATCGAACCCGGGTCAACTGCTTGGAAGGCAGCTATGCTCACCACTATACCACCAACGCAAGACTGTTGGATGTAGACTGGAAGCCCTGTTCTGCGGTCAGCAATAATTTTCGCAATACTTTAGCAGCTGGCAGGTGCAGATGAACTGAAACTCTATTTGTTTGGACCTGGCACTTAAAAAAATTGCATGAACTTATTGACCTGACCTACCAGGCACCATATTAAAAAAAAGGGTCTCTAATTCAATAATGTAACACTTTTTATACAGACACTTCATATTTAAACGGTATTAGATTATTTTTTGGATTCACTGGCTTCTGTGAAGCGTTGAGCTAAAATGACGCATGACGCTGTTCCTGGAAGCCGCGCTGATAGGATACAACTACCTGTCTCTGCAACTCCTTGTTAGTATAGTGGAAAGTATCTCCGCCTGTCACGCGGAGACTGGGGTTCGATTCCCCGACGGGGAGATCCAGTCCTTTACTGCTGCCAAAAGACCTTAACAAATGTTTTGCTCCAGCAAACAAGTTGCAGGAGAAGTTGGCAAGGGGCCTCGGACGACTGTTTTAAAGACAGCTTGAGAAAAATGCAATGCGTTGGCCGGGAATCGAACGCATACAGCAAGAATGGACAGACCTAGGAATCGAACCCATAGCAAGAATGCTCGTAATCAAGGTCTTTAATTTACAAATGTGATGCGTTGGCCGGGAATCGAACCCCGGTCAACTGCTTGGAAGGCAGCTATGCTCCCCACTATACCACCAACGCAAGACTGTTGGATGTAGACTGGAAGCCCTGTTCTGTGGTCAGCAATAATTTTTGCAATACTTTAGCAGCTGGCAGGTGCAGATGAACTGAAACTCTCTTTGTTTGGACCTGGCACTTAAAAAAATTGCATGAACTTATTGACCTGACCTACCAGGCACCATATTAAAAAACAAGGTATCTAATTTAATAATGTAACACATTTTATACAGACACTTCATATTTAAACGGTATTAGATTATTTTTTGCATTCACTGGCTTCTGTGAAGCGTTGAGCTAAAATGACGCATGACGCCGTTCCTGCAAGCCGTGCTGATCGGATACAACTACCTGTCTCTGCAACTCCTTGTTAGTATAGTGGAAAGTATCTCCGCCTGTCACGCGGAGACTGGGGTTCGACTCCCCGACGGGGAGATTCAGTCCTTTACTGCTGCCAAAAGACCTTAACAAATGTTTTGCTCCAGCAAACAAGTTACAGGGAAGTTGGCAAGGGGCCCGGACGACTGTTTTAAAGACAGCTTGAGAAAAATGCAATGCGTTGGCCGAGAATCGAACCCATACAGCAAGAATGGACAGACCCAGGAATCGAACCCATAGCAAGAATGCTCGTAATCAAGGTCTTTAATTTACAAATGTGATGCGTTGGCCGGGAATCGAACCCGGTCACCTGCTTGGAAGGCAGCTATGCTCACCACAATACCACCAACGCAGGCCTTTGAACGTAGACTGGAAGCCCGGTTGTGCGGTCAGCAAGAATTTTCGCAATACATTAGCAGCTGGCAGGTGCAGATGAACTGAAACTCTCTTTGTTTGGACCTGGCACTTAAAAAAATTGCATGAACTTATTGACCTGACCTACCAGGCACTGTAGTGATCTTTTTCTTTGTAGAAAAGTTAGAAGCTCAGACCAGGAGACGGTGGAACTTTACATTGTAGTTTATATACATTTCAAGGGGGAGGGATTACATTGTGAGGAACAAAGCATGTAAATGAGCTGAAACATGAGAACAGAACGGTGCAGGACTTCTCGCACTGAGATAAGAACTCCAAGACAAATGGTCTCAGTAATAAAATAGCAGGTGTTCAAACTTGCTCAGCATGACTCTTCACCCGGTAAAACAATGAGAACAGGAAAAGCCTAGCCTTCTCGCACTGAGATGGGACAGTCAGGAATATCCTGCTGGGAACCCCTACCGTTTGCAGATATTTCCTGGTCTCATCATTTATAAACTTTCTCAATATAAAATACTATTGTATTGGAAATCTAAATTAAACATTTAAATAAAATTTGTAATCCTACATTTCCCCCTTTGAGAGTTCTAAATAACTCTCACAAAATACAAATTTAAACACTTAAACAAACATGCAATTTTAGGGTCCGTGACGTCCCTACGGGTAATAATCTTCAGTCATCTGGTGTAATTTGCTGAAAGATCAAGAATGTCTTGTTGGCCCACCATGTTTGCGCACAAGTGAGTCCTGGAATGCAGTCATCTTCAGATGTGACATGCACACTTTCTTTCCAGCAAACAAGGCATTTGTGACATATTCATCAGCTCTAAGAATATGTTGTTTCTGGAGTCCGGACTTTGTGCGATCTTCATGATGTGTAGTAGTAGGACAATCTTGATCATGTCGATGGATGATTGAAGGTTTCGTATGTGAGTCTCTGCGTTGTGTATTTTTTTTTCTTTCGTGATAGTATGTTCGGCAGTGGGTCTAGTTGTTTTCTGGAGGTTGTGGCTTCATACGCAGGTGAGGAGGTTGATGCGTATGGGTCTCGGGACAGTCATCAGTGGTGTCTGCACAGAGTAAGAAAGAAAAAACAAAAGACAGTAGAGCAGTATTTGTTCAAACACTAGGGTTGTAAACTTTTCTGAGTCAGCTTTTGTTGTTTCCTCTTTCCCTATTTCTTAAACCTTTGACACCTAAGGAACAGTGAGGTAAGGATGGACTAGGATAGGGCCTATGAGGGAAGTCTTCACCCCAGGGTTAACCCCCGAAGCCTGTTGCGTTGGGTACTTCCCGGGGCTCCTCACTGGTTCCGTGTCCTAACCTATCCCTGTAGGTGGGGGAACAACCTTACAGTGTGTACAATGAGTCCAGGTTTTCCTTCCCTGACACAATACTGCAGCTGCTGTAATCAACATCACTTGATGTGGCCCATGCCACTTTGGTTCTAATGGAGGAAACGTTTTTGTACAGATCAATTATTGATTCAGGAGGCATAATTTTCTTCTGTGCTGCACTACCTGAACAAACTTGTACAGTTGCATAGAAACAAGCCTGTTTAGCTGCCATATCAGCAAGATAATTATCTTTAGCTTCCGTAGTATTAGTTGTGAGATGTGCTTTCACTTTGATCACTGCTAATTTCTTTGGAAGTTTCATGGAAAACATTAGATCTTTCACTAATTCAGCATGCTTAATGGGGGATCCAGCAGAAGTTAGAAACTGTCTGGTTTGCCAAATGACACCAAAATCATGAATTACCCCAAAAGCATATCTGGAATCTGTGTAGATATTAGCAACTGATCCTGAAGCTAGTGTGCATGCTCTTGTTGGGGCTACTAGTTCTGCAGCTTGAGCTGAAAAATGATCTGGAAGACGTCCTGAAGCTAACACTTCCGTGATTGACGTTACTGCATAACCTGCTCGTCTGTAGTAATTTCTCCTTCATCCTCTAACAAAACTTCAGTCATAGCAGACATTGTACATGAGGACGGATTCGTGACAGGTGCAAGCTGTAAGACAATATTCGGCATTATTGTGGACACTGCATGATGGCTTTTTTTACGTTTACAGTCTGACCTAACACTATTAATGATGAAAGGCCTGTGCTGTAAAATAACATTTAAGGCTGTGAGTCTACTTTAACCAGTGTCCCCCAAAGGAGAAACTGAGATAGTTACTTTCCTTTTGTTCTATTAAACAAAAACAGAAGTCTTTTATCTCTGTTGTAAGTTAGTGGGGAAATTAAGCACTCACAGCCCAACTGGTTAACAACTAAAACAGCCGCCCAACGAGCTTAATGACGAGGGGAGGGGCTGCTTCAGAGGAGCCAGCAGGCTGAGCAGAAGCTGAGTTACATTGTTAGTTTCTCTAACATTCTTTTTGTTTTTTCTACACTCTTTTCCCCAATGTCCATGTTTACCACAATAATAACAACTGCTGCCCTCTCTCTTAGGACATTTGCGTTTCTGTTGCTTCTCTGCGTTGACCTTAAAGGATGCTGCTGCAATTTTCACTCTTGCCTTGACATCAGAGTTTCTTTCCCAAGTAACTAAACTGTCCAAGTTGTTTTGCAGGGTTCTAGTGACCCATGTGACATTTAAGAAATGCAATGCATTTCTATGCTCTGACAAAAGACCATCACACCATGTGCGAGCTAAGGGGCCATTATCATTTAACACCTTCTCTGAAGTGTCCGCTATACCACTGTATGCAGCAGCTGACTGACAAAATATTTCTGTGTACTGACTAACAGTTTCATTCTTCTTCTGTACACAACTAGTTATCTTTGACCAGTCCACTTTTGGTCCAACAATGCTTTTTAACGCTCTCATAACTATCTCTCAAGTCATCTTTTCTAGCATTTTGAAACTCAAAATAGTTTACAGAATTTTCAAAATCACTGAATTCTGACTGTTGCTTTTGTGTTTTCCCGCTTTATTTTCTCTTCAGGTGCTGATTGTAGACACCTGAAGTTTTGCTGTTTTTCTTTTCACTTTATTTTTGTTATAGGTAATTAAGAAGATTAAAATTTAGTTAGGATAGTTTTGTTTATTATTTTTGCTCCCTCCTGAAGCTTTTATTCCCTTTTTTCCCTGTTTTAATGAATTACGCTTCAGTTTTACCTTTGGTTGGCAATATTCTTTCTTGAGCTGGGGCTCCCCATGGTCTCTCTCATCTCTTTGTTACATTTTCCCTTAACACCAAAAACAGGAAACTGAGGCTGCAATTCACATCAGCTCAATAAAACCTAAGAATAGAAGATTGGAAAAACGTTGCCTGGTCTGCTAGTCTCAATTTCTCCTGCAACATTTAGATGGGTCTCCTGCAAAAACTTGAAAGCATAGATTCATCCTGCCTTGTATCAATGGTTTAGGCTGTGGTGTGAGGGAAACTGGTTTCTTGAACACGAAAATGAGTTCACTAAACTCGAATGGCCCCCAAAGTCACCAGATCTCAATCCAAAAGAGCCCTTTTGGCATGTGCTGAAACGGAAGATTAGCATCTTGGATATGCAGTTGACAAATCAGCAACTGTGTGATGCAATCATGTCAATATGGACCAAAATCTCTGAGGAATGTTTCCAGCATCTTGTTGAATCTATGCAACAAAGGATTAAGTTCTGAAGGAAAAAACATGTCTAACCTAGTACTAGCAAAGTGTACTTATTGAATGGCCAGTGAGAACAACTCCCTGTTGTTTTCTGACTCATATACACTGTATTATCTAATAAAGGCACAACACATATTAAAGTGTTCTAATTTTGTAAGGACAGCACTCACTTTTGCACCACTATGAATGTGGGTGTCTGATCGACGAGTTCCCTGTCTGATGAAGTGAGCCGGAGTCTCTTCCAGGTGGAGCAGAGATCTCTCTGGTCATGCACACAAATAATCATTTCATCATAGAATATTTTTTTTAATCTTTTAGCTAAGGATTATGAGTTTGAGTATGTTTTGAACTTTGATGTTATTCACTATAAATCTTCATAGAAATATATTAATTGAATTTTATAAATACTCACTGTGCTCGTCACACGTGGAGTCTAGATCCATTCTGAGAGCCCGGTTTGATGATTTGGTACAAGGTAAATAAATGGGCCTGTGTAGAAAGTTATAAGATGTAAAGCATTAATTGGCCATACAGAACTCCAAGGCAGTCTGCTTGTTAAGCCATGACATATGGAATACTGTTTTTGGTCCAAGTCTTTACTCCGTTTCAACTGAGAATACCATCTCAACAGCTGTTTATAAGCCTTATTTATTTACTTATAGCAAACATTTAAGATAAAAACAAAACACTCAAAAAAATGATGTGTTGGCTTTACTAAACTTTTTTATGTAAAAAGGTTCCACCGGTTCCACATAACTGGGTTTCGTTAAACAAACATACTTTGTTTAACGAATAACTTCAACATCATGAAAGTCATTTTAAGCGGCCCAATTAAACTCTGAGCTGGGTGTTAAATGAACACTGGAGCAGTGTTAAAGTTAATGAGATAATTAAGTGAATAATTGATTGATGATTGAACATTATTGAAGACACCTGATGTTAACAAGCAGAATCACTGAAGGAGAAAACCGGAATTTCAGGTCACCAATATGGTTATCAGTGTTTGTTTTAGTTGGGCTCTTGACCCCCACATTATTAACTTTATATTTTGTCTGGCTGCTGTATCTGAGTTACAATAGCCAGATAATCAAATAGAAAATGTGATCTGTAGATGTTGGTTGTGTTTTAACATAATCATTATATCACAATCATTTGACCTGAATCACTGAACTCATACAGAAGCCAAATTCTGAGTTAAGTTTACCTTATGGATTATTGCAGCACTGCCATTGTAGAGCAACTATAAGTTACATGAACAAATTATGTTTGTTTAACGAAACCCAGTAATGTGGAACCGGTGGAACCTTTTTACATAAAAAAGTTTAGTAAAGCCAATACATCATTTTGTTGACTGCAGAATAGGTTTGCAAGCATCTAAATATATATCCAAGGAATGGGTAGTTGAATCTTACCTTGCCATCAAAGATATCGTAATGTTTTCTCTCATCCTAACCAGAGCAATGTCGTAATCATAAAACTCCTTTACATTTTTGTCCTTAAGGCCTCTCAAATTAAAAAGTGGATGAAGAATCAACTCCATAGCTTTAACTTCACCAATACCTTTGTAAGAGAATTGAAGCAAAGTATAGTTTGTATAAAAAAGTATAATCAATGTAGTTTAGCGTCTGTGCATGACAGGATACAATCAACATAAATTCACAATTATATATATATTTTTTTTATTTAAACTTTTGTAGGATTACAAATTTATTTAAATGTTTAATTTAGATTTCCAATACAATAGTATTTTATATTGAGAAAGTTTATAAATGATGAGACCAGGAAATCTCTGCAAATGGTAGGGGTTCCCAGCAGGATATTCCTGACTGTCCCATCTCATTACGAGAAGGCTAGGCTTTTCCTGTTCTCATTGTTTTACCGGGTGAAGAGTCATGCTGAGCAAGTTTGAACACCTGTTATTTTATTACTGAGACCATTTGTCTCATCTCAGTACGAGAAGTCTATGTCTTTCCTGTTCTCGTGTCTCATGCTGAGCAGGTTCCACAATCTGTATACCTTATTTACATTTGCTTTGTTTTCAGAAAAGTCTCCACCTATATGCAATCCCTCCCCCTTGAAATGTATATAAACTACAATGTAAAGTTCCCTTAGTTAGACTTGATTGAGAGGACTACAGCGACGAAATAAAGAACTTATACCTCAACAATCTCCTGGTCTGCAACTCTATCTTTTCTACACTTGAGAAGAAAAAGTTCACAACAGATGGTGCCGTGAGCCGGATGGAGCTGAAACACCTGAATCCAGAACTGAATCTCAACAAAAGATTTCAACAAAGACTGAATTCCAGACTGAATCTTGAAACTTCAAGCTAAAAAAAAAAAAGAATCTCAACAAAGAATGAACTTTGACTGAATTCCAGACTGAATTTTGAAACTTCAAGCTCAACAAAGATTTCAACAAAGAATTATCTTTCTGACTGAGTTCCAGACGTAATCTTTCCGTACAACTAAAGATTTGGTGAGTTTCACTCTATTCAAAGAACAACTGCAGACCAGTACGAATTTTGTGCCTCTGCGCCGTCAGAGAAAGAGTTATCAGACAGCTGTAGTGTTTGATTACCTAAAGTTATCCTTTAAAAGTTGTCTTTTAAAGATAAAAAATATATCCTCTGTTCAGGCAGGGACGTTTTTAACATCACATGTTAAAAAGATATCCTCTGTGTCAGGCAGGGAAGATTAGTATTATTTTGCTAATTATTTGTTTTGTTGTTTGTTACCTTGTGGTGTTACCCTCTAAAAAATTTCTTTTAGAGAAGAGAGTTTGATCCTCTGAATAGTCAGGGAAGTTGTTGGTATCCTCTGTGCAGACAGGGAAGATTTTAGCATTCAAGTTAAAATATTGTTAGCCTCTGTGCAAGCAGAGAAGAGGTAGTCTTACAGGCTATTTATTTTGGTTACCCTTTTAAAAGTTTTTCTTTTAGAGAGGAAAGTTTGATCCTCTGTTTCAGGCAGGGAAGAGTTAGCAATACATGCTAGTAATTTGGTTTTATCCTCTAAAAAGTTAGGAAGGTGAAAGATCCTTTCCGTTTCTTTCAGGGAAGATTAGCGTAACGTGCTAATATTTTGTGTTTCATCCTCTGTTTCTGGCAGGGAAGTTAAATGTGATGTGTTGGTAACAAGGAAGGTTTATCAACAGTTAGATCTGTGACATAAGTGTAGACTCTTTTGATCAGAGAAGTTTTAGTGTCTTTGTTTGTGTGGTAACAAAGAAATCCACAAAATGATTAAGAAAAGTGCTAAACTAATCTCCACAACTAAAAAAGGTGGTCTTGCTAATCCTTTGTGGTCAGATAGCGAATTTAAAACACTGTTAGGAGAACAGATGGATCTAATAGTCACTGAAAAAGTTAGACAAGAACTAACACAGAAATATGATATTCATCCAGATAAGATTTGGTCTATTGAAGAATGCAAGAAGGTGTTAGGTGCATGTATCAGAAAGAAAAACATGAAAGGCATAATCTGTTGCCATAGGGAATTTAGCTTATCCATTGCACAAGAACAATCTAGGTGTATAGCTAAATTAAAAGAACAGAACAAACAAATGCACACTAAGGTGGGCCATAACAAGGCCTCAACCAAATGTGACTCAGAAGACCAACAGTCAGATGAAACTTATCCTGACTTAAAAGCATTCTTTGAAACAGATGTAGACATCCCATCAGTAACTGATAAGCCTGTAGATTCAGTAAAGGTATGTGTCGCAAGAAGATCTCAGGGAATTGAGGGAACTGAAAGTGTTCCTACCAACTCTTCTGTTGTCCAAAACCAAACTGTTGCCAAAGCACTCGGACCTAGAGATATAGAAAGACTATCCCAAAGCTTACCTTCAGTACGCACTGATGTTTCTGAATTTAGAAGGGCATTGATCAGTAAAATGCGTCTTTACGACATGTCGTTGGCAGAAGTCACACAGCTGATGTCACAAATTCTAACTGAATCTGAATTCAACAGTTTTGAGTCTGCTGTTACTTCTGAACTACAACATGCCAGAAAAGATGAATTGAGAGAGGGAGTTCTGAAAGCGTTGTAGAACATTGTTGGACCTAAAATTGACTGGTCGAAGATCATTAGTTCTTTACAGAAGAAGGGTGAAACTGTTAGTGAATACACTCAAAGATTTTGCCAGTCAGCAGCAGCATACAGTGGTATAGCTGGCACTTCAGAGAAGGTGCTAGAAGATAATGGTCCCCTAGTTCGCACATGGTTTGATGGTCTGTTGTCAGAACATAGAAAAGCATTGCCTTTCTTAGACTTAACATGGTCCACTAGAACCATACAAAACAACTTAGACAGTTTGGCTGCATGGGAAAGAGACTCTGATGTCAAGGAAAGATTAAAAATTGCAACAGCATCCTTTAAGGTCAACACAGAGAATCAACAGAAACGCAAATGTCCTAAGAGAGAGGGCAGTAGTTGTTATTATTGTGGTAAACATGGACATTGGGGAAAAGAGTGTAGGAAAAACAAAAAGAACTTTAAACAAGTTAACAATGTTACTCAGCTCCTACTCAGTCTGCTTGCTACTATGAAGCAGCCCCTCCCCTCATCATTAAACTGGGGCAGCTGGTTGACGTGTTAACCATTTGGGCTGTGAGTGCTTTATTTCCCCACTAACTTGCAACAGAGATAAAAGACTTCTGTTTTTGTTTAATAGAACAAAAGGAAAGTGACTATCTCAGTTTTTCCTTTGGGGGACTCTGGTTAAAGTAGACTCACAGCCTTAAATGTTATTTTACAGCACAGGCCTTTCATCATTAATAGTGTTAGGTCAGACTGTAAACGTAAAAAAAGCCCTCATGCAGTGTCCACAATAATGCCAAATATTATTACTCACGATTGTGTTACGCTTACATATACACCTATGAGTGAAGTAAAAGAAAAAGGTAACAGACGAGCAGGTTATGCAGTAACGTCCACCACGGAAGTGTTAGCTTCAGGACGTCTTCCAGATCATTTTTCAGCTCAAGCTGCAGAACTAGTAGCCCTAACAAGAGCATGCACGCTAGCTTCAGGATCAGTTGCTAATATCTACACAGATTCCAGATATGCTTTTGGGGTAATTCATGATTTTGGTGTCATTTGGCAAACCAGACAGTTTCTAACTTCTGCTGGATCCCCCATTAAGCATGCTGAATTAGTGAAAGATCTAATGTTTTCCATGAAACTTCCAAAGAAATTAGCAGTGATCAAAGTGAAAGCACATCTCACAACTAATACTACAGAAGCTAAAGGTAATGCTCTTGCTGATATGGCAGCTAAACAGTCTTGTTTCTATGCAACTGTACAAGTGTGTTCAGGTAGTGCAGCACAGAAGAAAATGATGCCTCCTGAATCAATAATTGATCTGTACAAAGACGTTTCCTCCATTAGAACCAAAGTGACATGGGCCACATCAAGTGATGTTGATTACAGCAGCTGCAGTATTGTGTCAGTGAAGGAAAACCTAGACTCATGTGTCACACTGTAAGGTTGTTCCTGCACCAACAGGGATAGGTTAGGACACAGAACCAGTGAGGAGCCCCGGGAAGAACCGAATGCAATAGGCTTCGGGGGTTAACCCTGGGGTGAAGACTTCCCTCATAGGCCCTATCCTAGTCCATCCTTACCTCACTGTTCTTTAGGTGTCAAAGGAATTAAGAAATAGGGAGAGATGGAACGACAATAGCAGACCCAGAAAAAGTTTACAACCCTAGTGTTTGAACAAATACTGCTCTACTGCTTAGCAGACTCCGAAAAGTTTACAACCCTAGTGTTTGAACAAATACTGCTCTCCTGTCTTTTGTTTTCTTTCTTACTCTGTGCAGATACCACTGATGACTTCCCGAGACCCATACGCACTGACCTCGTCATCTGCGTATGAAGCCACAAGAAAACCTCAAGAAACAACTTGAGCCACTTCTGAGCCAACTATCACAAAAGGATAAAGAAAAGAAAAAGAAAAAAATACACAACGCAGAGACTCACATATGAAACGTTCAGTCATCCATCAACATGATCAAGATTGTCGTACCAGTAACATCACAGACACTCTCGCTTCGCACAAGATAATGATCTTACAGAACAGAGTGGCCTTAGATTACATTCTAGCAACGCAAGGAGGAGCCTGCACCATCATCAGACCTGAGTGCTGCACCGGGTTAATGGATCCAACAGAGAACTTGAACAAAATCCAACAAGACATTCTTGATCTTTCAGCAAAATTACACCAGATGACTGAAGTTAATTTTTCATGGTTCGGAAACTTGATTGGGAAACCCTGGCTGTGGATAAAGGAAATAGCAATTCTGCTGTTATTTCTTCTAATAGCGTACTATCTATGCGTCCACAGTATCAAGTGTTTCATTCAACAAATGACTCACGCCCCTCACAAAGAAACGACAGTTCCAAACAGAAAAGACTATTACCCTTAAGAACTTCACGGACCCTAAATTTGCATGTTTGTTTCTGTGTCAGCATGCAATTGCAGAAACAGCAACACAGAAGCATGAGCCTGTAATGATCACAAGTTACAAGAATTTAACTTTTAAGTGTCTAAATTTGTATTTTGTGAGAGTTATTTAGAACTCTCAAAGGGGGAAATGTAGGATTACAAATTTATTTAAATGTTTAATTTAGATTTCCAATACAATAGTATTTTATATTGAGAAAGTTTATAAATGATGAGACCAGGAAATCTCTGCAAATGGTAGGGGTTCCCAGCAGGATATTCCTGACTGTCCCATCTCATTACGAGAAGGCTAGGCTTTTCCTGTTCTCATTGTTTTACCGGGTGAAGAGTCATGCTGAGCAAGTTTGAACACCTGTTATTTTATTACTGAGACCATTTGTCTCATCTCAGTACGAGAAGTCTATGTCTTTCCTGTTCTCGTGTCTCATGCTGAGCAGGTTCCACAATCTGTATACCTTATTTACATTTGCTTTGTTTTCAGAAAAGTCTCCACCTATATGCAATCCCTCCCCCTTGAAATGTATATAAACTACAATGTAAAGTTCCCTTAGTTAGACTTGATTGAGAGGACTACAGCGACGAAATAAAGAACTTATACCTCAACAATCTCCTGGTCTGCAACTCTATCTTTTCTACACTTGAGAAGAAAAAGTTCACAACACTTTCTTCGATTTGGCTTTGATTTTTTAGCGGACTTATAAGAGATACTCTCTGAGTAGCATGAGTCACCTTGAATCATTCCATAACATTGTTGACTAAAGCAACAATTCTTACCATGGTGAACTGTTATGTCATCAGCACTGGCAAATGATACAGATTCATCTGTATTCACCTTTATAAAGCAGTGTGCAGCTGTCAATACCATGCTCTTAGTCACTAGACTCCCTTTGCATTTTTCAGCTCTCTGGATGACAAAAAAAGTAAAATATGATCTACCATCTGAAAGCAGTGCTTTTATAGAAGTCTTTATCTCAAGTTTTATTAAATCATTAAACTCTTGATATAAATTTACTAACCCAGCAAACATTGACATGCCAGGGTCTGGTGTAAGTGGTCTTCTCTTGCTCGTCTTGGTCATCTTGCTCTTGTGCCAATCCACACTTAGTCACAACACAATCCAAACACAAACACGTCTATGAAACATAAATGCACACAACTGGTAAAACTAAGAAAAAAAGGCTGTATTTTTTTGAAACCTTGGATCAGGGCTTGCACAACCACACTGCTACACAAAACACACCCACAGGTAAATAATGTATGATGAACTAGCTTGCTTACACTACCTACAGTTGTGGTCAGAATTATTGGCACCCCTGGTGAATATGATCAAATATGGCTGTAAATTTAAATCTGCATTGTTTATCCTTTTGATCTTTCATTTAAAAATCTAACCGTTCATTGTAGGAAAATAATTGAAATCACACTATGAAGTAAATGATTTTCTCCAAAACAAGTTGGCCATCATTTTTGGCAATTTTTAATTGTTGCCAATAAACCTTTTTATTTTATATAACATCCTTGTGCCAAGATAACAGCTCTGAGTTTCCTCCTATAGCTCGGAGAACAACTGACAAAAGATCAGAGACTGTTCCTCCATAAAGAATCTCTTCGACCTATAATTGACCAATGTCTAGGACCTCCAGCAAAAAATAGGCCCTCAAGATTAAAGATCCAGCAGTATATTTAACCGTGGACATGGGGTACTGTTTATTCCTGTTTTCCCCAAACCCATCTGGTGGCTTTGCTGCCAAAAAGCTCTTTTTTTACACTGTAAAAAACTGGCAGCTGTGGTTGCCAGTATTTTACCGTAGAAAATATGGTGGCAACCTTTTATGTTTTATGGGGCTTAAATTTACGGGCAAAAAAAAAACACAATGTAAAAAAAACTGTGAAATTTATGGTAGAAAAACGTCAGGGTTGGTTGCCAGCATTTTACCGTAAAAAAATATGGTAGAATCCTTACTTTGGACGAAAAACAAAACAAAAAAACATCAGCAGGACTTAACTCTCTGATGGTCTTCAAAAAAAAATCACACTCGTGGTCTTCGGGGTCTATTGGACCCCAGACAACAACATTTAATTTTGTAACCGAACAATATTTTTTTTTTAACAAATATAATTTTACTCGGTTCATTAATGTTTTTATTCAACATTTGTGCAGTTTTTGTAGAATTTATGATTTTTAAAAAAATTCTATAAATAAATAAATAAATATTTAATTAAATAGGATTTTTACAAAAAAACCAGCATTTTATGTTAAATAAACTTTATAAAAGACCCAGATTTCTAACTTTCATTCCTGGGGATACCATGGATAATTTTACAAGGTTTAATGTAAGATTTTTGCCCATTTTTTGGAAAATACAGATTAAAATTTGTAATAAATCACTTTAACCACTAGATGGCTATAGAGCTCCATTATATGCTATTTGCTATTTGAATTACTGAAAGATATAGTTTCTAAAGTTGGATTCAGTTGGATTCATATCTAAATATGATAAAATCACAATTATAACAAAAATAAAATAATTTTTGTCAAAATTTTGCATTTTTTGTACTGAAAAAACACAGCACACACAAAAACAACCACAACAGTGAAGTGCCAAACCTGCAGACAGGGTTGGAGCAAACACAGGGTGTGTGTGTGTGTACATTTTATTTTTATTTTTATGTGTACAGTGTCACCAATTTATTTTTGAGGTGGTTCTTCATTTTGTATGATTTTATTTGACAAATTATAAGACTTTTTATAGCCTTACAAATGTATTTCTGTGTGTGTGTGTTTGTGTGTCTGTGTGTGTGTGTGTGTGTGTGTGTGTGTGTGTGTGTGTGTGTGTGTGTGTGTGTGTGTGTGTGTGTGTGTGTGTGTGTGTGTGTGTGTCTGTGTGTTTGCGCACGCACATTTTCAATGCGTCTAAGTGTTACCAATTTATTTTTTCTGGTGGTTCTGCATTTTAGATTATTTTATTTTACAAATGATAAGAGAACAGTTTTTATAGTCTGTATGTATTCCTGTATAAATGTATTCCTCTTTATGTGTGTGTTTGTGTGTGTGTGTACGCCTGTGGTGAGCATGATAATTTTGGATTGTGGATGTTTTTTGCATTGTTGGAAGTGTGCCACTTTATTTCTGTCATTTCTGTCTATGTGTTCTACGTTGTTTCTGATTTTGATGATGTTATTTTGTCTATTTTGATTGCAGGGTCCAATAGACCCCGAAGACCACGAGTGTGACTATTTTTGTCACGCCAACATAAAAACAGATATCATAAAAAAATAAATAATTTGTTGTAGATCTAGAAAGTGTTGAGAGCCGTAGAAAGTTTCAAACCATTTGGACAAAGAGAACATTTTTTTTAATTTGAGCAAAAGTCATTTGGGGTCCAATAGACCCCGAAGACCATCATAGGGTTAAATGTGTGGTTAAAAAAAACATCATATGTGGTTCCCAGTACTTTACCAAAAAGAATATAGTAGTAACTCTTTAGTTTCCACAGGACAACCCTTATATTTCATTAAATGATAAACGTCATCATTCACTTTCACTAGAGTATTAAAATCTGCTTTATATCTTAATATTATACTGATAACCACCATAATAATGCAGGCTGTAAAAAAAAACACATGATGATTCAAAGTTCATCACCATTTGACACAAGCTGAGGCACATGTTAATATAAAGAAGGTGCAGAGTGTGACACACAAATACAAAACACCATCATGTTGATACACACATGACTCCAAAAAAATGCCATTAATATCCATTAAACAATATATAATGTAATACAAATCCCAAATGTACATAACTAATAACAAAACCCAAGAAGGAACATGATTAATTAAAACCAATAACATCAAATGTGAAGTGTCACGCAAGGGAATTTAGGCAATGTCAATTTAGAGAAACAACAAGAACAGAAAAAAGAGAAGCGACGAGCAGAAACAAAATAACTACTTCAGCCACAGCCTTAGATCAACTGAAGATAACAAACATTAAATCTCTGAAGATCTCAGCAGAGGAGGATTAAACAACTCCACAAACAGTATTACCAGCTTCACTTATTACTAACCAGACTGACTTTATTTCTGTCATACATCTATAGTTCTGTTTGAGAATTAACAGAGGTTTAGATGTTGATGATTTATTTTATTTCAACCCAAGAGAGAGACTAGGGGGCTTTTACACTGGGCTCGTTTGCTGCAGTCCGAAGCCGAGCGCGATTGTTCCCGGCGCCCCCCGCAATGTTGGTCTGGTTTCACACTCAACTTGATTCTATCGAACTCTGGTGCGATTGCGTCACCTTACGTCATTGCAAACGTGCACGGTGCATGATAGAAAACACCACGGGAGGCTGCCAAGATGGCGCTCTTACTATACGTGCTTTGAGGAGCTTCGCAAATTCAAACTAATAATTCGATTTGTAGTGCGGTAAGAAAGACCGTCTATCTTTCTTTTGGTGCATAGGATATTGTTTCTACGAATATAATGATTGAAAATGGGAAAATCTGAAAAAAGAAAGAACAAGAACATGAGCCAAGCCAAAGTTAATCCTGCTAAAACTACACCGACAAAACAGCAAGTTTCAAACAAACTTTTGAGTGACAATTTGCATGATTACTTCGAGTCAGAGGTGGATTGTGTCGATATTATGCCTGCTGAAGTAGATTTCCCTCCTCTCCCCGAAACGTCATGTAAGTCTCCTGTTATAAAACAGTGGAAGATTGAGAACATTGATGCAGCTAATGTCCTCTCACAACTCAAAGAACGTATCGGTTACCTAACGTAACCTCGGTTCTCTCTTAAAGAGGGAACGAGTATTGTGTAAGTTAGCTTACGCTACGGGAAAGATTCATCTTTTCGAGATATTGAAGCCAAAAAATTATCCTTAATTTTGTATCCATTGTCAACGCAGTGCAGCAGCTAGCAGACCTAGAGCAGGCTGTCTAGCGTGCTCATAGGCTGCCCTGCGGGAACTGCAGCAGCCTACCACTGAGCCCGACGTGATGTCACGTCCAGTGAAGGGTGCCCGCGCCTTCACAGGTTCAAAGCCCGCCAGTATGGGCATGGCTTAGCGTATATAAGCAGGGCTCGTAGGCTGATTCCCTGGTTTCCATCGACTGAAGCGAAAACGCTCGTGGCGTGAGCACGGCATGTTACGCAAGACTCATTCCCTCTTCTAGAGAGAACCGAGGGTTACGTTAGGTAACCGGTACGTTCTCTTACGAGAGGTACTCTCGTATTGCATAAGTTAGCTTACGCTACGGGAACCCTTTGTCAACGCCGTGCGCGCCAAGCATCCACAATGTGTCCCAGGGTTTTCCGGGGAACCCAGATAAGTGGGAAATAAGGCGGCCAGCAACGTGGGCCAGCACTTGTACATAAGCACTCATAGGGAATACAGAGCGGCGTCGCCGGTCTGTATAAGCATATAGCATATACCCAATAGTGCAGCTCAACCAGAAGAGCTATTATACGTGAGAGTAGCCTGCACACGAACATATCTGGACAGAACGTACCACTCACTTAAACTGACAGAAGTTTTGCCTGCAGAGCGGGAACTTCTAGGTTATAAAACCTGACAAAGGTGGACGGGGAGGCCCAGCCCGCCGCGACACATATGTTGTGAATAGAAATTCTGCTTGACCATGCCCACGATGAGGCCATGCCTCTGGTGGAATGAGCCCTGATGCCCAGGGGGCATTGCAGACCTGTCGAAGTGTAAGCGACTGCTATAGCGTCCACATTCCATCTGGATAGGCTTTGTTTCAAGGCGGCGAGACCCTTGGTGCGCCCACCAAACGAAACGAAAAGCTGCTCCGAGAGCCTGAAAGGGGCGGAGCGCGCAGTGTAAACCCTCAGCGCCCTGACTGGACTGAATGTCGCTCCCGTTATCAGATGAAGGCAGAGCCGATAGAGAAATGACCTGCGCACTGAAGGGAGTGCCAATCACTTTAGGAACATAGCCGTGTCTAGGTTTGAGGATGACTTTTGAGTCATTTGGCCCGAACTCGAGACACGCGGCGCTGACAGACAGCGCGTGTAAGTCCCCCACACGTTTCACTGATGACAGGGCTGTCAGAAAAACGTTTTTGAGTGATAGGTACTTTAACTCCACGGAGTCTAGTGGTTCAAAGGGGAAAGCTTTCAGGGCCTCGAGGACCAACGAAAGATCCCACATAGGAACCGACGGGGGGTGCGGAGGGTTCATCCTTCTGGCTCCTCTAAGGAAGCGGATGACAAGCTCGTTTTTTTCCTAGTGACCGTCCGCGTGTCGACTCAGCGTACGCTGCAACGGCCGCCACATAGACTTTGAGTGTGGATGGGGACCTCCCCTTATCCAACAGCTCTTGTAGGAAACTGAGCAGCCACAAGACCCCACATGTCCGTGGGTCCAGGTTTTTGTCGGTGCACCATTTGGAGACCACAGACCATTTAGACGCGTAAAGCTTTCTAGTAGAGGGATCTCTAGACTGCGTGATCGTGTTCATCACTCCTTCTGGCATGGCAGCGGGTACCCGTTGATCACCTATGCTTGCAGAGACCAGCGCTCTGGATGGGGATGCCAGATCGAGCCGCGAGCTGGCGAGAGGAGATCCGTTCTCACCAGAATCGGCCAGGGGGCTGTTAGTGACAGCCGCGTCAGCTCCGGGAACCAAATCTGATTCTCCCAGCGCGGGGCTATGAGGAGCACCGAGTGGCGCGTTTCCCTGATTCTCTTGATTACCTGCGGTAGCAGAGAGATCGGAGGGAAGGCATACAGAGGGCGGCTGGCCCAGACTTGGGCCAAAGACCGGTCTGCCCTCGAGGAGCGCACCCCAACCTGAGTTGGACGCATCTGTCGAGATGACCTTTCGGTACGAAACCGCTCCCATCATCACACCCCGCTGATACCAGTCGGCTGTTAACCAGGGCTGCAGAGCCGTAATACAGGTCTGAGTCACTCTGATTTGTTCGCAGCCAGCAGCCCAAGCTCGGCGAGACACACGAGCATTGAGCCAGCGTTGGAGCGGACGCATGCGCAGTAAGCCCAGCTGTAGCACTGCTGCAGCTGAGGCCATACAGCCCAGGATCCTCTGGAATGTCTTCAGAGGGATGATGCTGCCCTTCTGGAAAGTGCGCTGTGCCAATAAACGAGCCGTCATGGCCACAGAGTCCAGTTCTATTCCTAGAAAGGAAATTGACTGACTGCCTGCTCTAGGTCTGCTAGCTGCTGCCCTGCGTTGACAATGGATTCAAAAATTAAGGATAATTTTTTGGCTTCAATATCTCGAAAAGATTAATCTTTCCCGTAGCGTAAGCTAACTTACGCAATACGAGAGAACCTCTCTAAAGAGAACTCTCGTTCCCAATTAATAGTCGATCTGATGCCCTGGAAAGAATGGTGGTGGAGAATGCACGAGCGATCGCGAGTATGAAAGAGACCGTTAACGAAAACCCCAAACAGATAGCCGACGTGAAGACAGCTGTTGAGTTTGTATGTGCCGAAGTTAATGATGTTAAAATCCAGCTCGGTGTTATACAGAAACAAGTGAAGAAGATTGAGGTGAAATCATCTGAGCATGAACAACGTTTATCTCATCTCAAAGGATACACACGTCGTTGGAATCTGAGAATCTATGGGATCCCTAAAAAAGGAGAGGGAGGATGTTCGGGAGAGGGTTATCCAGGTCTGTCAGCAGCTTTTACCAGAAGCAACGGACAAACTTCAACACACTGTCAATTCTGTACATCGACTTGGGTGTAAACAAGGGAGCAACTACAAACCTTGAGGGATCATCTTTCAGTTTACCGCGCACTTCTACCGTGATGCCATTTGGCGGGCTGCGAAGGACTCTCCTTTTCTCAGGAATAACAACTTAAAGTTGTCTGAGGATCTGTCCCCGACAGATAGAGAAAAGAGGAACAAACTATGGCCTCTCGTGGACAAATCACGGCGGGACAACAAGCGGGCATACACAAAAATACATAGCAATTAACCTTAACATATGCACAAGAAAAAAACAATATGTCCTTGGACGTAACATATGGGATGAAGATCCAGAGAGTTGCAAGGATCTCTGAGCGACTTCGTTGTCACTTTTGCCTTGTGACATGTTGCTCCATCATGCTGGAAAATGCACGGATCATCACCAAATTGCTCCTGAGTCATTGGGAGAAGTTTCTCTTGCAGGACCTTTTGATACCATTCTTAATTAAGCAGCATTTTTGGGCAGAATTGTGAGAGCGCCCACTCCCAGAGATGTGAGAGGACAGAACATGAATGGCCTCAGGATGTTTCGCTGTTGGAACGACACGGGACTCATGGTAGCGTTCACCTTTTCTTCTCCAGACAATCTATTTTCCTGATGTCCCAAATAGTGGGAAGTGAGCTTCATCTGAGAAAATAACTTTGCACTAGTCTTCAGCTGTCCAATCCTTGTACCTCCTGCAGAATTTCAGTATGCTCTTGATGTTTGTCATGGAGAGAAGTGGCTTCTTTGCTGCTCTTCTTGACACCAGGCCATTATCGAGAAGACTTGGCCTCAATATGCATAAAGATGCATCACAGCCACCTGCTGACAATACTGAACAAGCTCTGCACTGGTGGTGACACGATTCTGTAGCCATTTACTCATTCTGGACACTCTGGGACATCCTGAAACATTCTTCACTACAGTCAAACCTCTCTCCTTGAAGTTCTCGATGCTGCGGTAAATGGTTCTTTTAAGCGCAATATTCTTTGCAGCAATTTTCTTGCATGTGAGGCAATGTTAATGCAAAGTGATGATGGCTGCAAGTCTTTTTTTGGAGGCAACCATTGCTAACACAAGAACACAATGATTGGAAGCACTTCTTTCCTTCCTTTAATACAATAAGATTGTTCTGTTAATTCAATCAGAATGATAGAGTGATTCGTTCACACTTTCTCATGAGCTATTGATATGATTAGTGAAATTATTTTAGATGCCAGGGCCAAAAAAACAACAACATATTTTGGGGTTTTTGTGATAAAGTGAAGCTTTTTGCTGTTCTATAAAATGTATCTGATCCCTCTGCACAATAATCTAGAAGCAATGTGCATCCAAGCAGCAAACTTCATTTTGCAGTGATTTCTTTGCACAGAATTTGTCACTGCCTAATCTTCTGGCCACAGCTGTACATAGAGCAACAATTAAAACAGGAAGTAAGAACACATCTGTAACGTTCGGAATCCACTGAAGACAAAGATAAAGATATCAAAGTTTATTTAACAGGAACTTACAAAAGCCAACAATACGAAACAGCATGCAAGGCACAAAAATGTGCATTAACCACAAACAATAACCAACACTGCACATTGACATGAGCGGAACTTAAATACACAGAGGAATAAAGAGGACAACAGCTGAAGACGGTGAGTGGTGAGGATGATTGCTGGCAGGTGCGAGTAATGGTGAAGGAGGTGCAGGTGTGGGCCAAGGAGGATGCTGGGAACTGTAGTGCAGACAGGGACTAACACATGACAGTGACGATGACAGTGACAGAGACATTAGGTGTGTTCGACATCTGATGTAACTGATCGGCGAGAGTTGCCGCGTGCAGGCGGGGAGGAGCTGCAAACGGAGACGTGAAGTCGGACACTTTCTGGTGCATACTTTACCACAGCTGAAGTGAATAAATGCAATATTTGCAAAATACACAGATGTTTCAGAGACATTTTCATTCAATACTTTATGTACTGCTTCATACAGCGTCTGTTTGAACAAGTATAAAGTTCAACATAAGCCTACAGCTACTATCAATGAAGTGGAATCAACGTTTTTTAATCAGTTTTATTTTGATAAACATGACACAATATAACATTGCGACTACATGAAAAGAGTGTTTACTGTTATAAAAAACTGATTTGTGAGCTTTAGTGGAACTAAAGGTGTGAGAATAAACACGAAAAAAACGTGATCGTTGTCATGCGGTGAATCCGGCCAATCGTGGAACAGCTGTGTCGTCATCAGAGCTCGTGCAGCCGCTCTTGAGAAGCTGCGCTGGCTGAGTTCTACGGCTTCTCTCGAATTGCTCTCGCGGTACTTTGATGGTATATGTCACAGTCACGTGGCGTCGGCGCTGTATCAAGTCAGACAAAATTTCTAACCGGCATGCACTATTTCAAGTCAGCCACCGATCGATCTGCGCAGAGCTGTATGAAGTCGAACAAGCCTGATGACAGTGACGATGACCATTAGGTGGTGACTGTGACAACATCCTTTGTGAATAAACATGTAGGACTGAAGGACAGTAGGCGTGTTTCCGTTACAGATTTGCACAAAACTTTTGCGATTTTTTTCTAAATGTCTACAAAAAACTATTGCGAAATGACACCGTTTCCATTAAGCGATGTTATGCGACTAAAACGTATTTTTTTCCTCTCAAGATAAGTCATTCCAAAAATCATGCCGTCTGATATTGGTAGATTTACTATATCCCAGCCATTGCACTGGCCATTATTATTAATCGTATGTGTGTTATCCATGCTTTAATGGTAAGGAAAGACCCTTATACTTAGTGCGGCTGGTGTTTCTGGGTGTTTCTCCCTCATATCTGCTTCGAGGTCTTGATTGTGGCATTTCTTTGAGGTTTAGACTCCAGTATTACTCCATGTAATTCTATTGTCTTTTATGAATTTAATAAAGAACTCTGTCTTTTATTCTATCCAAACAAACCGCGTCATCTACGTCAGGTGACCTGTAAATGTGCAAAACTGTTTTCATTGCAGTTTTGCAAAATATTTATTTTTCAAATTGCCTGAAAAAGCACCTCATGTGAGCGTAAAAACTTTTTTTCGATAAATGGGAGTTTTTGCGAAATTGATGTGTTTCACAATGTGTTTCAATTTGCCCAATTTGAAGGGTAATGGAAACGCAGCTAGTGATAGACTTGTGTTCAATAAAATGGAAATAAAACAAACAATAATTCACTTGTAATGTGATTACTTGTGAACCATTTGATTAATTAATCAGTGCATCCTATCATTTTACTTAATTGAATGTACTTCCACAGAGAGGTGAATGCTTAAAGAAAGCAAAATCCACCTTCCCTGCAAACAGCAGCGCATCACTGTCAGACGTGATCACAGACAGGTTCATGTGCACTGGAGGAACAGAGACAATCAGACATGAAATGACTTGCAAAGGTTTGATTTAAGAAATAAAATAAATTATATATATATATATATATTCAAGTGAGTGCTGTGTCGTTTACTTTCAAATTTCTTTCATCTTGATAAAGAGAGAGCCCCCGAGGTGGAAGTTAAAGTGCACAGCAAAAAACTAAAATAATTATTTATTTATTTTTGTCCTAATAATACTTTTACTTGAGTCAAAACAATGTAAGATAATAATACGTGTTTTTAAAGAATATGTCTTGATATCACTGACAAATAATAAGACATTTCTAGGATGACTTTCCACTTCATATTCCAATACTTCCAATATGCATATTGCAATATATGCAAACAATATTTATCACCAGGATAAGTGAATTGGTTCCCAACCCTGCTCCTGGAGGACCCCCAACATGGCACGTTTCTTTGTCTCTCTAATCAAACACACCAGATTCAACTCATCAGCTCATTATCACATTGGTTAATGAGCTGATGAGTTGAATCTGATGGTTATTATGTGAGTATAGGAGACCATAAGTCTGAGTGGACATCCATGACATGCGGAGTCCCTCAAGGCTCAATTCTTGCGCCACTCCTATTCAACCTGTACATGCTCCCAATGAGCCAAATAATGAGAAAGAACCAAATCGCTTACCATAGCTATGCAGACGACACACAGCTCTACTTAACCCTATCGCCTAACGATTACAGCCCCATTGACTCCCTTTGCCAATGCATTGATGAAGTAAACAATTGGATGTGCCAAAACTTTCTTCAGTTAAACAAAGACAAAACTGAAGTCATTGCGTTTGGAAACAAAGATGAAGTTCTCAAGGTGAACGCATACCTTCAGTCTAGGGGTCAAACAACTAAAAATCAAGTCAGGAATCTGGGTGTGTCTCTGGAGTCAGACCTTAGTTTCAGTAGTCATGTCAAAGCAATAACTAAATCAGCATATTATCACCTGAAAAATATTGCAAGAATTAGATGCTTTGTTTCCAGTCAAGACTTAGAAAAACTTGTGCATGCTTTCATCACCAGTAGGGTGGATTATTGTAATGGACTTCTCACTGGCCTTCCCAAAAAGACCATAAGACAGTTGCAGCTCATACAGAACGCTGCTGCTAGGATTCTGAGCAGAACCAGAAAATATGAACACATCACACCAGTCCTCAGGTCTTTACACTGGCTGCCAGTTACATTTAGGATAGATTTTAAAGTATTATTACTGGTATATAAATCATTCAATGGCCTAGGACCTCAATACATTGCAGATATGCTCAGTGAATATAAACCCAACAGATCACTCAGATCATTAGGATCACATCGGCTAGAAATACCAAGGGTTCACTCTAAGCATGGCGAGTCTGCTTTTAGCTACTATGCCAGCCGCAGCTGGAACCAGCTTCCAGAAGAGATCAGATGTGCTCCTACAGTAGTCACATTCAAATCCAGACTCAAAACACATCTGTTTAGCTGTGCATTTACTGAATGAGCACTGTGCCACTGTTCGTCCGACTGTTTGCACTGTATTTTATTTTATGTTTTAATTATTCTGATTTCTGTATTTTATCTTTTATTCTAAACTGTTTTAATTATTCTGATTTCTTTTGATTATTTTAATTTCTTCTATGTAAAGCACTTTGAATTACCATTGTGTATGAAATGTGCTATATAAATAAACTTGCCTTGCCTTGCCTTGCCTTGCCTTGAATCAGGTGTGTTTGATTAGGGAGACAAAGAAAACGTGCAGTGTTGGGGGTACTCCAGGAGCAGGGTGGGGAACCACTGAATTAGAGAGATCCGTGTCCATAAGTGTGAATATGTACAGTAGTGGCAAAAAGTGATGTCTGGAGCAGATATTTGTTTTTAATGACCCTAAAAGTTTGTTTAAACCATCAAAATATGAGGAAAATATAATTTTTTTTTTAAATATGATGGAGCAAAAAAATGCATAGCAAAAACAAAAAAGCTCATGGGGAAAAGCATACACTGACTACAACATAGAAATTATAAACGCATGCAAAAACATATTAATAATTGATTTTGTATGACAGCCTCATTTTGAATAAGTACTTACTGTGTACTAGTACTAAAGTACTAAAAAAGTATGTTGTATATAGTATGAATGTGTATAGTATGAATGTAATCCAAATGACTACATCCGCTATGTTGTCATTACAATGTGTTGCGTCGTTTTACTGCCACTCATAAATCTCCTGTGGCCTCAATCTAACTGAAAGTAGTCATCATCTTCAGGAGGGTCAATCGGGACTGACGACCCTTCGGGTGGCCATGGCGGAGAAGACCCTTCGGGTGGCCATGGCAGAGAAGACCCTTCGGGTGGCCATGACAGATAAGACCCTTCGGGTGGCCATGGCAGAGAAGACCCTTCGAGTGGCCATGGCGGAGAAGACCCTTCGGGTGGCCTTGGCGGATCGGCCTTCGTGGCCTTTCCGTGGGAGCCCGGTCTGGTCACTAAGGCCGAGGACGTATAGCCCCTTTCCAAAATTTTCTTGGGCGGAGCTATAGGTATAGGCTCAGGGAATGGTTCAGGGATAGGCTCAGGGACAGGCTTTGAGGCAGGCACAACGTGAACGGTCTCTGGCCAGCAGGCGCGACGTGAACCGTCTCTGGCTGCTGTTCCTGATCCTGATCGATTGCTCCTGTCTGCCTAGCTGCCTGCTGTGTTTTGTTTGCTTCGAGGCTGTAAGCTCCGTCTAAGCCTCGTATTAACTTTGTATTTCTTTCTGTTTTGAACCATCATTTACTACCATTTCTAGTTGTTTATACTACTAAATACAGCTTAGACAACATCTCAGATTAACCTGACATCGCTAGCTTCCGTTATTGTTAACCCTAGTATAGCCCTCCCCGTCGGCAATATAGGGTTTATATGTGATAAATGCAAGGAAACAGTCAGGCTGACAGAGAAGATTTCAGAATTAGAAACACCCATCCAAACTTTAATTGAGGATAGTAAGTGTGCTAGAGCTTTAGATTCTATTTTGGATGCGCCTAGCATTGTGAACTCTTTACATGATTCGGTTCCGGCTGAATTATTGCCTGTGCAGCCAGGCAGATGGGTGACAGTGAGGGATCGCTCTAGTCGCGGATCAAAAAAACACTCTTCTGTTCCGATTACCACAACAAATCGATTTGCCCCACTCAGTTAAACACCCACTGAGAATTCTGTTGATTGTCCCCTGGTAATTGGCGATTATATTACACGGAACGTGAAAATAGGGACACCAGCCAACATTTTCACATGTTTGCCGGGAGCCAGAGCGCCTGACATCAAAGCAAATTTAAAAGTGCTTGCTAATGCTAATCGTAAATTCTGTAAGATTGTTATTCACGTCGGCACTAATGATGTTCGACTCCGCCAGTCGGAGATCACCAAAATTAATATTAAAGAGGTGTTTGAACTCGCAAGTAGGATGTCAGGCAATGTGATTGGCTCTGGCCCCCTTCCTGTTCGAAGGAGTGACGAGATAGTTAGCAGATTGTCATCACTCAATGGCTGGCTGTCTAAGTGGTGTCCGCAAAATAATATAGAATTCATAGACAATTGGAAAAGTTTTTGGGGCAAACCTGACCTGTTGAAAAGAGATGGTATTCTTCTCTCCTGGGATGGTGCTGCTCTTCTCTCTAGTAATTTGGCTCATAGTCTGAGAGATAAAACATGACAATCTGGGCCTCAGGTCAGGAAGCAGACAAACTGGCTAAACCGACCGTCTGCTAGCGGCCTCGCGTCACCAAGGTCAGATAAATCCCATCACATAGAGCCTCTTTCACCTAGATATCATCATATAGAGACTGTGTCTGTTCCCCGAATTTGGAAATCCAAAAAATGTCCAAACCGATCTAAGGTTAAAAATGTAATTGATACTCAACAAATAAAAAATAGATATAATGCAGATGAGCAAACGATAAAGCTTGGGTTGCTGAATATTCGATCCCTTACTTCACAAGCGCTCATAGTTAATGATATGATTTCAGATTATAACTTAGATGTGCTGTGTATGACAGAAACCTGGCTAAAACCAGACGATTACATTACTTTAAATGAGTCCACCCCCCATGATTACTGTTATAAACATGAACCTCGCCTGAAAGGCAAAGGGGGAGGTGTTGCTGTAATTTATATTAATATTTTCAAAACCACTAAAAAATCTAGTTTTAAATATACTTCTTTTGAAGTGTTGGTGCTTAATGTAAAAATATATAATGTAAACGATAAAACAAGTTTGAGAATTCTGCTGGCAACTGTATACAGGCCACCAGGGCACCATAAAGATTTTATCAAAGAATTTGCTGACTTTCTATCAGAATTAGTATTGACTGCAGATAAAGTCCTAATTGTTGGTGATTTTAACATACATGTAGATAATGGAAAAGATGCAATGGGATTGGCATTTAAAGACATTCTTAACTCTATTGGAGTTAGACAATACGTGTCAGGACCTACTCATTGTCGTAATCATACTCTAGATCTAATATTATCACATGGAATCAATGTTCAATCACCAGGATACTGTTATAAGCATGAGCCCCGTCTGATCGGTCGTGGCGGCGGTGTTGCAACAATCTATAGAGATATTCTTAATGTTACTCAGGAAACAGGTCACAGGTTTAATTCGTTTGAAGTACTTGTACTAAATATTACGCTCTTAGATGTAAGAAAGAAATCCCTATTATCTCTAGCCTTGGCTACTGTATATAGACCTCCAGGGCCCTATGCTGATTTCCTAAAAGAGTTTGCAGACTTTCTCTCAGATCTATTGGTCAATACCGATAAAGCAATAATTGTTGGAGATTTTAACATACACGTAGATAACACAAATGATGCGTTAGGGACTGCGTTTACAGATTTATTAAACTCTTTTGGGGTCAAGCAAAACGTCAGTGGTCCCACTCATCGTCTAAATCATACACTAGACTTAATTATATCATATGGAACCAATCCAACTGATATAGATATTATACCGCAAAGTGACGATCTCACTGATCATCACATGGTAACTTGTATAATACGTACTGCTGAAATTTGTCATGTTGCGCCACGTTATAGACCAGGCAGAACAATCGTTCCAACCACTATAGATAGATTCTCAAATAGCTTACCTGATCTATCTCAGCTGCTCAGTGAACCCAAACAAACAGATGAACTAGAGGAAATGACTAGCAGTTTGAGCACCATTTTCTCTAGTACATTAGATATTGTTGCACCAATTAGATCAAAAAAGGTTAGAGAGAAAACTAAAGCACCATGGTACAACATGTTATCAAGAGAGAAACTCGTAACTTAGAGCGTAAATGGAAACAAACTAATTTAGAGGTCTTTAGAATCGCGTGGAAAGACAGTATGTCACGTTATAAAAAGGCTCTAAAAGCAGCCAGGGCTGAGCGTCTCCACAAACTAATAGAAAATAACCAAAATAATCCAAGGTTTTTATTTAACACCGTGGCTAGACTAACAAATATACAGACATCACCAGAGCAAAATATTCCGTTACAGTATAGTAGTAATGATTTTTTGAACTACTTTAATGAGACAATAGAAAGCATCCGTAACACAATTGTAAATGTACACTCTTTTATGGTGTCTTATGATTCAGCCTCAATTATCGCCCCTCTGGAACAACTACACCGCTTTACAACTATAGGACAGGAAGAGCTAAATAAACTTATCATTGCATCGAAACCAACAACATGTTTATTAGATCCAATACCCACTAAACTACTGAAAGAAGTGTTACCTGCAGTGGAAGAGCCTCTTCTCAATATTATTAACTCGTCTTTATTTTTAGGTCATGTTCCAAGAATATTCAAGCTGGCAGTAATACAACCTCTCATTAACAAACCGCAATTAGACCCAAATACCTTAGCAAATTACAGACACATTTCATATCTTCCATTTATGTCTAAAATACTAGAAAAAATTGTGTCCGCTCAATTGTGCTCTTTCTTGCAAGAAAATGAGATATATGAAAAATTCCAGTCAGGATTCAGACTGCATCATAGCACAGAAACTGCGCTAGTTAAAATTACAAATGATTTACTTTTAGCTTCTGACCAAGGCTGTATCTCAATACTAGTTCTACTCGATCTTAGCGCTCCGTTCGACACTATAGATCATAAAATACTCTTGGATCGACTACAAAACTACACTGGTGTTCAGGGACAGGCATTAAGCTGGTTTAGATCGTACTTATCAGACCGTTATCATTTTGTCTGTTTAAATGGGGAAAAATCAAAGATAACGTCAGTAGACTATGGAGTACCGCAAGGATCGGTGTTAGGCCCTCTGCTATTCTCAATATATATGCTCTCACTTGGTAATATTATAAGAAAACATGGAATTAATTTCCACTGTTATGCTGATGACACTCAATTATATATTTCATCACGGCCAGATGAAAACACTAACTTATCAAATTTGACAGAGTGTCTCAAAGATATAAAATGCTGGATGACGCGTAATTTCCTGCTACTAAATTCAGATAAAACGGTGGTATTACTTATTGGTCCAAAAAACTACCCACAAACTCACTTACAATACAACTTTAATATAGAAGGATGTCCTTTTACTTTATCCACTACAGTAAAAGACCTGGGTGTTATACTAGACCGCAACTTGTCTTTCGAAAATCATATTTCATATGTTACAAGAACAGCCTTTTTCCACCTTAGAAACATTACAAAGCTACGTAACATGCTATCTGTTTCTGATGCAGAAAAGTTAGTTCATGCATTCATGACCTCAAGACTAGATTATTGTAATGCTATATTAGCTGGCTGTCCTGCATCCTCAATAAACAAGCTACAGTTAGTGCAAAATGCAGCTGCTAGAGTTCTTACTAGGTCAAGAAAATTTGATCATATAACACCAATTTTATCACCTCTACACTGGTTACCTATCAAATTCCGTATCAATTACAAAGTACTATTACTGACCTATAAAGCCCTAAATGGTTTAGCTCCTGTGTATTTAATGGACCTTCTATCGCCCTAAAATCCATCGCGTTCTTTAAGATCACTAAATTCGAGGCTTCTGGTCATTCCTAGGATATCTAAGTCCACTAAAGGAGGAAGGGCGTTCTCACATTTAGCTCCAAAACTCTGGAATAGCCTTCCTGATATTGTTCGAGGCTCTGACTCGCTGTCCCAGTTTAAAACTAGATTAAAGACGCATCTCTTTAGCCAAGCATTTACATAATGCTTACCTTTTATACCACTGCTGAATCAGATCAAATGCATTTAATATTATAAAACTTGAAGAGTCTGTAGGTTATTTGTATAGGTTGCATAGTATTTACAGTCATTACGTTCCTGTGTATATTGCGTGAATGACGGGTGGTTGGGTAGATATTGTGTTTTGCGGTAGGTGGTATGCCGTACGGAACCGTTGCCACCTAACCTGCTTTAACGACGACAGTGGGGCTCGACAGCCTTAGGCAAACGGGTCGGCGCGTATGGTTGGGCTGCGGAGAGATTGTGAGATTGTGGTTGGGACTCAGCAGCAGGAGGGATGTAGAGGTCAGTAAGCAGGGCTGAGTTGAGTGGGGGATGGAGGGGGGTGACTCTGGGACGCAAGAATCACTGTCTTAATGTTTTTTATCATTTACGCCCGTGTTATGGAAATCATTATGAACAGCAGTTACGCTAATTTTTTTCCCTTTTTGCTTTTCTGCTGTTAAAAACGGCGTTCGTCAGCTCCAGTTTGTATCCAGCCTTTCACGGAGACTTCAGATACCCCAATCACAAAGCCTGTGAAGAGACGACTCAACACCGGCGATATGGACCCTCTATGGTGGACGGCACTGATTCTCAACAACTCGTTTCAACACCGGCGTGATTACTTGGACTTCCAAAAAATGGAAATGGATAAATATTCTAAATGTTCCGATCCAATCTGCCTTGTAATGCTGCCCGAATCATAAATCATGCACTGTTCCTTCGTTGGCCAGAGGAGAACAGGCCCTCCGACTGAGTCTGGTTTCTCCCAAGGTTTTTTCTCCATTCTGTCACCTGATGGAGTTTTGGTTCCTTGCCACTGTTGCCTTGGCTTTTGGCTTGCTTAGTTGGGGACATTTAATATTCAATAATATTATTGATCTGCCTTACTTAAGGTGGATGTTGACTCAATTTTCTTTTAGAAACAAACTCTGTTATATTATTTTCATGTTATCACTGTGAAGCTGCATTGATACAATCTGTATTGTAAAAAGCGCTATATAAATAAAGGTGACTTGACTTGACTTGACTTGACTTGTATGTGACAGAAGTTTCTCTGTGAAGTCCAACCTGACTCGGCACATGCAGCTACATGGTCCAAAGGAACATGTGTGTGAAGTGTGTGGGAAAAGCTTCTCACTGAAACAGCAGAGACTGAGCAGCCACCAAAAACAGCACCTGTACCCATGCATCCGTCTGTACAGGCAGGGAGAGGCCAAGCTGCAGTGTACTGATGCAGCTAAGAGTGTGGCAATGGCCCCCAGCAAAGCAGTAGACCCCAGCTGTCTGGATTCTGAAAAGGCGGAGGCTGCTGCAAAGAAAGCTGGAGGGGAAATGTGGAAAGGCCAGCTAGTTGTCACATTCGGCAAATATGAAGGACAGTCTTTCAGGTGGCTGCTTGAAAATGATGTGGGCTGGGTCAAATGGCTGCTGTCTGAATATTGCCAGAAGGGTGAGAAGAACGATCTCCTAAAGTGGCAAAAGGAGCGATTGCTGCAGTATGCCAGAGAGTTCCCGCCTGTCACCTTTCATCTTGACAAACGCTTGGAGTTAACTTTAACCCTTTAACCCTTCGGAGTCTTGGGATATTTTGGCTGTTTTTGAGTACTTTTTATTTTTTTTATTTTGCGACATAAACAAATGTTTACCATACCAATATTGGGTATCATTTTTTTCAGCACAACATCTCCTATATGACCAGATAATTAGTTTTTCACTTTGATGTACTGTATCAACATACTGGACCCAAAATCACACAAAAAACACAAAATCCGAATTGAAAAATTATAGTTTTTTTACTACAAAAAACACAAACATGCTCAATGAAGCATTTTAAAAGGTTTAAAATATAAACACAAGTTGTACATGGCAACATATACAGGAACAATTCAGATATAATCAAGCTATATACAAAAAAAAAAGATTTACAAAAAAAAAGCGGGTGTAGCCATAGGCTTTTTTTTTTCTTTCTAGCTTTGCCACTTTTTAAAACAGTTTATGCACACAATTATACAGAGAGCTATATTTAAGGCCTTGCATTCCCAGAGTATGAGGGTTCCCAAATAGGGCAAATACAACATAAAAAAGGTAAAATTGAGATAAAAATCAAACTATATACAGCAAAAAAGCAGGTGTGGCAATAGGCGTTTTTATCTTTTCTTTTTTGCTTAGAAACTCAAAACAATTCATGTACAATTACACAGACAGCTAGATTACAGGGCTTTCATTCATTGAGTAAGAAGGGTTCCTAAATAGTGGAAATATACTATAAAAAAGGTGAATGAACACAAAATCAAACTATACATACTACTATTTACAACAAATATCAGGTGTTTTTTTTTTTTTTTTTATCTGTGCCACTCCTCAAAACAGTTTCTGTCAACAATGAGACAGAGGGCTACATCACAGGCCTTGCATTTCCATAGTGTGAGGTTCCTTTTCTTCTCCACTTGCCGGCAATGATGTCAGATCCTGCGGCCTTGTGTGGCTTTCTCTTTGACATCTGTAGCCACGCCAATGGCAACAGGAACATGGTCGGTGCTCCTCTGGATGGCAACTCCTGTCTTGTCCACTCCCCACAGCTGGGACACCAGTTCTTCCAGGAAGTTCTTGTGTGTCATGTGCTGAACCTGTTGTGTGTGGCTTATCTCACAGTGTAGGATGTAGGCATTTGTTGTAGCAATGTCCACAAAGTGCAGAAACAGGGTACGGTACCAGCGAGCAGTTCTGCGATGGGTCGAGTAATACTGGAGAAGCTGGTCTGACAGGTCAACCCCTCCCATGTTCTTGTTGTAGGCAACGATGGGGGTAGGGCAGGGAATGTCTTTCACTGCCCAGTGTCCATCTCCACCCTTCACTCTCCTCTGGACAGCCTCACCAGAAAACGCTGGATGGATTGTGGAGCACAGCGACACCTCCCGTGTGTCCATCCACTTCACAAAGACCAGGGGGCCCTCTCTGATCCATCTTATGGTGCCTCTCTTGGATTATTTGTTGAGGGCATTTGCTCTTTTACTTGGACACCCTTTCCTGTTGTCCCTGTAAGTACCACAGGCTCCAAAGTTAATGTTAGCCAAACCAAGGAACAGTTTGGGGCTTGTGTAGAAGTTGTCCATATAAATATGGTATCCTGTCCCAAGATGTGATGGCTGAATGAGGTCAATGACAGCATCATACGACAGTCCATGCACGCTTGGTGTGTGTGACTTGCCCACATACAGGTTGAAGTTGAGTGTGTAGCCATTACTTGACTCTGCCAACACAAACAGCTTGATCCCCCATTTTGTTGGTTTGTCCTTCATATATTGGGTCATGCCAGTTTTTGCTTTGGTTGCCACCATTCTCTCATCGACTGCCAGTTCCTTCCTTGGGTGGTAATGAGCGTTGCAGGCATTCCGAATGTCATCCATCAGAGGTTGGATTCTGAACAGCTTGTCATGCTGTGGTGTTCCCTTCTTCTGGTCATTTTTGACATCCTCCTCTGGATCACTGAGGTGGATGTTCCACGATAACGCCCTGAATCTGTCTCTTGTCATGACAGTGGCTGGAAACGGCACAGACATGAAGTGGTTTTTTCTCCAGTAGTCCTGGAGATTTGGCAGTGACACTAATGATGTGTACATGAGGAGACCTAGGTATTTGTATAGTTCCTCAACTTCAACATCAGTCCATTTGTACTTATTCCCCATTTCCTGTTTTTTTGCTGCCTGCTTGTTGGTGTTTTTGCAGAGTGTCTTCATGGTATTCCTGGTAAAGTACAGCTGGAACAGGTCCATTGGTGAGTGTACTGAATGCATATTCACCTGGGCTCCTGGTGTTCTGCGGGGCATGAACCTACTGGTTTGTGGGGCAGTATCAGGATCACTCTCGGTTTTCCAGGGCTCAGAACTGTGGTGTGGCTGTCCTGACTTTGCTGGAGATCTTGATCTGGTTTGACTCTTCCTTCCACCCCCTCTCTGTGTAGGCCTCTGTCTGCTTGTTGTCGGAGTGGTAGATGAACCAGGCTGCTCATCATCTCTGTACATGTCAAGACACATGTAAAATGATTAAAGATTGTACATCAAAGTACAAGATGCTCATTGGCACATATGCACAACAATTACAGTGAAGAAGTCGTTGGCAATGAAATTCTTGTTCACACAGCCACACACACACACACACAGACAAAGAGACACACACACACACACACACACACACACACACACACACACACACACACACACACACACACACACACACACACACACACACACACACACACACAGACTGACACACACACACACACACACACAATATAATATACAATAAGCTAGCAATAAATGTACAGTACAATACACAATGTACAATAACAGACAGACACACACAGACAGACAGAGACACACAGACAAAGACACACACAGACAGACAGACAGACAGACAGACAGACAGAGACAGACACACACACACAGACAGACAGACAGACAGATACACAGACATACACAGACACACACACACACACACACACACACACACACACAGAGACAAAGACAGAAAAACACACACACACACGCACGCACGGAAACACACACGTGCGCGCGCGCACACACACACGCGCGGGCGCGCACACACACACACACACACACACACACACACACACACACACACACACACACACACAATATAATATACAATAAGCTAGCAATAAATGTTCACAAAAAGTTTGTCTCACCTCTCGTTGTGAACCACAAAAGCCGAGTCGTCAATCTCATCATCACCACTTTCTGATTCCGACGATGAACTGTAAACAGCGTCCTGGTCGTCCAATCGATAGAACAAGTCGAGGGCTTGTTCAACCGAAAACATTTGCTTCATTTTACTTCCACAAAAAACTCTAAATCTACTCCTAAACTACCTAAACTATCTACACTACTCCACTCCTCTAAACTAGCAATAATATCTCTCTCAGTACGTCTCTCCTTGTCAACTCTGTCAATCTCCCGCCTTTCAATTTCGCTTCTTTGCTCAGTTGGCTCCTCCTCCACTCCCTAAAGTGTGCAGCCTGAAGAGCAGATTCAGCAGATTTACACATTTTTCTCCGTTTTGTTTTATGACAAAAACCGACAAAGTTATTAGAATAAATGCAACGCCTGTCGCATCCCATCTTGCGTTCTTTTACGAACGCGTCAATATTTTTCAATATTTTTTTATATAAAGTTTAAATGATCATATCTCCGTTTTTACTTGGTCAATCAACACAAAACAAAAAGTAGAATAGAGTTTCAAGCCAGCACTTTCGACAGAAGTGGACGGCAGTGCTCAACGAGACTTTGTTTTTATGGTTCGACGTCTTAAACTGGTCATGTGACTTGATCACGCCGGCGTGATCGGCGACTCGGAAGAGTTAACTGAGATTAAATTATATTTACTTTTTTGTTTATAAAAACAATGTAGTGCATGTGTAAATCAGTTAGGCACATGTAATGCACCTTCGATAGTAAAATCATCAATGTTTACTCTGCACAAAAGCTTGTGCTTTAGACATAGGAAGTGGTAACAGTGTAAGTACTTGTGTTTATGTGGTACAATACAACTTTGTATGTGTTTTTATACAATTTCTTTATTTTCTGCATGAACAGGAGTCAAGGAAAGACAAAGGAAAGAAGGCTGAATCTACCCTTTCCAAGTTCCAGCAGGATCCTGACTATGCCAGTGATGCTGAATTGTTGGCAGCTGCAGGTATTTAAAATTTAACTCGCCATAACTCTTATTTTAAAATTCATATAACATTTTCTTACTGATGTATTTCAAACATCTGACTAAATACACTACAGAAATATCACACATTTTATGGCACTGATAATGACGATAGTAGGTTTAGTATTTCACTTTAATTTTCAACAGGGTGAGGGATATTATCAAGCTAGCTGCCCTTTTTCAGTGTAACAGATTAATGTCTAAATTCTTTGTTGGCATTTAGATAACGCATACACAAATCAATTTAATTTGATGTGATATGTTGGATTTGTTTTAAACTATTGCCTATATTTTTTGTAGCAGGTCTATACTAAAATGTTTGTATCAAATATAATTTGTGTTCTCTAAAATAAGATCTGATAACATGGAAAAAAGAAACAAAATTTGTTTATTGTGATAATGCTAGTGTTTGTCATTATATTCACATCTTACGCAATGTGCTCAATACATTTTGTCTGATTTTTTCTACAGAGACAGTCCTTGAAGATTCTGAGGTAGCGGTCTCCACACGGCTGACCACCTGGGGAGAGCTCACACCGGCTGTGAGACAGGACTCTTCCCACAGCCTCAGCACATCTCAGGGAAGACCTTCTTCCCCTGTAGACACCTCTGCCTCAGAAACCGGTGGCATCTTGCTGGAGGGCTGGCAGAAATACTGGGAGCATCCACCTCCATCTACACAAGCCAATGGTATGGCTCCTCCTAACATCAGGTGGCTGAAATGTGATGAGATGTATGGTCTGTTTAAGAGGCCTTCCAAGTACAAGAATGCCAAAGGAGAGATTTTGGAGAGAAGGCTTTTAAAGGAGAAGATGGAGTTCCACCCACCCCCAATTCCTACTTCTGTCAAGGGAGGACTGCCCAACATGATGGCCTTTTTCACAACCCCTGCCTTGTTCTGGCGCCTAGTTGGTGTGATGCAAGCCAAGATCTGCTGCCCTAGCTCCAACTGCCCTGCACCACCAGGTGAATACCTTGAGAAGAAAGGCTTTGGTAGTTATGCCAGGCAAGTGTGTGGGATGAAGTACAATTACACCCTGTTGACGGAGAAGCTGAAGTCTTCACATTGTGAAAAGATGAGGCGGGCAGTGAGTAAGACACATAGTGAAGCAGACAGTGAAGATGAGGACAGTCATCATGTTCAGCAGTACATTTGGCTGGCACACAGTCCCAAGATTGTGATGAACCTGGCCCCGGCCATCAGAAGCATGTTTCCTGCCATACTGTGTGGGAAGCGTGCTATTGACAAAGGCGTGGTTACTCTTCTGAATGACAGGGTCAACAGTGTGTCCATGAACAAAGTCCAGAGACTGCTGCAGCAGGGACATGATGAGTGGTATGTGGAGCGCCGTGACCTGTACCAGACTCTCCTGTACGAAGCCCACACAGCTGGATCTGCATCGTCTCAGAAGAGCATCCTGTCCTTTGTCAAAGCTGCTGGTACTTACACCCCTCCTCTGCCCCGGACTCCCCTTCCTTCTGCCTGTGTGCTGAGACGTGCACACATGATCATGGAGATGGAGAAGATGCCTGTGTACAGAGCCTCAATCCTCAGTGTGACTGGAGAAATCCTCTGCATTGATGGTACAAAAAAGGTATGTGTATTGTATCAATTCTTGAAGTTAAAGCTGCAGTAGGGAGTTTTGAGAAAATGTTGACTTAGCCTGAAAATTTGAACAAGCACAATTTACAGTTCCAACCCCCTTGCTCTCTGCTGCGCTACAGCCCTCCCTCCACAGCTCCTCCCCCACAGCGGAGCCTGCCGGTGAACGCGCAGGCTAGTAAGCAGGACCACCGATGACGGCGGATTATAAACAGTTATGGAACATTCACTAATAGGGACGAAACATCAACAATATGCTTTACATTGACTATGGCCTGCCCATACTTTGACTACAAACTTGGTCCTCAAATCATTATGTATTTTGCAATACATGTAACTTTATAAGGTTGCACTCTTTCTATAAGTTATAGCTACTAAGATAACGTTAAAGGATTAGTTCACTTAAAAAAAAAAAAACTTTTGCTGATAATTTACTCACCCCCATGTCATCCAAGATGTCCATGTCTTTCTTTCTTCAGTCGAAAAGAAATTAAGTTTTTTGATGAAAACATTCCAGGCTTTTTCTCCATATAATGGACTTCAATAGGACACAAACGTTTAGAGGACCAAATGACAGTTTCAGTGTAGTAGATGAGGAACTTAAAAAGAAGAAAAAATAACAACTAGAGAGTCAACTACATCTTCAATTTCATCCCCCAAATCACAATAGCAGATTTCTGGGGTATGGTTTGGACCTGATTCAGACCTGGATTAGACCTAGTTTATATTTTGCCCTAGTTTGGCCATGATTTAGACCTGGTTTAATCCCAGTTGTACTTACCTACAACAATTCCAATGAAGTTGGGACATTGTGTAAAACGTAAATAAAACCAGAAAACAATGATTTGCAAATCCTTTTCAACCTATGTTCAATTGAATACACCACAAAGACAAGATATTTAATGTTCAAACTGATAAACTTTATTGTTTTTTGCAAATACTCACTCACTTTGAATTTGATGCCTGCAATAGTTCCAAAAAAGCTGTATCTTGTCTTTGTAATGTATTAAATTGAATACAGGTTGAAAAGGATTTCCAAATGAATGTATTCTGGTTTTATTTATGTTTTACATAATGTCCCAGTTTAATTGGAATTGGGGTTGTTATTTGGTCCTGGTTTAGACATGGTGTGGGTTATTCAGAATTACCTGTGCACAGATTTACATGTCATCAACATTATTTGCACTTTGTGGGTTACAATGTAATTTAATTTGCCAAAAAAGATGTGTTTTTAGTGAATGTAAATATCTGCTTAACATTGCATACTATTGCACTGCATTACCTCATCCCTTTGTATATATTGTATGTATATTGTATATTGCTCAATGTGTACATGTATAAATCTTGTAAATATATATAAAAATCCTGTAAATAATAACTTATTAGTACCTTTTTTGCTATATTTTCTGCTAAATTACTTAATAATTAATGTTTATTCTATTCTGTTTACCTTGTTACCTGTGTTATTGTTATTATGGTTGTGTTGTTTATTTATTTCTGATATGTAGATATATATTGTTGAACAAATCCTATAAATAATAACTTGGTACCTATTTTGCTATATTTTCTGCTAAATTACTTAATAATTAATGTTAATTCTATTCTGTTTACCTTGTTACCTGTTATTGTTATTATTGTTGTTGTTTATTTATTTCTGATATGTAGATAAATATTGTTGAACAAATCCTGTAAATTATAACTTATTAGTACCTATTTTGCTATATTTTCTGCTAAATTACTTAATCTTAATTCTATTCTGTCTTCCTTGTTACCTGTGTTATTGTTATTATTGTTGAGTTGTTTATTTATTTCTGATATGTAGATATATATTGTTGACCAAATAAAAAAAAATAATGTTTCCAAATATATGATTCCTCTCACTGCTGTTTCCCCATTTGTCCAATAGCCAAAGATAGGAAAAGTTAAGTCTTAAAATCCATTAAGGCCCTTTTATGAGTACATTTTACATGCTTCCTTACAGGGCGAATAGGGCCTATAGAGTGGATAATATCATGAGCAAATTACACTTTGTTCAAGTAGCCTAATATAGTTAATTAGCTTTTTTAAGTGATCTTGCAAACATTGTAACTAAAAGTCTCAAGTTTATTTGTAAGTGCATCCATTTATACTTCAAACAGATATGAGCAAACACATTTATTTTATTACTTGTTTTTTATTGTTTTAATTGAAGCATTATGTTTGTTACATTACGTGACAGACATCATATTATACTTAATGAAGACCAAAATCTCTGACTTGAATGTTTTATTATCTTATTCACAAAAACATAAAAAAGATTTTAAAAAAAAAGAACAGTAAACCATTTTAGAGGTAAACAAGACTTAAGATATTGATGTCCTGAAGTGTGAAAACATATTTCCATTTGGCCCCTCCCCTCTCTCATCTCTCCTCCCCTCTCTCCTCCCTCCTGCTGATCTGTTTACTTTGTTTCCAAGGTGATCAGGACCCAGGATAAGGACTTGGAGGGGTCATGGGCCATTCCCAGGCATCCTCCCATCCAAGTACTAACCAGGCCCGACCCTGCTTAGCTTCCGAGATCAGACGAGATCGGGCGTGGTGGTATGGCCGTAAGCGAAAACTGCTGCCAAAATTGGGCTATTTAAAAGGTTAAACCATTAGTGAAGAAAACAAAAAAGCTCACAGCACCTGATATTCCCAGGCGGTCTCCCATCCAAGTACTAACCAGGCCCGACCCTGCTTAGCTTCCGAGATTGGACGAGATCGGGCGTGACTTTTTTTTTTATTTTATTTTTTTTTATTAAGAAATTTCAATCAATAAAATACAATAAAAATAAATACAATAAAAAATACATATTTTCTTCTACATACATCTATACATCACATATCTTCCATTTACATACACATTTTTTAAAAAACTCCTTCACTTCCGGGCAGCTTCCACATTAAATCTTTTAAAACACAACAAACTTTTGGGGTAAAAACATCATAAAAAGCATGCACAATATTTTCACCTTTAAAATACAAATACAGTCTTTCCATATATAATTCAGGTTTCCTTTCAAACACAGTCCAAACATCCAACACAATTTTTTCCTTTTTAGCCACAGTTCTTCTCTCCCATATTGCACTTTTCATTAACATTACACACAGATTTATAAAACTTTTGTTCCCTTTCGTTGTCACTCCGAGTTACGTCGGATGACGACGAATGGGGTTTCGCTTATAAAGCCTATCAACTTCGAGTATTACAAAAGAGCCAATGGCAAAGAAATGCCATGGGTCTGCGGAATTTGCATAGCGTATCACCGCCCTACCTCGTGGGTATAAAAGGAGGACGCCGGCAACATGCAGGTATGTTTTTTGCTTCGGAGCCAAGTTTTATTCTTCGTTCCACAAGCCATCTCTGAACTGTCAGCTTTACAGATGAGCGAGATTCTCTGGACAGGGATGACTGTCACTTTTCAGGAGATGGTAGCAGGACCACTCCTTCCCCCGGTGGAGGGCCGGGGGAGAATCTTTTGTTCTCCACTCCCCGCTGCTCACCCCCTGGTGGGCAGCACCCTAATGTGGTTAAAGAGAGAAGTGACATGTTCATCCCTGAGCACACAGAGTTCTCGGACGACACGGTGCGCCGCCCCCGAGCCGTGCACCCCTCGTCCGCCTCTGTTCTAGAGCCGGATGACAGCACGCGCCGTCCCCGGACCGTGCAGCTCTCGTCCCCCTCTGTCGCCAGCCCACTGGCAGAGCAGACCCCCGTGGAACGTTCGTCCTTCCCTGGTCTCCTCTGTCAGGACGCGTTCAATGACTATGCCCCGACACCGGGCCGCTATGCCGTCCACGTCCGGGACAGTCATTCCGCCTCGCTGCCCCACCGACGGGAAGTCTGTGGTTCGCATGACCCCGCTGGTACAGTTCTTGGGAGCCTGGCTAGAGCTTCCCAACCTGTCCCGCTGGGTCGCACGAACGATCAGGCTCGGCTACGCGATTCAGTTTGCGCGGTCTCCTCCCCGTTTCAGGGGAGTCCGCTCCACTTTGTTCGGTGGCAATGCCCCTATCATGAGAGCGGAGGTTGCCACCCTGCTGGCGAAGGGTGCGATCGAGACTGTCCCTCCAGCCGAAATGAGGTCCGGCTTCTACAGCCCGTACTTCATTGTCCCGAAGAAAACCGGTGGGTTAAGGCCAATCCTGGACCTGCGCGTGCTGAACCGCTCCCTTCACAGGCTGCCGTTCAAGATGCTCACTGCCAAGCGCATTTTTGAATGTGTACGGCCCCAGGATTGGTTTGCAGCGATCGACCTGAAGGACGCCTACATTCATCTCTCCATTCTCCCTCCTCACAGACCGTTCCTTCGGTTTGCTTTCGAGGGGCAGGCATATCAGTACGCGGTTCTCCTGTTCGGGCTAGCCCTGTCTCCTCGCGTCATCACGAAGATCGTTGAGGCAGCCCTTGTTCTCCTCTGGGAACACGGGGTTCGCATCCTGAACTATCTCGGCGACTGGCTGATCCTAGCCCACTCTCGAGATCAGGTTTGCGAACACAGGTATCTAGTGCTCCGGCACCTAGCCCGTCTGGGCCTTCGGGTCAACTGTGAGAAGAGCAAACTCTGCCCCGTGCAGAGGATCTCTTTTCTCGGTATGGAAATCGACTCGGTTGCCATGTCCGCGCAGCTTACGAGCAAGCGTGTGCAGTCACTGCTGACTTGTCTGAGACAGTTCGAGGGCAAGAGTGCGGTTCCACTGAAACTTTTTCAGAGGCTCCTGGGGCATATGGCATCTGCAACCGCGGTAACGCCGCTCGGATTGCTCCATATGAGACCGCTTCAGCTTTGGCTTCGCGACCGAGTCCCGAGGTGGGCATGGCAACACGGCACTTTCCGAGTACCAGTTACTCCGACCTGCCGTCAGACCTTCACCCCGTGGTCGAACCTCAGTTTTCTACGGGCCGGAGTGCCTCTGGAACGAGCTTCGCGGCATGTTGTTGTAATGACAGATGCCTCCTCCACAGGCTGGGGCGCCATGTGCAATGGACGTGCTGCCGCGGGCTCCTGGATAGGACCCCAGTGCCTATGGCACATCAATTGCCTTTCCGCACTAACTCAAAACGTGCGTACATGTAAACCACCTCCTGACCTGGCGTAGGATTTGAGCGTGCCGTACGCCAACGTCCATATTGATAAATATCAAAGTCACCGTGGTTTTGGGTGTACGCTGGAAATTTGGTGTATGCACTTTTGATAAATGAGGGCCAGTGAGAGGTGCAGGAGCAGTGAGAGATGCAGGTGCAGTGAGAGGTGCAGGAGCAGTGAGAGATGCAGTGAGAGGTGCAGGAGCAGTGAGAGATGCAGGAGCAGTGAGAGATGCAGTGAGAGATGCAGGTGCAGTGAGAGGAGCAGGGCCAGGGAGAAGAGCAGGCCTAAATCATTTCAGTATACTCACCTTCGTGCCAGGATCAGTCGGAACTCCATTCCATCCAGGTGGGATGCTGTTTTTAACTTAGACATTTTCAGCGGTTGAATCCCCGTAATGATTAGGCGATTTCATCACATGTGGTGAAGTCCCACCTGCAACTTATTTGACGGGGTCCAAATAGGCTGTCCGTGGTCAATGCATTAACAGGTCATATTTCATAATTACAGTGGTTTTATGAGGTGAAACCTACTGTACACCACACAGGGGACACAATACAACACACTGATGTACATTAAAGCTAATAATTATACATAATTAGCCTAAAAATGGACTGTCCACGGACAGCATTTAGGGCACCCGTCAAATAGGTTACAGATGGGATGCTGTTTTTGACTGTAACGCACTTAACGGGGTACTACGGACCCCAGTCTTTGTGGACCGTCTGAGGGGACCCTGAGGGGCCACAGATTTCAAATCGGAGCCATTCGGAGCTATTGGGACCGTTGCGTGGGGATGTCCACCAAGCGCCTATGAAAATGAATGGGATAAGTTGCACGTGACAGTGGGTCCGAGGGGCCCCAAACTCTACAAAAAGTTGCGTCACGTGGCCCTCTGCGACAGACAGAGGGCCGAGGCATGCCAAGTTTATTTTTAGCTATTTTTTATGCACCTCTCTGTCTCCCATTGATCTCTATGGGAGCATGTGTCTGCAAGGGTTAATTCAGCAGTTAGGATTAGACGGCCTACTAGGCTCAGGAAGCATCTAGAGCCACGATACTCCGGGGCCCGATTCGGGGGCCCGTGGCGGTCGTCCGTGACCAATCTCGAGGTCCTGCGAACTTTTGACCCCTTAGGGCGACTGTTTATTTGACGTCCCACGTGCAACTTATTCCATGGGGCTTTTGGTGGCCAATTAGCGCGAAAAAAGGTCAGAGGGACGCGGAACTCTAGAACCCGTCCCCGGGGCCCGTGACGAGACCCGCGTGTCGGTTTCGGGCCGATCGGGCGTTTCCTTCAAAGCGTTTGGCTGAAACACAAACCGATCTAGAACCACCAAACCCGTGATCTAGAACCGGGGGCCCCGGTTGACGCATACGTCAGTTTCGGGCCGATCGGACCTTTCTGTCCACCCTTCACCGAGGACATGGTCCAATTAGTGGCAGCCCTCTTGCACACACAGAAAGACATATGCTCAGTAGGACCAAAAGTGAGGAGATTTTTGCACAAAAAAATTATACACTTGGAACCGATCTTGAACCCTGCGATCCGGGATCTAGAACCAGGGGCCCCTCGACTACCAGGGCGGCGAATTTGGAGGCGGTGCGACCTTTCGACCCCTGTATTTCCGCCCTCCCACGTGCAACTTATTCAGTTTTAACTTCACAGGCGCTTCCAGGTCAAGGGGGGCTTTTTTCGGCCAAACGAGCAGTTTTGGGCACGGAACTCTAGAACCCGTCCCCGGGGCCCGTGAAGGGACGCATATGTCAGTTTCGGGCCGATCGGGCGTTTCCTTCGAACCGTTTTGCTGAAACACATACTTAGAACCGATCTAGAACCACCAAACCCGTGATCTAGAACCGGGGGCCCCCGGACTACCGCCGTGCCGAATTTGGGGCCGCTGCGACCTTTCGACCCCTTTTGGCCCCTGTTTATTTGACGTCCCACGTGCAACTTATTCCATGGGGCTGTTGGTGGCCAATTAGCGCGAAAAAAGGTCAGAGGGACGCGGAACTCTAGAACCCGTCCCAGGGGCCCGTGACGGGACGCATACGTCAGTTTCGGGCCGATCGGGGGTTTCCTTCAAACCGTTTTGCTGAAACACATATTTGGAACCGATCTAGAACCACCAAATGGGAAGGAGCCATCTTCTAAAAGCACATGTGCCTCATCAATAGGTTTCTGTAGTGTAGTGGTCATCACATTCGCCTAACACGCGAAACCGAGCAGAAACAGTGGTTGGATTCTGACAGAAAATTTTAACTGTTTGCCACGCTAGGTGGGTGCAGCGATCATTTCCGAAAAGGCCGTTCGTGGTCACACAGGCGGTCGGTGGGAAGAATAGGCTGTTCGTGTCAGTGGGCATGGCCAGGGGGCTGTTCGCAGGTCAAAGGTGGGACGGACGGGCGCTCCGTGGTCGGTAGGTGCGGTCAGGGAATTTCGCGAAAGGGCGGTCAGGGGGATGCGCGTGCGCTCCGTGGACGCCCGCCCGCAACCTTTTCGGCGCGCGTCGAATCGACTGAGGGCGGTCGGCGAGTCGCCCCCCTGTGCCCGACGCCCGTATCGCGAGCGAGGGGGCCGGATTTCGCCGGGCTCCCGACTTCCGTAGTGTAGTGGTTATCACGTTTGCTTTACACGCGACAGGTCCTCAGTTCAAAACTGGGCGGAAACAAGTGGAGGCATTTTAAATTTAATGCTCCAATTCGCTACAAAACCCTTGCTTTTGAGACAGGTGAAGGCCATCGTACCAAGGATCTGTAGGCAGACTGCCATGCCTGTGGGTGGTTTTTGCAAAAATTTCATATGCGATTTTCTGTTGAGCAGGTCAGTACAAAATAAAACAAATGACCGTTGAGGTTTCCTGTACAGTAATAAAAAATGTTTGGTCTGCCAACAAAATTAGCAGCTTTTTGCCATGTTTAAAACACTGGGCAGTCTATAGTTTCAGTCGCTTTTGAACAAGCGTACCCTAGAAGAGGTGAGACGGACGTCCAAATCAAGTTTCCGTAGTGTAGTGGTTATCACGTTTGCTTTACACGCGAAAGGTCCTCAGTTCAAAACTGGGTGGAAACAAGTGGATGCATTTTAAATATAAATGCTGCAATTCACTACAAAACCCTTACTTTTGAGACAGGTGAAGGCCATCGTACCAAGGAGCTGTAGGCAGACTGCCATGCCGAATGAACTCTGTTCTGTTGTTTGTGGAATTCACAGACTGTCACACTGCTTGCAGAGCAGATTATGGGAAGGAGCCATCTTCTAAAAAGCACATTTGCCTCATCAATAGGTTTCTGTAGTGTAGTGTTCATCACGTTCGCCTAACACGTGAAAGGTCCTCGGTTCGAAACCGAGCAGAAACAGTAGTTGGATTCTGACAGAAAATTTAAACTGTTTGCCACGCTAGGTACTAGCAGCGCTCACTTCCTTTATATGCTTTTTAATAATTGTGCGCCTAAAGATTTATGTCTGCAACCTGAAGACGTGTTTGTAGTGTAGTGGTTATCACGTTCGCCTCACACGCGAAAAGTCCCCAGTTCGAAACTGGGCGGAAACTGTGGGTGGTTTTTGCAAAAATTTCGTATGCGATTTTCTGTTGAGCAGGTCAGTGCACTTGTAGGGATGTTTGTGGTTTAATCTCTTTAGAAAAGGATAAAAATAAAACAAATGACCATTGAGGTTTCCTGTACAGTAATATAAAGTGTTCTATTAATTATGCATAATTAGCCTAAATATGGACTGTCCATGAACAGCCTATTTGGACCCCGTCAAATAAGTTGCAGGTGGGACTTCACAACATGTGATGAAATCGCCTAATCATTACGGGGATTCACCCGCTTAAAATGTCTAAGTTAAAAACAGCATCCCACCTATAGCTTATTCGACAGGGTCCAAATAGGCTGTTCATGGACAGTCCATATTTAGGCTAATTATGCATAATTAATAGCTTTAATGTACATCAGTGTGCTGTAGTGTGTCCCCAGTGTGGTTTACAGTAGGTTTGACCACATAAAACCATTGTAATTATGAGATATGACCTATTAATGCATTGACCACGGACAGCCTATTTGGACCCCGTCAAATAAGTTACAGGTGGGCCCTTACTTTGCCCACCTGTAACTTATTTTACAGGGTCCAAATAGGCTGTCTGTGGACAGTCCATTTTTAGGCTACAGTGGGCCCTTAATTTGCCCACCTGTAACTTATTTGACAGGGTCCAAATAGGCTGTTCGTGGACATTCCATTTTTAGGCTAATTATGCATAATTGATAGCTTTGATGTACATCAGTGTGTTGTATTGTGGCCCCTGTCTAGTGTACATTCGTTTTTACCTAATAAAACCATTGTAATTATGAAATATGACATATTAATGCATTGACCACGGACAGCCTATTTGGACCCCGTCAAATAAGTTACAGGTGGGCCCTTACTTTGCCCACCTGTAACTTATTCGACAGGGTCCAAATAGGCTGTTCATGGACAGTCCATATTGAGGCTAATTATGCATAATTAATAGCTTTAATGTACATCAGTCTGTTGTATTGTGTCCCCTGTGTGGTGTACAGTAGGTTCCACCTCATAAAACCACTGTAATTATGAAATATGACCTGTTAATGCATTGACCACGGACAGCCTATTTGGACCCCGTCAAATAAGTTACAGGTGGGCCCTTACTTTGCCCACCTGTAACTTATTTGACAGAGTCCCTGTAAGCTGGCCATGGACATGCCATTTTAAGTCTAATAATGCATAGTTCTTCTGATGGGACACATAGGCCATTCGTGGCCACACAGGCGGTCAGTGGGATGAATAGGCCGTTCGTGGTCACATAGGTGCACAGTGGGATGAATAGGCTGTTCGTGGTCACACAGGCGGTTAGGGGGATGAATAGGCTGTCCGTGGTCACGGGGCGGGGCCACGGGCCGTCACTTAGATTGGCCGTGGACAGACGGGCCGTTCGTGGTCAAACAGGCTGTCAGTGGGACGAATAGGCTGTCCGTGGTAACTAGGCGGGGCCACGGGCCGTCACTTAGATTGGCCGTGGACGGACGGGCCGTTCGTGGTCAAGCAGGCTGTCAGTGGAACGAACAGGCTGTCCGTGGTCACTGGGCGGGGCCACGGGCCGTCACTTAGATTGGCCGTGGACAAACGGGCCGTTCGTGGTCAAACAGGCTGTCAGTGGGACGAATAGGCTGTCCGTGGTCACTGGGCGGTGCCACGGGCCGTCACTTAGATTGGCCGTGGACAGACGGGCCGTTCGTGGTCAAACAGGCTGTCAGTGGGACGAATAGGCTGTCCGTGGTCACTGGGCGGGGCCACGGGCCGACACTTAGATTGGCCGTGGACGGACGGGCCGTTCGTGGATACATAGGCTGTCGGTGGGACGAATAGGCTGTCCGTGGTCACTGGGCGGTCGGTGGGATGAATAGGCCTTTCGTGGTCACATAGGTGGTCGGTGGGATGAATAGGCTGTTCGTGGTCACACAGGCGGTTAGGGGGACGAATAGGCTGTTCGTGTCAGTGGGCGGGGCCAGGGGCCGTCACTTAGGTTGGACGTGGGCGAAAAGGCCGTTCGTGGTCACACAGGCGGTTAGGGGGACGAATAGGCTGTTCGTGTCAGTGGGCGGGGCCGTCACTTAGGTTGGCCGTGGGCGAAAAGGCCGTTCGTGGTCACACAGGCGGTCGGTGGGACGAATAGGCTGTTCGTGTCAGTGGGCATGGCCAGGGGGCTGTTCGCAGGTCAAAGGTGGGACGGACGGGCGCTCCGTGGTCGGTAGGTGCGGTCAGGGAATTTCGCGAAAGGGCGGTCAGGGGGATGCGCGTGCGCTCCGTGGACGCCCGCCCGCAACCTTTTCGGCGCGCGTCGAATCGACTGAGGGCGGTCGGCGAGTCGCCCCCCTGTGCCCGACGCCCGTATCGCGAGCGAGGGGGCCGGATTTCGCCGGGCTCCCGACTTCCGTAGTGTAGTGGTTATCACGTTTGCTTTACACGCGACAGGTCCTCAGTTCAAAACTGGGCGGAAACAAGTGGAGGCATTTTAAATTTAATGCTCAAATTCGCTACAAAACCCTTGCTTTTGAGACAGGTGAAGGCCATCGTACCAAGAAGCTGTAGGCAGACTGCCATGCCGAATGACCTCTGTTCTGTTGTTTGTGGAATTCACAGACTGTCACACTGCTTGCAGAGCAGATTATGGGAAGGAGCCATCTTCTAAAAAGCACATGCCATGATATCACGTTCGCTTTACACGCAAAGGTCTTCAGTTCAAAACTGGGCGGAAACAAGTGGAGGCATGTTAAATATAAATGCTGCAATTCGATACAAAACCCTTACTTTTAAGACAGGTGAAGGCCATCGTACCCAGGAGCTGTAGGCAGATTGCCATGCCGAATAACCTCTGTTCTGTTGTTTGTGGAATTTACAAACTGTCACACTGTTTGCAGAGCAGATTATGGGAAGGAGCCATCTTCTAAAAAGCACATGCTCTATCAATAGGTTTCTGTAGTGTAGTGGTCATCACGTTCGCCTAACACGCGAAGGTCAGTCGCATGTAGGTGTAGAGCGTTGCTAGCCAATAAGAACGCAGGAAATTCCAGGGAGGCGGGCCTGAAAAAATACATGAAATTACAGGTTCGAGTCCCGTCTCGACCACAAACACCATAAAGTGTATCTAGATTAAAAAATGATTAGAAACTCATGTTAAGTACGATTTATATATAATAAACTAACTTTGTGCACAAAATAGAATGAAACGTGTAAGATTTGTTATTGTGTAGGATGTACAAAATGTACAATTACCTTAATAAACATTTACATTATAATAGGGTATAGTTTTCTTTAATATAGAAAATATTTGAATGTGAATAATTGTAAAGAACATTTCGATAATGTTTTAGACCTTTACATTTTACATTGAGATATTTACATTATATTTGTTTAACTATGTACAGAAATCCAATATATATATGAAATATAACCAGTAAACACCAAATAGTAAGTTTCTCGTTTTATTTATAGTACAAAAATATACATATTATTATGTAAAACTAAAAAAGGTAATGTATTAAATACTTATAGAGTAAACAACAATAACATTAATAATAATAATAAAATATAAAGCTGTGGAGAACATAGGAAAAAAACAAGATTTTTTAAATCAAATAATTATGTAGTGTTTAATGATAACAGTTATTAACATTTAGTGTTTACACATCTGAGCAAGATAACATAATGCAAGTCAATAAAATTTACTTTAAAAACACTAAAGTACTATGCAAACAAGGACAAAACTGTTTGATTTTAATGAACAATGGAAATAAATTATATTGATAGATTATAGATTAAACAACAGCAATAATAATATCTAAAGTTGAGGAGAACAGGAAAAAACAAGAAAAAAAGTATTTTAAATTAAACAATTATGTACAGAGTATAATAGTACCAGTGCTTAACATTTAGTGTTTTTCAAATCTGAGCAAGATAAAATAATGCAAGTCAATATATGAACTTAAAAAAACACTAAAATACAATCCAATACAATAAAATACAATACTTTTGTTATTTTAATGAACAAATGGAAATAAATTAAATATAAAAAAAAAAAAAAAAAAAATTATATATATATATATATATATATATATATATATACATTAAAAGTGCAATAATATGTATATACATATATGCATAACATTGTGCAAGGAATGTCTTTGTGCTATAAACAGTATTTGAGGTCTGGGCATGTCATTTGTCAGTGAAGTCATTTTTTCTTTTCCTCAATCCACCTCTGCTTCTCAGCCTCATAGAATGGAGACTGCTGAAAGTCTTTCCATGAAATGTCTGCACTCATTCCCTGAGCCTGATAAAGGGAAAACACTTTAGCAGGACAGTAAATGTATTTACCTGCCACTCCAGGGAAACCAGTGTGAATATGAGGACTGTTGGGTGATTGTTTCAGTGGCAGGTGGCAGAATCTGCACAGACGACCAGTAGGATGCTCCACTACTGACTTTCTCTTGCTTCTCTCCTCAATCACCCTCCTATTTACTGCCCCTCTCTGCTTCGAGGACTCCAGTTCTCGCTGAAAAAAAGGAGTCTCTGCAAAGTCTTCAAGGGGCATTCTGGGGTTGGTCAGGCCCTCTGCTGAATATGTGTCAAAAACTTTCTTGGAGCAGTAGAAGTATTTAACATCACCACCTTGATAAAAGAAATGTATTGAGGTGCCATCACCCATGTATCGAGACTTAGGCTGACCACAGGCTAAACAGGATCTAGTGTGCTTTTTTTGCAGCATATGCTGTTGTTCCACCTGTCGACCACCTGTCTTAATGGGTCCAGTCCGAGCAGCACAGGGAGAAGCAGCTAAAGGCAGTGGTGGTGTGCTTGGCAGTTCTAAAAGAGATTCACAAAATTATTAAACGAAGTATTTGTTTTGTGTGCATAGATTAGGCAAACAGATTACACACATTGGCGCCTGTATGAATAATATAATTACCTGTATCTAAAAGAAACTCCTCAGATGTTTTTTCCTTCACTGTCACAGCACTCGGAGTAGAAAAACATTGAAAAATGAAAGTCTGGGGGGTGGCCTCTGGTTCAGCAGCAAAAGGGGTCTCAGCAGAAGAGGAATCCTCTAAGCATTTCTGAAATTCAGCAAAATTAGTGTAATATTACACTATTTATACACTTTACACTTTATAAATTATAAAGTATTTGTTTTTTTTTAAAAAGTCTGTTATCAAAGAACTTTAAAGGCTTACCTGAGATGGAAATGAGAACTCAGTGCCAGATGAAGACTCTTCTTGCATCCCTAGGTCTGTCTTCCTGCTTTTGTGTTTGTCAAAGTCAAGAGGCACAGGTCGACAGCCTGGCTCCACATATTGTAGGCCAAACCTCTCTCTTGTGTCCCAGCTGGAGATGTGGAAGGCTGGATATTTGGGTTGCCCAGTCACTCTTATAGATGCCCTGTTTAACTCCATCATCAAAACAGGGTCAAACACTCCAGGTAAGACAAGCCCAGGCTGTTTCAAGTCCACCAGCCGCTGATAATTCCAGCGTGCGACACCAGTCATACCCTGCACCTGGAACAGCTCAGGAGAGACGCGATTACCCGTTACCCACTGAGCCTGGGGGAAATGAAACCCCTCTTGCTGTGAAGTACCTCTGACAGGGATCCAGATGGCCACAGCAGCTCCTTCACCCTTGACATGATTCAGTTGTAGCGTTCCACCATGTCTGTAGAGGATTTCTTCCTCCACCTCAGGGTCACTCAGGCAGCCTCTAAGGATGTGGATACGCTGAATCCACCAAAATTTTAGCATCGAGGGTTTAAAAAGGAAGATGTTGTTGGGATCCTTTGCAAGATGGAAATGGTGAAGTACTTCTTCCACTCTTTGGACCAGCTCTCTAGGATGTGGCACTTTTGTCCTGCAGTGCGCTCTGATGTGCTGCTTTGTGGGATTAGCAGGCTCAATTCCACAGAACTTGTATGCGTTCCTCAGTTTCTCCAGGTCACTCTGATCTACAACAGAGAAGGCAGAAGAGAGGAACTGGCAGAACGAGCTATACAGAGGATGGTTCTCCGAAACACATTCCCTGGTGAATCGCCGCATACAGTTAAACAAGTCTAGTTTAACCACCATGTCCTCATTGTACTTCTGGCAAGCGGCATTTACATTCTTGAGGTTTCCTGATGTAACCTCTGCCACAGTAGCTTCAGTGGTCCTCCAAGCTTCCCACTGCTGGTGCTCATACTGTCCTGGGTCCATCACTCTGAAAGCAGCACAGCAGTCCCTAAGTACATAAAAGGGAAATACATTTTAATGTATTCATTACCTTTGCTTACACATCTTGATGTGATGTGTGATGAGATGTGATTATTCTTACCTGTCCACCCACTGGTACTTGGCCTTGGGTATGGAGAGCTCCACACCGAGGCAGCCATCTGCGGCGCCATCTTGGTTATAGAACAAGATTTATCTGCCGCTTTTATCCAAAGCGACTTACAATTGCTATATTTCAGAGGTCGCATGCCTCTGGAGCAACTAGGGGTTAAGTGTCTTGCTCAGGGACACATTGGTGTCTCGCAGTGGATTCGAACCCGGGTCTCTCACACCAAAGGCATGTGTATTATCCACTGCGCCATCACCACCCCTATATGCCAGCAGCACTGTAGCGATTGGCCATCCCACAGTACATTGACGTCAAGGATTGCTCACTCTCAGACTGCAGCATCACCCAGGACAGGATCATCCAGTTCTCATTCATCACAGCGTAGGATGACATTGTGCCAGATGAGAGGGTCACTTTTCTAGCAACTTTGCGTGTGTGATCTGATCTGAACACCTGTCCAAAAGTTCCTTGAAGGAGCTGAGTGAGAGCTGCCTCTTGCCGGTGTTATTCCTGAAGCAGGCACTCCACCAGATAATGTGCAGACACAGACACCCCATGCCACCCATCAGTATCTTCGTAACTCCCAAACGAAGCAGGTGTGTCATCCTTGCTCAATGCTCCTGTGATGGTTTTCTGGCCATACAGCCCTGCTTCAGCATCCCTGACGTTCTGCACAATGAGAAGGTAAGCAAGGTGGGCTCTTTCAAACTTAAGGTGAAGCACCTCAGACAGCTGGTTGGCCATGTCATTAGGGGATTTTCCAGACTGCCTCAGTTCATCTATCACAGTTTTACAGATTGCCTTCTTATGGGTGAGGAAGGCTGGCAAGATGTTTCTGAATCGCTGTGGTAGCATGTCCACCCACTGAGGTTTATCAGCGAACCAGTATTTTTTCCATGCCTTACAGCACAGACATGAAGCAAGGATGTAATATTGCCCACTAGTGCCAAGGATCACTCGGGGTCTTCCCACACCTGAGGACACAACATGAGGATTTGGACAGCTGTAGAGACAGGGCAGGATGTAGTTGTTTCTAAGCCTTTCATTTATACTGTGCTCAGGTTTCCAAATGAAAAAGGGATGGAGCTGGAAGTACTTTGGTGACGGAAGGCCCATGTTTGTCTCTATAAGCTCAGGCTGAGGTGGATAGCGCCACAAGACCATATTCATTAGGTGTCTTACTGGGTGTGATCCTGGCCAGAGCCCCATGGACTCCATCTCTGTTTTCATCCAAATTCTTTGATGAAGAGAGCAGTTCCAGTGGCTAATATCTTGCAAGTAGCTAGTAACAGGTGCTTCCGTCTGTGCAGACGTCAATGATGCAGGAGCTGTAGGTGCTGATTGTGCTGCAGGAGGTGGTACAGAGCCATCAGTCTGTGAAGAAGGTCTACACAGAGGATCTGGTGGACTGGGAGAACTAGAGACTGCATGTGATGGTGGTTAAGGCTGTGGCAGAACTGCACGGAACACAAAGCAAAGGAAATAAATGCATATATATATATATTTACATTTACATTTAGTCATTTAGCAGACGGTTTTATCCAAAGCGACTTACATTTGAGGATTAAACCAAGCGAGTCATCATGGAGAGGCAAAAACAACGCAAGAAGTGCTCAGAATACAAAGTTCAAACATTGCTAAGAGTAGCATAAACCAGACAAGCGAAGATTTCAAGAAAAAGGTTTTTTTTTTTTTTTTCCTATGTTAAGTGCTCACGGAAGAGATGAGTTTTCAGTTGTCTTTTGAATGCTGTCAGTGATTCTGCATTCCGGACGAGGGTGGGTAGGTCATTCCACCAGCATGGAACCGTGAATGAGAATGTTCTGGACAGTGATTTTGTGCCTCGCTGTGAAGGCACCACGAGCCGTCGCTCCTTGGCCGATCGTAGGCTTCTGGTAGGGATGTAGACCCGTAGGAGCGAGTGAAAGTAGGAGGGAGCTGAGCCGGTGGACAATCTGTAAGCAAGTGTCAGCGCCTTGAACTTGATTCGAGCAGCGAGTGGTAGCCAATGCAGGGAGATGAACAGCGGAGTGACGTGGGCTCTTTAGGGCTCGTTGAAGACAAGACGAGCAGCAGCATTCTGGATCATTTGTAAGGGTTTAGTTGCACATGATGGAAGACCAGCTAGAAGAGCATTGCAGTAATCAAGCCTAGAAATAACCAGGGCCTGGACAAGAAGTTGTGTTGCATGCTCAGTTAGGAAAGGCCTGATCTTCCTGATGTTGTGCATTGCAAACCTGCATGATCGAGCTGTCTTTGAAATATGGTCTGTGTAGGTTAGCTGGTCATCAAAGATTACTCCAAGATTTCTGACTGACCTTGATGGGGTGATTGAGGATGAGTCTAGCTGGATAGTGAAGTCGTGCCGTAGAGACGGATTGGCAAGGAGGACGAGAAGCTCAGTCTTTGACACATTGAGCTGCAGGTGATGTTCCTTCATCCATGACGAGATGTCCGCCAGACAGCTAGAGATACGTGCAGCTACTGTGGGATCGTCTGGTTGAAATGAGAGGTAGAGCTGGGTGTCATCAGCATAGCAGTGATAAGAGAAACCATGTGCCTGTATGATGGGTCCCAGTGATGTGGTGTAAATGGAGAAGAGGAGGGGTCCAAGGACTGACCCCTGGGGAACCCCTGTGGTCAGTCGATGTGCTTTGGATATCTCGCCTCTCCATGCGACCCTGAATGACCTACCTGTGAGATAGAGCTCAAACCAGTAGAGGGAAGTTCCAGTGATGCCCAGTGATGAGAGGGTGGACAGAAGGATCTGATGATTCACAGTGTCGAAGGCAGCAGACAGGTCTAGGAGAATGAGAATTGATGATTTGGAAGCAGCTTTAGCGATCCGCAGGGCTTATATAAGTATATATATATATTATATATTTATTATATATATATATATATATATATATATATATATATATATATATATATATATATATATATATATATATATGCGTGTATAACACATTTAATGCACGTGTGTTTAACTGTCTTTACTGTTTTTGTTCAAGTAGCTGGGAACAGGGGTTTCAGTCAGTGCAGACGGCATTGGTGCAGGTGGAGGTGCTGATTGTGCTGCTTGAGGTGGTATAAAGCCTTCACCCTGTGAAGAAGGCCTACACACAGGAGCTGATGTTGATGGAGGCTGCGGCAGAGCTGCAAGGAAAAGCACAGGGAGGAAATTAAAAACATATTAAAACACTGAATGTACATGATATGTATTTGATTGTCTTGACTACATTAAATGACTAATCATTATTTATTATTTTATTCTATGTATTTTGTTATTTATTCTAGTAATGCACATTCTGATAATGTTCAAATGTCTGTAAGTAAACAGTCCACTTTTTCACAACAAATAAAAACAGTTTAAATAGCATGCATACAATTCATGAAGTGCACTCACCCTCACCACTGGTATATTCAAACCTTAACAGTAGTTAGAACAAAAGAACATGTTTTTTAGAACAGGCAAGAACAGTGCCAAAACAACAAATAAGATAATTAAAAAACAGAAATGGAGGATAAGTCTGTATGTAACCAAATAAGCCTCCAAAACTGATGTGTAAAGTAACCTGTTGTAGATAAGACTGTGGATCCTGTGGCTGCAGATGAAACTAAAAATTAAGCATTATAATTTGAGCGTTTTCTCTCCAGTATGTACAATTTTATACCAATTTTATAAGAATTTGACATGGGTATATATAACACACATGACACGATACTTGATTTACTTACTCAGCTGTATGAGATATTTTGTTGGAGAAATACTCAGCATCATCCTCTCCAGTTCTTCATCCTCCTCCATTACTATAAAATATAACAAATGCATCAGTAGGTAGGCAGGCTTTAAGAATAAATATAAGCAAATTTGCATGAATTTTATTAACTCACCAGGCTGATCAGAGTCAGTAATGCAAGGAACAGGTGGTCTTGCAGCGGAAGCTGATGGTGAGGGCATCGGAGAAGTGTTTTTGGTCATCTGTTTTTGCTGCTGTTTTAAAAGATACTGCTGCAAATTGTACATTTTGCTGCCTGGCACACACTTCTGCCTCATTATAAAGAAAGCATATCCGTCTGCCCTGGTATCCCAAATCTTCCTCCAAGTGTCTTGTGCTCTGGATCCAAATCCAACAGTATTGTCATCCTCTGTCAAAACTGGCACTGGATCTGGCCTTTGAGACAGATACTGTTTAAGATCTTCAATTTCCTTGAAGCTTCTTGAATACTCAAGAAAGGAAATGAGGCTATCCTTGCATGGACCCTCTGGGTTGAACTGCCCAGCCTGTTCTTCTTCCTCAACCTTATCGGACAGGTACAAAGCATAGCTGACATCATTCTCTATTAACCACTTGAAAGACTTGCCCTTGTACTTGCCGAACTGAAGAATGCATTCTCCCAACACCTCTTGCTTGTCAGAGACATCCCCTCCTCTATGTAACACAACAGAACGGGCGTTCAACTTGACCAGATCTTCTCTTTGAGGTGTTGACTTGTCCTGCAGTAAAGGGTTGTCTTTAATTCTTTTTGCCTCTTCTGATGGGTCCCGGCGTAAATGGCCTGATGGGCCTTTCCTGAAAGACACTTTGACTTTTTCAAGTCAAAAAAACTTTTTTTTTTTTTTGACTTTTGACTATTTCCCTGGGAAGAACACTGTTTTCTTCATGATGCTGTTCTGAAATCAGAATGTATTCATTAGTGTCTCAGCATAAGCATTTAAATACTTACAGTAACAAAATGAAATAAGACAGTTAATACTAAAGCATCAGTGATATACATAAAAGAGTTATTTTACAATGCTATAATATTCCATAATATTACTGTTTCTTAACTGAATAAATGCAGCCTTAGAGCACGTACTGTTTATTAAATTTGCATTATTTAATATTCATTATTTAAATTGCTTTAAAAATGTATATATGTATGTATAAAAAGTTAACAAGTTAACTAATTAAAAATGTTAAATTATACCATTAAATTGTACACATATATATATTTGTTTGTAATTTAAAAGTAATATATGTGTGTGTCTGATATTAATTACATTATAGGAGGACCAAACCCGCAGAAATTAAAAAATAATAAATAAACATGTAAACAAATAAAAATATAAATTTGATAATAGGAAAAAAAATAAAGGAATAAACGACTTGATAAAATAAATATGATTTATTCTTTATCAAACTAATTTTTGTATTATTTCCCTCAATTTATTTTCTGCTTTTATTTATTTGTTAATTAATATTTATATTTGGTAAGCAAGAGCAACCAACCTAATTATCATGCACATCAAATAAATGAATGCATAAATAAATATGCGAATAAATGGAACAAATAAATAAATAAAATAATAAATAAATACAATTAAAAATAATACAAATACATTAATATATAAAAGCAAAAAATTATAAATTAGGGGAAAAATATACAAAAATACATTTGATTAAAATGAATCATATTTATTTTATCAAGTCGTTTATTCCTTTATTTATTTTCCTATTATCACATTTATTTATCTATCTATTTATTCATTTATTTATTCATTCATTTTTAATTGCAAGTTTTGGTCCTCCATACTACTGCACATTACATCTTACTGCACTGTTAACATATATTTTAAGCATAGTGAGAGATTATGATGAAACATTCGACTTTACAAACAAAGATACTCTTATAAAACAACAGCTGTATTCACAACGAGGAGTTTACTGTTTCTTATCATCCCAATCCATTCAACACGATAAAAATACGATTACATGGCAATATACATGCAATTTAAATGATAAAATATTTGAATAATAATGTATATGCGGTCACCTGATGGAAAATCTGTCTGCAGGTAGTTTAGACAGCAACAAAACAAAACAAGTTTGCTGACAAGTCAGTAAACAAATATCTCTCCGTTCGTAAAACGGGTCTCCCCTCCTCCACTGCGAATGACTGACAGATGACACTATGCTTTTTAAACTCCCCGCCACGGAAAAATGAAACAGCGCCAGGAAGTCTACGTGTGGCCAAAGGTATATTGCATCCGTAATGTTAAGCACTACCATAGAGAATGAATGGGAAAAGTTAAGGGAAGTTAAGCTTAACCATTTTCGGCTCCCGCGCGAAAGGTCCCCAGTTCGAAACTGGGCGGAAACTGTGGGTGGTTTTTGTAAAAATTTCGTATGCGATTTTCTGTTGAGCAGGTCAGTGCACTTGCAGGGATGTTTGTGGTTTAATCTCTTTAGAAAAGGACAAAAATAAAACAAATGACCATTGAGGTTTCCTGTACAGTAATAAAAAATGTTTAGTCTGCCAAAAAAAATTAGCAGCGTTTTGCCATGTTAAAAACACTGGGCAGTCTATAGTTTCAGTAGCTTTTGAACAAGCGTACCCTAGAAGAGGTGGAACTGAAGTCTGAATCAAGTTTCCGTAGTGTAGTGGTTATCAAGTTAGCTTTACACTCGAAAGGTCCGCAAGAGAGAGGTATAAGGGCGGCTTTCGTCAAACTGACAGTTTTATTGCCCCCCATTTCAGGCCCACCTCCCTGGAATTTCCTGCGTTCTTATTGGCTAGCAACGCTCTACACCTACATACGACTGGCCGCATGGTGTACAACTAAACGTGATAACCACTACACTACGGAAACTTAATTTGGACGTCAGTCCCACCTCTTCTAGCGTACGCTTGTTCAAAAGCGACTGAAACTATAGACTGCTCAGTGTTTTTAACATGGCAAAAAGCTGCTAATTTTGTTGGCAGACCAAACATTTTTTATTACTGTAAAGGAAACCTCAATGGTCATTTGTTTTATTTTTGTCCTTTTCTAAAGAGATTAAACCACAAACATCCCTGCAAGTGTACTGACCTGCTCAACAGAAAATCGCATACGAAATTTTTGCAAAAACCACCCACAGTTTCCGCCCAGTTTCGAACTGGGGACCTTTCGCATGTGAGGCATACGTGATAACCACTACACTACGGAAACACATCTTCAGGATGCAGACATAAATCTTTAGGTGCACGCTTGTTAAAAAGCATAGAAAGGAAATGAGCGCTACACCCACCTAGCGTGGCAAACAGTTTAAATTTTCTGTGAGAATCCAACCACTGTTTCTGCCCATCCCCGTCTATGACACCGTGGGAATTTCCCACGCTTGACCACGCCCCTTCCGGATTGGTCACGTTACCGTGGGAATCCCCCGAGATACTCAGCCCTCCCTCCCTCCCTCCCACTTCCGGCCTGTACACCTGTGCATGGAATTTCTCCCCACGCTAACTCCTCCCCTTCCTCCCCATATTGGTCTGAACAGATTAAGCGTGGAAAATCATCCACGATCACTAGGGCTCAATGTAAAAAATGTTCAAAATGATTAAAAAACATTAAAAACAATATTTTAATCTTTTTAAAGAAAATGTATAATAAAAGCCATAGTCAAAGGTGAGATCAGTGTGTTTTATTTTAAAAGAGGTCTTTCACATTTACATTTGAAGTTGTACTTTTCACAATCACATATAAAAATACATTAAAACAATGTGTATCGTAAAGCACATACATTTTAAAAGCATGAGTTGCATACATGTTCTAGAATTAAAATTATATCATGCAAATAGTTTTATTTTCTAACATACGTTTGAAGAAAAGTTGTACTTTTACAATTAACTAGTGTTTAAAGGTATTAAAAACGTTGTATAAAGTTAAAAAAGGTCTGACGTTTTTACAAAACTCAGTTTTGCTGAAAGAAGAAGAACAAAGACAATATAAAAGGTTTTGTGAGAAACGCTGTGAAACACTTGCGCACTCCGACCAGAAAAGGCTGAACGGGAGTGGTACGGTGCGTCACACGCTGACTCCTTCCACGACACACCTCCGCACCTGGAGCGTGGGAGATAGAACACAGAGTTCCCACACACACACATCTCCACACATGGATCGAGGGGAATAGAACACAGAGTTCCCCCACACACGCACACACGCACGCACGCACGCATGCACACACACACACACACACACAGACACGCACACGCATACACGTCGTCACAATGTCTGACCCCTGGTGTTTGACCCGTGCTGTGCCCTCCTGCTAGTGTTATTTTCGTAAGAGGTCGAGAATTATTTTATTGCTGAGGTTATCTGATGAGATCGGGGTGTATGTGCAAGACAGTCGCCATATGCTTTTCTAGTTGTAAAATCAAATATCAGAATCCCTACCACATGCAGAGTTGAAAGATGTTCTTTGAAAAAAAAATGTGCGGGAAAAAATGGTGTTTTTGAAATCGGGAGATGCAATCTTTAAATTATGAACGGCTATTTCATTCAAACTCTTCACTTCGACCAGAACAGTCAACCGAATCTTGGCTCTACGTGAAACATGTCAGGAGATCACCACGTTATGTTGGTAGCACCATTTCTCATTTTAACAAAAAGTATTATAGTTCAAATACGTGTTAGAATATTACATTTTTATTCTCTCTTTTATTAACATGAACAGAGGAATCACTCCCGGATTTATATTATAATGGCGATTTAGCAGAAATTCTGGATCCTCATTGTGAGTTTTTTATAAAACATTCAAATTGTTTAATACATTTTACTGAAATTGTTATTATCAGAAACACATATATATATATATATATATATTTGTTTATTTGCATTTTAGATAACGAATGGTTTTCAGAGAGGGCTTTACACAGTTTTTTACAAGACAATACAGTAGATAGCGGTGAACTCCCCCCGACTCAGACTCCTGTTTCTACAACGCAACAAACCCAGGCTTCGGAGGGGGATCCACAAGCGTTATTGGACAACTCCGTGCAAGCGTATGATAACGTCACTACTTTGAATCGTCCTGAAGTGCCTGTTTGTGAACAGCCAAACAGATCGCCGGAGGTTGAAGTGAACGCATCTGACATAAGCGACTCGTATCAGAGGCCTTCATGCAGCTACTGGAGCGGACATTATAACGAGCGTGTACATCGTCCTACCTCTGGGAGAGGAATAAAGCGTCTTCGTGATGTTTATGGAGAATATGATTCAGACAGTGGCTCGCAATTAGGATATCCAAACGACGGTGGGTAACATGACAATCGTCATTATTTTTATTCATTGAATATTTAAAATAATAAAAATAAATATTATTTCTCCAGAACAAAACTCCATTGATGAATGTACACCGACGACGAATTACCAAGACCCCGAAGTCGGAGGACCATACAAGAAACGAGACACGGATTTAGCCGTGTCTCACGACTCATACGAAAGCTCATCGGAAGATAGTGGTAAGATAGGCTACTATACATTTTGTGTCTTATCATATGTAATAAATAATACATATAATAATTATTGTTATGTTTTCTTCTAGTACAATATCATGATGAAAGAGAATTGAATATATTCCTTGAATCCCAAGCGGCAGTGTTGGATATAATTGAGCCTGAACAGAATTCATCCGACAACAGTGACTCCGGAGAATCTGCGGGTGCCTTTAGACCGTTATTCAGCGAGCGGGATTTTCAGAGCTTGCGTTATGAAACATTTCTCAGCGCCAACCGGAATTTCCTACGAATTTTAGATGTTGTGTCCCAGTATCAGCAAACCGAAGGACTGCTGTTTGATTCACAATCGCCAATAGTCGGACTTCTACGTACGATTGCTGATCGCCAAAACCAACACACTGCAGACTTGAGAAGCGTCGTGGAGTTTTTTCGGAAACTGTCACGAACAAGCATTAGATGAAAACAGACAATTGCGTAACGAGCTCTTAAGCGTACAACAAGAAGTCGATCAGGTAAGGTATGATCAACAATTGGTGACGGTGGCCATGTCTCTAATTTCTGAACGACTACATGTTGTTCAGAGAATGTTGAGGGAATTACATGATGCGTTTATGAGAAGATAAGGATGCATACCTTTTTTTTTTTTTTTTTTTTTTGAATGTTACTTTTTAATTTCTTTTTAAAACTCATTTGAGGGTTATTATTTTTAAATTCATTTGGTAATTATTTTTAAATTCATTTGGTTATTATTTTTAAATTTCATTTGTTTGTTATTATTTTATGTGATCTTTATTAGTGATACAGACATGTGTAGGTGGCTTAGTATTGTTGTTGAATTGTTATTCTATTTCTGTTACACTTTGTTAATCGTACACATTAATTGACAATATTGTTTATGTATGGTAGTAGCACATATGTGCTTGTTTTACACGATTTTAAATAAATAAAACATACCAAAATGCTTTGTAAAAGAGCTCGAACCGACTCGAGCTCTTTTACGTAGAACACGAGCGATCAAGACAGCAGATTAATAATCAATTACGACAATTAATAAGCAATCAGCTACAAATGCTAAACACAAGCGAACTAACCACTACCGAACGATTGCAAAATATTATAGACGAACAGCAAAAATGGTTAGAAACACCTGTGCCTAATGATAATGAAAACGTACAGATCGGTACAGGTGATTCACCTCAAACGAGCTATGATCCACAGCTTCCAGAAATGGGGCTGAGTCAGTCAGAAATACGTAACCTCGCGACTGAGGGAGGCTGTGTAGGACAGTTCACAATAATACCAAGACCGCATTTCAATGGGGTAGAAATTAATAGGACACTTAATCTCCGTGAAATAGACACAAATGATTTAGCTACTTATAATATACATCTGCATTATATTTTAAATGAGATTGTAGATTTTTCTCAATTGATGGCTGGCGAAACAGGCTATATAAACAGTATATAGCTTTATCTGGCGATAGTTTATCCACGTCCATAAATACAGTTTTAACACCTGAGAACAATCACAATCCTACATTATTTATCGATTGATTAATCGATAGACAGATTGAACAAGCGACACAGAGTAACGGTGCTGTAAGCACAGACGCGACACTATCATTACAGATTTCTGTAGTTATGGACAAGCCTGGAGGGAGTCATAGGAGAAGAAGAATTACAACCCTTGCGATCAGTGAAACTATAGAGATGAATAAAATGCATTTATGCAGTCCTAATAATTTCGAAAACAGTATGTGTTTGAGTTTTTGTCTAGCCTATTTTCTTAATCCGTCGTTTACAGATCAGCAACTACAAAGACCTGCGTACGAAATCCATACGAGCTGTGTTTTCACACCGCATGAAAAAATAGGATTTCACAATTTGATTGTTTTCGAAAAGAAATATGATCTAAAAATCTTGGTATTTCACCGAGACAGCTCAGGGAATCTACAAGTGTACAAAAACACAGATGAAATTCATCCAAAGACTGTGAACCTGTATAATCACGAGGGGCATTACCATCTATTAAAAATTTGAAAGGTTTTATAGGGTGTAGCTACGTCTGCCAATACTGCCATAAGGGACACAACGATATGAGGACACACAAATGCAAATATGTATGTAATATATGCAATACGTCCGAGTGTCGGATACATACTACAAAGTATAGACAATGTCCAGATCGTCTCAGATTCTGTAGAAATACGTTCTGCTACAATACACATAAAAAATCATGAGTACCCGACGAAAGACCGCAATGTGATACCCAGTGTTGGGAGTAACGGCGTTTAAGTATAACGGCGTTACTAACGGCGTTATCTTTTCAGTAAGCTAATTAATTGTTTTTCCCATTTTTGCAACGCCGTTATCGTTACTGAGAATGTAAAGTGGCGCGTTACTACAATTTGGTTGAATGAAGCGCGAGATGTCAGTGTGTGATGCACATCAGCTGCCTGGAGAGAGCAGGGGTGGGGGGATGATGACACCGTTGCAAATGCGATGATGATTGGCTGGGTGGGCCGATGCGCTACTCACGCGCTGTCTCACTGCATGCTCTGACTACCATTAAACACAAGACAGCGACAATGGCGATGATGAGCCAGGGAAATTCAAAGGTAGCGTTCTCGAACTGGAAGTACCGGCACTACTTCTCGCTCATTGAAATTAAACGCAAGAATGTTTATGTAACATGCACGCTATGCCCCGGAAAAAAGACTTTATCCACGTCTGCCTCAAGCAACTCGAATCTTATGAAGCACCTCACATTAACACATGCTAACACGACACTTGTTGCTGCTGCCAACTTGAGCTCCAGCAGCGAAGGAGACTCTGTTAAAGCAAGCAACACTCGATTTTTCGGGTCAGCAACAGGTGATGACCAAGGCAGAGCTGAACACATTGATTGCGAGGTATGTTGTTGAAAACATGCTACCCCTGTCCACTGTGGAGTCTGAGTCATTCAGACCTATCCTTGCTAAAATACCAATACGAGGAGGAGGAAGGGGGGTTGCCCCATGCCGAAACACTTTTGCTAAATTCATAGACAGTGAATATGAAAATATGAATATAGAGCTCAAAAAGTCATTTGAGGAACTCAAGTACATTTCAACTACAGCAGACATCTGGACTGCCCACAATAAAAGTTACATGGGTGTGACAGCACATTGGATCAATCCAAATAACATGGAAAGAGAGAAAGCAGCTCTTGCCTGCAGACGGTTTAAGGGGCATCACACTCATGACGCTATTGCAGTTGAGCTTGACAATATACACTCAACATATGGGATAACACACAAAATCAAAGCAACAGTGACTGATAATGGCTCTAATTTTGTTAAAGCATTTAAGAGGTACCAGCCACTTGAGGAGAGTGATTCTGAAGATGATGAAGATGAGGTGACATTTACAGACATTAATGATGCTCTACATGCAACTGATGATAATGATGGTGATGTTGTGATCACTTTGCCCCCTCACAAGAGATGTGCATCACACACACTTAACCTGATTTCATGCACAGATGTTGACAAGTGGCTGCTGTCAAAACCTGCAACAAAGGCTGTTTACAGAAGTGCTACTGCCAAATGTTCTGCCCTATGGAACAAGACTAGTCGATCAACTTTGGCTACTGAAACAGTTGATGAGGTGGTGTCAAAAAAGCTGCTTGTACCTTGTACAACACGATGGAATTCCTTCTATGATGCCCTGGCTCGAATATGTGAAATATCCATGGTAGACCTTAACAGCATCTCCTCCAAATTAGGACTGACAGCGATAAGAGAAAGGGAACACCAGTTTTTAAAGGAGTACTGTACTGCGATGAAGCCCCTTACAGTTGCCTTAGATATACTTCAGGGAGAAGACAACTGTTTTTATGGTACACTCCTACCAACGATGGAGACATTAATGCTGAAGACAGAACCCCTTAAAAGTGGCCTGCAAATACTGAGGGACCTTCCTGACGCCATAGTCACAGTAAGAACTTGAATTGAATATTTTATTTTTTATTAAGTGACATTGTATGATAATACATACTACTACTACTACTAATTATAATAATAATAATAATAATAATAACACTGATTTGTGTGGATACATTTAATGTGATTATTCTTATCATTTCAGGCTATCAAAACCAGATTTGCTGATGTCCTGGGAAATGAAGAGGCTACACTTGCTGCCGTAACTCTTCCAAAATTCAAACTTCGCTGGCTGCGGTCACAGGAGTTAAAGGATAAGGCTAAGGCAAGTTTGCTGACAGAGTGCCGTAAGATTGTCCTCGAAGATCCACAGCCAGGTACCAGCACATCTTCACATCACACAGATTCAGCCAAAGAGAACAATTTCTTTTCCTTTGAGGAGGATGAGGAGGACACCTCCTCTTCAGCAGAAAACCAGGTGGCAGACTATATTAGATCTTCAGCACAAAACTTCAACTCTCTGTGTGAATTTTCTCTCATCAAGAAAATTTCACTATGTTACAATGCTGCTACTCCATCTAGTGCACCTGTTGAGAGACTGTTCAGCCTAGGCAAGCTGGTCTTCTCTCCAAAGAGGAACAGACTGTCAGACAAAAGATTTGAAAAGCTTCTCCTCCTACGTTACAACCACTGGTTTAGTCGTTAGATGAGGAGTATTTTAGTATAGATTAATGTATTGTTAATTTTCACTGAGAACGAACAACATGTTAATCTCCTTAGAGAGTTGGATAGTGCTCTGTTTATTGTGCAATAATATACAGGTACAGAGATTTGCACTACTTAATGGCCAGATCTTCCTTTGTTTCTTTTTACCCAAGTTTACATTTGTGTGCTTAGTTTTGCACTTGATTGCAAAGTGTGTGAATAACTGAATATTATTTATTTTAAATATTTTTTTTTATTTTATTACTTAACTAAATATTTAAGAGTTGGATAGTGCTATTTATTGTGCCGTAGTATTATACAGATACAGATAATTGCACTAATTAAAGGCCAGATTTTCCTTTGTTTCTTATTACTCAAGGCTGCTGTCAAAGCAGCAGTGTGTCTTAGTTTTGCACTTGAATGCAAAGTGTGTGAACATTATTTAATTTTGTTACTGTACTGAATATTTAAGAGTTGGATAGTGTTATGTTTATTGTGCAGTAGGCCTAATATACATTTACAGAGATTTGCACTACCTAATGGCCAGATTTTCCTGTGTTTCTTTTTACCCAGGTTTACATTTGTGTGTCTTAATTTTGCACTTGAATTTTATTTTCAATATTTATTTTTTATGTTTTTATTTCTATGCATATCATATGACAGGCTGCAATCTATTGAGTTCAAATAAATACCAAATGTTCTAAAATACTGTATATAGTGTTCTTAATTTTCAACCAGTTAATATAAACATCTGTGATGTTAAATATGTTATAGAACGTAATAGCGTTATAGAACATAAATAACATCACAGTTACTTTGCTGAGTAACTAATTACTTTTACAATGTGGTAACCGAGTTACTAACTTAATTACTTTTTGGGAGAAGTAATTTGTAACTGTAACTAATTACTTTTTTAAAGTAAGATGACCAACACTGGTGATACCATTCGTTTTTGCTCAAAATGTCACACTACTTATAGGCTAGCAAGAAACGGTGATAAGATAAAACCACACAACTGCTCTCCGAAGTGTTGCGAACATTGCAACGAGGCCTTGACTGACGCCGATACCCACGAATGTTACATTCAACCCCTTAAGTCTGAAGCACATGATGAGAAATACATTTATTACGATTTTGAAACTATGTTTGAAAATGGTAGACATACCGCTAATTACATATGTGCAATGACACACGCTGGTGAGGTATTTGAAGCTGCTGGAACAGATTGCGCAGCGCGTCTGATTAAACACTTCAGACGTTCAAAATATACCAACTTTACCTTCGTAGCACACAACACGTCCGGTTTTGACAATTTTATTCTAGTGGAATACCTCACCAAGAAAGGGTTAACACCGAAAATTATCATGCAAGGATGTCGTATCTTGTACATGTATGACGCAGCGTTTAAACAACGCTTTATCGATTAATTTCAGTTTCTCCCAATGTCTTTGGCAAAGATACCGGCTGCGTTAAACCTAAGTGTGAGCGATAAGGGTTTTTTCCCACATCACTTCAATAGATTGGAGAATGCTGATTATCTGGGGTCGTATCCAGCAAAAGAGTTTTAAGGCTATGAGACGATGAGTCAATCCGAACGTACTAGATTTGATCTATGGTATGCAAGTGTATCGGGTTTGTTTGACTTCAAAAAGGAGCTAGCTTTTTACTGTCGGAATGACGTGATTATTCTACGCCAGGTCTGTTTGAGCAATAGGGATGAGTTTTTAAAAATCACAAACATTGATTCATTTAAATCAGTAACACTAGCAGGAACGTGCATGAAAGTATTCAAAACTAATTTTCTGACACGCGACACACTGGCTCTCACCCACAGCCATGCGTACTTTAATCAACACAAAGCATTTTCAAATTTGTCTATACAGTGGTTAGAATATTTAAAAAAAAGCATAAAGTAGATGTGCAACATGCTTTAAATCATGGTGTCAAATCAAGTCAAATTCGGTCCCTATCATGTTGATGGGTATTACGAGAGCAATGAAGGCGTGAAAACAGCTTTAGAGCACTTAGGGTGCTTTTTTCACGGACATTCTTGCAAATTTAAGGCTGAAGAAATTCAACCTTTATCAAAAATGTCTTTTGGATCTCTCAGGAGACTGTCGGATGACAAACTAGAGACCCTGCGTAAAACGCATTCCTTGCGTGTGATCTCTATATGGGAATGCGAATGGAACAATGCAAAACAGTCAGATCTGGACGTCATACGGTTTATGGAATCTTACGAAGCGCCTGAGAGGTTGAAACCCCGCGATGCTATATACGGTGGCCGCACAAACGCATATAAGTTGTACCACAAAACTGCTGAGGGTGAGAGGGTAGATTATTATGATTTCACACAGTTGTATCCGTACGTACAATCATGTAAAACATATCCTATCGGACATCCGTACTACCTTACAGGTGCTGTGGTAAGCTAATATTTCCATTGTGTAGGACTTGTGCAGAGAATCAGATTCAAAACCCTCACTGCAGTCATACGGATGAAGAGAGGTGTATTGCAGGGTCGTGGGTCTCCGTCGAATTAAAGCGTGCTATTCAACACGGATATAAAGTTTTGAAAATGGATGAAGTCTGGGATTTTGAACAGACATCTGACACGTTGTTCAGCGGCTATGTAAATACATTTCTAAAATTCAAACAGGAAGCCTCAGGCTTTCCCTCACATGTAGTGACAGACGAAGACAAACAGTCTTATGTCAACTATTATCTTGAAAACGAGGGTGTTAGTTTGGATGTTTCTAATATTTCACACAACCCTGCAAAAAGATCTATAAGTAAGCTAATCCTGAACACATTGTGGGGTCGGTTCTCATTGCGTACCCAGCTCCTGAACGCGGAGCTTCTGACAGATCCAGAAGAGTTCACACAGCGCCTTTTTAGTAATGCGTATTTCATAAAACATTTCTCTTTTGTATCTGATACCGTCGCATTAATCCAATGGTCTTATGCCGAACAAGACCCCTCTCCCACTCGCGATGTTAATGTGTTTATCGGAGCGTTCACCACCGCATACGCGCGACTTGAGCTCTATAATCTTTTGGATAAATTAAATGAGCGTGTCCTTTACGCCGATACGGATTCAGTCATCTTTGTATCGAAATACGGGGAATGGATCCCTGAAACAGGTGCATATCTCGGACAGCTCACAAGCGAGTTAGAAACGGAAGATTGGATAGAATTGTTCTCTTCTTCTGGTCCGAAATCTTACGGGTACTGTACTGCAAAAGGATATGCATGTCTCAAAGCAAAAGGCATTATGCTTCACGCAGAGAACGCACAAATAGTCACGTTGCAGAGTCTGATCGGTTTAGTGCGCTCACATGTTGAGACAGGTGTCGGTCTGCACCTGCTCGCTAGCTCAGACACCATCACGCGCAATAAGTCGTGTCTCACACTGCATAATAAAACAGTTGTGAAGAGTTTCAGAATCGTGTACGACAAACGCGTCCTTCTACCAGACTATACAACATTGCCTTACGGGTTTTAACAATATTTTGTGAATATGTGTGAAATTGATGTTTTTGACTACAGACTGCAACATCCGTTTTCTGGGGTTGTTATCAGTCCTAGCAACAGTAGGAAGACTTTTTTTTGTGAAAACTCTGATGTATAACTCTGACAAGATGTGTTCTGTAAAGTTTGATAATTTTGTGTACATATATACATCCTGGCAACCTTTATATGACGAATTGTTGCATGCTTTTGATATTAAATTCATTGAAAACATTCCAAAGAAACTGGATGATGATACTTTATTTCCCCCCGATAAACGGTCATTATTAATATTGGATGATGTTATGACACACGCTGCGTCCAATCCAGAAGTATCTAAAGTTTTTACACTCATCACAACAAGATCAGCTGTTTATTGTTGATACAGAATCTATTCTTCCAGGGCAAATCTAGCAGAACTATAAGTCTTAATGCTAACTATTTAATTATATTTAAAAATCCCTGTGATAAACAACAGATAGGGGTTTTGGGCCAACAGATGTTTCCTACCAGTGCAAAGTTTTTTATTGAGGCCTACCAAGATGCAACCGAACGACCTTACAGCTATTTACTGATAGATTATAAAACACAAACGCCTGAAAAATTCCGTCTCAGATCGGACTTACTGTCTGACCATCCGGTCGTGTACGTTCAGAAGGGAGCTTAGCAATGAGTTCGAGGCTTTCCAGAAATCAGGTACCTTTTAAAGTTATTATACAAGGCTACACCCAAGCAACGAGGAGTTATTCTGGATTCGGCCCCCGATGAGTTAATAGTAGCATTACTTCACGGATCAATTCCTCTTACTACGAAGCAACATAATTCTTTAAAAAGAAGGAAAAATGAGATTAAGTACGTTGCTAATAAAAAGATTAATATAGTCAGGAAGAGGTGTATGATTAATCAAAGAGGTGGATTTCTACTTCCTTTATTATCAGTAGCTCTCCCGTTTATAACCAGTCTGATAACTAGAAACTGAACCTAAAAAGGATGGACCACACCGAAAAAATGTATCAAGTGCCTAAGAATCAATTGGACAGATTGAGGTCTACACCACCTCGTGAAAATATACATACGCTCGTGGAGGACAATCTGGACTCATCTATTAGGGAAATATTACGAAGACATGATTTGGACACACATGAAAAGGCAAAACTTTACACTAACGCTTTACAACGATTTCTTAATGTGGTAAAACAGCGTGATATGGAATGTAACACTCTAACCCTAAAATATATTATGGATAAAATGTCCAAAGCCAAACATCTGGCATCATGGACTGACAATGGAGAGTTTGTTTACATAGGGCGAATCATCCCCGGATCCCGTGTGTTTGATCTGTGACGTCACCACAGATGATACGTGACATCAGGCGTCCGGTGGGGTGGCCCGAGTTTCTGGATGCGTTTGCAGAGCTACACATACCTTATTCGACTGTAACCAACTAACATGTTAGACACATGATTGAATCGCTTAAAAGAAAAACAACCGATGGAGGTATTGAATCGCGTAAAAAAGAAAAACATCCGATGGTGATTTTGAGACTGTACCACCTAAATCTTCGAAAAAGGTTGGATATTATGACTCAGCTTCTTCACCTGTCCCGCTATGAAAAATTCTATCGGAGATAAATCTGTATTAGATGAAATCGGCGGAATCTCCACATAAGTGTTTTTTTCAATAGCTGTTTGTGTCAAAGGGACAGTAAACAGATCCAGCTCGGTCTTGATGCATTCGTCAGACATGCAATGTAACAGAGACATTTTTTAGAATATAGTATTGGATCGTCTTTTTAATTTTGTAGTTCTTTTCACACGCTTCGTACGGGTTCTTTGTTTGATTTTTGCGACTGAGCGCTTCTTACTGATGCGTATGGTTTTCTTTATGCCATGACCACGCCCTCTTCTCATACGGGTCCCTGGTGGTTTTAGCCGTCTACGCCCCATGACCATAAGTCCATGCCCGCTCTGATCGTCATCATTGTTATACGAATTTGTTAGAGCTGTAGTTACGAAATTACTTACTATGTTTTTTGCAGCGGCTTTTAGATGTGGTTTTGCTATACTGAACCCCCTTCTAAGAAATGGGATTGCCATTCGATACAAGCCCCTAAACAATCCGCCGATTCCTGATGCAAAACCGGAACCGTACATGACACCACCCCCTGCGTAACCGGGCAAGCCGTTTCCGGTTTGAGATTTGTAGTACGCAACATAACGATCGGGGTCCGACTGGTACGGAGCGAGATAAACCATTTAAAAAAGGTGTTGTTTCACGGGTCTAAAAGTGAAGTTTAGATACAACCTTCCCGTAGGTGAATGGTATCTCTCTGTTTAAGTCGTCTTTAACCTCAATAGTAATCTCGTTAATACTGGTTTTATTAAGACGCACGTAGTGTGACTTGTCGTACCTGACACAGGCAGCTTTGTTTGTTTCCCCTTCGATAAGTACTGTACCTAGTAAAGGTACATACAAATCTCCAACTGATCGGTAGTCTATCATATCTGTGTACACATATAGGGTATAAAAACCACCTCTTATATCAGCCTGGAACGGTGCGTATGTGACTGATGTGACGTGTGTGTCTTGATGCTCATCCGAACTGTTTGCAACTTCCATAGGAACACCGGGTTTTAATCCCAGTATAACAGATACCTTACCATAAAATGTCAACGAAGTCCTCTGGCCTGCTTTCAGAAATATCTTATTCTTTATATGATCGTAGCCGAGCTGCACCCGCGGGGGGAGAGATGCATTTATTTCTCTGAGTAATACGGGTATATCCTCAAAATAACCACACTTTAAAGCATTCCGGCTCGTAGATATTTTTAGGGCTTTCCGAAAAGTTTGGATATTAAGGTAACCCCTTACACTGTGCAGTTTGCCGTTATTCTGTAATAGGCTTTGATCACAATCGATAATAAATACAGCGTCGTCCTCATTGAAGGTGTACCAGGTCAATGGATATTCAAACTCGACCAGTGCCACTTCCCACAGGCCTTTTAAATGTATACTTCTAGCCAACCTAGTTCTGCAATTAGATATACGATTCTCAGGATAGACATTAGTCGAAGCATTGCAGGGAAGTGTAACGTAGAACCCCTCCTCAGACATGATTTACATAAATGACACCTGTTACGAATTCACTATAACTTTAAGATGGTTTGCAGATCCATCGCCTGTTTTTTAGGAATCCAGCTGTTGAATTTAGAAGGCCACCCCCACCACTTGACTAACACACACATGACTTTCCCACAGCGTTGTTTATCCAGTATTTTTTCAACCTTGAAAGATGCATCATTACTCACGATAATCTTCTGTAGTTCTTGTTCATAAAAACAACCAGCGATAATTTCACTGTCATAGTCTTGTAATCGGTATACGGGAGGGATACGTGGAATGCATGCGGTTATTGTGAAATATTCTTCAGTATAATTTTGCTCGTACCCTTTGGCAAAAATATTCCGGACTTTAGAGATTCTCACTACATCTCCAATTGAGAATTTAAATTTGGGTGTCTCCTTACGTATTTGTAAAATACGAAAATGTTTATTGAAAAACTCTGTGCCCTTATCTGTTTGTAGCTTTGTTGGTATACGCCCCTCCCGCAGAGTAGACAAAAAAGCTTTCATCACTTCCGGCCCCGTCTTATTTTTAAGTACACACGTCCATGCGAATTTACTGAAAATATCAATAACTGTAATTATGTATTTAATATTATCATTCTGTTTCGAGTATATCGACATATCAACCAAATCAGCGTGAAACTGATGGTCTTTTCCATACACTACCACACGATTCCGTTTATATTTTATTGGTGCAGTACGATGGAGAGTGTATTCGTCTTGACTGGAGAGCCAGTCGGTCACCTCTTTATCAGATAGTCTTACGTTGTATTCCTGCAATACCGCTTGTTTTAATCTGTCCTTACCACCAAAAGCACCAGAATTCGCTGGATCATAGTATATCTTCTTCATTAGCTCTGACATGTCGACGCTATGAGTTTTTCAGACAATACCTGAATCACTTGCATTGTTGTTCAGTTTTTATTTTTTACAAACAATCAGCAAACAACAAAGTTTTTTTTTTTTTTTTTTACAAACAATCAGCAAACAATAAAGTTTTTTTTATTTTTTTTATTTCAGGAATATCTATTATTTTATTTCAGAAACTAACGGATCACTTACAATGTTGTTCACTTTATTTTTTTTACATACATAGTCACACACAAAAGGGTATATCAACATAATCATTTTTTTTATTTTAGAATAGAGAAAAGAACAGGGTTACAAGGGTTTAATCATGTATCATCCAAACGTCAAAAGAAATTTCACACACATTTCAAAATTTTTCTCCAGGACGAATTCAACTAAAATGTCAATAATTTTACAAATATCAGAATCTTTATTTCTCAACAATTTGCAAACATCAGTTACATACGTACATAGACATAATATGTTTCCTATTTTAAGGGAATCAGCATTTTCAGGCATTAGATCGAGAATGTTTTTGATAGTCGTACATTTATGGATTACAGATATGTTCACCATATTACTCCAGTCGTCCGATGACTTCCGCACAGCATTCATTTGACACGTCAATTTCGTTAGACGTATATCATCCGCAGACTTTCCGGTGTTTGTAGCATGATTATCATCGATAATCTTGTACAGCAGGGTTGATAATCCACATTTAACACGCAGTTTAAAGAAATATTTGAGAATCCAGAATGTGCAGAGGTTCCACATTTTCACACGAGGACAGGTTCAGGGTCTTCAGCAGCAGCAAGCTTCCACTTCTCGACAGCGGACTAAATAATTTCCTCACAACTTTCATCCACAAGTTTCTGTCTGATAGATCCCAGCTGCTCCACAATGTACATCTCATCCTTAAGCTCAAACAAGATTGTCTCGACAGCACCTTGGAGTCTTTGCAGATGTGATGTAGCACGATACAGACTCAGCGATTGAGCTAGGATAGTTTTTAGCTCCGGTCTGAGAACCTTCAGGCTGATCTCGTCAAAACATCCATAAAAATAATATCCAGGTGGTTCGAACAAACACGAGTGCCTCGTTTGGGATGGGTGGTCTACGATACAGCCGTCGCAGCTTTGTTTCATCCGTTTATCGATCAAATATTCCAATATGATTGTAACTACACTTTTAATAATCCGATGTCCAGCATCGCCGAGACACCCGTCTGGCTCATCAGCAGACGTGTCAGCGTTCACAGGGGATGCTGTACCTGCATTTGTAACGGGCCCATTAGCTCCATAGTTCGTGAAGAACGCCAAGTTGTGATATCCAAGATCTGTACAAAATGTATTCATCCAGTCGACGCTTCTTTCCGGTGCATTTGATAATCCTGATTGCGTGTATCCATCAACAGCTCCAAGAGGAGAGAATCCGGGGTGAATGGTTTCTTGAGACATAATGCAGAATGAGTTGAGTTGTCAAGGGAGGTCTTTTTAATGCTTGTAGAATGTGGGCGGTGCTATATGAACACCCCTCCTACTGGGCGTGTACCAATCCGGGTGAAAGAGCTTCACTTTAATATTATTGTAGCGCTCGTACGCATCACACCATTTGAAAAGTTTATCAATTTTGGCAAAAATGTCTTCCAGCACGGGCATATCCTTCTACTGAAACATGAATTTTAAATCGTAGTATTTAAGTCGGTTATCCTCCGAGATAGGCCATGCCCGTTTGGGTACATCTGACCCAAAATCAGTGCAAAGGATGTAAATGTAATCCTCGGGATGTTTGTTAACGTTGTCCGCCAGCAGCCTGTATTTTGTACCCATCGTTAGACCGTTCCACTCCGCTATAAAGAGGGGCTCGTCACACCCTTCTTTCATATCTTTCCAGACGCAGGTGAAAAATAAGATCCAGTCTCGTTCTGTGAAAAACAGATGCGGATCCTCTGTTGTATTCCTTGTAAATCTCTCATCGTTATCCACATTAATCAATCTGACTTCGCGGTTGTTCTCTTCAAAATTGTACTTGCACAAACGGCCGCCAGACAAATGAAAAACATATTCCACATCGTTCATGGAGAAATCTTGTTAAACAAGATTGCTTATTCCGCGGAGCTAAAGTCAAATCCTCCATAGCCTCATCAATGTTTCTCTCGGGGGTCTTGGGTTCTGTTGCCATAGCCATTGCTCCTGAATAGATCTAATAATCCACAATCACAACCGTATTTTGCGTTGAAATCGTGGCGTTTTTAAATAGAAAGCCACGGAGGGAAATCCCTTAGAGTGATGTCATCGTAAGTGTCAGTCGTAGCTGACCAATGAGACATGTGTGTGTGTGTGTGTGTGTGTGTGTGTGTGTGTGTGTGTGTGTGTGTGTGTGTGTGTGTGTGTGTGTGTGTGTGTGTGTGCGTGCGGGAACTCTGTGTTCTATTCCCCTCGATCCATGTGTGGAGATGTGTGTGTGTGGGAACTCTGTGTTCTATTCCCCTCGATCCATGTGTGGAGATGTGTGTGTGTGGGAACTCTGTGTTCTATTCCCCTCGATCCATGTGTGGAGATGTGTGTGTGGGGGAACTCTGTGTTCTATTCCCCTCGATCCATGTGTGGAGATGTGTGTGTGTGGGAACTCTGTGTTTTATCTCCCACGCTCCAGGTGCGGAGGTGTGTCGTGGGAGGAGTCAGCGTGTGGTGCACCGTACCACTCCCGTTCAGCCATTTCTGGTCGGAGTGCGGAAATGATCACGAGTGTTTCACAGCGTTTCTCACAAAACCTTTTATAATGTCTTTGTTCTTCTTTCAGCAAAACTGAGTTTTGTAAAAACGTAAGACTTTTTTAACTTTATACAAAGTTTTTAATACCTTTAAACACTAGTTAATTGTAAAAGTACAACTTTTCTTCAAACGTATGTTAGAAAATAAAACTATTTGCATGATACTGATTATTGCTTTTATTATACATTTTCTTAAAAAAGATTAAAATTTTGTTTTTAATGTTTTTTAATCATTTTGAACATTTTTTACATTGAGCCCTAGTGATCGTGGGTGATTTTCCACACTTAATCTGTTCAGACCAATATGGGGAGGAAGGGGAGGAGTTAGCGTGGGGAGAAATTCCATGCACAGGTGTACAGGCCGGAAGTGGGAGGGGAGGGGAGGGGAGGGCTGAGTATCTCGGGGGATTCCCACTGTGTCATAAACGGGGAGGCTTTATGGGGGGCAATAAAACTGTCAGTTTGACGAAAGCCGCCCTTATACCTCTCTCTTCCGCAGTTCAAAACTGGGTGAAAACAAGCGGAGGCATTTTAAATATAAATGCTGCAATTCGCTACAAAACCCTTGCTTTTGAGACAGGTGAAGGCCATCGTACCAAGGAGCTGTAGGCAGACTGCCATGCCGAATGACCTCTGTTTGGTTGTTTGGAATTTACAGACTGTCACACTGCTTGCAGAGTAGATTATGGGAAGGAGCCATCTCCTAAAAAGAACATGCACCTCGTCAATAGGTGTCTGTAGTGTAGTGGTCATCACGTTCGCCTAACACGCGAAAGGTCCTCGGTTCGAAACCGAGCAGAAGCAGCGGTTGGATTCTCACAGAAACTTTAAACTGTTTGCCACGCTAGGTGGGTGTAGCGCTCATTTCCTTTATATGCTTTTTAACAAGCGTGCACCTAAAGATTTATGTCTGCAACCTGAAGACGTGTTTCCGTAGTGTAGTGGTTATCACGTTCGCCTCACACGCAAAAGGTCCCCAGTTCGAAACTGGGCGGAAACTGTGGGTGGTTTTTGCTAAAATTTCGTATGCGATTTTCTGTTGAGCAGGTCAGTACACTTGCACGGATGTTTGTGGTTTAATCTCTTTAGAAAAGGACAAAAATAAAACAAATGACCATTGAGGTTTCCTTTACAGTAATAAAAAATGTTTGGTCTGCCAACAAAATTAGCAGCTTTTTGCCATGTTAAAAACACTGGGCAGTCTATAGCTTCAGTAGCTTTTGAACAAGCGTACCCTAGAAGAGGTGGGACTGATGTCCAAATCAAGTTTCCGTAGTGTAGTGGTTATCACGTTTAGTTTACACCAAGGCCAGTCGCATGTAGGTGTAGAGTGTTGCTTGCCAATAAGAACGCAGGGAATTCCAGCAAGGCGGGCCTGAAAAAATACACGAAATTACAGGTTCGAGTCTCGTCTCGACCACAAATACCATAAAGTGTATCTAGATTAAAAAATTATTAGAAACTCATGTTAAGTACGATTTACATATAATAAACTAACTTTGTGCACAAAATAGAATGAAACGTGTAAGATTAGTTATTGTGTAGGATGTACAAAATGTGCAATTACCTTAATAAACATTTACATTATAATAGGGTATAGTTTTCTTTAATATAGAAAATATTTGAATGTGAATAATTGTAAAGAACATTTTGATAATGTTTTAGACCTTTACATTTTACATTGAGATATTTACATTATATTTGTTTAACTATTTACAGAAATCCAATATATATATGAAATATAACCAGTAAACACCAAATAGTAAGTTTCTCGTTTTATTTATAGTACAAAAATATACATATTATTATGTAAAACTAAAAAAGGTAATGTATTGAATACGTATAGATTAAACAACAATAACATTAATAATAATAATAATAAAATATAAAGCTGTGGAGAACGTAGGAAAAAAACAAGATTTTTTAAATCAAATAATTATGAAGTGTTTAATGATAACAGTTATTAACATGTAGTGTTTACACATCTGAGCAAGATAAAATAATGCAAGTCAATAAAATTTACTTTAAAAAAACTAAAGTACAATGCAAACAAGGACAAAACTGTTTGATTTTTAATGAACAATGGAAATAAATTTAACAATTTAAAATGATAGATTATAGATTAAACAACAGCAATAATAATATCTAAAGTTGAGGAGAACAGGAAAAAACAAGAAAAAAAGTATTTTAAATTAAACAATTATGTACAGAGTATAATAGTACCAGTGCTTAACATTTAGTGTTTTTCAAATCTGAGCAAGATAAAATAATGCAAGTCAATATATGAACTTAAAAAAACACTAAAATACAATCCAATACAATAAAATACAATACTTTTGTTATTTTAATGAACAAATGGAAATAAATTAAATATAAAAAAAAAATATATAAAATATATATATACATTAAAAGTGCAATAATATGTATATACTAATATGCATAACATTGTGCAAGGAATGTCTTTGTGCTATAAAATAGTATTTGAGGTCTGGGCATGTCATTTGTCAGTGAAGTCATTTTTTCTTTTCCTCAATCCACCTCTGCTTCTCAGCCTCATAGAATGGAGACTGCTGAAAGTCTTTCCATGAAATTTCTGCACTCATTCCCTGAGCCTGATAAAGGGAAACTTGTTGTTGAAACTCAACAACATTTTGACATATTGTTTGATGTCATATTGATGTTACATTGATGTCAAGGTGCCCGCTGGGAACGTTAGAGGGAAAATATCTAGTGGAAAATGAGTATGTTACGTTATGTCATTACATGAAAGACACTTAGGAGATTACCTATCAACAATTAATTTTGTAGTTCTTTTCACACGCTTCGTACGGGTTCTTTGTTTGATTTTTGCGACTGAGCGCTTCTTACTGATGCGTATGGTTTTCTTTATGCCATGACCACGCCCTCTTCTCATACGGGTCCCTGGTGGTTTTAGCCGTCTACGCCCCATGACCATAAGTCCATGCCAGCTCTGACCGTCATCATTGTTATACGAATTTGTTAGAGCTGTAGTTACGAAATCACTTACTATGTTTTTTGCAGCGGCTTTTAGATGTGGTTTTGCTATACTGAACCCCCTTCTAAGAAATGGGATTGCCATTCGATACAAGCCCCTAAACAATCCGCCGATTCCTGATGCAAAACCGGAACCGTACATGACACCACCCCCTGCGTAACCGGGCAAGCCGTTTCCGGTTTGAGATTTGTAGTACGCAACATAACGATCGGGGTCCGACTGGTACGGAGCGAGATAAACCATTTAAAAAAGGTGTTGTTTCACGGGTCTAAAAGTGAAGTTTAGATACAACCTTCCCGTAGGTGAATAGTATCTCTCTGTTCAAGTCGTCTTTAACCTCAATAGTTATCTCGTTAATACTGGTTTTATTAAGACGCACGTAGTGTGACTTGTCGTACCTGACACAGGCAGCCTTGTTTGTTTCCCCTTCGATAAGTACTGTACCTAGTAAAGGTACATACAAATCTCCAACTGATCGGTAGTCTATTGTATCTGTGTACACATATAGGGTATAAAAACCACCTCTTATATCAGCCTGGAACGGTGCGTATGTGACTGATGTGACGTGTGTGTCTTGATGCTCATCCGAACTGTTTGCAACTTCCATAGGAACACCGGGTTTTAATCCCAGTATAACAGATACCTTACCATAAAATGTCAACGAAGCCCTCTGGCCTGCTTTCAGAAATATCTTATTCTTTATATGATCGTAGCCGAGCTGCACCCGCGGGGGGAGATATGCATTTATTTCTCTGAGTAGTATGGGTATATCCACAAAATAACCACACTTTAAAGCGCTCCGGCTCGTAGATATTTTTAGGGCTTTCCGAAAAGTTTGGATATTAAGGTCACCCCTTACACTGTGCAGTTTGACGTTATTCTGTAATAGGCTTTGATCACAATCGATAATAAATACAGCGTCGTCCTCATTGAAGGTGTACCAGGTCAATGGATATTCAAACTCGACCAGTGCCACTTCCCACAGGCCTTTTAAATGTATACTTCTAGCACAACCTAGTTCTGTAATTAGATATACGATTCTCAGGATAGACATTAGTCGAAGCATTGCAGGGGAATGTAACGTGGAACCCCTCCTCAGACATGATTTACATAAATGACACCTGTTACGAATTCACTATAACTTTAAGGTGGTTTGCAGATCCATCACCTGTTTTTTAGGAATCCAGCTGTTGAATTTAGAAGGCCACCCCCACCACTTGACTAACACACACATGACTTTCCCACAGCGTTGTTTATCCAGTATTTTTTCAACCTTGAAAGATGCATCATTACTCACGATAATCTTCTGTAGTTCTTGTTCATAAAAACAACCAGCGATAATTTCACCGTCATAGTCTTGTAATCGGTATACGGGAGGGATACGTGGAATGCATGCGGTTATTGTGAAATATTCTTCAGTATAATTTTGCTCGTACCCTTTGGCAAAAATATTCCGGACTTTAGAGATTCTCACGACATCTCCAATTGAGAATTTAAATTCGGGTGTCTCCTTACGTATTTGTAAAATACGAAAATGTTTATTGAAAAACTCTGTGCCCTTATCTGTTTGTAGCTTTGTTGGTATACGCCCCTCCCGCAGAGTAGACAAAAAAGCTTTCATCACTTCCGGCCCCGTCTTATTTTTAAGTACACACGTCCATGCGAATTTACTGAAAATATCAATAACTGTAATTATGTATTTAATATTATCATTCTGTTTCGAGTATATCGACATATCAACCAAATCAGCGTGAAACTGATGGTCTTTTCCATACACTACCACACGATTCCGTTTATATTTTATTGGTGCAGTACGATGGAGAGTGTATTCGTCTTGACTGGAGAGCCAGTCGGTCACCTCTTTATCAGATAGTCTTACGTTGTATTCCTGCAATACCGCTTGTTTTAATCTGTCCTTACCACCAAAAGCACCAGAATTCGCTGGATCATAGTATATCTTCTTCATTAGCTCTGACATGTCGACGCTATGAGTTTTTCAGACAATACCTGAATCACTTGCATTGTTGTTCAGTTTTTTTTTTTTTTTACAAACAATCAGCAAACAACAAAGTTTTTTTTGTTTTTTTTACAAACAATCAGCAAACAATAAAGTTTTTTTTATTTTTTTTATTTCAGGAATATCTATTATTTTATTTCAGAAAATAACGGATCACTTACAATGTTGTTCACTTTATTTTTTTTACATACATAGTCACACACAAAAGGGTATATCAACATAATCATTTTTTTTATTTTAGAATCGAGAAAAGTACAGGGTTACAAGGGTTTAATCATGTATCATCCAAACGTCAAAAGAAATTTCACACACATTTCAAAATTTTTCTCCAGGACGAATTCAGCTAAAATGTCAACAATTTGCAAACATCAGTTACATACGTACATAGACATAATATGTTTCCTATTTTAAGGGAATCAGCATTTTCAGGCATTAGATCGAGAATGTTTTTGATAGTCGTACATTTATGGATTACAGATATGTTCACCATATTACTCCAGTCGTCCGATGACTTCCGCACAGCATTCATTTGACACGTCAATTTCGTTAGACGTATATCATCCGCAGACTTTCCGGTGTTTGTAGCATGATTATCATCGATAATCTTGTACAGCAGGGTTGATAATCCACATTTAACACGCAGTTTAAAGAAATATTTGAGAATCCAGAATGTGCAGAGGTTCCACATTTTCACACGAGGACAGGTTCAGGGTCTTCAGCAGCAGCAAGCTTCCACTTCTCGACAGCCGAGTAAATAATTTCCTCACAACTTTCATCCACAAGTTTCTGTCTGATAGATCCCAGCTGCTCCACAATGTACATCTCATCCTTAAGCTCAAACAAGATTGTCTCGACAGCACCTTGGATTCTTTGCAGATGTGTTGTAGCACCATACAGACTCAGCGATTGACCTAGGATAGTTTTTAGCTCCGGTCTGAGAACCTTCAGGCTGATCTCGTCAAAACATCCATAAAAATAATATCCAGGTGGTTCGAACAAACACGAGTGCCTCGTTTGGGATGGGTGGTCTACGATACAGCCGTCGCAGCTTTGTTTCATTCGTTTATAGATCAAATATTCCAATATGATTGTAACTACACTTTTAATAATCCGATGTCCAGCATCGCCGAGACACCCGTCTGGCTCATCAGCAGACGTGTCAGCGTTCACAGGGGATGCTGTACCTGCATTTGTAACGGGCCCATTAGCTCCATAGTTCGTGAAGAACGCCAAGTTGTGATATCCAAGATCTGTACAAAATTTATTCATCCAGTCGACGCTTCTTTCCGGTGCATTTGATAATCCTGATTGCGTGTATCCATCAACAGCTCCAAGAGGAGAGAATCCGGGGTGAATGGTTTCTTGAGACATAATGCAGAATGAGTTGAGTTGTCAAGGGAGGTCTTTTTAATGCTTGTAGAATGTGGGCGGTGCTATATGAACACCCCTCCTACTGGGCGTGTACCAATCCGGGTGAAAGAGTTTCACTTTAATATTATTGTAGCGCTCGTACGCATCACACCATTTGAAAAGTTTATCAATTTTGGCAAAAATGTCTTCCAGCACGGGCATATCCTTCTACTGAAACATGAATTTTAAATCGTAGTATTTAAGGTGGTTATCCTCCGAGATAGGCCATGCCCGTTTGGGTACATCTGACCCAAAATCAGTGCAAAGGATGTAAATGTAATCCTCGGGATGTTTGTTAACGTTGTCCGCCAGCAGCCTGTATTTTGTACCCATCGTTAGACCGTTCCACTCCGCTATAAAGAGGGGCTCGTCACACCCTTCTTTCATATCTTTCCAGACGCAGGTGAAAAATAAGATCCAGTCTCGTTCTGTGAAAAACAGATGCGGATCCTCTGTTGTATTCCTTGTAAATCTCTCATCGTTATCCACATTAATCAATCTGACTTCGCGGTTGTTCTCTTCAAAATTGTACTTGCACAAACGGCCGCCAGACAAATGAAAAACATATTCCACATCGTTCATGGAGAAATCTTGTTAAACAAGATTGCTTATTCCGCGGAGCTAAAGTCAAATCCTCCATAGCCTCATCAATGTTTCTCTCGGGGGTCTTGGGTTCTGTTGCCATAGCCATTGCTCCTGAATAGATCTAATAATCCACAATCACAACCGTATTTTGCGTTGAAATCGTGGCGTTTTTAAATAGACCGCCACGGAGGGAAATCCCTTAGAGTGATGTCATCGTAAGTGTCAGTCGTAGCTGACCAATGAGACGTGTGTGTGTGTGTGTGTGTGTGTGTGTGTGTGTGTGTGTGTGTGTGTGCGTGTGGGAACTCTGTGTTCTATTCCCCTCGATCCATGTGTGGAGATGTGTGTGTGTGGGAACTCTGTGTTCTATCTCCCACGCTCCAGGTGCGGAGGTGTGTCGTGGGAGGAGTCAGCGTGTGGTGCACCGTACCACTCCCGTTCAGCCATTTCTGGTCGGAGTGCGGAAATGATCACAAGTGTTTCACAGCGTTTCTCACAAAACCTTTTATAATGTCTTTGTTCTTCTTCTTTCAGCAAAACGGAGTTTTGTAAAAACGTAAGACTTTTTTAACTTTATACAACGTTTTTAATACCTTTAAACACTAGTTAATTGTAAAAGTACAACTTTTCTTCAAACGTATGTTAGAAAATAAAACTATTTGCATGATACTGATTATGGCTTTTATTATACATTTTCTTAAAAAAGATTAAAATATTGTCTTTAATGTTTTTTAATCATTTTGAACATTTTTTACATTGAGCCCTAGTGATCGTGGGTGATTTTCCACACTTAATCTGTTCAGACCAATATGGGGAGGAAGGGGAGGAGTTAGCGTGGGGAGAAATTCCATGCACAGATGTACAAGCCGGAAGTGGGAGGGAGGGAGGGAGGGGAGGGCTGAGTATCTCGGGGGATTCCCACGGTAACGTGACCAATCCGGAAGGAGCGTGGGAAATTCCCACGGTGTCATAGAAGGGGAGGGGCAGGGCTTTATGGGAGGCAATAAAACTGTCAGTTTGACGAAAGCCGCCCTTATACCTCTCTCTTCCACAGTTCAAAACTGGGTGAAAACAAGCGGAGGCATTTTAAATATAAATGCTGCAATTCGCTACAAAACCCTTGCTTTTGAGACAGGTGAAGGCCATCGTACCAAGGAGCTGTAGGCAGACTGCCATGCCGAATGACCTCTGTTCGGTTGTTTGTGGAATTTACAGACTGTCACACTGCTTGCAGGGCAGATTATGGGAAGGAGCCATCTTCTAAAAAGAACATGCACCTCGTCAATAGGTATCTGTAGTGTAGTGGTCATCACGTTCGCCTAACACGCGAAAGGTCCTCGGTTCGAAACCGAGCAGAAGCAGCGGTTGGATTCTCACAGAAAATTTAAACTGTGCACCTAAAGATTTATGTCTGCAACCTGAAGATGTGTTTCCGTAGTGTAGTGGTTATCACGTATGCCTCACATGCGAAAGGTCCCCAGTTCGAAACTGGGCGGAAACTGTGGGTGGTTTTTGCAAAAATTTCGTATGCGATTTTCTGTTGAGCAGGTCAGTACACTTGCAGGGATGTTTGTGGTTTAATCTCTTTAGAAAAGGACAAAAATAAAACAAATGACCATTGAGGTTTCCTTTACAGTAATAAAAAATGTTTGGTCTGCCAACAAAATTAGCAGCTTTTTGCCATGTTAAAAACACTGGGCAGTCTATAGTTTCAGTCGCTTTTGAACAAGCGTACCCTAGAAGAGGTGGGACTGACGTCCAAATTAAGTTTCCGTAGTGTAGTGGTTATTACGTTTAGTTGTACACCATGCGGCCAGTCGTATGTAGGTGTAGAGCGTTGCTAGCCAATAAGAACGCAGGAAATTCCAGGGAGGCGGGCCTGAAAAAATACACGAAATCACAGGTTCGAGTCTCGTCTCGACCACAAATACCATAAAGTGTATCTATACTAAAAAATTATTAGAAACTCATGTTAAGTACGATTTACATATAATAAACTAACTTTGTGCACAAAATAGAATAAAACGTGTAAGATTAGTTATTGTGTAGAATGTACAAAATGTGCAATTACCTTAATAAACATTTACATTATAATAGGGTATAGTTTTCTTTAATATAGAAAATATTTGAATGTGAATAATTGTAAAGAACATTTTGATAATGTTTTAGACCTTTACAATTTACATTGAGATATTTACATTATATTTGTTTAACTATGTACAGAAATCCAATATATATATGAAATATAACCAGTAAACACCAAATAGTAAGTTTCTCGTTTTATTTATAGTACAAAAATATACATATTATTATGTAAAACTAAAAAAGGTAATGTATTGAATACTTATAGATTAAACAACAATAACATTAATAATAATAATAATAAAATATAAAGCTGTGGAGAACGTAGGAAAAAAACAAGATTTTTTAAATCAAATAATTATGAAGTGTTTAATGATAACAGTTATTAACATTTAGTGTTTACACATCTGAGCAAGATAAAATAATGCAAGTCAATAAAATTTACTTTAAATTTTTTTTTGATTTTGAATGAACAATGGAAATAAATTTAACAATTTAAAATGATAGATTATAGATTAAACAACAGCAATAATAATATCTAAAGTTGAGGAGAACAGGAAAAAACAAGAAAAAAAGTATTTTAAATTAAACAATTATGTACAGAGTATAATAGTACCAGTGCTTAACATTTAGTGTTTTTCAAATCTGAGCAAGATAAAATAATGCAAGTCAATAAATGAACTTAAAAAAACACTAAAATACAATCCAATACAATAAAATACAATACTTTTGGTATTTTAATGAACAAATGGAAATAAATTAAATATTAAAAAAAAAAATATATATATATATATATATACATTAAAAGTGCAATAATATGTATATACATATATGCATAACATTGTGCAAGGAATGTCTTTGAGCTATAAACAGTATTTGAGGTCTGGGCATGTCATTTGTCAGTGAAGTCATTTTTTCTTTTCCTCAATCCACCTCTGCTTCTCAGCCTCATAGAATGGAGACTGATGAAAGTCTTTCCATGAAATTTCTGCACTCATTCCCTGAGCCTGATAAAGGGAAACTTGTTGTTGAAACTCAACAACATTTTGACATATTGTTTGATGTCATATTGATGTTACATTGATGTCAAAGTGCCCGCTGGGAACGTTAGAGGGAAAATATCTAGTGGAAAATGAGTATGTTACGTTATGTCATTACATGAAAGTCACTTAGGAGAATACCTATCAACACTAAATTTTCCCCAGCCTTAATTTAAGACCGGCCTTTAATTGTCTGTGTTGACCCCGCCCCCGGCCACTATCAGAGGCCCGGCAGGCGTTTAATTGACTACCGGTTTTTATTTGAGGAATTACGGTAGTCATCTTTTAGTGGCCTGATTGACTGATATCAGAGTCTCTGATTAAATTGTTTAATATTAATTGTTAATTTCACATCCCAAAACTACTGCAGAAATTCATGCAGTGCCGTGATACTCTGAAAGATTTCACACGTCACACGCATCACACACATGACCAGCGTCGGCCAATAGTGAGCCTATGTGACGACAGAAGCGCTGCGCTATTACACTAGTAAACTCACTCGAGGCCCACAGAGAAGAAAATCCCTAAAAAGCCTGTGGAGGAGTGACCCAGCTCTCAGATTTCATCAAAAATATCCTAATTTGTGTTCCGAAGATGAACGAAAGTCTTACGAGGTTGAAACAACATGTGGATGAGTAATTACTGACAGAATTTTCATTTTTGGGTGAACTAATCCTTTAAAAGTAATTTGAATAACAGATTGTCATAATACTGATGCCACAATATCACAAGGCTACTGTAAATCATGTGAAATTGACTGCTACTGTTTTTTATGTAATATTATTGTGGCAGAATAAGTGATTTTATCATCTGATTAGTTTAGTTTGGGGTATGGATTGGCTGGCCAATGGGGTGGGGTCTCCTCTCCCTGGCATTTCCGTTCCCATTCCTATTCAGGTATGTTAAGACTCTACTGACGGTGTAATGTGAACAGCTCAAGGCTAATATGTGCTATTTCTAGTTTAAATTAAAAGCGGAGTTGGTGGCGTTGGCCTTGTGGCAGAATTTGCTCTCAGGTACATGTGGTCTTCGTATTAAATCTCTTGATTGACAGCCATGGCACCTGTTGTGAGTAACCATCAGAGTTGGGTATAACGTGTTACAAAGTATTGTATGTAATGTAATGCAATGTAATGTAACGTAACTCATTACATTTAAATATTATGTAATTTGATTACAGTTACTGATGTTAATAAAATTAAGTTACTTGCGTTACAAATGTATTGTTAAGAAAAATATTTATTAAAATTCAATTTAATTCAATTCAAATTTATTTGTATAGTGCTTTTCACAATACATATTGTTTCAAAGCAGCTTTACAGAAAGTGCATTTCAGAAATGTACGTAGAAAAAAATACAGTTAGTTAATCATGTAGTAATTTAGGGCATAACATATCGCCGGCGTTGAGTCGTCTCTTCACAGGCGTCGAGTCGTCTCTTCACAGGCGTTTAGTCGTCTCATCGCAGGTGTTGGGGGATCTGAAGTCTCCGTGAGAGGCTGGATACAAACTGGAGCTGACGAACGCTATTTACCTCGGGACTAGCGTCCCGAGATAACAGCAGAAGAGCAGATGGGAAATAATTAGCATAGCTGCTGTTCATAATATTAATGCATTCGATCTGATTCAACAGTGGTATAAAAGTTAAGCATTATGTAAATGCTTGGCTAAAGAGATGCGTCTTTAATCTAGTTTTAAAGTGGGACAGCGAGTCTGAGCCTCGAACAATATCATGAAGGCTGTTCCAGAGTTTAGGAACTAAATGCGAGAAGGCCCTCCCTCCTTTAGTGGACTTAGATATAAATGACCAGAAGCCTCGAATTTAGTGATCTTAAAGAACGCGATGGATTGTAGGGCGATAGAAGGTCTGTTAAATACACAGGAGCTAGACCATTTAGGGCTTTATAGGTCAGTAGTAATACTTTGTAATTGATACGGAACTTAATAGGTAACCAGTGTAGAGATGATAAAATTGGTGTTATATGATCATATTTTCTTGACCTAGCAGCTGCATTTTGCACTAACTGTAGCTTGTTTATTGAGGATGCAGGACAGCCAGCTAATAAAGCATTACAGTAATCTAGTCTTGAGGTCATGAATGCATGAACTAACTTTTCTGCATCAGAAACAGATAGCATGTTACGTAGCTTAGCAATGTTTCTAAGGTGGAAAAAGGCTGTTCTTGTAACATATGAAATATGATTTTCGAAAGACAAGTTGCGGTCTAGTATAACACCCAGATCTTTTACTGTAGTCGATAAAGTAACAGGACATCCTTCTAAATTAAAGTTGTATTGTACAAGGTTTTGGGGGTAGTTTTTTGGACCAATAAGTAATACCTCCGTTTTATCTGAATTTAATAGCAGGAAATTACACGTCATCCAGCATTTTATATCATTTAGACACTCTGTCAATTTAGATGAGTTAGTGTTTTCATCCTGTCGTGATGAAATATATAATTGAGTGTCATCAGCATAACAGTGGAAATTAATTCCATGTTTTCTTATAATATTACCAAGTGGCAGCATATATATTGAGAATAGCAGAGGGCCTAACACCGATCCTTGCGGCACTCCATAATCTACTGACGTTATTTTTGATTTTTCCCCATTTAAACAGACAAAATGATAACGGTCTGATAAGTACGATCTAAACCAGCTTAATGCCTGTCGCTGAACACCAGTGTAGTTTTGTAGTCGATCCAAGAGTATTTTATGATCTATAGTGTCGAACGCAGCGCTAAGATCGAGTAGAACTAGTATTGAGATACAGCCTTGGTCAGAAGCTAAAAGTAAATCATTTGTAATTTTAACTAGCGCAGTTTCTGTGCTATGATGCGGTCTGAATCCTGACTGAAATTTTTCATAGATATCATTTTCTTGCAAGAAAGAGCACAATTGAGCGGACACAACTTTTTCTAGAATTTTAGACATAAATGGAAGATTTGAAATGGGTCTGTAATTTGCTAGGTTATTTGGATCTAATTGCGGTTTCTTAATGAGAGGTTTTATTACTGCCAGTTTGAATATTCTTGGAACATGACCTAAAAATAAAGACGAGTTAATAATATTGAGAAGAGGCTCTTCCACTACAGGTAACACTTATTTCAGTGGGTATTGAATCTAATAAACATGTTGTTGGTTTAGATGCAATGATAAGTTTATTAAACTCTTCCTGTCCTATAGTTGTAAAGCGGTGTAGTTGTTCTTGAGGGGCGATAATTGAGGTTGAATCATAAGACACCATAAAAGATGGTACATTTACAATTGTGTTTCTGATGCTTTCTATTTTCTCATTGAAGAAATTCATAAAATCATTACTATTATACTGTAACGGAATATTTTGCTCTGGTGATGTTTGTTTATTTGTTAGTCTAACTACGGTGTTGAATAAAAACCTTGGATTATTTTGGTTATTTTCTATTAGTTTGCGGAGATGCTCAGCCCCGGCTGCTTTTAGAGCCTTTTTATAACGTGACATACTGTCTTTCCACGCGATTCTAAAGACCTCTAAATTAGTTTGTTTCCATTTACGCTCTAAGTTACGCTCTAAGTTTCTCTCTTGATAACATGCGTAGCACTGTTGTACCATGGTGCTTTAGTTTTCTCTCTAACCTTTTTTAATCTAATTGGTGCAACAATATCTAGTGTACTAGAGAAAATGGTGCTCAAACTGCTAGTCATTTCCTCTAGTTCATCTGTTTGTTTTTGTTCACTGAGCAGCTGAGATAGATCAGGTAAGCTATTTGAGAATCTATCTATAGTGGTTGGAAGGATTGTTCTGCCTGGTCGATAACGTGGCGCAACATGTCAAATTTCAGCAGTACGTATTATGCAAGTTATCATGTAATGATCAGTGACATCATCACTTTGCGGTACAATATCTATATCGGTTGGATTGGTTCCATATGATATAATTAAATCTAGTGTATGATTTAGACGATGAGTCAGAAAACACTGACGTTTTGCTTGACCTCAAAGGAGTTTAATAAATCTGTAAACGCAGCCCCTTACGCATCATTTGTGTTATCTACGTGTATGTTAAAATCTCCAACAATTATTGCTTTATCGACATTGACCAATAGATCTGAGAGAAAGTCTGCAAACTCTTTTAGGAAATTAGCACAGGGCCCTGGAGGTCTATATACAGTAGCCAAGGCTAGAGATAATAGGGATTTCTTTCTTACATCTAAGAGCGTAACATTTATCACAAGTAGAATATCTCTATAGATTGTTGCAACACCGCCGCCACGACCGATCAGACGGGGCTCATGCTTATAACAGTATCCTGGTGGAGTGGACTACGCGAGTGCCCTTGGTGCACGAGCAGAAGGATTTTTTGCAGTTATTTTAATTCTAATAGTGTTTTTATGGTATAAAGAGAATCAGATTACACTGAAGACCTTCAAGAAACCTAGTACCAAGCCCTGCACTCTGTCCCTGTACCTGTCCTTGTTTTTGTGCTGGTTCCATTCTCCTCATCCTCCAGCTCTTCTTTCTCTTGCTGCTTTCCTTCCTCCCCCTTCTCATCAATATGACAGCAGGGGTCATCATCAACCTGTCCCTCTCCAACACTGACCTTAACAGCTAATATACATATACAGACATACAGAGATTCCTTGCTTATAGAAGGATGTTGTCTGTGTGTGACGACAAACTGCTGTTTATAATATATAATATATCTATATATAATATATGTAAGGGATAATGCATAGTGAGGCGGTTGTTATAGCGTTTGTATTCGCTATAGCAACCGCCTCACTATACATTATCCCGCTTATTACATGTCTACCTACCAAATAAATCAAAAATTTCACACAAAATATTGATTTAAAAAGCAGTGTATTGATTTAAAAACGATTGTATTGCTTCCGCTAAAGCAAATAGTCTGTTCCGTCTCTGAACTGCATCCATGGCAACGCGCTGTTTTTCATGGCAACGATGTGTTATACTTAACAGCCGTCTGTTATCAAGAATTATACCATGGTCTGGGTGAATACTCGATTCTGATTGGCTGCAGGGTGTCCGTTAAAAAGTGATAGAGGACACCTAGTAAAGTAGTTCTGGTGAAACTGCCTGTTTACCATTCGAAATTAATAAATAAATGCGCTGCCTACAACAACTGTGAGTAACCATAGCAACATGCAGTCAAAGTATCCGTTAACAATTTGCTCTATCAAAACAAACATCTAACGTTAGTTAGATATTACATAGCCTACTAATACAACAATGAGCGACTTCGTTATTTCTTTTAACATTTATGGAGAATATGATAACTTTGACGACTGGGATGCTGCTGAAGAAAGAAAAAATTTAAATAAAACGGAGAAACGACACAAAGAGATAACACCGGGAGAATTGAATCAAATAGAAGACGAAAAAGATGAGATCAACACGAAAAAAATTCGAAATGGGCAGTAAATACAATCAGAGACTTTATTGTTCAAAAAGAAATGGACTCCAGCTTTGAAAATTACACCGCTGCTGCTCTGTTTTTGTTGTTTGATTAATTGTTTTATGTGTAATAAAAAAATAACTATGCCTACCTTTGTGTTTCATGAAAAAAAAATGCATTTTTGAACCTGAAGGGTTCTACAAGCTGAGCGGACTATAAATATCTCCGGTTGCTAAATAAACCGTCAGGCAAGTTATTATTTATTATTTGTAAAAACTAGATTTAGCCTAATTCAAATATAAACTAATGTTTTAAATTGTCAGGTTTTAATGGACTTCGGCGGAGGCAACCGTCCTCCGCTGCGCGTCGGCCGGTTCACACCTCACCGTCGTCCATTAAAACCTGACAATGGACACCTCGTCGGGCATTAACCCTTACATAACACCGCATGCTACATTGGAATTCTACCAAGCCATGTAATAAATGCCTATATTTTAATGCAAATATAAACAATTTCAGTGTATTATAAATCACTAATATATCCCTAATCGTGCACCTGTCCTGTCCATGGTGCTGGGTCCTTCCTCATCTGCACCTCCGGCTGCCACAGCACTCTTTCCACTAAGGAAAAGGTCTGTTAATTTGGTGCATTTAACTGCCTCTTGTGCCAAATATCTTTTCTTTTTAATTCTTATTTTTTCGGCCCCACCCATTTCTTTCTCTTCTTTCCATAGACAGTAATCTCTCCTTCTTTTCGCCATTTTTACCGTCCGTCTCTGTTGCATTGCATTCACACAAACCCGCTAAACATGAGCAAAAGTAAACTCCTTTGATCGGCGCCTAGTTAGAGCCAATCGGATGTCAGGAAAAACGAGGATCAGTCCAAGTTAAGAGGGGCCGCTCGCATCCCTCCTCAGATTGAAAGTATTGGTTTGGCCCGGTCTGAATCAAACACACACACACACACACACACACACACACACACACAGCGTTCCGCTGCAGGCACTACTAAGCGGCCGGTTAGGCCGGTCGCGTATCATTAAAAAAAAAACAAAAAAACTCTTAGACCACCGGCCGGTCTTCGGCCTGAAATGGACCGGTCGTTCGGGATTGTTCCCGGTATTCCCGATGGCCAATCCGCCCCTGGGTGCAGGCCATCAGCAAGGTAGAGCCTAGGTCGCTCCCAGAACAGATTCCAATTATTTACAGAGAGCAGTTTCTGTTCATTACACAATGACATTAACCATTCATTTAGTGCAAATAATCTACTGAACCTTTCCTGTCCTTGTCGGTACGTGGGAAGCGGTCCAGACACGATGATCGTTGCTTCAGGCGATGTGCTGCGTACCATCTCGATCAGGCTCCTGTAGTCCTTCTTCAGAACCTCTGTCTGCCGCAGCCTGATGTCGTTCACTCCCGCTTGCAGCACAACAGCTCCGACGCGTTCGTCACCGTTCAGGATCTCGGGAACCTGTGCAGCGACATCTAGAACACGAGCATAAGGAAAGCAGTGAGTGCGCACCTTACCTTTACCTGAGTTAGCGCGGACATGACGGACGATGGAACTGCCGATGATCACGGCGTTGTCGCGTTCCGACTCGTGAAGAGGGGAGAAGCGGTTCCGGGTGGAGATCTCGAAGACCGGGAGAGGCGGAGAGGTTCTTGGTCTTGTCCTGGCTCGTGTCTTCCGCTGAGGAATCACCCAGGGCTCATGGTGTTGTGTCGGTGCCGGAGTGAATGAAGCAAGGGATGATCGCATCCTGGGTGCTTGCGTCCTGTGCAGAGAGGCACACGGAGAAGATGAGGTCGTAGTCAAAAAGTTACTAACCACTGACTTGTGAGCATCGGCGCGTGGTGTTTCAAGCGCTGAACGCCGATCTCGCAGCTCGGCTTGCCTCTCTAGCAGACCACGGATCTGCTTCTCCACGGACTCCAGCTCCAACAGCAACGAATGCAGCTCGAATGTGTCCTCACCTGCACTCAGAGGTAACGTTAGACACACATCCGATATATTCACCATTATAACAGATGAACAGTAAATTAGTAGTGATACTACCAATATCACTACTAATTTAGGACTGAAATCCTGGATATAACCCGTATCCTTTCAGTGAAACGGGTGTAAATGAGACAATCAATAGGCGAGAGGCCACGCGTGCGATGCTAGCGGGCTAAAGGCTAGTAGCGGAGATTCGAAAAGTTGGATCTAAGTAGCTAAATCAAAGCAATCCGATTGTTTTTTATAAGGAAAGGTATCGAAGATAAGTTCACATGCTATAAAAATAGAAAGTGCTTGTTTATAAATGAGTGGTAAAGAAGAAAATCAAGGATTTATGAATCAATTCGACGGAGCTCCAAACACAAACCGCACGCGCATGCGCAAAGATTTGTGTCTTAGAAATGCATTTCTAATCACATTTGGCCGGCTGCGTCAGTTAATGAGCATGCGGTTTAATGAATTACCGGAGAACGTGCTTCATGAGGCTCAAACGCACTCACACGCAAGGTCTCTCGCTCTCTCCCTCTCCGCCGTGCGCGCTACACAGTTTGGAGCACAGTTCTCACATGCGCGCTCTTGCTCGCTCGCTCTAGATTCCAGGAGATTTGAACTAATTTGCAGGCATCAGGGAGCCGCTATCAATATGCGGGAGACTCCCGGAACTTCTGGGAGACTTGGGATGTCTGCAATATTAAATTACGGAAAGAACTGAGTTTCACTTTGTAGTATATTCTTGTAGTTTTAATAGGTTTTCAAAGTAACTTGAAAGTAAAGTAATTAGTAATCTGATTTTACTTGCAGTAATCAGTAATGTAATCAAATTACAATTTTAAAGTAGTAATTAGTGATTTGTAGTGGATTACTTTTTTGAGTAACTTACCCAACACTGGTAACCATACAGCTTTACATCTGGTGTTTGTTCAATCCAAATCATAAGTAAGCCTCACCCTTTTTTTACATTTGGGGTTTTGTGAATTTAGTTTACCTCTTAGATTTTTTTGTTAAAGGTAAAGGGGGAATGGAACATAAAAATCTTTAAACCCTACTTTTGTTTTTTATCTATTTTGCAGCTTTACCATAGCCTATTCCCAATTTATTTTCTCTTTTTTTCTGCAATGTATTATATTGTTTTATTGTAAAGTGCTTATGCTTCTCGCCTCATTCAATGTCCTGTTATACTGTATATCTGCTCTTGCTGTATGTGGTGTCGTCAGGGTTCCTGAGTGCTATAGCCTCATATTTACGACACAGTTTCTGTAAACTTTATTTTGGTTTTCTTTCTTTTATTATTTAGAGTAGTTTTCTTTTGCAGTCCCTAGTTAATGTGTTTCTCTTTTCTTTTCTCTCCTGGAGCAATTTAGGACTTGGAGTGGAACAGGGGAGGCTAGCTGCTTTCATTCGGTGGTGTGCTTCACATAGTAGGATTAGATTAAATTGTGATTTACTTTTCCCTCCACTTGTTAATGCCACATTATCACCAATACATGACCAACTTCATCTGATGAGATTTACTCCTGCATTTTTTGGCATAACAAATATGTATCAGAAGGACAGTTAAAGCAGCGAAAGAAAAACTAATGTTAAAAAGTCAATGGTTAAGAGCCCAATAAATATTGATCACCATAATTTTTTTTTTCAATAAGACATCAACAACAAATCTTAATAAGAACTTTTGTATGAAAGAAAGTTAAACTGGATTGTAATGAAGATGTTGTGATCTTGAGAGATCTGTTAGTGTTTAATGTTCTGTTGCTGCCTGTCATTTGTAGGGCCCTATAATTTCCGCGATCGCGAAATTGGCAAATTAACACGGAATCTAGTGTCAACGCCGAATTTCGCGGAATTTTACATATTTTGAATGAAATTCTGTTTTTGTGTGGGAGAAGAACGTATGTCTGGGGAAAATGTAGAACGGGGGAAGAAAATCTGGGCGACACAACGCCTCCCGTCATTTCAGTTCCAATGACGGCATCAAAACAATGAAAGCATGGCGAAGCGGGACTCCACGGCTCTGCTTTCCTCAGCGAAAAAGTTAAGAAACTCGACGCTTAGCCCTCAGTACCGAGCCAAGCAGTTCACACGTGACTTTTATGAAGTGTTTCCCACACATAATTCGTGGCGAAGAATCAACACCGGCCACCACATATTGCGTTTCGTTGATTTTTTTTAACGCTTTTAGTTGCATTTCCTTTCCCTGCTCTCCCTCCGTCTGTCTGTCACTCTCTCTCTCACACACACAGACACACACACACACACACACACACACACACACACACTCTCTCTCTCTCTCTCTCTCACACACACACACACACACACACACCCATCCCCTCCGTGCACACTGCGTCTGTCTATGAGGCGCCGGACTGGACCAAAGACCGTCCGACGGTGTCCGAGAGCGCGCTCGACAGTGCGCGAGAGAGAGACAGAGTGTGACTTTTATTTAAACTTACATAAACTAATATAATTTATTTTACTGGACAGTTTTAAGCTCCTAACCATATTTTGTTGTTACTTGAAGTAATTTAGAGTGCAGTGTTAGGTAACACTTTATATTACAACCCGCAAACAACTGCGTAAGTACACCGAAATTACGGTGTACGTTTCTGTAATTATAGTGCACTTCCGTGTAGGTATAAGTAAACAACATGTTAAGTTTTGGGTAATAAAGGGGTAACAAGCAGATATACAACCTGCAAAGAACTTCGTAAGTAAACCGAAATTACGGTGTACGTTTCGGTAATTATATATAATTACAGAAACGTACACCGTAATTTCGGTGTACTTACGCAGTTGTTTGCGGGTCGTAATATAAAGTGTTACCCAGTGTATGAATAAAGTGTTTATGGATAAGTGTTACCCAAATATCCATGAATAAAAGTTTGAATTTGTATCTGTTCCTGTAGTAACTTGAGAGAGATAGGTCTGAGAATTAAAGATTGATCATTTACTGAGTGTAACCCTTGTTAAGGAGATCATTTAGACTTATGCCTCGGAACTCTTGACTACTATTCCACACAATTCTCACTGGGGTTGAAGTGGAGTGCGGGTTTGGAGCAACCAGATGGCTGATGTACCATTTAGGTCCTCCCCACTTATTAATTTCCTCTTTTGTGAGTTTTGCAGCAGCACCTCTTGAAACCATTTCATGTATTTGTTCTTTGTATGCAGTCTTCCACACAGGTTCCTTCTCCAGACGCTTCTCAGTGTTTCTAAAGGTTGCCTCCACAGCCTGCCGATTGTCTGGTTGTGTTGTGAGGTCTGTCTTCCAGGGATAAGCCGTGTCCCAGTGGGGAGAGTACTGTGTTTGTCTGCCAATACGTATGTTAGGCATTCTTTTATCTTTTCCAGGTCCCGCTCTTCCTCTTTCGCTCCAGGGGGTAACCTACCACACTTGCAGCCGCCACATTGAGGACTGCACGAAGCCCCGATGCTGTCCCAACTAAACCACTCGAAGACCTCTTTGTTGGTGGTTAAGGTGCTCCGGACAAGCGCATTTCCTTCCTCTTCTTGAGGTATGATGGTTTCTTTATACGCCATCGAGGCTGATCTCATGGTCCTTGCAAGGTGAGTTTCAGGGTGGTATACTGCCAGATCGACTGTCTCAATAAGATCGGGATGGGTTCCCCCAACAGTCTTCCCCAGCGGGCCGTCCCAGAGGACGAGGTCTACCACAATTTTGATTGGCTGGGGAACAAGACGACCTTCCCGGTGACTGATAAGGAGGTCAATCTTTGTGGGACGAACCAGTTCGTCTCTGGGTACATTGGGGAAGAACTTCTTCAGTTGCTTGGCAGTGACTGGTTGAGTCACCTCTGCGATGTCTGAAACATGACTATTGTCATGTTTCAATGTTTTTGAGGTCTGTTTTGTGATCTTGGTTTCCCCTGTCTTTGTGATTTTGGTTTAGTCCTGTTATTATTTCAGTTTTGAGATCTTGTTTCCCCCCATCTTTGTGATTTTGGTTCAGTCCTGTTAGTTTTCCCGCTCCTCGTTTGTGTTCAGTTTCTTCACCTGTGTTCTGCTTATTATCCCATTAGTCCCTGTCCATTTAAGACCTGTGTTTTCCCTCAGTGTTTGTTGGTCGTCGTCCTTGTATGGTTGTGTCTCTGAATTCCTGGAGTTTGTTATTTTGTTTCTGTATGTTCCTGAAGTTTATTGTGTACAGTGTAGATCAGCAAGAACTCAACAACAAAATGTACCGCTCCACAAAAAGACACTTGTTCGCCCGAACAGGGACTTGAACCCTGGACCCTCAGATTAAAAGTCTGATGCTCTACCGACTGAGCTATCCGGACTCTTGCTCGAGAAGCCTGCGTGCTGTGTCGGAACGCACAGCAAAATGAATCGCATTGGCGCAGAAAAAAGAGTGTCCTCCAATGCATTGCGTTTCCTTCTTCGAAGATTCAGAACGGCCGTCAATAAGTCTGCTATCTCAAAATATATTTGCAAATTAGTGGGAATGCAGCCTATTAGACTGATGATAATAGTCATTAAAGGAAAATAATGCTAGGAAAAAGAACAAAAACTCACTGCTACTTGTCTGGAAAGCCTCTTCACACGCTTCAATGCTGTTGACTTGCCACGCTTTTATCGTTATTGTAAACTTGTGTCAAAGGCGCAGTTGTTTGTAGCAAATAGCAAGCCTGCGGCACTCTAGGTAACAGCCAGCGAGTGTACTGACACCTAGCGATTAGAAAATATACACGAGGAAAAGAGTAGGCCGAAGGACGGGTGGTGACATGTAGCTCAATTTCAATGGCACCCAGAAAACCTTGCCGAGACCCGGATTCGAACCTGGGTTGCTGCGGCCACAACGCAGAGTACAAACCACTATACGATCACGGCGAGCTACCGGTCTACCCGACGTGTCCCTGACTACAAAGGGGCCTTGTCATCTTTAGCTTGCAGACAAAACTGTTTCTTACCAACATAACTCTTTTCAAGGGTAATCCTGTAACAGTGACTTTTTTTTCCTTTTATAAAGTTTAAGCTAGGCCTTCAGAAGGTTAAAAACTAAAGCAGGTGCAAGCTGTCAACGTAGCGGGGAGACCCCAATGGATTTCTAGTCCATCACCTTAACCACTCGGCCACGACTACAAGCTAGCTGAAGGGAGCATTTCGTTTGGCTTGGTCCCTTGCAGCGTCGCTGCCCGAGGCCAGTGTAGATCAGCAAGAACTCAACAACAAAACGTACCACTCCACAAAAAGAGGCTCGTTCGCCGAACAGGGACTTGAACCCTTGACCCTCAGATTAAAAGTCTGATGCTCTACCGACTGAGCTATCTGGGCTCTTACTCAAGACGCGTGCGTGCTACGTGGGAACGCACAGCAAAATGAATCGTATTGGCGCAGAAAAAAGAGTGTCCTCCAAGGCATTGCGTTTCATTCTTCGAAGATTCAGAACGGCCGTCAATACGTCTGCTATGTCAAAATTTATTTGCAAATTAGTGGGAATGCAGCCTATTAGACTGATGATAACAGTCATTAAAGGAAAATAATGCCAGGAAAAAGAACAAAAACTCACTGCTACTTGTCTGGAAAGCCTCTTCACACGCTTCAATGCTGTTGACTTGCCGCGCTCTTATCGTTATTGTAAACTTGTGTTCCTGACTACAAAGGGGCCTTGTCATCTTTAGCTTGCAGACAAAATGGTTTCTTACCAACATAACTCTTTTCAAGGGTAATCCTGTAACAGTGACTTTTTTTCCTTTTATAAAGTTTAAGCTAGGCCTCCAGAAGGTTACAAACTCAACGTAGTCGGCAGGATTCGAACCTGCGCGGGGAAACCCCAATGGATTTCTAGTCCATCGCCTTAACCACTCGGCCAAGAAAGGGGCAAAAGGGGGGAGGGGGGTGTAGAGAAGAAAAGAGGGAGGAAAGGGAGAAAAAGAAGAGGAGAAAAAAGGAGCAAAACGTACAATATATAAATTTTTATCTACTTTCTTATCTTCTCAACATTGTTAACACACAGTTCTGCACTTATTGCAAGGGTTATCATCACTTTAATTTCATGTCTCTTGCGGGATTCGAACCTATGCCGTGGCAATATCGCTTGCATCTTCGCTTGTTCTCTAGTCTCGTAGTGCATTCCGTAAGTACTACATGCAATGCATTGTGGGTAACGTAGTCATTTTTAACACAGGAACTCTTTTCCATATAAATCCCTACAGTAGTAACCCTGTGATTATGCAATTATGCACATGAATGCATTTAAAGCAAACGCTCTTGTAAGTAAACATATTTTGTGATGTTAACAAATCAATATTCAAATAATTAACTCAAAATGTCACATGCTACATTTAAAGCTATAACAGTATTAACAGTGTATAAATGTAAATAACTCTCCCATCATGTTTCCCCTCCTTTTTTTGTAAACTCAATTATTTGAAAGACTACATCTGTGCAGCACAAGTGAATAAAACATATTCCAAATTGAGTGTTGGGTTTTGTGAATAAATGTAAAATGATTCTGCAAGTAATTCTGGCTTTAGTTTTAACAATTACATTCAATGGATGACACTCACTGTCCTGGTATTCAAGAGGAAATTACTTAAAAACGTGAAGACTGTTATTGGCTCCAATAAAATTATTAAACTTTATTGTAACAGACAGACAAGTAATGGTGACAGCAATTATACACTCTTCCTCCAGTCATCCAGGGTCAGTCCTGATGCTGGACAGTACCACTGCCCCTTCAGCTGGGTGTGTCCAGTCCTTTTATTTTGTCCTGTCCAAACCCCTTGCAGGTGTAGTGGTACTTTTCGTTTGTCAGCCTCTTCCGTGGCGGTTCCCCCTTTGACACTAGCTCCTCATCCTCCTGGGCAGCTTTTTTCAGCTATTGGAACATGTCTCGATATAAGTAAACTATTAGAGATTGCAATGAATCTATCATATATATAAAATCAGATACAAATAGGATTGGTATGAATAATAATGCTTTGTTATTAACAAAATGTTATGATAATAATTATGACCGCCACTACATCTTGTAATAATAATGAGAAAAGAAGGAGAAAATGCATATTAAATTATGTCATAAATTATTTTTTAATTAAATACTGATTGGGCCAACAAGTTGCACACTCTTGCCAGGATTTGCACCTGGAGTCTCCCACCCAAAGGATGGACGTGTTACAATTACACCACAAGAGTTGTTTTTTTTGTTTGTTTTTTGAAATAGTTGCATCAGCAACTATCCTATGTATTTTGTTTTTTGAAAATAGTTGCAACAGCAACTAATTTTTTTTTTCTATTTGCAACAGCAAACATACTTTTTTCTACTTTATTTTCTTGCTTGTTTTTTCTTTGCAGATGGTTTGAACAGTGAATGTGAACATTTTCTTAAAATAAATAAAACATATTATTAAAAATATTTATAAAAAAGAATGTATTAGGTGCATTTACAAAGAGCTTCTCCACTCCTCAAGGGTCTGTCCAGATGCAGGGCAGTACCATTTGCCACGTACCTGTGAGTGTCCAGTTTGCTTTGATTTAGGTTGACCACACAGCTTACACTCATAGTGGTAGCTCTCTTTTGCCTTTCTCATCTTTGGGGGCTCACCTTTCCTCAGTCGCTCCTGGTTCTCAAGGGCTGCCTTGCGTAATCGCCATTCACGCTGGCGATTAAAGGGATCTAGTGCTTGGTGAGGGAACCTAGGTTGGTCGGGACAGTAGGAGGTGGATGAACAGCCCTGGGTGGATGCTGAGGGTGGTGGTTGGGTGGCAGGCCAACCCTGGATGGATGCTGAGGGTGGTGGGTGGGTTGCAGACCAGCCCTGGTTGGAGGACCAGCCCCGGGTGGATGCTTAGGGTGGTGGGTGGGTTGCAGACCAGCCCTGGTTGGAGAACCAGCCCTGGGTGGATGCTGAGGGTGGTGGGTGGGTTGCAGACCAGCCCTGGTTGGAGGACTAGCCCTGGGTGGATGCTGAGGGTGGTGGGTGGGTTGCAGACCAGCCCTGGTTGGAGGACCAGCCCTGGGTGGATGCTGAGGGTGGTGGTTGGGTGGCAGGCCAGCCCTGGATGGATGCTGAGGGTGGTGGGTGGGTTGTAGACCAGCCCTGGGTGGATGCTGAGGTTGGTGGGTGGGTTGCAGACCAGCCCTGGGTGGATGCTGAGGGTTGTGGGTGGGTGGAGGACCAAACATGAGAGTGTGCCAGGGGTGCCTGGTAAGAAGACCAGCTCTGGTAGTGTGTTGGGGATGGCTTGTAGGCAGAGGACCAGCCCTCCATACAGCTGTTTTGAGAGGAAGCAGCATCGTGTTTGGCAATAGCTGCGTCTCCCCCACCTGTCTGTGGAATAGCAGGTGTTCTGGAACTGTGTCGCTGGCGGATTTTTGCCTCGCCCTCACGGTTCTCAGGCTCCTGGAACTCAAAAAGAGTGTGTCCATGCTGAACTGGCTGTGATGGTAGGTCACGAACCTCCAGGAGGGATTTTTTAGCCACGGCAATCTGCTGTGGAAGCTGCACACCCTGAAGTAAAGAACCCCGTTCAGTTCTCTTTTGGCGATCATGCAGCCTGCAGAGACAGAAAACAAAACACACACAAGAGTTTTTCAGAACATTTTTCAGTGTGTTAATTGTTAAAAAAAAAATTCAAATATGCAATTCAATCAATTTATGAAGATATTAAAGATGAACTCACCAGGAGGACACAGTGGTGTTGTTAATGTTTACCAGTACCAGGTCACTCCTGTCCATGATCTCTCTGCAGTCCTCAACTAGCTGCTTAATGTGAGAGTATGCCATGACAATGGACTGGGGTATGGCAAATGTCCTCCCTTTATTGTCCTTTGGCCTATTTCTGGCTTCCTTGTACTCTTTGTACAGCTTGAGAGCAACACACTCTGAAATTCTGTTTTGGTCTGGTCTGTGAGCAGCCTGACCATGGACCATGAACAATCTGCAAATAGATGACCAGATCACATAGTGCTCATTATATATGCATGTTCACATATTGACATAAATACATTGATACAAATACTAAAGAATATAGCTATATGAGATGTGGATACCTCTCAGCTGCTTGCTGGCCTGGAGCAGAGCCACTGCACTTTCTTGAAGCCCTCCAAGGTCCTGGCAACGTTGTTTTTTTGCTCTTGAGGGTGTATCTGGTGGGGGTCTGGTCAAAGACACTTAGATGTGAGTATAACCTCAAAATCTCTGCCACTTCAGCATTGGAGAGTTTTGTTATAGTTCGGTTAAGCCCAACCAGGTAACCTGCCAAGGCATCAACTGCCTCCCATCCAGGAATCCCTCTGGCATCACACCTAGTGTCCTGTTACAAGAATTGAACCAATAAACACCATAACATTTTAAACATCTGGTACAAGAGCAAATATAAAGAAGCCCACATTTCTGATGGTGAAACATTATCCACTTTACCGTAGCTGGAGTGACGAGCACACTCTCCTCAAATGGGGTGAGGACGGGACTTGCGGAGGCATCTCTCTCATCAAATCGGGTGAGGACGGGCCCAGAAGAGGCATTACTCTCCTCCAATGGGGAGTAGATGGGCCCAGCAGAGGCATTACTCTCCTCCAATGGGGAGTAGATGGGCCCAGCAGAGGCATCACTCTCCTCCAATGGGGACCTGGGATCTGGCCAGGGCCTAGGGCCACCGCTTCCAAATTGCTGAGGTGATTAATAAAAGTATACACAGAATAAAGAATAAATAAAGAATAAACAATCTTTTACATTTTTTGTGTCTCTTCTACATTAAAAATGAACTGTTTATTAGTTTATTAGTTTATTTAGTTTATTAGTTTATTAGTGCATCTCCACCCGGATGAGACAAAAAACAGGATCACTGATTACAACAAATTAAAACAATACTATGTCAACATTCAGTAGCAAAATATACCATATGTGTGTGAGGTTTTAACATGCCTGGAATGAAAGCAAACTGGTGCTTATGAAAGCTTTCCAGAGAGGAGGACCCTCTGCTGCATCTTAGCACATCCAGTGTCTTCTCTCCTTTCTCCAGCCCTGACCCAATGTTTGTGTAAAGCTGCACTCCTGGTGGATCCTGAATGCAGGCAAGGTGCTTTTGCTGTACCTCCCACACTTGAGACATGCATTCATGGTTTATAAGGTGCAGCCCAGTGCCGTCCACAAGGTGCCACATGGAGTCAAGAAGACTTTTGATGAGGGCACGAGTCTCCTCCACTCCGGGGGTTTTCCTGCGGCAGTGCTTGGCTAGCTCTTTAGAGCTGATGCTCGCCAACACCTGGGCATCTGTTGGCTCGTGGCCCTGATGCTTTTGCCTCAGCTCTGACCGCTTCGCCTCTTTCAGATGACAGATGTCCTGGTAATCCCATTCAAAAATGCAACTCGACAATTTGGAGCAGAACGTACCGTACAGTGGATGGTGTTCTGTGGTGAGACCGTTGGTGAATCGCCTCATAAAGTGGAACACATCCAACCGCACAGTGGACGTCCATGGCCGAAACCAATGGAGAACTGGGCTCACTCCTGTGTAAAAGCATTTTTTGGTTTGTATTGTCACCAACTGCCTTAATTTGGCAAAAAAAAACATCAACACAAATTACAGGAAACCCACCTCTGTCACTGCAACAGTCTCTATCCACATAGATAGCAGCTGGCTGTGGCTCACCAGCATGTACCGTTGAACGATCACAAGTCATCCAGCCCAGCCCCCTCGCCGGTTGTGAGGACCGAGTTGAGGACCTGACCATACTCGTTCCCCACATTGGACATCCATGTTGCCGTGTTCTCAATCCCCCCAGCAAGTTTTTTGGTAACCTGTTATAACAAAAGTATATACATCATTAGCATATGTATTCTTATCAAACCCTAAAAGAACAAATTAGCTCAAGCTTATATAGGTTTACATTTACCTTAGTGGAATCGAGCTTCAGAATTCTGCCAAACGTTGAAGTGATGACACCTTTGAGTTCATCAAGGTGACCGACAACATCGTTGGCATGCACTGTCTCGAACCACTGGGCCAGGGGCAAGGGAGAGAAGGGTGGTGGTGGTGGGGGATAAACAGCCTGGGACTGCTTCAGGCAGGATCTCTTGTGAATTTCACAATCTGTGAAATAGTCACAGGATCTCCTAGCCCACTCCTCACTGTGTGCCTCTTGAAAGGCCTGCTGCAGGTAACTGGAGCTATTCCCTGCTGTTCTAGGACGCAAAAGTGTCAAACATTTTCTGTCCAGTGCCAAATGTGTAGTCAACACAGCAGGGAATTTGTTGCGGTTAGAGGGGTCAAGTTGCTTTAAAATGTCACTACTCCAAGGACAGACAGGTTGTTTGCACTGGCTGCACCTTGGGTAATCTCCCCCTATTAAATAGTACTTGCTATCCACATCAATGACCTCTCTGACCTTGGTGTAAATGCCAGAGTGGTGCATCTTTCGGTTGCACAGAGTGCATTTCAGAGGGATGCCCCACATACGCATTGGTGCCCAGGAACATCCTCTGTCGAAAGTAATCATGTGGGTTTGGAGGTGCCACAGATCTGATTGGGCTTGGGGGTGGTGCCAATTCTCCCTGACATTCTGTCTCAGCTGCCAACTTGCGTCATAGAGGATGTGATCTAGAGAATCCACTCCCGATCACCTGGCTTGATGACCCGGAGGAACGGCTTTGGCAAAAACCTGGCCCGCCTTACCTCTGGAAAGCACAGAGGGACTGGGAGCCCTGGTGCTGCTGGAGGAGGAGCAGAAGCAGGAGAAGGAAGAAGTGGTGTGCCACTCTGAGTCGCTGGTGCCATCTCAGATAGTGTGGAAGGGCTAGGAGCAGGAGCAACTTGGAGACAGATGGTTGGTGTCGTCTCTTGGGCTGTGAGGCAGACTGGAGCTGGAGCATCTCGGGGAGAGACGATTGGTGTCGGTGTCATCTCTTGGGCTGGGGTAGTGGAGGGACGGGCTGAAGGGGTTAGAGGAGAAATGTTTGGGAGGTCTGTGGGAGATTTTAAGACATGACACTTCTCAAGGTGCTCTGATAACCTGACAGCACCCATGGCCTTTGTGCCGCAGTGCTCACACTGCTCCTGGACATGGAAGTCTGACAGGTGCTGAGTAAACTGGTCAAAGAGCACTTCCTGAGCACAAAGGGAGCATGTCATGGTATTATCACCGCTCCCTGTCTGCTGTGGACCTGCTGCGGTCCCTGTCTGCTGTGGACCTGCTGCGGTCCCTGTCTGCTGTGGACCTGCTGCGGTCCTTGTCTGCTGTGGACCTGCTGTGGTCCCTGTCTGCTGTGGACCTGCTGCGGTGCTTGTCTGCTGTGGACCTGCTGCGGTCCCTGTCTGCTGTCCTGACTGAGGGAAACAATATTTTGTATTTACTCTCTATATCCTCTTATCCTCTAAATCACACAAAACTCTGCATCAAAACAGTGATTTGGAGAATCAAGCACAACGAAGAAGCAGCCATGGGAAACAGCTGTAGAGGAAGCATTTGTCAGCATCTTTGTCTCATATCATATGTTTAAGGATTCAATGACATTACTTACATCATGGTAGCCACATTTGCAGGGGATCTTTTTCTCAAAAATGTCTTTTTTTCTGACCGTTAGGCCAAATGCAGGGGTCAGGGGACAATTCTTTATCCTCTCTAACACTGCCTTCCAACGTCTGCTCCCAGGTCTCTGGCCAGTGGAAAATTTATATTTCCCCTGGGCAAACAGCATCATGACGCCGGTCCAGAATGAATCTGGCTTTCCTTCCTTTGGCATCTCTATAGGACAAGAGGCAGTCATTAGGCTGTTGTAGGCAACATGTAGGTCTACATGTACAGACAGACAGACAGATAGATAGGAAATTAAGCAACTACAATATAAGGTTGTATGTTTTTTTCCACAGTCTCAACTAATTTGGTCAGGAATATTTCAAGTCTTAAGTTTCTGAGACACTGTTTCATTTATATTGTTATGCTAATGTGAAATAGTTTGTTCAGATCTCATCAGATGGCATGAACTCACACGGATGGTTGTCGGTTATTAAAAATGTAATCAAAACAGTTTAGTGATGAAAGAAATGGAAAAAAATGATACTCTCTCACTCACAATCTCTCTCTCTCTCTCTCTCACTCTCTCTCACACACACACACACACACACACACACACACACACACACACACACACACACACACACACACACATTCACATTCACATTCACATTCACTCACTCACTCTCTCTTTGAAAAAAATGGCTGTTATTTTACAAACTGAAATTGTATGAGAACTGAACTGAAATCACAACACAAGCCAATCCTGTTTCTTCATGTTTGTTAAGAAATGATCATACCCACTCTTTCACTCACTCTTATTCTCTCTCACACACACACTTTATAGCACTCTCTTTGAAAACAATTGGTATCTGAAATTGTATGATGAATGACATGAATATATATTAAAATATCCAATTCAGTTTACCTTGATGCCTATTTTCTGTGTCAATTTCTTGTCCTATTGCAATAGATGTTATATGGTCAGTTGGTGTAACCAATATTTTGTCTAAAAGACTAATATTGTACAAAAAAAGTTAATATGAATAATAATTTAATACTCTACTACACTGTAATAATGGGTGTTTAAACCATTTGTACTCAAATGGTCAAAGAATAGACATAAAACAAGGTGTTTACAGCATATGGTCTTGCTCAGTACAACGAAAAACCCATATCATTTATAATAAAACATATTCTCATAGGATATTACTAAATAAACTACTAATTTCATGCAATTGCATGAACTCTAGGAGGTGTGAAATATTAGATATTGGTCATTTTTTGTGGTTACACCATTTGACAGTTTAACGGGCTGTCAGTTCTATCTTTTGTTAAAAATAGTATAAATTTCATATTAAATAATAATTAACATAGCGATCAGGTTTCTGACCGTCTTATCAAACTTAGCAGCGACATTTAACACTTGACACAGACACAAAATCGAGCATCTCTGTTCTAGTTTAATTTGATGGACACAAGAAAGACACGCAAAAGACACTTAAAAAGTTCAGTAAAGAAAATAATTAACATTGCGATCAGCGTTATCTCTTAAGGTTTGTGACCGTCTTATCAAACTTCACGAAAAACATCCAAGGTTTGTCACAGCAGAAGTATTTACAAACACACCACATACTTTTACGATTTCATTTCAGTGATTTACATAATTTTAGTAAGTTCTACTTACTTTTAGTGTCGAGAGATATTCACCGCCGGTAAATAAAGTTACCTCAGAATGAACTGTGACATCGTCTCCATCAGTCAACCAATGAGAACACTGTGCGCACGGGGCCCTGTTTCGACGCATCTGATTGGCTCTTTTGCCCCCCTTGTAGCGGCAACTGTTTCGAAGCATATGATTGGCTCTTTTGCCCCGCTGTTGTTAGGAGTTAGGACACTGTTAGGATTTGTTAGGACTTTGTTTGGACTTGTTAGGACTTTGTTTGGACTTGTTAGGACTTTGTTTGGACTTGTTAGGGCAGTCCATTTAGTGGAGGTTACGGCCACGACTACAAGCTGGCTGAAAGGGGCATGTCGTTTGGCTTGGTGCCTTGCAGCGTCGCTGCCCGAGGCCAGTGTAGATCAGCATGAACTCAACAACAAAACGTACCGCTCCACAAAAAGAGGCTCATTCGCCCGAACAGGGACTTGAACCCTGGACCCTCAGATTAAAAGTCTGATGCTCTACCGACTGAGCTATCCGGGCTCTTGCTCGAGAAGCGTGCGTGCTGCGTCGGAACGCACAGCAAAATGAATCGTATTGGCGCAGAAAAAAGAGTGTCCTCCAATGCATTGCGTTTCCTTCTTCGAAGATTCAGAACGGCCGTCAAAACGTCTGCTATGTCAAAATATATTTGCAAATTAGTGGGAATGCAGCCTATTAGACTGATGATAATAGTCATTAAAGGAAAATAATGCTAGGAAAAAGAACAAAAACTCACTGCTACTTGTCTGCAAAGCCTCTTCACACGCTTCAATGCTGTTGACTGGCCGGGCTCTTATCGTTATTGTAAACTTGTGTCAAAGGCGCAGTTGTTTGTAGCAAATAGCAAGCCCGCGGCACTTTAGGTAACAGCCAGCGAGTGTAC